>NC_091820.1:28085000-28710000 GCF_041296235.1 Equus asinus | reverse complement strand
ATAAACTTAAACATGAGTTTTTAAAATCATAAGTAGTTTTGAAATAAATTGAGTAATATTAACTAAGTAATAAACAGTTCGTGATGTACAAATCAAAAATTTTACCCACGTGTAGAATTGAGTGACATAATGAAATTTCTTTTAGTCTTGCACAGACTTGCGAGATACATAAACACTATACTTGCGCTAACTTATTCTATCCAAAGAATAGTATATTTCAGGAGCATTAAAAAAATCTAGAGAAGAGAACTTTGCACATCTTCCAAAGTTAAATGGGGATAATATTGCTTACTTTACTGGGTTATGGTGAGGATTAAACGAGACTATGTAAATCCCCTGGCACAGGATGGTTGTTCAAGTTTAGCTCACTTCCTTAGCCCAGCAGAAAGCCTTATTTTTAAGGACGCAGCTCTGCCAATGCATAAGAGCAATTGCAATTCTAAAAAAGGAGGTATTGATTTGTGAAAGAAGGATGAATTAAGCACAGCCATAGCTCAACACAAAAATAATTTATTCTTTAGAAAGAAAGGAGGTTTATTTGTGAAAATACCATACCTGTATGTCCATAGTAGTTAATTTCTAAATAGGATTATAAGACTATTTTAGATTTTTTAAATATTCTAGTCACAATTTTTAAAAATGCACATATATAATTATTTAAAGTATCCATCTATATATTTAGACTTAGACAATTTATAACAATTTATATTTTTGCTAACATTGTAAATGGTATCTTTTGTTTCATTAAATGAACTGACATGTTATTACTGTTACATATGAATGGAACTGATTACTGTAGTTCACTTTCAATCCTGTGACCATAATAATAATATTTTTATTAATGGTCATTCCAGTTATGTTCCAGCCAGTTCCCTAAATGTGTTACATAATTTGGACTCCTACTTTCCAAAAGTTAAAACAGTTATTACACTTTTTTTGCCTTCAGGTATTGGCTAGAATTTACAAAACAGTGTTGAAAATAGCAGTGAGAAGAAGTATTTTTAAATTGTTTCTTAACATTAAACCTCCAAAAATTCACTACTGAAATAATTATCACGTGAATGATGTAAGTTTCAATCCAGATTTAGTAAGCATTTTTATTTTGGAAGGTTTTTGGATTTTATCAAATGGATCTTTATGATTAATTTACATGATCGTAGTTTTTTTGTTTTTTATTGTGCCTATTGCTATACTGTATTAATAACTTTCATACTATTAAACTGTTAAATTCTGGAGTGAAACATACATAGTCAATGATCATGGATTTATTAAATAAATATTTTATATTTAATTTGTTGAATTAAATGTTTTATTAAAATTATTGGTACTTTTAGAAGATCTTTGCATGTATCCTTTATTAGTCAGCCTTTGCTAGATAAAGGTGAAGTAATATAGCATGCCAATATGTTTGTGGCATACACAACAAAGAATATTTTCTTCTCACTCTTCCACAAATGACATGTCGACTGCAGTTCTGTGGCTCCAATCCAATGTCTTCACCATCCTAGAATTCAAGCTGAGAGAGCAGCCCTTATATTTTATATTGTTAGAGGGAAGAGGGCAAAAAACTGGTGAAATTCAGCAACAGCTCTAAAACTTTTGCTGGGAACTGTTATACAGGGTCATACTCACTCACATTTCATTGATCAAACCAGTTACATGGCCAAGCTTAATATTAATGAGTTGAGGAATCATATTTCTCCCACAGGGAGATACTGCATATCACATGACAAAGGACAAGGATATATGATCTTCTTAAAGTAAAGGGGATGTAAATAATTAGGAATAATTATCTAATCTAATCTACCACAATAATCATAAATAAGATTGTTTGGTAAGGCTCACTTTAGTTTTATCTTTGTCAGGTTTCATGTTGCATTTTTCCAGGTATGCTAGTCTTATAAAATAAAATGGAAAGTTTTTCAAATTCTTTTCCAGAATTATACACACACACACACACACATAGTCGATTATTCTCATTATTCTCGGTAGGTAGTTTCTCTAAAGTCTTCACAAACGCTGAATTAACGAATACTGAACCATGGTTCCTAGGAGAAATACAGCATTAGGTTTCTGCGAGCCCCTCTGGTCACATTTTCGTTAACCAATCTATACATAAACTTGTTTTGTGTGTATTTCTGTTTAAAGACGCCTTATTTAATATATATTGTTGATTCGTTAACATTTAATTCAAGGCCAACAACACTATAACTCATGCTTGAATAAAGTTTTTCTAACATATGTGTTTTTTCCATAAGACACATCACAGCCTTTTTGCACTTAGGAACGCTAGACAGCACTTCAGCATTATACTTGGGGGCTAATTTAAACAACAAAATCATCAAAAAGCACAAAAATGTGAAAAACATAGCTCTAAATAGACTGCAAAAAAGGATACTTGTTTACATTATAAGAGCTGAACTCTCCATTTCCCCATTGCCCCCAGTCTCTGGTAACCACCATTTTTATTCTTTGTTTCTATGAGTTTGGCTGTTTTTAGATATAAGTGAGTTCATATAGTATTTGTCTTTCTCTGCCTACTTCTTTCACTTAGCGTAATGCCTTCAAGCTCCATCCATGTTGTTGCAAATAGCAAGATTTCCTTCTTTTTTATGGTTGAGTAATATTCCATCACATATATACACCACACCCTCTTTGTCCACCCATCTATCAATGGACATCTGGATTTTAAGACTCACTTTTAATTTTACAAATGTTCACACTTTTTAAATTTTTTCTACATATTTATATGTTTAAATGACTTCAAAGTTTTTAAAGGAAAGCATACTAGAGGCAGAAATACTGAGTGTGCAAAAGTCAATTCTGGTACCTCAGTGGACACAACTCAATTCCTAAATATAAGTGGGAATATTTTGTTTATTTTGAAGCATCAAAATAATGCAGATCTTTTATGAGCAGCTGTAATGGTTGGAAGTGCCCAAGGAATGACTATTCTCTTCAGCTGGGTATGGAAAAGGACCCACTCCTGCAAATTTCATATTAATTAAAATTAATATTAATTTTAAGCAAAGTTAATGTTGTTGCTGCTGTTGGTATTTTAAATATTATGCCATTTTTTTAAACATTGTTTACAATGTTCAAAGAACTACCCATATGTGCTTAGATTATGTTTCGTTGAAAAAAAATAAAGTCATATGATACAACTAACCAGAAGAAATACCAGTATTATTTTTAGGACTTTCATCTTTGTCCATAAATTGAAAACAATACTGAGGGACTTAATGTGATTTG
The DNA here is from genome assembly GCF_041296235.1 of Equus asinus. Classification (NCBI taxonomy): domain Eukaryota; kingdom Metazoa; phylum Chordata; class Mammalia; order Perissodactyla; family Equidae; genus Equus; species Equus asinus. Next base: position 28,706,748 of record NC_091820.1, on the reverse strand, counting down.
ATTTTAGAAAATCTGTCAATTAAAATTGCATAATATAACCTAATTTCAAACTAATATTATACAAAGATCCACAGAGACATTTATTACTTTTTTTCCTTCACTAGTTTTTCTGGTAAGGGTCTCTGCTGGTCTAGTGAAATGACTCACCCACCATCAGCACCCAGAGCACTATCTGTCAACAAGTCAGTTCAATTAATCTCTGCACTCTGTATAAAAAGACATAGGGGGCTAGTTCTAATAATGCTAGCTTTGATGACATGGGCTTTCTATGTTATGAGCTAGATCAACAATGTCAATGAATTTCACATGGATTCTTAAGCAACATTCTGGTGATAACAGTGTTCGATCAATAAACACACTGAGGGGGGCCAGCCCTGTGGCCGAGTGTTTGGGTTCACGTGCTCTGCTTCGGTGGCCCAGGGTTTCTCTGGTTCGGATCCTGGGCGCGGACATGGCACTGCTCATCAGGCTACGTTGAGGCGGCATCCCACATGCCACAACTAGAAGGACCCACAACTAAAAATACAGAACTATATACAGAGGGGATTTGGGGAGAAAAAAGCAGGAAAAAAAAAAAGACTGGCAAGAGTTGTTAGCTCAGGTGCCAGTCTTTAAAAAATAAACACACTGAGTTGTGTTAAAATAATCAGCCCAAAAGAGGAGAGGTTCCCTATGCTATCACCACTCTGCTGAAAAGTTTAATTTCCTAAGTGAAATCTCATAAGCTCAGTAAGATAACTAAAACATTTAAAGGGCCACTTTGTAGATATTTTCCCCTTTCTTCAATACACTAAAATTGGCAACAGACCAAGAATATGGTATTTAAGAAATTAAGCTAAATTCATTTAATAAGCTGTAAAAGGGAGTCACACCCAGGTGATGAGCCTAGATTTCTATTTCCTTATTACTTATAGGCTATGATTTATTTTACTTTTAAAGGAAGAAGGGAAATGGTAGCAGGCTACCTACCAAAGTTTATTACCCCAAAATACTTCCTTTATTCTATGGCCCAGATCAAGGCTTTCTACAAGTTCTGCAGAGGTGTCTTAGAGTCCACCACAGAGGAATGAGATTAAGTATCGAGAGGGAGGGAAAAGGAAAAAAGAAGGCAACAAAGAAGAGCTGTAAGGCTCACCACCTTGTTTTGTTTTGATCTCCAAAAAAAAAGTGGAATCTTATAATCAATAAAATGAAATTTCAGGATTTTAGAATTTTCTGAATGTAATTAAATTAATTCACCAGTAACCAGAAGGAGCACTTCATGAAGTACTTATTGATGATTATTGATGATCTTTGACTGCAATGAAGGACCAGATTTCAACCCAATTCTATAAATTTCTCTAAATGAAGACGCATAGGTGATTGCCCACTCAATAGGTATTTCCTCACTTCCTCTTTGCTGACAGCATTTTAATTTTCTTTGCCCAATTTTAAATGTCCATAATGTTTGGGAAAGACTGGATCCCTACTCAGACCCAAGGAGTGCTTCCCAATTGGTCTCTAAGTCTATTATGACAGTGTTCTTTTGCTTGCTAATTGTCTAGCAATGTGATGCAATTCTGGCCAATGAGACATGAAGAATATATGCATAGGAATTCATGGGAAATTTTTAATCCACCTTAAAAAGGGAATCAAGACAGGGAAATTCTCTCGTACAGACATTTTAACCCGAATGTGATACCTGGAACTGATGTTGTCACAATGCAGCAATGTGCTGATAATGGTAGAGAAGAAAGATGGATCCTTGATAATGCCTTTGAGTCACTGACTTAACCTTGAAGTGAACTATTACCCAGAGTTTTGATATATAGATCCATTTACTATTGATTATAACTCAAATTATCTCATGTGGCAAAAAATATTTGCTACATCATGGGCATGAGTTACGAGTAATGATTTATCAAGCTAAAAAAATTGGCCATGGGAATAGCATGATGTTTATCTACAATGTTGATGCAGAAAAGTAAATGAGTAAGCGTGTCTAAGAAAATGAGAAAAAAGGAATAATGAAGGTGGGACTGGCCCAACAACATATTAAAATAAAGATCTATACAGAATGTAGTCTAATAATAGAGCTATGTGTATATAGGAACTTAATATATCATAAAAATTTCATATCAAATCAGTGGAGAAAAGATGCATTAATAAATAAATGGGTTGGAACAACAGGCCAAATTGCAACCTTTCTCCTTACATCAAACAAATCCCAAAAAAATCAACCATTTATACAAAAAAAAAAGAAAAAAGGAGAGGGGCCAGCCCGGTAGCCAGTGGTTAAGTTCACACTTTCTGCTTCAGAGGCCCAGGTTTCACCTGTTTGGATCCCGGGTGCAGACCTACACACTGCTTGTCAAGCCACACTGTGGCAGGCGTCCCACATATAAAGTAGAGGGAGATGGGCATGGGTTTTAGCTCAGAGCCAGTCTTCCTCAGGAAAAAGAGGATTGGCAGCAGATGTTAGCTCAGGGCTAATCTTCCTCAAAAAAAAAAAAGGAGAAGAAGAAGAAAAACATTCAAGTGCTAAAACTGTCATCTTGGAGTTGAGGTCTTTCTATGCACCATTAAAGAAAATGCAAGCTTTGTTTAATATTGGTTTAATAAAAAAAAAAAACAATGGCATTTCCACATTAACAGAAAAAATGAAAAGAATATATTATCATCTCAATGAATACAGAAAATGCATATGATAAATTTGAATATCCAATTATGATTTTTAGAAAGCTTTATCGGCTAAAACTTGAAGGAAACTTTGTTTATCAGAAAAATAATAACTACCAAAAATCTATACAAACATCATACTTAATGGTGAAATGTTGAAAGTTTCCCCTTTGAAGTCAGGAAAAGACAAGGATATTCACTCTCACTACTTTCATTTAACATTGTACATGAGGTGTTAACAGTAAGACAAGGAAAAGAAACAAATGTAGTAAGAATTTCAAAGGAAGAAATAAAATATCACTATTTGTCAACAATATGATTATTTATATAGGAAATCCAAAATAACCTATAGATAAATTATTAGAATTATTAAGTGAGTTTATCAAGATTGCTTTATAAGAATCAATACTCATATACTATCACGTTAATAATTACATACTATAGTATTAATACTATGCAAGAATTAATTACATTTATATAAATAAGCAACACAACTAGGAAATAAAATTAAAAACAAAACTATCCTTTGTAATAGCAACACAAATATAAAATACAAGAGAATACATTTAACAAAATGTTTTCAAGAACTCTATTGGAGGAAACTATAAAATATTATAGAGATAATTTAAGACCTAAATAAGTGGAGGGATATACCCTGTTCATGGACTGGAAGCCTCAATATTATAAAGAGGTTAATTCTTCCCAAATTGATCCACTGATATAATGTGGTCTCAATCAAAACATACATTTTGTAATGGAACCTGACAAGATTTTCTACAATTTAGTGAAAATGCAAATAGGCAAAAAAAAAATATTGTACACGTACAATGAACATATATACGAATGTTCATGGCACTAACAATTTAATAATCAATCAGTGGAAATAACCCAATGGATAAATCAAATGTGGTATTGTCACATAATTGAACAGGATATAACAATGAATGTGAATGCACTCCATTAATCAACATGGACGACTAAGAGTTAAGCAAAATGAGACAGACACAAAATATTGTCTGATTCAATCAAATAAAAATGTTTTAAAAGCAGGCATAATTAATGTTGGCAATGCATATTTAAGCATAAAAATCATAAATAAAAGTAAGGAACTGTTACCACTAAAATCAGGGTGGGGTTTTCCTTTGCAGGGGAGAGAGGGAGAGAGTAGTGATTGGGAGAGGGTATGAGAGGGCTTCTTGGTGCTGTCAATATACATTGGTGATTAACTTATGGTAATTATCGAGTTATCAGTTTGTATTCCCTGAACTCTTCTGTATGTATGTGATGTATTTCATGATAAAAAAAAATAGGCTAATTTTGCTAATATAAATTTAAAACTTCTAAAGAGTAAAGAAATAAAAAGACAAAGATAAAGGATAAATAAAGTGAAAAAATATTTCCCACATGTGATGGGCAAAGGGATTATGACTCACCAAGATGAAGATCTATTATTTTTTATTTGAGTCTCTGTTTCTCTGGCCGTCTAAAAACCTTAGAGCTTTAAGCCTCCTTTCTGCCAATGTTGCCTGTGTTGGAACCAGCCCACTAGAGTTTTGAGGGTTTTCACTCTTAGCACCATAATAAATGAAGCGTAGTTAAATGTGCAGAAAATCTAGAGTCAGCGTCTTCTTGTCTTTGATAAGGAAGACATGTTCTACTATATTTTCCCCTAAAGTTTATTTTCAAGAGACTATTCAAATAGGGAATAAATGTGAACTAACTAAATGGATGCTTAGGTGTAGAAAACACTGACTTGAGATTTATCCACAATTTAGAGGAATGGGCTGGACGAAAAAGGCTGTGCTTGGCATATGGGAAATGGGGCTTAGCAAAATGAAAGGGTGGAATGGATAAAGAAGATGTATAAATATACAATGAAAGAAGGACATCCTGCCGCTTGCAACAACATGGATGGACTTTGAACACATTAGCCTAAGTTAGATAAGTCAGACAGAGAAAGACAAGTACTATATGAAGTCACTCATATGCGGAATCTAAAAAAGCCAAACTTGTAAAAGCAGATAGTGGAGTGATGATTACCAAGGGGTGGAGGGTGGGGGATAGAACAGATGTTGTTTAAGGACACAAACTTGCAATGAGTAGTGAGTAAGCCCCAGAGGCCGAATGCACAGTATAGTGAAGATAGACAACAACACTGTATGATAACCATCAAACTTGCTAAGAACCACTAAAAAGAAATGATAACATCTGTGCCCACACTCCTCTACTTTATATGTGGGATGCTTGCCACAGCATGGCTTGACAAACGGTGCGTAGGTCTGCACCTGGGATCCGAACCGGCGAACCCTGGGCCACTGAAGTGGAATGTGCGAACTTAACCACTGCGCCACTGGGATGGCCCCTCAATCCATGTATTTTTAATATATTTTTCTCAACTTACTGCACTGTCTAGGACCTCCAGTATAATGTTAAGTAAAAGTGGTAATTATAAGTAGCCTTTTTTTCTGATGATAGAAGAAAAGCTTTAAAAGGATTCTCACTAAATATGATGTTTCTGTGTTTTGCTTTGTTTTGACAGATGTTCTTTATCAGACTAAGGGTATTCCCACCTATCCCCTTCTATTCCTTGTTTTCTAAGTTTTCTTTATTTTCCTATTTTAACCATATTTGGTGTTTAAATATGTCAAAAGATACTTTTTTATCTCTTAGTTTGATCATATGCTCTTCTTTAATCTGCTGACTTGGTGAATTATATTAATGAAATTTTGAACGTTAATCCACATTTGCATTCCTGGCACAATTGGTTCTGACTCCTCGTATATCTTTGGATTTGATTTGCTAATATATTGTTTATTTTTTATGCATTTATGTTCACGGATGAATTTGGGCAGTAACTATTATTTTGTGGTGCTCTTGTCAGATTTTGACATTAGCTTATGTTAGCTTTGTAGAAGAGCTTTGGAAATCTTCCTTATTTTATGGAAAAGTTTATATAATATTAGTGTCATTTTATGTGTCCTTAAGTATTTGGAAGAATTCACTGAACTTGGAGTTTGCTGTGAGAGGAGGTTTTGAATTACAGACTCAAATTCTTTATTAGATGTGGAACAATTCTGATTTTCCATTTACTCTTACTCAGTTTTGTTAAACGACATTTTCAAGCTGTTTGTTTCTTTCATTTAAATCTTAAAATGACTGACATATCAGTGTTTATAATATCTTCTTATAGTTTTTCAACATGTATGGTATCTACAGTAACATCCCTTTTTTGATTTCTGGTATTATTCTTGGCTTCTATCTTTTTTCCTTGACCCAAGGGTTTGTCAATGTTGTTATATTTTTAAAGAATCGACTTCTGGTTTTGTTGATTTATTGTACATTTGTTTTATTTATTGCCTTCTGCATGTATCTTTGCTATTTTTTTCTTCTACCTTCTTTGGATTTAATTTGCTATTCTTATAGCCGCTTGAGATAGATATGTAGAGTGTTGATTTTCAGCCTTCTTTTTAAATATATGCATGAGTCTGCAAGTTTCCATCTAGACATAGCTTTAATTGCATCCTGCGTATTTTTATATGCCAAATATGTTATCATTCATTTCCAAATTTTCATTGTGATTACTTGTTCAATCAATGGTTTATTTATAACTATATAGATTAATAATAAATATTAAGGGAGTTTTCTGTTTACCTTTTTGTTATACATTTCTGGTTTAATTCTACTTTCTGGAGATAATATAATCTTCTTTGAAATTTATTGAATCTTGTTTCATGGTCCATAATATGGTTAATATCGGTAACTTTCCAAGTATACTTGAGAAGAGTATATCTTGTAGTTTTGGGGTCCAACATTTTATAAATGTCAATTAGGTCAAGTTCAGTTATAGTATCAATCAATCCCAACCAGAATCCCAGCAAGGTTTGTTTATGCATTCATAAAAATCTGATTCTAAGGGGAGAGAAACAGAAAAGGTCAGGTCCCTCTTAATGTGTTTTATTACTCTCAGGACCTCAGCCTCACAAGTCCTGCCTTCTTTTATTGCCTTCTGGTGCCTTTAAACAGCTGTTCTTTGTATTTTATCCAGCTTTTATGGCTGCTCTCAATGAAAGGGTTTTTCTGATGTAAGTTATTCCGCCAAAACTGAAAATGAAGTCCCCAAACACCATATTTTCACTGATGGCATTACTATTCCCAAAAGAATGAACTATTTTCCTAAAAATATCACAAAATAAATCTGTTTCTAGGCTGAAAAATTTTTTCATGTTGTTTGAATTTGTTATGTAATTATTTAACTAGTGTGTTTCTAGAAAACAGAATGGATAATAAGAGAATATAAATCAAAGGTCTTTCAATGTCGCAGGGATTATTCACACGTAGGGAATGGCAGCATTTGCCTCATATCATCATGTTTCACAAAGGCTCACCCAACTTTAGGTAGAGCAAATTGTTCTTCTTTGGGAGACATGTTGCTTGTGGCTGAGCCAAAGCTAAGCAAGACTGACAGAACATAGGAATCCCACGCATACCAGCATCAATAGTTTTTCTGCCATAACCAAAATGATTAACATATGTTGTAGATGTGTGTGGTGACTGTAAATGTGTGTGTGTTCGCATGAACATGCCTGTGTGACATGACTGTAGGTATAGATATTTATGTGTATACAATTTGTGTAATGGCCTATATATGGCCAGTTTTTCTATAGACATCTGGGGACAGCTATGTGTATTTGTGGAGAGTTGTGAGGGGGAGGGCTAGGTCTGTCATCACACATGTGTACACATGGCACAGGTGAACATGTGTTTGTAGGCTACTGTGTCCAAGGGCGTGGGTTCAGGGACCTGGGGAGGAGGTATCCCAGGATGGGGATATGGGAAGAGGAGAGGGGTCACTTGATAGTCTAAACAGTGAATATTAGTATGTTTTGCCACCTTTATGCCCAACACACTGTGACCTATCATAATCCCCTATGTTTAAGGCCATTCTCCTGAACGGTCTTCTGCCTTAGTATATGGAGAACATTCCAATTTCTGCAGTATAAGAAATACTTACTTGGCCCTTGACTTCTGCAAAACTCCCAAACTCCTGTCATCTTCCACCCCTACCATCTGGACTTCCAACTTTGTGTTCTCAGCTGCTGTTCCTAGTTCAAACAAAAAGGCTTAGACCACATATGCCTATTTGACCACAAATGTGGTCTCTTCCCATAGACTCCTGTTACATCCATGAATTGTATCAGGCTAAACACCACTGCGGCTCATTATGATCCTTTGGACATTATGCTCAGCAAGCACACCACGCATTTCCTGCTCATTCACCTCTGCCTACTATTACAGTCCCAGAGTACCTCCCTACCATTACAGACTCAGAGGGACTGGTACCTGAGTCTACATGAGGTACACTAGTAATGATCATTCACAAAGCTCATTATGAAATTGTTCACAATACTATGCTCACTCACAATTTCTAGATCCCCCAAAACACTTGTATATTCTAAGCCTAAATACAATAATAGATTATTTTAATTGCACTATATGGGAGTAAGATAGGTAGGAAATGATTTAAAATATTTATTATGGTAACTCCTTGTACATTCTCTACCCAACTTAACTGATATTAAAGAAAAAAAGTCAAAAAAGCTTCGACTGCGTTCATAATAAAAGTGATAATTTCTAGAATTTTAATGAAAAAATCCATTCTTATAATTTTCTAGAAATGGGAAAATCCTTGGAAACAATTTAAAATAAGAGATTTTGAAATTGGCCAAATCTTGTATGGAATGAATGTAGTTACCAAAAGGAGACATTGTGGGTTCAGTGAAAACAAGTGAGACTAAAATAACTTCATTTCCTTCTTAGAGAGGATTATTATATTAATATTCTAAGTGAATCCTGTTGGCAGTATTTTTTTGATTTCAATAAGATTCATGAAATGTAACTTTCAGCATCATTATGGAGAAAAAAGAGAAACATGAACTAAAAATAATTAGGTAGACTTACAGTTGTTTGAACCTTCATATCCAAAGAGTATTAGCTAATGAATCAGAGTTAACCTGGGTGAGATATCCTGGCAAGTAGCTATTGATCCTATGGACTTGGCAGCCTTTCCAGGAGTGTTGTTACTCCTAACTTTCCCTCTGGTTCCATCTAGTGGTTGATTATGCATTAATCAGTTGTCATCCCATTCATCTTGCTTTGTGTTTACATTGCACATCAGTTACTTAACAGAGCTGTGATTATATAAGTTCGTATGGGATTGCTTAGCCACTTCCTAGCGCATCTTAAATTTCCAACGACTAGAACAAGTCTATCTTCAGGACCTCGGTTATGCTCCAAGTTTGTAGGTATAAGCTAAACAAGCCCACTTAACGACAATCAGAGAGTAGGGAATCACTTTATATTAAATATCATGCAACTCCCATGAAATATATTTTTTTGCTTTCTTCTCTGAGGCATGGCCTTTCCTGCATCATACATTTATTCTGATGTGCCTCATATTCTTGGACTCTTTTCTTCTTTCATTGTCTCCTGGTTAACCATTCTCATTATATAGCAACGCTAGCACAATTGTTAGCCCCACGTTTTGTTTGTTTAGTTTTGTGGATTATAAGCACATCTTTATATGTCATTTTATTTAAAGAGACATGGAGAATGGGAAATCTCCTGGCAGATGAAGACACTAAGGTTCAGGGATGTTAAGAATACTGATCAAGCTGTCACAGCTGGTTTATAAGGAAGCCTGAGCTCCAGCCCAGTCTTCTTCTTTTTGTTTTTTTGCAGCATTTCTAACACTATCTATTTTTTCAGTTTTGCTAAGATATAATTGACAAATAAAATTGTAAGATATTTAAAGTGTACATCGTGACGATTGGATTCCAGCCCAGTGTTCTGAAGAATCATCCTGGTGCCCTTCCCCTTCATCATACTGCAAAGCAGAAAACTCTCAATGTCCCCAGTAACCTAATGGCAGGGAGCTTCTCGAGTGCTTTCACCTTCTCCTCTAGCTATGATTCTAACACATCAATTTTGATCAGCCCAGTCATGGAGACAAACATGCCCCATGCCCCATGGGTCACTGGGACAAATTCCTCAGAGTGCAGACTCACTGGGTCTCAATTTGAACTAAAATACAGTGTCTTTTCCCCCAGAAATTTCTCTAATAACCACAGCAGAAACTATCCAAATCCCAACAATTTGTATGGATAGAAGCTGCTTGTACTTTTACTTGGCATCACCCTTTTCCTATCTGCTAATAGCAACCTGCCATAGTATATTAGGAGTGAAGAAAGTTCCCAGAACTCCTTCAATACACGACCAACACCGGTCTGCAGCACCACCATCATCAAACTCATCATCACAAATGATACTTATTGAACAATAACCATGGCCAATAACTGTGCTAAGTGCTGTATGCTCGTTACCTCAGCTAATCCTACAGAACGCTGCGGGGCAGGAATTACTACATTCAGACTGTTGAGTAAAATGCAACTTAGTGAAGCTAGGAAATCAACAAAAAATCATAGATAGTAAATTTCAGAGTTGAGATTTGAAGGTGGGTCTGTCTCAGTCACCTAGCACCCAGTACAATACCTCTTACAGGTACCCAATTCATGCAGCAACAACAACAGCAGTAACATTACATCTTCCTCCTGGTCTTATTGCATAATAGATTTCTGCTTGAGATGAAATATTGAAGCAAATGATCGCTTGGTCTTTCCCACTCTTAGATTCTACAAACCACATTATGAACCTTGCCCTACACAAGCCTAAGAAGTAGCAGAGTTTTGGTAAAAGTATGAAGAGTAAGCCAGACCCCACACTTCTATGATGAAAAACATAATTCCAGAGCTGCAGCCAAGAGGGTTTTGCTTTTAGTTTGAAAGAAACTATGTTACACAATAAACCAGATGGAAACATCAATGATATTTGCCAACATGGCTCAGCACACTTTAGTAGAAAATTACCAAGCCCTTGTCGTGATGAAAAGGAAATTGGAAGGAGGTCAAGTGTTAGCATCCCCCTGTACATTGAGACAATGCTGCAGGTTTTGGATGATTTGCTGTAAATTCATTTTTCCACATCATGGTTTCTTGAAGTTTGGATTGTTTGCTAGTTGTGTGGCTTGTAATTTAAGAGACCTAAAAGAAAGCTCTCTTGAAAAAGCAACATATTAAGGCAACAGAAGTAGAGCTAGCTACAGTGTTAAAACACTTGGGGTTGGATAATAGCTTTAAAAATGTTGCATTGAGGTAGATAATGTCCACTAAAATCATGTAGGATAGTGATTTTCTCTAATGGTGCATGAACATTTGCATACAGTAAGTACAATTAGAAAAATCCTGAAAATACATCAAAAATGGCACTCACAATCTGGATTGTCATACATTTTAATACCCAAGACTTTAATGAGGGTACAGAGAAGGTATCATTTGATGAATACTAAAGTTTTTAGATTTTTTCAAGGTTATAGAAACAAACAAAATCCAGTTGGCCGTTTCTATGTTGTGACAGTACAAAATGCCTTACACCTTTGTCTAGTTTTGTTGCCCTCTAATGCTGTTTTCATAAAAATTGCTGATGACACCGCGTTAACAAGTTTTATTTTTACTGCCAGATATTTTATGTCCATGTCCAGATGCAATTATAAACTGAAAAACCAAAATTATAAGCCATATATCATGTCTAAAATAACCGTTACTTTTCCTAAAATGTTACTAAAATAATTCTCAAATAATTCTGTATTGGTTCTTTTGAATTTGAATATGTGGGGCACATCTCATTGACTAAAATTAAAGGCATACAATAACTAATTGATAAACATTTAAATTTGTGGCTGGAGGGTGAACGAAATTAATATTCCAAACTGGACCCACAATTCATTAATCACAATTGTCATTTTCTATTATGCTGATGGAAGAAATCTATTTTATGTAAGATTAGATGGACATAAGACGTTATGCAAGTGATCCACTAATTTTCTCAATGGCTTATTTTGTTTATTTTTATTGAGGTCATATTAGCTTTTAACATTGTATAAATTTCAGGTGTACAGTGTTATATTTCAGTATAGATTGCATCGTGCTCACTCTGAATAGTGTAGTTTTTATCTGTCACCATCTACATGTGCCCCTTTAGCCCTTTCACCCGCCCCTCATCCCCTTTTCCTTATCCATGTGTTTATTTATCTTCCATGTCTGAGTGAAATCATATGGTACTTATTTTTCTGTCTGACTTATTTTGCTTAGCATAATACCCTCAGGGTCGATCCATGTTGTCGCAAATGGCATAATTCTGCCTTTTTTATGACTGAGTAGTATTCCATTGTATATATATACCACATCTTCTTTATCCGTTCATCTGTTGATGGGCACTTGGGTTGCTTCTTGTCTTGGCTATTGTGAATAATGCTGCAAGGAACACAGAGGTGCATAAATCTTTTTGAATTGTTGATTTCAAGTTCTTTGGATAAATACCTGGTAGTGGAATAGCTGGATCATATGGTATTTCTATTTTAAGTTTTTTGAGAAATCTCCATACTGTTTTCCATAGTGGCTGCACCCATTTGCATTCCCACCAGCAGTGTATGAGAGTTCCGTTTTCTCCACATCCTCTCCAACACTTGTTATTTCTTGTCTTGTTAAATATAGCTATTCTGACAGGTGTAAGGTGATATCTCCTTGCAGTTTTGATTTGCATTTCCCTAATGGCTCATTTTATAAATCATCTACCAAGGTAACTGGAAAAACCATGCCTTTCAGTTTGTTCTCAACATACAGAATCATTGTGTTACTCTCTCCACCTCTGATAAGCTAGTCAATGAATTTTAATAGTTGCGTCTACCTACACTCTTGCCAGGTCAGGCAGGAGTGTTATCCCATTTATCAATGAAGGCACAACACTGAATGGTGATTTTCTTATGTATGAACATGCTCCAATGTCTGACAGACCTTTGATTTAGAACTCTGAGTCATGCGCTACTGTTTCTTCTAGTGAAAGCTAGGGCTGCTCAGTTTTCAGCTCAAGGTGATAAGATAATTATCTGCACCCCTAGCTCAAGCCAATAATCAAACACAATGTGGCTGCAAGGTGCTTACAGTGACTGGATGCCTCTGCATGAGGCATATGTAGATAAGAGCATTGTTTCTCCCTGTGCACAGGGTCTACCATAGTCTTTAGAGACATTGACATCCTTTTGTTCATCAGATGCTTAAACGGAGTTGCAGTGGGGTCACAAATGAAAAAGAGCCTTGGGCTTAGGTTTCTATCTCATAGGTTATATACAAACTCCTGAAGAGGAAGTACTGTTGACATATTTGTCTTTCATATCTTCTGGTACAGGTTGGACTCACAGCAGGCATTTAGTACATTCTTGCTGACTTGTTTCATTGTTTTGACTCCTAAGCAGCATAGTGGCATACAAATAGAAAGTATATGAGGTCATGACTGGTATGTGTGCTGAGATTGGTTTCTGGTTGCTGAAAAGAATCATGGATGAGACAGAGAATGAAGGTAGAGGGGTGTGTGTGTGTGAGAGAGAGAGAGAGAGAAAGTGAGAGAGAGGAAGACACTTTCCAAGTTTGTTTCAGGAGCCTATATTGCTGCCAGTTTCAGGACTGCATGAAACGCAGGTCTAAAAGATTTTATCCATTCCATTTGTTAATTAAATTCCTCTCATCTTTGGGTAAGCCAAAATGCTGTAGTAGAGAAATTAACATCTCAAAATAAATGTGTAACATCTGAATGCAAAGCATAGAATGGAAGTACATTTAGTTATCTAGTCATTATAGTATTTTGGAGCTAAAAGAGACTTGAAACATCATTTATTTGAACTCCTTTATTTTATGAATAAGAAAACTAAGGCTCGAAAAGGGGAAATAACTTTCTCAAAGTCAAACATCCAGTAAGGATCAAAAACTCTTGACTCTTAGTTCAGTGATCCTTGCTCCTCACTAGGCTGCCTTGCATGCTATTGGGTCAGTTTCCCATTTCCAACCCCATGCTGCACATCCGTGAACTCACCAAAGCGGCATGGATGCAAAAGATCTTTTTCTGCTCTTCATTGGGTATATATAAATCATTTTTCCCAAGCCCTGTGATTTGGGAAGATACTTCTAACCCACAGTTAGTTGTAATCATTTTTGGATTTTATAATCAGTTTTATAATCATTTACTTAATGATTTGCAAATTTAACTTTTAGACATTTCACTGGGTGGTTGGTCATTCTCTAAATTTTTTCCACATTAGAGAGATTTTTCTGTAATACAGAATTTTTAAAAGAAGGCTTATGACTTCCTTTTGTCTGGAAGCAACCAGGATAATTTATACTCCTGTAGACAGAGAATATTTGCTTTGGGGTGATAGTATAGGCAACATTTAAGATCATGCTTATCAAAATACAAAAAGAAAGCTGCATTTGGCTTTGTGTCTGGAAATAATAGTCACTCAAAACAAATAAAGCTGTTATTTTTAATAATATTATCACTAGTTTAGGATTCTCACCCTCAAATTTTCTTATCCTGCATCCTTTTCATATCTGATTTCTGTTGTTCACACTTTACATCTATCATCCAGTAGTCAATAGTGATCATCACCCTGTGCTTAGGAAATAAAGAAAACCAGCTCAACAAAATAATAAAAACACATTTATCTACCATCAAAAATAGATGTTAAACAACTCATCATAAATTTATATAGTTAAGAGTGGCAGCTATAGCTGTTTGCTCATTCCCATAAGAAGATATTCAGGTTTCCATGGTGTTATCACCTGCCAAACCATTTCCTCCAACGTCATATTGCTTCTAAAATGCATTCAATTTCCTTGATTTAATGATTATTTGTATTATATGTAAATAGAAATTTTTTCTGAGAGATAATAGTTTTCTTTGAATCATCAGAAAATATAGAGATGACTATTTTAAAAAATATATTTTTAGGGGCCAGCCCGGTGGCATGGCAGTTAAGTTCACACACTCCACTTGGGCGACCCGGGGTTCGAGGTTCAGACACCAGGTGCAGACCTATGTACCACTTATCAAGCCATGCTGTGGCAGGTGTCCCACATATAAAGTAGAGGAAGACGGGCACGGATGTTAACTCAGGGACAATCTTCCTTAGCAAAAAGAGGAGGATTGGCGATGGATGTTAGCTCAAGGCTAATCTTGCTCAAAAAATTATATATATATATATATATATATATATATATATTTAAGACTGAATAAGGTATTGAGTTCAAGATGGGTAAGATAATGCATACTTTGGGTCACAACTTAGGATGTGTATTGTGCATTGTCTAAAAAATATCTGCACAATATTTTAGTAATATTTTTAGAGAAGTCAAATTATACGTAAGGATGTCTTTTGACTCAATGATGGCAGGAACACATGAACTATGAACTCCTGTACATTGAAAAAACAAAAGAAATACACTCTTGGTAATAGAAATAAAACTCCCCTCAATGGTTTTCTAGCAAATCACTAACCTAATTCTAATGCCACGGTAGACTCAACAAAGTTATATATTACTATTACAGCAGCCTAAGAGTTTCTCAGTTGCTGAAATATACTTGATTTATATTGAGCTCTTAGGTAACTAAAACTCAGGGCGGTTTGTTTGTTTTGTTGTTTCGTTTGGTTTGGGTTTTTGCACACAAATTTTAAGGTAATTCTTCCTTATCATACAATAGATCTTTTGAACGTAAATGCTAAATGTTATCACCTAAACTTAGTTATGCCCTAAGCTCCAGTAGGGTGCATATAAGAAACTCATGCATGCCCTTTGTCTTTGACCAATTCTCTTCCTCTCTTTCTCTCATACACACACACACACACACACACACACACACACACAATGGTTGCCTATTTACCTGTATAGTACTCCTTGGAAATAGTTATTCAACAGAAAATGTATTTTCTACCATGCTACATTCTTATAAATTTTCTTCATTGGCTTTGGAAAAGACTCAGCTACACTTAAACTCCTAGAAATCTGTGGCAGCATTTTCCTAACCTACTGTTTTTGGACTCCTGTGAACAAAAGGAAAGAGGTCAGTTTGGAGGTCTGACTTGTTCTTAATAAAGCCTAAAGGCTCCTAGTGACCACGGATGCTTTTTTTTTTTGTTCTTGTGTTCACAAACCATGGGCCTGATAATCCATTTTGGAGATGATTTGCACACAGAAACCAAAGTCACTTATCTTTCAAGGTCAAATTCTACCCTTTCCCCTTAGGATCTGGTGTTCTGACATCTCTCTCATTCCCATCACATCTTAAACTTGGCTAAGATAATTCTACCATCGCTTCTGTAAGAACTTTCTAAAGTGAAAGTCATCTGACTAGAGGCTTAAAAACTCATTTTAAGCGTCTAACACAGTGCTTTTTTTATCCTTTAGTGTACACAGGAATCACTCGGGATCTTACTAAAATGAAGATCTTGGTTCAGTGGGTCTGGACTGGGGCTTGATATTTGTCACTTCTGACAAACAGATAATGCCTCTGCAGCTGGTCCATGAACCAAAATTTGGTTAGCAAGGAACTGAGCAGTGATTCTCAAACCTGACTGCTCACTAGAATCACCTGCAGAGCTTGAAAATAAGCAGATGTCTGGGTCCCGCCCTCGGAATTCGGATTTAATTGGTCTGGGAAGTGGTCTGGACATTGAGAATTTTACAATTTCCCAGGTGGTTCTAATGCGCAGCCATGGGTGGCAATCACTGTCCCTTTCAGCTCTCCCTGTACCAGTGCATTGTCTTTGATGTATAGAAGGGAAGCAAGTTAGAAGTCGTTCTTTCAAAAGCAACAGAGAAAATTGCTTTCATGGAGCCATATTGATTATTATAATAAGGCAGGAGCAATATCTGATTATATGCATACCCAGTTCTACTGCTAGTATGCTAGGACCCTGCAACTGTCAGTGAGGTCCCTGGATTACCACTTGGGAGTTAGAAATGAAGAGTGTCGGACCTCACTGCAAACACTGAGAGTCAGAATCTGTCTTTTAACAAGATTTTTCCAGGAGATGTTTATGCACATTAAAGTTCGGGACTCATTACCGTAGGAGTCTCTGTTTCCTTGGCAATTTGTCTGTGCCAAATGCACGGTGCAACCAATCAGCCCTGTTATAAAGGCCTTGGAAGTGAAGAGGGGAGAGAGAGAAGCATCTAATCGAAGGTGAATGATTGAAAAGAATGCTTAATATAGGCTTACAAGTAAATTTGAAACTATACCCACAACCAAGGTAAGTTTCAAATCTGTCAAGGAAGTATTTACGTAGTAAAAAGAAGTAATTATTATTGCTAATTTATGCAGCCTTCATTTTTTCTTTCTTTTGATGTTTAGTTGTGTAGATGTGCTCTATACCTCTACAGCTCTATATCAGTGCTTCTCAAATGGGGGCAATTCGCTCACCAGGGGACATTTGGCATTTTGGTTGTCATAACTGAGAAGGATGTGTGCAAGTGGCATCTAGACGGTAGAGGCCAGCAATACTGCTACCAGGGAGACATCCTACAATACACAAGACAGACCCCTACCACAAAAAATTGTCTGGCCCTAAATGTCAATAACAACACTGAAGTTAGGAAGCCTTGGTCTACAGCATATCCATTTAGAGGGAGATACATATATATATCCATATATATATATCTATATTCCTGAAGAGGCAAAATCTCAGTTGTAAAAGTGAAGTAAGGCAGTTAAAAATTTCCTCTAGAAAATCACTCCGTTATGAGAAGCTGAATGATCAGGATAATGGAATAGCAGAGTGATCTCAAGATGTGCTAGTTGGTATGAATGCATATGTAGCCCTGGGGTGGAAAGCTCATTCTCTTACTGCATACATTAAACACTGACATTGTAAAAGTAGTCCAGTAACTGCTCGCTGTCTGCTTTTTGGTCCTCTTTACTGTTAAAAACGTCAAAACCCGGGAACCACTTAGTAAGCACCCTTGTGCTGGTGGCATTGAATTAGGCACCCCACAGAGGTCAATTCCCAATTTCAACCACTTGTGGGATTAATTCACAATTTGTAAAACACGTAATTGTGAAGCCTTCAGAGAAGTTCTCCTGGTTGTGCTCTTTGTTGTCATCTCATGTGATCATGTTTAGTCTGTTAGGAGCTGTTGAAGTTCTGCTGAGGAAAACCAATGTTGCAGTGTGGACACATCTGCCAGCTGTGGACATTGATAGGATTCCTTGTGTAGAAATGGGGTCTGTTAACTGTCAGAGCCAGGATTCTGTAGTGAGGTGCACAGTAGACAATTGACGGAGGCAGTTTGTTGGAATACGAAAGCTGGGAAAAGGCAGGGGCCTGGCACCAGGGATCTAACCAGCTGATGGTGTCAGCCTCCTTAAGTTGTCTGCCCTCTACCTAGGCTTGCTGTAGGTCCCTTATCTCCAAAGTTCAGAACACATCTTTTAGGGGTGTTTCAGGTGACCCTTCAGTGTGCTGGAGGAAAGTATTAGACCTTCCAGTAACAACATTGTATCTAAAAATGGAAAGCAATGAAGTTTGCTAATGATTGATAGATGAATTTCACACTTGGTTTGTCTGCCAGATGTTCAAGTGTCACACTATGTCCTGAGGAAAAGCTGGAGTCTGTTCACAGCTGTGACTTTACTAGTTCCTTTGCTTTCAACATGTTGCAACATATTGTGGTTTAAATGTACTCAGGTATGTGATTTTACCACCTTCAATGGTAGAATGAATCTTCACAACGTCGTTTATTGGAATGGGGTATCAGCATAATATCTCAGGTTTCTCATCAAGAGTCACTGGTTAACTCCCGACAAAGCACAAAAAAAGTAGTCGACATCAGATACCAACTTTTTCTTTTACAAAATGCTTGGAGTTAATTTGCTGACCTTTTCAGAGATGACCAGTGACTGTCAGTAGTTGCTACCTCTCAGGCATTTAAAGACACACACCATGTAATCTGTCACTTAACATTAAGTAGGTTTTTATAAAGAATGAGGCAGTAGTGTTGTTGAAAATAACTCATCCTATGCAGAGAATATTATACAAAAAATCAAGGGAGGATTTTTTCCCCATTTCTGGGTAGTTTTGTTGCTGAAAAAGATAGGCATCACATATAAAAACTTTGAGGTCTGGTTGCTTTAAAAACTAGACTTTAACCTTCTAAATTATTTAAAAATCTCCCAAAGGAAGAGTTTCAGTAGAATTCCAATGCCCTTCCCAAAAATTGTTTGTTCCCCCACAAAGGCTCACTGGTTAACTCCTGACAAAGCACAAAAAAACATGGTTGAAATTAGAGCTATTGTGTGCTTTTTTTTTTTTTTTGTAACAAAAGATAGGTACTAATGTGCTGGCATTTTCAGAGATGACCAGTGACTATTGGTAGTTCTTACCACATGGATATTTAAAGGCAGACACACTCATATTTAATCTCTCACATATCATAAAATTCACCCTGTTAAAGTGTATAATTTGGTGATTTTTTGCTATATTCATATAGATTTCCAACCATCACAACAATCTAATTTCAGAACTTTTATGTCACCCTAAAATGAAACCCGTACCTATTATCAGTAACTTCCTATTTCCACCTACCCCCAGCCCTAGGCAATATGGTCATAAAGGGCCACATACTAATAATAAGCAAAAATAACTTACCTATTTGTTCCAGGAAATGGTTTCTCCTGGAATATAAGATTTGTGAATAAACTAAGATGATCCAAAGCTTTTATATCATAAACTATGACGAATTTTAAATGGTTCCCCACTTCACAAGGACAGCCTTAAAAACCAAACCAGACTCTAAACTCCTATAAATATTCTCTCCTGACTTCTCCTGTTCTGAGACACTACTAAGACTGTCAAGTTCTACAAGTCTAACAAACTTACTAAAATGAGTCTAATAAACTTAGCTTTACTTGATCTACATGTATTCTCCCTTACTGCAATGAGTCTGATAGACTTAGCTTTGAGTAATCCATAGATGTTTCTGGTGGACTCTTGGAATCCACATTTGGCAGTCTCCTTTCTCTCTCAGTTGGGTTTCTTGGGCAAGAGTCAAGATCGCTCCAGCTCTCTCTTGCCTATGGATCATGGAAAGCACTCACACATTATTTCCCCTTGTCAAACTCTTGGAGTGCAGGCTGACTCTAGTACAGTCACTTTTCCTTTGCCACCAAAGAGCTCGCCTTCCTGTCTTACTTGCCTTCATGGTTACCTAGTCAGTAGTGATATTCCAGTCCACCATCACTTGGCAACTTCAAGGATCATATATGAGGGTCCCGGCTCTCTTAAAACCCTTCTCTTCAGGCTTGAGGTAGGATCCAGTCATGCCCACCCTGGGATTGATGGGGGCCAACGGGTGAGACTACAGCATGGCAAGAGCTTCCTCCAAAGAAATCTCCTCCCAAATCCACTCTTCAAAATCTGTTCAACTCTTTGATATCCTTAGAGGATTTTAAGATTTGAAAAACTAGCAACTTCTTATTTTCTTTGAAAATTTGAATTTGGTGTGGCAACCACACTTTGGAATATCATATCTATTGTATCCTGGTGCCTCAGTCAAAACTCCCAATATGACATTCAGCTATAGTCATATTTTGGGGTAAATGTACTCAATGCTTATTTTACTAAGAAGGATGTGCTGTTAAAAACAAGTTTGAGGGTCAACGAGCCAGCCCAGTGCTTCTCATGCTCTAATGTACATACAGAATTACCTTGGGAATCTTATTAAAATGCAGATAAGCAGATTCTGATTCAGTGGGTCTGGAGTGAGAACTGAGATTCTGCATTCCTAACAAGCTCCCAGGAGATGCCGATGCTGCTGGTCCTCAGACCACACTTGGCACAGCAAGACTCCAGCCAGCCTCCCTGTCTCAGAGGTTGGATCAGAATCGTGAATTCTCTGAGCTGGAAAATTGAAAACAGAACAACCACCAGAATGCAATCACTCATCCCTGTGTAGTCCAGGCAAGGAGATGAGGAACAAGAAGTGGAGTTGAGAATTGGGCAGAATATGAGACATAATAAAATGGAAAGTGGTGGTGAAGGTACAGGAGGATTTCAAAGAAGCCTGATTGGAGATGTGAGACGCAATAGACATGAGATATCTAATGGGTCAGAAGGGCAAGAAAGAACAAGAACACAGAGAAGACCAATATAATCTGGCATTTCTGGTCCATGTTTCACTGGGTGAACACACTGCCAAATGCCAGCTTTGCTGTTCTCCTTAGCAATTTTTTGTTTTGATGGATATTAAAGGAAGCTGAGGAGGCAGAAGATGGTCTGATAATTGGGAAGACAAAGGTCCAGCCTTGGCACAACATACCAATTGTTTTCTTTTCTGCTCATTTACACACTCACTGCTGCTATGCCACATTTGGGAAATTTTCTTTTGAGGAGTGTCCAACTGATAGTAAAAGCATTGCAGAAGCTGGAGAGAGAATTCTAGAAAAGTCCAGCCTACACAAATATAAATTTGTCTTGTAAGTTTGCTGGAGTTAGAATAATTTCCAGTGTTTTCCCTGTCAAAAACTATTTGCCATTTTTTTGTTTGTGTAGTTACTACAGAAATTTTGAGGAGGGTATAGGGGTCAGTCATTTTCAGCAGCTTCTTTTGAAAGAGCAAAGATGATACTGGGTAAACAAGCAGTGTCCATGAGCAGGAGTTCTACTGCCAGGCTTTTGTGTTCAGGAGGAACTGACCATGATCTGTCAAGATCTATCGCAAGCAACAGTGACAGTCAGAGCATCTCGCCTACATACCATGTTCCCCCCTTGTAAATAAATATATTGAGACAAACTGTTTAAGTGAGGCACGTTGCAGGCACCACAATCATCGGTGACTAATGAATCACTGTTTTTGGTCCAATAACATAACCAAAAAAAGAAGAAGAAAAGCAAATAAAAAAAACAGTATATCTTTAGTATACTGAACTAGAGAAAGAAATACCTTCACTTCTCAACTTTAAAAATATTTTACAATGGTTCTATTTATAAGAGGCTGTGGGGTATTTCAGAGGTAATGTGCCATCTTGAAACTTGAAAAATGAATTTGACTCCAGCTAAGCAACATATGTGGTTGCCATAAATTGAAAATCTTTACAAAAAATATATATAAAAACCTAAGACTAACATTTACTGTCTGAAATCTATGCTTCGGTTAACATTTAAAAATAATTTTCCAAATCATTATATTTATATGCTGGTGTCCTCCTTATTCTCATTTCTGTCTCTTCTTTTGGGAACAGTATTATAAGTGGTTTTGTGATAGAAAAAAAATAAATGCAGATGAATCATGAAGATTCTTTAAATGAATCTTAAATCTTATTAAAATAGTTGAGTCATTTGTGTTTCCCTCCCACAGGAGCAATAAAAAAATCATTTAGTCTAAATCATTTTCACTTTCTCTACCAGTTTCTGGATTTTTTAAACATGAAGAACACATCAGAGCATTAACCTCTAAGGGACCGAGAACCTGTATGTCCGACCCCACATGGGAATGATGGAATTCGCATTCTCTTACATGATGGTTTTAACTTTATTTTACATAATGAAACACAAAATGTTTGAGAGGAGAAAATAAATTATGAGCATATCCATTAAAGTAACTAAAACCTTAAACTTCCATTTTTTCTTCTTTTTCTGACTATGGGCTTTTTTCTCTCTCCACCTATCCATACTTCCCCTGATGACCCATTCTTGTCACAAAATGCCCACTTTTAATGAGTAGCTGAATAAATGATTACAGATTTTGTACTTTTCAGCATTTTCAAGAATTTCAGTCATGTTGATTTGAGAATAATCCTGGAATGCACCCTTTTGGGATAAATGTATACGGTAAGTCATCGAAACCAAGACAACAAACACGTTCACAATATATGTCCACATAATGACCGTGGGTTGTAAAAACAGTGACTACATGGTACTGTTTAAATTGGATATTTATTCACCTAGGGGTATGTAAGCCTTGGGCTATTAATAATTCTGAAGAAGAGAGTGTCAGATCTCTAGCTCCCATGGAGGTGTTAATTCTTTAATGTCTCTGGTTCAGAGATAATAAATTGCCGTAGAAATTTGAAATTTGGTTCTACTATGTTAATATTCTGTATCTAGCTTAAGGACTGAGAACATCTGTAAAGTTAAATTGGAATATTACCGATATAACCTTGGGTGTATAAAAACATATTAGAGTAACACTGCCTGTTGATGCTTAGATCGTTAGAGAAAAACTATAAATGAACCTGTGCAAAGGAAAGTGGTTTCCTGCCAATCTCCAAAACCAGTAATCGAATTGAATTGGCGTGGCATGATATTGGAAAATAAAGGCATCCCTGAGAAACCATGCTTACCCTGGTGTGTGTCTCCCCTAGGCTGACAAATGCAGTGGTGTCGGATTCCAAAGAGAAAAGGCCTACAAAATCCACAGTGTGAAGATGAGTTCATTCCTGCAAACACATCCATCTCAATCTGTTCTATGCCAAACAGCTATGAGTATAAAGGAAAATCTGACTCATTGGGCTCATTTTGGTCCTAATTTGTCCTTGGGAGTCAGAGATTTGCTTAACTTTAGCATGGCAATGTCTTATAAATGCTTGCCATGAGTTTCATCCTCTCATCACTCAACACAACAGGGTTAAAATTATTGTTGGTAAGGCAACAAAAGATGAACAATAGGGCAAGGCAGCATACCTTAGATAACAAATGAGCAATGCTGATTTAGGAAGCTCTATTTCTTTTGAAACTTGTACTAATATTATTATCCTATGAACTGGAAGCTTTCTGTCCCTGCAGGGGTTACTCCAGGATGTTTTTCATAGTTTCTGGTCCTGTAGGTTCTCTACTATTCCTAAATGCTATTCAGAGAGATAGTGTTCATTTCTTTCCTAACACTTCACTCCCTTCTGTGAAGACAAAGTGCTCCTAAGGCTTCTCCCTCAGTGCTGTCCTTGATGGGTGGCTCAAATCTTTGAACTACTGACAATTATCTATTTTCTGCATGCATGGGTGGCTCAAACTCCCTGACTCATGGTAAACAGCTTGTCATTTTATATCCTGACTTGTTGGAGAGAGTACACTGGGTTTTTCTGAATACTAAGGTATTAGAAATAAGAATAACTGAAACAATACAAACACACAACGTTTGAATAATTTTATCTCAAGTGATAAACAATATTTATAGTGATGTCAAATTAATTTACAAAGGAAAAGTGATTTTCTGACTAGTTTTAGCAGAAAGGCCAATTTTGGCAATGGAGCATATTTATGAGCAATAATAAAAATGTTAACATCCTGGTATGAAATTCTAAATAAAATCCACCATACGATATTTTAAAGTGTATGTAGGTTTATTTTTTATTTTTTTGGTTTTAGAACAGAAGATAGGTGGGTGGAGATATGTAGGAGCCAAGTAGCACAGAGAACACACTTTATTATTCATTATGGTTCTGTGGAGAAAAATTACTAAAGGAGCTGGGCTACAGCCAGTAGAAATAGCAACAATTCTTTGTGTTGAGCATCCAGTGATGCATGGGAACTCATATTCTTGGGACTGTGCTGTGAAACACAGAATGAAATATCAACATCAGAGAAGATCACCACTTAGCAGGGACTCGTGGTTAAGCGGCACCTTTCTTAGAAGTAACTTACTTATCTTTATTGATGAATAAATAACTTAGTTCTTTAAACACCCACTGCTTTCCTTTTGATTATAGCTATGTCAGAGAGACAGATCTTGTAAGTTTCCAAGGTTGACTGTTAACTTATGATGACTGACCACCAAGAAGACATTTTGAATTTCTTGGTCCTTAGCACCGTCCAAACATTGAGATAGGATCCAGTTTATAATTGAAGATTCCCTGACTCTCTTGTATTATCTCCCAACATTGAAAATATTTTGAGACAAAATTCTAAATGGCTGAAACCATGATTTCTTTTAGTCTTGTAAAGAGGAAATCATGTACACCTCATTTTTTACACATTTAGAGAAGCAGATACCAAAATATTGAGTCACTTGAGTAAGTGCAATATCAATTTCTAGGTTAGATGAGAAAATGAAAGACTATATTTTGAGCCAAGGAATTATGAGTGTTAACTGGGAAACTTGGGAGAATGGAGACTTCAAGGTAATTTTTGCCACCAAAGTCAGTCTCCTCCAATATTTAGGTCAGAAAGAAATAGAGTATTGTGTCTATGTGACAGTATATGACAGAACCCATAAAAATGGCACAAACTAAGTCATATATTAACAAGATCTGGAGTGACTGGGAAAGTCAACAAGGTAGAGGAGGTCAACTAGCCTTAAGGATGGGTGGATTTTAATAGAAGAATGAGGAAGATTGAATTCTATACAAGGTAAACAACATGGGAACAGAAATGAATGCAGTAAGAACAATGCGTCATCAGAGAATGGTGAATATTTGAGTCTAGCTGGATCACAGGGATCTTGCACCAGAGTAGCAGGAGGAAGCTCTCTTGTGGAGAATTTTGATGGTCAGGTGAAAGAATATGGACACATTTTATGTATATTTGACTCTTTTTTAAACAAATAATAGACTCTCTCATTGAGGTATTTCAGGAAGATAAATCTGAAAGTATAAAAAGAAAAAAATGAGTCGGAAATTGGAGACTCTGGAGGCCAATAAGAAAAATATTGAGGGGCTGGCCCCGTGGCCGAGTGGTTAAGTTTGCACGCTCCGCTGCAGGCGGCCCAGTGTTTCGTTAGTTCGAATCCTGGGCGCGGACATGGCACTGCTCAGCAGACCACGCTGAGGCAGCGTCCCACATGCCACAACTAGAAGAACCCACAACGAAGAACAACGAGGAATACACAACTATGTACCGGGGGGGCTTTGGGGAGAAAAAGGAAAAAATAAAATCTTTAAAAAAAAAAAAAAAAAGAAAAATATTGAAACAGCTTCTGCATGAAATGATAAGGTTTAGGCTTTGATAATGACAATGGCAAAGAAAGGACAGCACCATTGTGAAAGATAGTGAGAAGAAAAAATTCATTAGGACTTAATGAACTGGTCTTAGGACGGAGAAAACAAAAGTCAGAACAATAAGATTTCAGACAATAGTAACTTTGAGACAAAAGTAATTTTAAGAGAGAAACAGAAATTACAGACAAAAATTTGATTGCTTTTATATATGTATGACATTCTGACTTTTAACCAGAGTAATTCTTTCAGTATCTATAAGACAACAAAGTGGCAATTCTACTAGTAAAATTTTATATTAAAATTTTTTTAACATAAAGAACATGAATACTTGTGAATTTTTGGTGGTAAAAACACAGGTGTTATATTTTTCTCTGTAATTTTATTTTTTTTTTCATTTTTCAAGATTCACCAAAAACAAATGAAGGCAATAAGAGTAAATTAGTGTGTTAAGAAATGAGAGCTCAAGGAGGAATAGGTTAGCTGCTTCTTAGTTTGGAAAAAGATGAGAATATATGTAGATAAGGAGAAATCATCATTTAGTACATGAAAATAAGAACATGGAAGATGGTAGACAGAAAGGAAAGAACTGCTTGGACAATATCATAGAGGCTGTTAGATATCATGGACTCAGGAGCACTAGTAGCTTTGCCAGGAAACTGGGAATCCTCTTCTGGAATGAGAGGGAAGGCTGAAATTTACAGAGGCATTTAGAGGTAATGAGGAGGGGAGGTGATTAGAAGTGGATTTTCCAACTATATGTACTCAATCTTTCAACTATTTTGCAGATATATTCATTTACTAAGAGTAAGATGCTGTGATTAAATTATATCTTTGAAGAGTGTATGAAAAGTTTGAAATGGTTTGATGGTCAAGTATATTTTTTCTATTGTTGAGGAGCAGTGAAGGAATACTCGCTGTTAGAAAACATTAATTTGTAGTGGATTTTCAAAGCAAATGATCATGATTTTCTTCAGATCGACTCTTGACAACTAAAGTTTAGTCACTGGCATGGCAGATCTGGTAGTTCAGAGTGAGAAAGTTTTTATGTGAGAAAGAAAATAATAGGCCTGAGCACTGACAACAGGTAGCTGGCCTCGTTGCTACCAGATAGGCTGTGGTAGATTCTTGCTGAACATAATTTCACAGAATGTCAACATTGGACAAGGATTCTCTGTGACAGTGATAAAACAAGACCACTCGATGATGATGCTGTGACAGAAATTTAAATAGCAACAACAAGAACAAAGCACCTGTGCACCCACAAAAATGACCATTCTCCTCTCTCTGCTAACTTGAATGATGGCTGCTTACTGCCCAGTGACAATTCTAGCCCTGCTCAGATCCTTCTGCCATCTAGAAAAAACTGCTCCTGCTTTCTGCAACATGCGCTCCAGAACAGACATTCACTTCCTTGGAGCTCCCTAAAATTAATTAGCATAAACCCAAATCCTAGAATAATCCCCCGACTCCTTCTTATTGGAGTGTCCCACTGTTCCTCATGGTTTAGTCTCCCTTGTTGCAAAAAATAAAGTTAACTTTGTTGACTATAGGAATTCCTAGTGGTCTCTTGCTGGAGGGCATTGACACAGGCACTTTCATCACTAGTACAACTAATCATAAGTATAAGCTGGGAGGGCACAAGTGGAACCAGAAAGGAGCTGACAGATTGAAAAAAGAGGCTAGAACTCCCAACAATGGTGAAGAATTGGTGTAGTGGGTGATAGACTGTGGACAGGGAACATAGAGAGAGGACAGACTTCACCATGATGAGGACACCATGATGTACTGAGCACTCACTACAGCCCCAAGCACAGCTTCTCACATCAGTAGACTGTACTCTGATTAAAGACTAATTTTTATTTTAGAGATGGACTTAGAGCAAGTTCTTTGATCTCAAGATGAGTAGACCTTTGCACATCAATTCAGACTCGCAGAGTACGTTGGAAACACAAGGATGCTGTAGTGTTTCCTCCCTTTGTCCACTGACATGGTAGGGAAGAAAAAGGGGGATTCTTGGCCAAAGAGAGGAGCTGAGGAGATCACTTTTTCTCTTCTCTTGCAAGGTAAAGTAACTCAAATTAAATGAAATTTGTTTGTTTTGTCATCCAGATACCACACTCAACCACCAACTTGTCAATGGAGAAAAAAATATCACTAAATATCCAATCCGGTTTAACTTATTCTGATGAAATAATAGTGAGAATTATCTTTTAAAACTGCAGATGATCAGATTTGGAATAAAATATTTAATCTTTCAGAGAGCCTCCCCAAGGAACCTCCCCTGCTTCCCTCCCTAAGGTGGTGTCAGGGTATATGGACAGAAGGTTTTTAAGAATCTCCCTGACATGAAAATGAACCAAGGTCCTCAGATGTGATGCCTTCTTTTCCTCTAGTCTCTGCGACAAGATTCCTTGTCAACATGGGTGTGCTTAACCTTGCTAACAGTGTGACTGAAATTTGCAATTGATTCAATTAGCGATCTGGTCTCTTTTAACTCTGTCAGAACAACTAGACCTCAACTTGCTCTCCACTGGCAGCAGGTTACTGATTGCAACTGTTCACCCATCACAACTGCTGATTCAACAGCTACAGTGAGCCCCTTATCAGGCCAGCCAGATCACAACCAAATGCCTGTGCCACTGGGAATTGAAGTTGGTTCAGGAAAGGAAAACTTCAGGGCTTCCCTGTCACATCCCATGTATAGGCCAAGTTCCTAGAGTCTTGTTCAAGGTTGGTGGGAGAGGGGCAGCCCAAGAGGTGACCTTTTCCTAGCTCTCTCACTGGAGAGTGAAGGCACGAGCCTCCTTCTCTGCCTTTAATATTAACCTTATTTATCAAAAGTACCTCCTTCCTATAACCTGCAGGCACAAGCCAGGATATTGGTGACTGCTTCCTTCTGTCCCTCTCTCCCTCATTTTCCTCTTCCTTCCCATCATTTCCTACCAAGAAATGGACAATATTTCTCTATAGATCCCCTATGCTCTATTTTTCTTGTACCACTGGAAGCTAACTTTAAGAGCCTAAAGTCCTACATGGGTGGGGTAAAGAATAACTATAAACTGGCTTCATTAGGTTGACGCTTCATAGCCTAAGGTTTGGAAAATACTTGCTAAAGACAACACTGGACTTGCCACGCTGCCACCTTGTGGCATAATCCAATTTAGGATATTATTAACTATTATCTAGGTCTTCTGTAACCAGTCACAATTATATCTCAGGTAGATGGATGCGTAGGGAAAACTAAGCCAATTGTAATTTACAGAGAAAGTCAAAAAGAAACTAACCTGTTAGTTCAGAAGAACTGATCGATAAAGACATTGCGATAATGGTGTCAATTCGCGATAGCAAAACAGCAGCCAGCAAGAGCACTAGAGTTTCTGACATTGGGTATCTTGACATGTTCTAGTGGGTCTGAGTGTCTGGGGTGGAGGTGGGGTCTTTTGGTTTTTTCCTATTGCTGGAGGGACATTTGACTGATAACTCTGAGAGAGATAGTACTATACAAAAGTTTTACATTCCAAGAGGTTTACTCTCTCTTTTAATGTTAATGAGCACAACAGACGGTGATAATATCTGTTTTATATGTATATTTTGGATTTATTAAAAGAAACTTTGCCAGTAGTCATCTCAGTCAGTGATTCTATTTTTCAATCTACAATCGGATTCACTTGCTCTATAATTTTCTGTTGTGACTATTCTAGAACTATGAGGAAATGCCAAGTATAAGATGTGAGTATTTCCCTAATCAGAGCAGAGATGTGAAGATTTTAATAAGTCTATTTAAAATGCTCTGGGGTCTGTAATAAAAATGCTCACACAACACAAAATAAACCATTAAACATATTTACATACTAAATATCCCCTAATGTTGTACAAATACTAAATCTCAACCAAAGCTGGTTTATATTCTGTTACTAAAAATTCCATTTTTTCTACTTTATGAATTATTTCAAAGGTGATTTTCACCAGCATGTGACTGTAAAGTGCTGGTATTTTTAATCTTCTGTAAATATATTCAAAGTTTAAACACAGTGGGAAGTTTCTTCTATGTTGGAAATTTCATACAGCTGCGCTGAGCAAAAGAAGTTGTGTTGTCTTTCAAATTGGACATATTAATTTAAGTAAAGTAAATTAAATCCCATACTGTAGGATGCCAACCTGATTTAAAAATTTGTAGGTCAAAGGTTAAAAATTACTCTGGTTTCAAATAAAACATTAAATTGTAGAGTAACAAATAGGATAATCATCTTAATATCGGTTGAGGGATCAAGTTTCATGCATTTGGAAATGACTGATTTACATATACATGGAGTAGTACTGGTTTAGCAAATGTGCTCCATTTTCATCAAACCTATTTACGAGCACATGCACACTAAAAACCTACAAAATATTCACTATATTCTCTCGGAGATATCCACTTAATAAAAATACTATAAGTATTATAATTTCCATAATTCTCATTACTTCTCTAACTGTAGAGATATTTTGAGTCTTACCTTGACTAATGGCAAGATCAGACTATGGAATGTTTTCAAGGTTTTACATTTCAAAGGGCAGGGAATACTGTTCCAGGCAGTAATTTCTAGGAAGCAGGGTATATAGGAGCAGGAGTCATAAAAGCCAATCCTTTGATTCTCTCCAGCGATCTCATGTGCCCACAGTAAAAACAAACCTTTCGATATTTGGAGCCATGTCACGAACAAATTGGTCTTTTGATTTGACCCTATTCAACCAGACAGATCACCAACTGAATAAAATGTGAAATAATTTATGAGGTGCTGCTGTTGCCTGATGCATAAAGGCAATGAGACACAGTGGAGACTGTGTTCTACTTTGCTGAATTAACTAAGGCCACTAGGATGATTACAAATGTCCAGAAGCGCTATAACGTGTTAGATCCAGAGAAGCCTTAAAATTTTAAACTATCATCAGCAACAAAGAGTGAAAGCTCTTATTAATTAATCTAAGCATAACACATTGTCCCTTTAAGCATAAAGAAACAAAGGCAGAATCCAGCAATGATGCATAACTTTGAGGACAGAATAGTGACAAGAAGACATGGAGTTCCAGGCTATTAGGCTGCATGCTGTGTGGTGATGTCAATCTGTCGATTGACAAATGCTCACTGGAGGGCACCCCACTAGAATATGGGAGACCTAGAGAGGGAAAGGTAGCCATCTGAAACAAATAAGAATCAACATCAAAAAGTAAGATGTGTAGGATGTTTTGAAAGAATGTCTAAAAACTTCTTAAATACCTTCCCTATTAAAAAAGTGAAGTCTAATTCCCCTCTTCTCGAATACAGGCTGGACTTAGTGAGTAGCTTTTAACTAATCGAATGTGGCTAGAATGATGCTGCATGACTTGTAAGGCTAGGTCTGAAAAGGCAATATAGTTTCCTCCTGGCTCTCTCTTTCTCAAGATCTTTACCCTTGGAATCCAGGTCACATGAAGAAGCCCTGTGTAGTTGTCCCAGTCAACACCCTTTACTAAGGCCCCAGCATGCAGCCAGAATCACCTGCCCGCCATATGTGAGCGGAATTCTCAGAAATGATTCCAATCTCTGTCACTGTCCAACTGCATGAAAGACGAGAAGAAAGAACTGCGTAGCTGAGTACAGTCAACACCTAAAACTGTGAAGAGATAAGAATACTAAACGATTAGTGTTGTTTTGCTTCATTAAGTATGGGAGAGTTTTTATATAGTAATAGAAAACTGAAACAATGAAATATTTGCAGGGATAATGACCATAAGAGGTGGCTTGTTAGGACATTCCTATTGAGGTTAGCATCCTACCCTCTATTCTCCAGGGGTTAAGGCAATTTTCAAGTCTCTATCAGAGACACTGAAATGCAATTCATGTAAGACAACATGTGATTGCAAGCAATGGCGATGTGCTTTGTGTAATATCTCCTTAATATGAAGTGAAGTGATTTGTATATAATCTATAAAATGTGGAGCCAAAGAGTAAGAATTCTTCCGTTTGTGTCCAGCACTAAGAGAAAGAGTGACTTGACCATCTGCCACGAATATTCTAGACAACCTGGCAGGTATACTCTTGTGCTAGAGATAGGGGATATCTGTGTGCAGTAATCTGATAGAACTAACCATGTAATCATTTTTCTTTAAGTTGTATACTTCTACCTCATATTGTTTCAGAAAAGATTTGAGGAAGCTTAAAAGGATATAACCTTTGGAAAAGGCAGTATAAATTTAAAATGGGACACAAATTTGGCTTGAATTATTTTAAATCCAAAATAAAACGTGAAATTAAGGCAATTACATAATTCATAGAGTTCATAACATTAAACAAAACAATTGCTCAGGAGTGCACTTATTCTTAGCATAAAAAATGAAATGGAATTATTTTTCTTTCAGGGCAGGGTCATAAAAAGAAGTTATTATGTGCTGTAAATGAACAACATCTTTTCAATTACTACATAGGCAAGTTTTGGAATATTTCTTTTTCTTTCTAACTTTCTCTTATTGTCTTACAGTTGGAATTAAATAAGCAATAATTTTTTTCACCAAAAATAAGCAAATGATAGGAAGATATATAAATTAAAAGATGAAAACTACCCCTTTATTTTTGCCCCATCCTTGCCGCCTAATTTGAAATGTCAATTTCATTAAACAAGAAATTGTGGACTTTATTTAATTTCATAGATTTGTTTACTCCTGCACCAGCACCACACCATTTAACAAGGTTAAATAGACTGTCCTTCAAGAAGGTGGGTGTTAAAACATTTCTGCATGTGTGAGCATCAGGGAAGGAGGCAATGTAATGTGATCTAGGGATCAGATCTTCTGTTATGACAATCTAAGACTTCATTTTAAAATATCTGGAAAAGTATATGTTCAAACACCACCACTCATGAAACATTATTTTTTACCAACTGAGCTGGTAACAAACAATGAATGGTGGTGAGCATAAAACTATTTTATCTAGTAATTATCTAGGGTGTAGTTATTAAGTATTCAACATTAGTTCAGGGTCATAGGTCTTATCACTAACAATACAAGGATATAGGTTTAACATTATTTTGGGAAACCATCATATGGACCCATCTGGAATAAAGGGAGACTCACTCTCTCTGAGGAGAGTTTAATGTAGGGGCACACCTGCTTGAAAAGTCAGCCTCCCTTCAATAACCTATTGAATTGACTGTAATTTAGAGAGGACTGGGTGACCACAGCCCCAGGGTTCTGCTCCATGGCTCCAATCACTCGGTGATTAGCATTACCTTCATTTGATTTTGCTTAATATGTATGGTTCAGATATTAATTTCCTACAGAGAAATAAGAAACAGATCATTTGGTATGAGTATTCATGTCTATTTGCAGTCTTATTTCTCAGTACCAATTAATTCATTGGCATTATATTTATCAAACATTTTTCCACGTTTTCAAGGAATGTATTGTTCACCTAGTACCTAATTACACTTGGCCAAGTGACTAGAATCAAATGATAAAAATATGTTGTATTGTGAATGACTTCATCCCTCCGTGTCATAAATATTAACCATGCTCGGTGTTATTCTTGATGTGCTGGCTGAGGTTAGAATGTTTTGCAAGACAGACAGACCAAGTTCTTCTGCTCTTCTGGAGTTTATATTCTAATGAGAAGACAACAATATACAAATAAGGATGATAATTTCAGATCATGAACATTATGATGCTTTGAAACTGAGTTTTGACTTTGGAAAATAGTCTTTTGCCTGAAAACTATAAGACTAAAAACAAAAGGAACTGAATATAAACTGTAATCTAGTTTTGGTAAAGTTGTTTCTCATGGGAATACAGGTTAACAATTCTGAAGACGCTACACATGCATACTGGGACTGAAGAAATAAGTAAATGAATGCCAGATGGTGGGAGTCAGGTGTCTCACTGTTGGAATAGGAGGTTATAGATAAGCAAGGAGGTAAAATAAACCCTTTGATACTGGATTGGAGTTGGAGATATCAGTATACTCATCTTTAGCTTAATATAATACAGATGGTTAGATACAGAAAAAATTTAGATAAATGTGTGTACATGGTTTATTATGCATAAATATACTTTCTAGCTCTGTTAACTATGAAGGTTTATAAGCAAGTGTACCTCTATAGCAACAAGCATACTCAGTGCCCAGATCGTGATTTCTAATACCGTTTCCAATTAAAGGAACTAGGACTTCTTGGAGAAATGTTGCAGCAGAAAATATACATAATGAGCCTGGAGCATCTTATAGTACCAGAAAGTAAGGAAGTATTCAAAAAACAGAAAAGATGAAGGCATATCAAAGGGACATGGGAACCAATTTGGAAGAGCTCCCATTGGCCAAAGCTGGAACAATTTGAGCCACAAAAAAAAAATAGCATAGTAATCGATTATAACCTGAAATATCAAATAAATATCCATGAGTCCATACAAAAAGAGACCCAGCGGTGTGCTGGTAAATGTTTAATATAAATAAATAATTGAATAAATAAATGGGGGAGAGAGGACAAATCTCTGGTACAGAAGAATAATTTATGGAGATACTCCCCCCTCATGGAAGTGAAGCTTAACTCCCCATCCCTTAAGTGGACTGCACTTAATAACTTTCTTTTAAAAAGAACTGTGATGGAAAGAGGTGGCGGAGGGAGTAAGTTAACAGTGCAGAAACCTGATAAACACTGTCTCAGCCAGCTGATCAAAGTTAGTATCAACAGTGGTGCCTCCTGTTGAGAGCATGTGCCCTTGATATAATCTAATGAGCATGTCACTTCACTTCCGTAGTCTTCCTCTCAAAAATGCATAACCTCAATCTAACCATAAAAAAATTCAGAAAAACTTCAATTTCAGGACATTCTACAAAATAGCTCATCAGTACTTCTCAAAGTTGTCATGGTCATCAAAGAAAAGGAAGCTATGAGAAACTATCAAAGACTAGAGGGGGCTAAGGAAACATGATGACTAAATATAATGCGGTATCCTGGTTATGGTTATGATCGCGGAACAGAAAAGGATACTAGGTAAAAACTAGGGAGATCCAGATACAATGTGGAATTTAGCTAATGGTAATATAGTAATGTTGTTTTTCTTGTTGTAAGAAATGTATCATAGTAACATAAGATGCCAACAGGGAAAACTGGATGTGAGATATAATAGGAAGTCTGAACTATCTCTGCAAATTTTCTGTAAATCTAAAACTATTCTAAAATTAACAATTTAAATTTAAAAACTGAGTTTTGTGAAAATAGAGTGACCAAGAGGCAGAGCAAGTTGGGCTACTTCAGAATGGAGGAAGTTGGGGAAGGCTTTTATGAAGAAGTGATATTTGAACCTAGACAGAGCCACGGATGCAAAGTTCTGAGGGAGGGCATTCCTGGTCGAGAGAAGAGCAGGTGCAAAAGCTTGAGGCAAGAATGAGCTTGAGGTGTCTAAGGAATAGAGAAAAGACCTGTATGGCTAAGAACATAGCATATGAGTAGAGAAACTGGCACAAGATGGGAACAAAGAAGAAATCAAGGGAGCAGAATATGTATGGTTTTGCAGGCCATATGTCTCTCTCTCATACTAGACAAGAAGCTATCTTGGCATAGAGCATGCAACATCCTTTTCTCCCCTAACTCCAGCATGTTGACTCATAAATACAGTATTTTTTTTTTTAGTGACTGAATCCAAAACTGAGTAAAAAAACATAGGCCCAGTGGTGGGCTGGTAAACATTTAACAACTGATTCTCTAGAGGAAAATAAAAGCTCAGATTTGTACTGTTGACCAATTTCCTTGGTATAAATAGTCTCACCATGGCCGATTTCAACCTACAGTGTGATATCACTGAATGAGGCATTAGGGTGAGATGTGTACAATAAGGTCTCAAGAGCTAACATGGCTTCAGCACATTACTACACAGAGATCACTTCGGATCTCTCTGAACAACACTCTCATTTAGCGCAATTCTCAGTTGGCTATGATTCCACCTGTTCATTCTTAAGCACATATTCAATCACAAACACATTTTCCCAACTTTTCAGAAAGACATTATTAAATCTTTTAAATTGCAAGTCAAATAAAGTTACCCAGAAAGAGAAAGTTCAGTTGATAAATCCTTCAACTTGTTCTCGCTGAACTAATTTTGGCTCTCCCCAAATCACCAATTCCTTGTCACAGTACCCACAATTGGTCTCTGCCTGAATCATTTCCTAAGGTTTTCTGGATACTGATAACTTGTCCACCAATCTTCTCTTGGGCAAATTATAATCTTCACATTTTTGAACATCAACATCTCCCACTTCTTTCAAACAATACCGCTTTCATATCAATGACTGCTCAATGATTACTGGCAATAATTTGGTAACTTATGGCAATGAGTCCCCTTTTAGTTTAAGTAGCTGGTTGGAATCACCATCCTGAGGTCCTGGAGTTTGGCCAGCATGCTAATATTGGAGAGCTCTTCTTGGAATTGAGTATCTCTTCCTTGGATGCAGCTGACAATGATGGACAGCAACATAAAGAAGCAGCTGCTTTGTGGCCTGCTGAGTCAAGAAAATGGGGGGAGCGAGGGCTGAAGGAATGGCATAGGATATATAGAAAGGCAGCATCTACAAAAAGCCACTCTAGGCAAAGCATACAAGAAGCTGCAGTCCTTTATGAGTACTCTCATATGACAGCACGGGCTTATAGTCATCGTTAAATTTCCCAAAGTGTGGAGCAGGCCTTATGTGTATATATAACAGAAATTACTGCAGACCATATTCTAATAGTGTACAAGACCAGCATTTACCAGTAGTGTGGTTTCCAAAGGAAATGAAAGAAGAGCTCGCATTATAGTTTTAGAGTGAGATCACTTATAAAAACTCATTTAACCCTAAAAATAACCTTCTGGTGATAATAAGATCCCATTTAAAACACAGGAAACAATACTCAGAAAGTTAAGCCATTAGGCGGAACCATACAAAATCACCAATTTTGTGAGTCAGAAACGCAAATGTTAGTAGTTTCATGTTCAGTCTATTCTGCCCAAAAGTCACAGTGTTAGTAACAAAGCAAAGATTCCACTTGAACTGAGGTCCTCTAAAACCAGATTCTGTTCTCTTTCTGTTTCACTGCTTTGCATTTTTAGGATGACAATCTTTAAGTTTATAAACTTCTGGAAAATGGGGTTTCTTAATTTTTATATGTGGGTTGAAAGCAATAAATGGTCCAAAATTATTAGAAAATCAATCATATTGTTCATTTAGTATTATGTTGACAAGATAAGCCCTATTGCTTATCAGCATTGCTTGGAGAGATTAATAAAATGCATACTCCCAGGCCACATACTTCATGATTCTGATTCAGGAGGTTTGTAACAAGGCTCAAATTCTGTATTTTTAATAACTATCTAACATGGTTCTAATGTACCTAGTTCTGCAGAGGCATTGGGAAATCACTGAGATAAAAAAAGAGACAGTTGTGATGAAATGGATTTTTCTCTTTGTGCAGAGTGTTACAGCACCATGCAGACACACACTGACTCTGACTATCGAGTTTGGACAATACAAATATGCAACTCATAATGATTAAGCATGGACGGGCTGACGTGCAGTGTACATCCATACACAACTGGCTATGACCGCATCTTCCATTCAGCTTGGACTGAGAACACTTGCTAGGGGTTTGAGTAAACTGGAAAGAGTCAATTCTTTCCTCGTTTCTCACACTCCCCTCTTCTCCAAAATCACCAGCCCCCATTTTCTATTCTCCTTGACATTTTCTGAAGCCAACAGCTGCCATTAAGTAAGCGTGACCAATCAGATTTCTCGTGGGAGAAACATCCCAGAGATAAACCATTTTTCACACAAAGTGTGAATAAAATAAAAACTCTTTATTTTGATGCCACATTAAAAACCTTGCTTGTTAACTAAGAAAATCAATAGATCAAGAGCCAGCATATACAGAGTAAACAGCAAAAAAAAAAATTACATAAAAATAAGGTAATTATCTTTCCTTTCTTCAGACTTATATTCTATTTTCTTCAGCTATTAGTAAATTGGCCTTTTATTTATTTCTTTCTATAACTCACCAAGTTTAGCTCATATGCTCTCAAAAATAGTGTATGATTATACATTCTCTGTGTCAGTCACTTGTCAATGTCACAGGGATCTGGGGTGTTCACTACATAAATCCCTTCCCTCCTCATCCTCCAACACACACACACACACACACACACACACACTCACACTCACACTCATCAATCCTGATTTTTTCTATGTTTACATCCCCTTCTTTAGCTTTAACTCACAAATCATTATGTACTGTTTGCATGTCCTAAATCCTTAGATGAGATTTAAAAACAGCCACTAATTTATTTATTTCAGCATATTTACTGAGCACATATCACATAACAGATGCTGTGCTAAGCCACTGGGATATATCGCTTCAAAAAGCCAGGCATTAATGATGACTTCTTGAACTTATGTTCTATGAGGGAAGATAGACATTAAACATTCCACTGAAACCATGATGATTGTTACAAAATACAGAATTCCACCAAGGGAGAGTGTAATAGGGAGACATAACCTAACCTGGGATTCAAAGAAGGCCGCCATGATGGCATGCTTAGCATATTGGTAGGCACAGAAGAAGCAAAGGGAGAGTGGTAAGAAATTAGGTGAGGGGCAGAGGCCAGATATTGGAATGCTAAGCAGTGTTTAAAGCCCTGATGACTCATTGAAAAGTTTAATGTAGAAGAGTACCATTTACTGCTTTCATTCCACTGTTAGTTCACCGTCTTCAAATGAGTGGAATATTTTCTTCCCAATGAACTACCACGTACATAGGGTCCATTTTCAAAACCATTTTTGCAACTGGCTAAAATTGCTTAAGTGTTTAAATCTACTATTTAGACACTTAAACTTAGTATATGTTTATACAATAACTATGTTTCCCAGGTATTTGTGTAGCAATTAATAATAATGCAATTAGTTAAGCAATACGTTGATGGATCATTTTACTCCAAGTTGGTATTGACTCATGGATGAGAATTCCTGGAGTCCACTGATTCCAGGAGATCAATACATCACATGTAAGAAGCATCATTTTTTTGTAGTTTATTGATAATTTCATGTAGTTCAGAAACCAGTCTCACCTAAATCATGATATATTTAATCTCAGTAGAATCTTTCAGTGCATTTATACCCTCGATATCTCATCTTAGACCTATGCTAATGTTCCTACTTGCAACCATTATTTTAAAACAGGAAAGGGATTTAGAGATAATTGAGTCCAGACCACATCCATTCAGAGACACCAGGAGGTTCAATGATCAGCCCCATACCACACTGTGGGTTAGGACAGGGCAGGGCTGTACAAGCTGGTCTCTTGATTTAGTTTCAAGATTTCTGACCATGCCATGCAGCTTTTCCCAGTCCTAAAATGTAGGTTCGCATGCCTTCCTTAAACAATGGAGATTAAAAATGTGGGACCCAGGACTGATTACAATAGTTACTGTGTCAGTAAATTTGATATAGAATATATATTTTTATGCCAGCTTACTGAGTTTAGGGACTGTAATCAGAAAACAAAACCAAAACAACCCCTTCCCAAAGCCAATTCCAAACTTTCGTTCCCTCCTTGAAAAAGACAAGGGTTGCTTAGACCTTAACACATGAAACAGGTGTATTCAGTGATTATCAAGGTTGAAATGTTGGTATTAATTTCCACTAAAATACTTTCTCCTTTTTAATACAAGAAAGTGAGTTACTAAAAAAATTCAAAGGGTTTTACAGAATGTGAAACAGCTTTTATAAACGCATAACTTGATGGTATGATATGAAATGAACTTAAATTGAATGCGCACAATTTCCTTTAAAGATAATCTAATTCCAAAAAAGTTAAGGAATAATGCTTGACAAAATGTTTTGATTTTATTATTCCCAAAATATCCTTTTAAAAAATGAGAACAACTTGAATTTGCTGATCCTTAAAGAAGAGCCTGTTGCTTCCCACTCATTTCGACAATAATCATTGAGCTGGGTTTTTGTTATTTACTCTGATACACTCTGTAGGTTATGTACTCCCTGGGTGCTCAATAAATGGTTGCTGTCAGACTGACTGACAGATGTGTTTGATCTCCTAAGCTCTATTGTAGTGCACAAACAGATACACAGATGCTGAAAGTAGGTTATAGATGTAGCAAGTGAGGCAGGGCGGTGGAGGAGGTTAGGGTTCATCAGTGAGCTGAGTCACTGAGTCCTATGTGCCATATGAAATTCATGTCTGTCAATTATTTGGAAGCATATGTAGGGAATTAGTGAGTCTGAGGTACACTCAAAAAAAAGTGTTACAGATTATTGTGATTATTAGATAAACAAAATAGGGTTCTATCTTGGCCTTTTGTTTTCCTCCCAAACATTTTTGTGAATTTCAAGAGGCAAGCAAAACTTACTAGTAGTGCATCCTAGCCCTAGAATACACCGAATATCTACAATCCCTTCCCATGGGCCAGGCTCTGTGCTCTGGCTGGGCATGTAATCACAGAGAAGCTTCCTGGATGATCTCATACATCAGTCATGTGGGTAAGGTATCTCTTTCACCATGGGCACCAACCTATATCAACCATGACTTTTATTTTTTATATTCTCACAATTTGACTTCTTTGGGCCTTGCTGACCCTGGAGGGACTGCCCCTCCCAGCGTTAGCTAATTCTTAGAGATAGCAAACAACTCACCTGGGAAACACGCCTTTCATATGCAATCCAATGAATCCAGACCCCTTATCCAGAATCACCTTTATAGGGCTCTTATACTCTGAGCCCCTATCTCCCTGACTTAATCACCCCAGGGCCAGCTACCAGACAACCAGGGATAGCCCTATACCCCAGAGCCCACTGAAGTTATTCAAACTACCCAATCCTAAACCTGCTTACTCTGTCTCGCCAGTTCCTTCCCATAGAAACCACAATAAAGGCTCTTGATCATGCTTTCCTCTTGCTCCCTCTGCCTCCTGACTCACCCTGGTACTTCCCCATGTGGCCTGGCATGGCATACTGTGCCTTCTGTTTCTAGGGATCTGTGAGTAGAACAAGTTTCTCCTTCATGACAGTCATGTCTATGTCTGTATGTCTTACCATTTCTGATTAAAACAAATCCTGGCTACCCTTAGAATACAACTCCACCAAACTGTTCTCTGCTTTCAGCTAAGGGCCCTGACACAGTGGGGGGTTGGTGGAGGCAAGCATCTACAATGTATAGCTAAATGAGTTATGAATTCTTCCTAGACAAAGGGAGGAAAAAGCCATAAAATAAATTCAAAAGAACTAGGTCCCATGTATGTCCAGTGTCTGAAAGGCAGTAACTTTAAAGCGTTTATTAAAGATGAAGCTGAGTGCCAGCCTCCAAATAAATTTCAAAGAATGAGACAGTCTATCCACATGGGTCAGACTATATTTATCATTTTTGTTTAATCCATTCTTTGGAAATCTTGTAGCAAGGTTGTTCAGAGCATGGGTGAAAATATCTGTGGTCAGAAAATATTGATGGTAGTAGCTGAAAGTACTTGTACTTTGAAGGATTAATTGAACCCCAAGACTGAATAATTTTTATATAGTTACGAAAATAATGGACCATGTTAAAGAATTAAAGCTTTGCAGTCATATATACTTTAGGAATCAAAAATCAATATTGATTAACTTGTTAAAATGCTCTCAGTGTGCTCAATATTTTAAAATACATTTTGCCTACTCTTTAGAAATAGATTTATGACTATGAAATGGTGATTGAATTAAATGTGCTTTTTCTTGTACAGAAAGAGTAGCAGTAAGAGAAAGAGGATGACTTTTTACTTTCAGAATGAATGATAGAACACTCTCTTCTCCCAGCATAGAAAAGTGCTCATAGTTTCCATGACCCATTTGCATAAAGACCATTTATAATGAAATTATATGCCCAACAATAGCCATGACGTAGGCCTTCTTACACCTGGTATTACCAGATCACTTGCTCGACACTTGGCTGCTCCTACCTTCCTACCATGCGCATGCTTCAAGGACATTATTGAGTAGATGAGGCAGATGCCCTGTGCTTTCTTTTTGTTGTTTTTCCCACACTGATTAGGTCTGTGTGTATATATATGACAGAGTTTCAGGCATTATTCAGTTAATCAAACCAATAAAGAAAGCAAAAGAAACAGTAGCCTAGAAAATCATATTATACAAATTCTCAGTGAAATATGCTTAGTGTTCAGCATGGAGGTTCACACCACTATGTTTATCCCGAGAAAGCATCCCTTGAAATGCTGCAGCTGTGGAATCTAATGAAAATCCAGAGCATCCGGACTGTGACAGACATTCATGCTGAGACCCTGTTGCTGGCCCACTGGTGGGTGTCGAGAATGTCTACCACTGTCTTCAAGAACATTCTTTAGACATTCCAGAATCGTTACAACTGGCCCCATGGAAAGAAACATTTATCAAGGCATTGCAGCAGATTGTTGATTTTTTTTTCTGCAGTTGATGTGCAATAGAATGGAATGACCTTCATTCTAAAGTCAGAAGTCAGAGCTATGTAAGAAAGGAATATGCAGAACAAAAATCCATTGCTTACACAGAGCTGGAATTCTGACCGATCTATTGTAGCAGCAAACTATCAAATGTGAGAAATTGGAAAATAATTCTCACAGGGATGAAAGAAGCCACAATGCATTAGATGCTTAGGGAAAGAGTGAGGAATTTTACATATATTGAGCGGTTAAATTGCTCCATATTCTGTGCTAGAGACTTTACCTATGTGATCACATTTGAATCACCACAATAGCCCTATGGCTAATGATAATAATAGCAATAATAATATTAATAAACTTTTCTAAGCACTTGTTATGTGCCCGATACTAAGAGTTTTACATATATTAACTCAGTATTCAATTTTCTCAACAAAGCTGAGTGTTAGAACATGTTATGGTCCCCATTTTAGAGTCGAAGAGACTGAGGCACAGAGAATATGCAACATTCTCAACAGCCAGAAAGTCAGAGGAACCCAATACATGTCATGCAAGAAACAGTTGGAGGATTCAGTAAGGAGAAGGGAAGATGCAAAATGGAGTCAGGTTGATGGCCACCTCCAAATATATGGATGGTTGTCATCCAAAAGAGGGATTAGATTGGATCTCTATGGCTGCAAAACTTCTCGCCATGAACAATGAGTGGAGAGACAGGATGATATTCTGAACTGCTCAAGACTGAACACTCTGCCTTAGGGAACTGGGAACTCTCCAGCAATCTCTCTATCACAGGAGGGTTCAAGTAAAACTAGGCAACTACCAGGGAGAGTAAGGTGAGGCAA
Source organism: Equus asinus (assembly GCF_041296235.1). Classification (NCBI taxonomy): domain Eukaryota; kingdom Metazoa; phylum Chordata; class Mammalia; order Perissodactyla; family Equidae; genus Equus; species Equus asinus. The sequence goes on along the minus strand of NC_091820.1, from coordinate 28,663,936 downwards.
ATAATCCAACCCTTCTAATCTCAATGATCTGGGTTTAAATCTCAGCTTTCCCACTTACCATGTGACCTTGGGAAAGCTACTTCAGCACTCTGTGACCATTCCCTCATCAATACAAATGGAACAGATAAAGGTGCCTGGTTCACAAATACCAATGTCTGCCATATGATAAGCACAATACAGTGTATCACTTGGCAAACATGCCAAGGTCATTTTGGCAACAGGTTTATACTTAGCATATTTCTGAAGCGTGAAGTTGTAGTGTGCCCTGACTAGCTACATGCAAAAAATACTTACCTGATAGGTTTTTCATCTTTTATCTTTTGGCTCTTATGTGGATTTCATTATTGACAGTTCTGTGAGAATTTTATATCTAAGGACAGCACAAAGAAACCAATGGTGAATATATTTAGGAGATTCTGGCTCATGATTTCTGTTTCTGTGAGAAAGAATACTAAAAATTTTCTTTATTTCATGGTGGTTGCAGTGGGTATGAGGGGCTTTCTCAATATTGAGGGGATTATGCCTAACTTTTTACTTACTCATTCTGCACTTTTCCTACTAGTGTGATTCATATGCAGAAGATCCTTTTTGTGGATTTGTCCTTTTCTTACATTTGTCTATTGTGACATATTTTCCCTAAAATACAGCTGCCAGTTTGATCTGCATGCTGCGTCAGCTGGAGGGGTATGAAATGCCTCTCTCACAATTCAGCTGGTCCAATGGAGTGGCTGTGATTTTCTTTCCCAGCTGTTGTGTAAATTGGATGCTCCTTGAGCGTATTAGAACTAGTTTATGTTTCCGAGCATTTAATAGCTTTAGAATTACCAGAAATAGCTGTCATAATAAACATGAAAATGAGAGCACTCATTCTCCTTCTTGAAGAACAGAGACACAAACTCTCTTCCACACATTGTATCCCCTACTCTGATAGGTAAGGGCAACTACTGCACAACAACTATGATTCCAAATTTGCAATCAAGTATTTGGGAAGGTTCTGGAAATTCTTCTTTAATTCCTCCCTGATTTAAATATCAGTTGCTTCATTTTCTTTATTTTAATTTTCCTTTATGCACACACTATTTATCTGTATGAAAATAATTCTTCACCTCTTCAGTTTCACACAGAACAAAACATTAGATGCATGTGACACCTACTTTCTGTGCTAAATATGGTCTATTTCTAGGGTAAACAGAATGAGAAAATGGGAACTAGACAAACAAGGATGTAGAATTTGAGATATACGGTTGGTTCCCAGTTATTCCATCCAGTGTCCTCTCACCAACTCTAAGCCACACAAGCCATTTACTCTCCCTTTCAATCCCTTCCAATCCAGCAAGTTTTCTCTAAGCTTCAAAGTGAAGCTTCCTTTAACGGACCATAGAAATCCAATTACTTTACCAAAGATAAAGCCTTTCATTTTCTAAGGATGAACCAAAAACCTTAAATAGAAATAATCAGGTGGAAAATATAACATAAGAAATTAAAATTATACAGAAAATAGTTGTCCCTGAGATGACTATCATTTTGGGGGAGAAGATTATGCGCTCGGTCTCTGAAGAGTTGGGAAAGGAAGACGACACCTCTGTAGACAAACTAAAGACAAAGCCTTTCCCAACTCTTACTAGAAATTTCCCTGTCCTTAATCAGAATTCTGTCTCCAACCTGGCCTTCAGGTTATCGGTGAAGGCATCCTTTAGTTTAGTCCACATTCTCTGAGTTGACCCCATTTATTTGGCCCCAAAACATCTCAGCGAATCTAGCTTCCTGGATTATTCCCCTGACTCTCAAACTTGAATCACAGAAAATGTTTAAAATAATATAAAAACTAGATCTGCTCACCCATATTTAGACACAAAACATACTTCTTTATGCCCTGGAAGGAACAGTCCATTTGATGTTCGACGAACTTACTTGAGAAGTGGGGAGTGACAGATTATTTCAACTTGATATTTGGGCAACTACATAACCTTCGGAAAGGAATGGAGATCTATTGATATCCTGAAAGTTATAAAAAGAAAATCACAATCATTTGGTGTTGCATTTTCCCTACCAGCTAAAACTCCAACTTGGATCCCTGACAGTGGCTGCTACACCAGGCCTTAAGAGATTTGCACATTCCCAGGACACTAGTTTTCCTCATTCACCCTTGGGTTTTTTCATTCATTTACCAAAGGCTTATCTACCTCTGCCCTGTGGTGGCCTACTACAAAGGAATGTAAAGAGAAGCAGTCACCCTTTTGGCATTTATAATCCCAGATGGACAACACTCTCAACCTCTACTGAGTTTATTTTAACTGTCTCTTTTATGATGTGGATTTTTTCCTCTCTTTTTCCTTTAGTTCTGTTGATTTTACACTCAAAGTGTTCATTTGAACATGGTCAGCTCAAGTTGATTCTTTTAATGGTGCCAGGTGGCATGGCTGAGTGTCTGACCTCCCTTTCATTAAAAAAGTTTTATTTGCGCTCAGCCAGCCAGCCTTCTATTCCAGACCCAAACAAAGAGCTGAACAGGCACAGGACACTTGGCCTGTTTGTAACCATCTGGTTCAAGTGACTTTTGACTGCACCAAATCTGTCCCTACCTGTGGATTCACCCTTGAAACTGAGCTGAAGGAGCAAGAGTCACAAGGGCAGCCAGGGTTTCCCTGAGTCACTGCCAAGTTTACGTTTCACATCTGACAAGAAGGATGTTTTCAGCCAAGTGACATCCCTCTCATAGCAAATGCAAAGTTGTTTAAGTAATTTTAAGAACCAGAAGAGACTTTGCTTAAAAACTGATTTATTCATGCAGTGCAATTTTGGAGTTGGTGGTCTAGTTTAGCCCTGCACTGTTGGATGAAATAGAAAATGCAAGTAGCTTTTATTCCTTGGGATGTAGCTGTTGTCTCAATGAAATCACGTCTCCTGAGAAGACACAATTAGATCTGTCTTCTCCTTAGAAGTTTTCATTTCCTGTCTATACTGTAATAAATTCCCTCCACATGCTAAAAACAGATACAGTGCAGTGGTGGATTATGAAGATCTCAGGCCGCTGCCAAGACCTACAGGTTTGCTGGTGGCTGGAGATTCCTGCCTTTTCACTACAACGTGAGCAATTTCAGTACTTACTTTTACACGTCACCATAGTTCCATTGTCTCCGTCTCATATTTATTCATATCTTTTGAAAATGTTTATTTTATGGTCCCAAGAATAGCAGCGCTGTTTATTCTTTGATCGTTCATAGTTGCCTCAATATTTATAAGATTATAGGCGTTGTTTTGCATTAAACAGTTTTAGAACTTTAGAGCTCAGGGCTAAATCTTAGATTACCAAGTGAAGAGTGCCAAAGTATCCATATTTGAGGAGATTTTTTTGTTATTTGCATCTCTCAAACGGGCAATTAAAAAATAGCAAAGCATAAACAAAGGACACAATCAGTTATAACACTCAGAGTAGACAAGTTTCAGGATAATGAAGTCTTTAACACAACTCTGTAATATGAATGTTCTCCTGATTATATTTTATGTCAGTCTCTGTTAGTTTATTTTATAACCTTTACCAGTTTGTCATTATTTATTTGACTTTCTGTCTTCCACATAAGCAGCCAAGTATCATGAAGGCTCAGGCCTCAACCCTAACGCTGACAATTAAGAGTTTCTTGAACATCACACGCTCTCAATAAATATTTGTGGAGTGAATGAATAAATGAATAAATGTATGAAATGCAATTAAGCAGTTGTCAAAAGCAGTAAAATAACCTTAGAGCCTTGGTTCATGTTATGCTTTTTAGGAGTTTCTTATAAGAAAGGTACTACAAGAACAAAGTCATTCAGTGTAACATTTTTAACATCCCAAAACTAGAAGAACTGACAGAATTTCCTGACAGATTAGATATGGAAAACAAGCAAAAGAGAGGAGTCAGCAAGGTTTTGGCCCGAGCAATTAGAAGAAAGGCATTGCCGTTAACCATGATGAGGAGACTATAGCAGCTGCTGTTTCCTTGGAGAAATATCAGGAGCTCAGTTCAGGCTATATTAAGTTTGGACACATAAATAATTGGATACATCAGTTTGGAGTTCAGGGGAGAAATACAAGCTAGAAGTATAAATTTCGTGGTCATTAGTCATGAAATTTCATGCAATCACCTAAAAATTAAACATATATAGAAAATAAAAGAGATCCAAGGACAAGGTCCTGGGACATTCTCACATTTAGATGTCTTGAGAGCAAAGGAAGAACCAGTAAAAGAAACCGAAAAGCGGTACTTAGAAAACCAGGAAGAAATTAATAAAAGCATATTGTCCTGAAATCCAAGGGATGAAAGAAGTGCGGCAAGAAGGAGATCATGACCAAGAGTGGCAAATTCTACTGCTAAATAAGATGAGAACTGAAAAGTGGCTTTTGTTTTCCATGAAGGTCACTGAGGAGACCTTTCCTGTGTTCCCAAAGGTGTGCAGGTTGGGCACAAGACTCTGTTGTTAAAGGGCCACAGGTAGAAGGGATACAATTTGATAATATTGCCCTAGGAACCAGTATGTATGGCTTGGTGATAGGCAGGAAGGGAGACACTGAAGGTAGGTCAGCATAGAGGATCAGTTGCATTACAGAAGCTGTGGTATTAGGCAAAAGTGTAAGGATGATAAGGATATCCCAACGTGCCTAAGCTGAGCTACTTATTAGAGATTCTTCTATACATGTACAAGAGGACGTTCTGGTTTACCTTGACTGTCTCTTGGGAACTCCATTGACTTCACTATAAAAAAGGGTGTGTTTGGGTTCAACTCATGCATTCATTCAATCAACAAATATTTACAGAGCACTTACAATGAGCCAGTCATTGCTTGAGATGCTGGGTAGAGCAGTGAACAAAGCAGACATAATTCCTGGAGCTTACGTTTTCATGGTGGAAAACAGAAAACAAAGAAAAAAACATATCTATGTTATACGAGATGGAGGTAAGTGCCATAAAGAACAATTAGGTAGGGAAGGGGGATAAAAAATGCAGGAAGAGATGTGATTCAATTTTAAAGAAGAAGTCAGGGGAAAAAGGTGACATTAAAACAGAGCCCTAAAGTAGGTGAGTGAGTAAGCCATAGGGACTTACTTGAAGCAAAAGCAATGAATGCAGAGGAAAGCCTACATAAAGGCCATGAGGAAGGAGTGTGCCTGGTGTGTGCTACAGGAACTGCAAGAACACTGGTTTGGCAGGGTGATTACTGGGAAAGTAAGGCAAAGATTGAAGGAAGAGTGGACAGTTACGAATGTGTGTATAAGGCTTTGCATGTTAAACAAAGGGCTATCACTTTTACCCTCACAAAGAGGGCACACCCTGTTTGCCCTAGCAGATCCCCTTTCCACACTTCTTTCTGCCTTGGGAGGTGGAATCTGTAGACTCACCACTCTGGATCCCTTGCCCTGTATTTTTCGTTAGGGCCTGGCCAATTGGAAGGATGCACTGGCAGGAGAGTGGAAAAATAAGAACCTCTGTCCTGGTCATGTATAGCTGCAGCTTCCTTCTGGCATCCTTCTGCTGCAGCTCTAGCTTTCAAGGTTGTCCTGGTGAAATTGTTACTCCTTTCACCTATTCAGACCGGGGCAAGGAAAGGCTTCCAGTTGTTGCTGGTCTCTGCTTCTTTCACTATTCTTTATTATTTTCCTTAACTCCATAAACTCTAAAAATAGCCTCCTCTTCATTAGACTCTATTCAGTTAGATATTTTGAATGTGCAATCTCTTCTACTCTGCCAAAATCCGTACTGAATCAAACAGAAAGCCATTGGAGGGTTTTGAGCAGAGGAGTAACATGATCTGACTTACGTTCTAAAAGGATCACGTTGGCTGCTGTTTTGAGAATTGACTCTAAGGAGACAAGCATATAAGCATGGAGATCATTTAATGGACTAATTTCACAATCCAGGCAAGAGATGATGATGGCTTGGACCAGGATGGTAGCAGTGGAGGTGGAAGAAATGGTCAGATTCGGGATATCTTTTGAGGATATCCAACAGGATTTGCTGACAGATTAAATGTAGGTATGAGAAATATAGGGGAGTGTGTGTGTGTGTGCGTGTGTGCACGTACATGCATCAAGAAAAGGCTATGCAAGTAAGCAGGGAGAAGGCAGCCGTCTACAAAGCCAAGAAGAAAGCTCTCACCAGAAACCACCCATGCTGGTACCTTGATCTCAGACTTCTAGCCTCCAGAACCGTGGGAAAATAAATTTCTGTTGTGTAAGCCACTAAATCTGTCGTTTTTGTTAGAGCATTCAGAACTGACTAATACATGATCTAAATGCCCAATTGTTTTAAGTCACAACATTTGGGACAGGTTGTTACACAAAAATAGTTATCGGATATTCATATATAGTTGGTTTATGTATACATATAACAATTTAAAATAATTGGAAAACAGCCCAAAATATTCCTCTGAGTGGTGATGGGATAATAGGTGATTTTTGTAATTTTCTTCTTTTAGTTTCCCTTTGTCTGCAATAGGCACTTCTTTTTTTGCAGTAAAACACATAAAACTGTCATTAAAGTGAAGCAATATGAAAGGCTAACTTTTGAAATAGCAATGGAAATCAAAGACGAGAAAAAGACAATCTAAAGCTGAAAGGAATGTCCACTGACACTGGGTTGGATTGAGAAAGAGCATCCAGGGACTTGAAACTTGTACCTCCAGAACAACAGTACTGAAAATGGCTATAAAGAAGGTCTGAAAAGGTTTTGCCTTCTGTCCATATCCAATCCTGGCACAGGACACAGAGATACACAAACCAATCTCCCCTGTTACAGAGAGTCAAGTCCCTCCATCTTCCCCACTCCAGTAGCCTCAGTGCCTAAGAACCTCAGTGTGTCTTCTTAGACACTGAACCAGGCCACGGAAGAGCGGGGGGGGACAGAAACACACGTATCCTGTTACACAGTTTCTTTTGCTGGGGTAGCTTTTCTTCAAAGGAAAGTTAATCCAAAGCCTGGTGTGTAAAACACAGATCAAAGCTGAGCTGCTCTGCTTGAAGAAGGGGTTGGAGAAAGAGAGGAGTGGTGTGGTCTTTGGAAAATTGAAATTCTGTTTCTAGAACAAATTCTTCTGCTGCCTATCTGACGCTCTGGGATCGTTATATTCTCCAAATAAAAGGCAAAGGGCCACAGACTGGATGAAAAATAAACATCTGATTACATATTGCTTAGAAGAAACAACTGTTTATCAACTATACCTAAATAAAAAAGAATAAGCAACTGTTTACTGCTTAAATTTGAAGACAATTCTGCAAAACCAAAGAGAACCTTGAAGAATATTTTCACAGAGGACTAGGAAATAGTCTCCTAAGAGGATGAGTTTGGAAGAGGATGATATATATTTGGCTATATAAGTAAAGGTATCTTGATTTTTCCATTGGTAAAGCTATTTTAGATCTACATTTTGTATACACTGGTCTACCATAGAGGCAAAACAAGAAATTAGAGGACGCAAATTCAATTATTCAAATTTTTAATTGTCTACTAAGAGTCCAGCACCATGCCTGATATAGGAAATACAGATTAGAACAAGACACATCCTTGCTTTCCATCTAATGAGGGAAACACTCAAGGAATCAAGAATTATAATAACAACTGAGAAGTACTACAACAAACGTGCAATAGCAGCAGAAAGAAAGGCATCTAGAACAAAAAGGGATAAGGATAAGGTATGGAAGGCTCCCCTGCGGAACTGACGCTTCAATTTGATTTTCAAGAATTAGCTACTCAACAGGCACAAAGTTTCAGCTAAGCAAGATGAATAAGCTCTTGAGATCTGCTATACAGCATTGTACGTAGAGTCAACAATAATGTACTGTATTAAAAATTTGTTAAGAGAGTAGATCTCATGTTGTGTTCTTACAATAAAATTTTTAAATAAATAGATATTACACATTTTAAAAGAAAAACTTTCATGAAATAAAAATATTTAAAAAATTAAAAATAGGTAAGCCACAGACCTGGGAAATAATATTCCCAAAACACATGTCAGATAAGAACTGGTAACCAGGCTATATAAAGAAGTCTTTCAACTCAATAACAAAAAAGACAACCCAATGAAAAGAATGGGCAAGGATTTAACTAGATACTTCACAAAAGAAGACATATGAATGGCCAATAAACACATTAAAAGATGCTCAACATCATTAGTGTTCAAAAAAAATGCAAATGAAAACCCCAAGGAGTAACCCACATAATGGTTCAAATTAATAAGACTGACAACACCAAGCATTGGCAAGGACACAGAGGAGCCGTAGCTCTCGTGCATTGTTGATGACAGTGCAAAATGGTACAACTACTTTGGTAAAAGCTCTGGCAGTTGCTTATGAAACTAAACACTCACCTGCTCTCATTATATATAAATTTTAGCTTAAAATTTAAAAAGTTGTAAACAAAAACATAGTTAATAAACAAACCTGGGCAAGGAACAGAAGGTACGGTAGGTCTGGAGGTACAGTGGTATCAAACAGTGATGGGTTTGGAGAACTACAAGGATGTTGTCCACTGGCTAGACAAAGAATCTTGCTTCTCACGTGTTTATAGCTTCTCCCAAGAGAAAATTATTTTTCATTATCCCCAATATGAAATAAATACTGATAGGTTTATAACAACTCCAAGGGGAAGATGCAACCCTTTAATGCACAAAAATACCTTCTGATATGTCTAAATAAGCCTCTATCATTCTTTTTGATCTGGTGTGGACTTCAGAACCTAAGTAATAGTTCAGTTCTCTAAGCCAAGCTCCAGCATCATCCTGGAAGGCTTCCATATCTATATGAATCTCCTACCCAATTTCCTATTCGCCAAGCTTCTTGATTTCCTGGGTACCCATCCACTAGTCTAACATGGTGTCAAATCGGACCTTGCCACATATAAACCCATAATAACCCTCAAGTCTTAAACACCATTTGAAACCTTCTCAAAAACTCTCTCTCTTGATTTTCTTTCTCCCTCTCTGATCATGTCTTTCCAGTTCCCTTTGCAGGCCTCATTAAGTCAGTCTACACCTAAAGTGTCATTAGCCAAATTATTCTGTTCTTGGTTCTACTTGTCACTATACACATGTTCCCTATCCAATCTCATCCATTCTCCTGGCTCCACCACCATATATGTTGGTGACTCTCAAATGTCTCTCGTTAGCTCAGATCTCTCTCTTGAGCTCCATCCTAGTACATAAGCTGCCAAATGAACATTCCTCCCTAGATATCCTAGAGGGACCTCAAATTTACTCTCTCAAAGAGAGCTCATTATCTTTCAGCAAATCCTTTTCCACTTTTGTGTTCCTCAACCTGGTAATGGCAACACAGCCGTGAAAATGAAAGTCATCATTTATTCCTGCATTCCCTTCACCGGCCCTCCACATCAAGGACTGTGTCCTGCCACTTCTAACATCTTTTTTTCTCTGGCATATAATATACTTTATTTTAAATTTTTTTTCCAGATTTATTGAACTATAATTGACAAATAAAAATTACATATATTTAAGGGATACAACGCGATGTTTTGATATACATACATACATATTGTGGAATGATCACCACAATCAAGGTAATTAACATATTCATCACCTCACCTTGCTAAGTGAGTAGATCTTAAATGTTCTGACCACAAAAATGTAATGGTAATTACGTGACATGGTGGTGGTATTAGCTAACATTATGGTGGTAGTCATTTTATAATATATAAATGTATCAAAACAACACATCATACACCTTAAACTTACACAATGTTATATATCAATAATATCTCGATAAAGCTAAGAAAGATAAGAAAACTACTCTCTTAGCAAATTTAAAGTATACAATACAGTATAATTAGCCATAGTCACCACGCTGTACATTAGATCTCCAGAACTTATTCATCCTGTGTAAGTGAAACTTTGTACCCTTTGAGCAACATCTCCCCATTTCCCCCACCCCTTGGTCCCTGACAACACCATTCTACTCTCTGCTATTATGCATCTGACATTTTTAGATTCCACATATAAATGAGATCATGCTGCGTTTGTCTTTCTGTGTCTGCTTATTTCACTTAGCATGATGTCCACTTCTAAGACCCTGACCTTCTTCATACCTGTTCATTCTCCCTGCAAAACTTCACTCAATTTCTTATCTTGAAACTTGCAGCTAGAAGCATGTGTAAGTGTGCATATGTGTGTGTGTGCAGTGTCATGGTACTCATCTAGCAACTCAGGCATTCTCAACCTTGGCTGCACGTTAGAATCACCTACGGAGCTCACGGATTTTGATTGAATTGGTCTTAAATGGGATCCTGGCATTGCACAGGAAGATTTGATGTGCAGTCAAGGGTGACACACTCCAACTGTTTCTAAACAAATATTTTGTTCCATCACTCCTTGAAAACTTACCCACCAGCCACGTTAAACTATGTGCAATTTCCTGTTCTTGTGCTTTCATAGTTCCTTCCATCCTTTCCTCCCTCCTTACCTAGTGAATACTCATATTTCAATCCTTAGTAAAGTGCTAGCTCTTATAAAGTTTTTCTGATTCCTTCCCCTCCGTTTCCCCTCGATAGAATTTTCCTCTCCCTCCAATATGCTCCAGTGTAGTGGTACAGATTTCTTTCACAGCAACTAATTTATGCACTTGCTTGTTTATATGTCTCTCTTCTCCTTTTTAAGCGGTGACGTTTTGAGGTCAAGCCTCCTGTCTTAGTCATCCTTGTAACCCCAGAACCCAGGACGTAATAGCTGGATGATACAAGCTAATTCAATAAATAAAACACCAATTATCATTTAAATATAATCTAATTATTTCCAATGTCCCTCTGAAGTTGGTCATTAGCTAAATTGTCAGTTGATATATTAGGAAAATGTTTTCTTCTCTACCTCTTGGCTATTTAATTATCTTCAGTGGCTACAATATTAATACTTTGCTGGTCCTGAATTTCCAGTTTCACTGTCCTTTAAACTAACTTCTAGTGCTGGAGTAGAAAAGAAAGAACAGTAGTAGAAAAGCCCCAGTACCCTGAGTTTGAATCCCAGCTCCTCTGCTAAAAATCGTATAGGCATGAGCAAATTTCTTTAATGTTCTGAAGCTCAGTTTCATCGTCTGGAAGTTCCATGAGGCTGAGAGCATGTCCACCTTTTTGTATCCCCACAAACTCATATAGTTCCAAGGACATAGAAGGCACTTAATACAGACTTAAAAATGAATGAATAAAATGAGAATAATAATAACTGTTTAAGAGTTATTAAGAAGAGATAATGTATTTGTGCATGTACAGTTCTTAGAAGAGGACTCAGTATATAAAATATTTAATAAATGGCAACCCTCTTCCATATTGTATCTTCAGCTCAATTGTTCATCACTCCCATACAGTCAAATGATACATTCACCTATCCCCAAATATACCCTAACTTGATACAACGCTGTATCTTTTGGGTCTGGACACTCCAGCATCTGGCTCAGGGCCACATACAGCCCATCAGGGGGATCAGGGAAAACATTACTGCACTAGCTTTATCACACACGATTAGTAGAACACAACGCACAATTGGTAAGAAATTTTAGATGTTTAGATTAAACAAAGAAGAAATAGGTCCAATCGCTCACAGATTTAATGCCTATATTGAAAAGTGGAAACACTTTAAATCAAGTTTCACGTCAAAAGAAAAAGTTGATGTACTTGGCAGTCATCAAATCATTTGTCACAGAACTTCACGTGGCAAGATTTTCAAGTTGGATCATTGTAGGTGTGATGTCAGAGGTGTCCTACATTTTTCATTTATTGGTTATTTTTAAGATGTTGCAATAGAGTATGGATATTTTGCATATTTTAACGGAGTCAAATGTCATGGTCCAAAAGCTTTACTGAGGTACTTTCTTAAACCAAAGTCTTTGGGGGAATTCAAGGACTCTGAAACATAACTTGTTGAACCCCCAAGTGGCTTACAAAACTTTACTTTCTTGCTGATATAAGACAGTGATACACAATAAGGTTAAAACTTTAAGTTTGAAGGAATAGTACTCCAGAATAAAAAAGGGAGTGCTTATTTATTCACAGGAGCACAAGTATGCGGATGCCAATTGGACATGTGGATGGAGCAGATGACATCTGGAGACTGCATTTATTTCTCATTGCCAAACTGCCTTAAAATCAAAGAAATCATCTATTCTGAAGAATCTTAGAACTATTTGTTGGGAATTAAGTTAGAATTTTTTAAGATATTCAAAGATTTATAAAAAAAATTTGTAACTATGTATGGTGACAGATGTTAACTAGATTTATTGTGGTGATCATTTTGAAATATATACAAATATTGAATCATTATATTGCATACCTGAAACTAATACAATGTTATATATCAATTATACTTCAATAAAAATTGATTAAAAAGAAAAAGAAAGGACTTATGAGTATGAATCATGCTATAGGTCTGTGGCAGTCATTGAATATAAACCTTAGGATATGTCTAAGCTACCAAATACTTCCCCACTGATACGGTATAATTTTAAGAGGATCTGCACAAACTAAAAGCAAATTGTACTCACCCAAAGGCATCCTTTGACAATTGGCATTGAGTATACAAATTCCAGGATCCACCTGAAATTTCTGATGATTTAATGTAACGCTGGAAATATCTGGGTCCACTTAACTCACTCTCTGTCATGAAAATACTAAAAAGAAAGTTGAGAACCTTCATCAGTGATAGGAAATTGAAACAGAATTGGTAAGAAACCTGAATAAAGACACGCTATTATTCTCAACAATGGTTCTCAACAATATTGTATTTCAAATTAATTCTCTTTGAATTAATAACAATTGTTCAATCTAGGTCTATGCCTATGTTATGTGTTTCAAAAAAGCTAATGTTTATTAAAAATTTTTAGCACTCACCACAGAGTGCCATTATTATTATTACTACTACCCTTTTACTTAATAGCTTGTAATAGGTACTGCTCTATATATTTTCACCTACATTATCTCAATCTCCACAATAGAACTTAAAGATGGGCAAAATACCTCAGTCTTTCAATTGACAGTGTTGACCCTCAGAGGGTTTAATGGATGCTCAAAGGGACACAGATATGAACAGTCAATTCGCATCTATGCACATGCTGCATTTCCCCACTTAGAATGGATGGATGGATAGATATAAAGTAGTGATAAGTGTTTTTGCCACGTGGTGGTATGATAGGTAAAATAATGGCCACCCAAAGATGTCTATGTCCTAATCCCAGGAAGCTGTAAATATGTTGCCTTACATGGCCAAAAAGACTCACAGATGTGATTAAGGGTCTTGAGATGGAGAGATCATCCTGGATTCTCTGGCTGGGCCCAGTGTAATCACCAGAGTCCTTATAAGGGAAAGAGGGAGGCAGGAGAGTCAGAGTCAGGGAAGAAAATGTGATAAGGGAAGTGAAGGTCCGAGTATGATTGCTGGAAGGAGGCCACGAGCCAAGAAATGCAGGCAGCCTGTAGAAGCTGGAAAAGACAAGGAAATGAATTCTCTCCCAGAGCTCCCAGAAAGAAGGCAACTCTGCTGACACCTTGATTTTAGCCTAGCAAGAACCCTTTCGAAATCAAACGTTCAGAACTATATAATTATAAATTTGTATTGTTTTAAGACATGAGGTTTGAGGTAATATGAAACTAATATAGGAAATAAAATAGAATAAGTTTAATTAGATGTGTAACATAACAACCATTTTCAAAAATCTCCCAATCTTAAATCTACAGTAAAAATATTTGGTTTTTAAATTATTAGTATCACCCACATTCTCTCTTCTCTCATATCCATGATTCTTCTTTGTTCTCTGTTTCTCCATGTCAGATTAATAGAATACTTCAGTTGATTCTTCTACAAATAGTAAACAAAAGGGTAACACAAGCTGAAATATAACATCTATAGACTAAATTTAGCTACTGTGAACTTTCCCTCCCAATAAACCCTTGCAATCACACTGGTCAACCATTTTCTGCCTAACTTACCTTTGATTATCTACCTATGGGCCTTGGGACATGAGTGTTCCACTGTTGGCAATGCCTCTCACATCCTCTGTGCTTAGATAAATTCTGCTAAGTTTTCACGAACCCTTGTCAAGTTAGTATCCCACTTATCTTTCCTGAACACCAGGACAGTTCTTTGTGAACTCTTGTTTCTCCCAAATACAATATAATGACCTATTGCCAGATGATATGCTGAGCACTCCTTGCCAATACAATGGCCACTTCGACATAGACAATTTCTTGTTTCAGATATTTGTGTCTCTTCTCTCCAATTAGTCTACAGATTCTTTCAGGAGGGTGGGAGGTGCTTATATTAATCACATTAAAAGTGGTTCCTGCTTCTCAGCTTGTGACTCTCTAAACCTCATTTTTCTCAACTGTCAAAATGAGGACCCGTATACAGATCTCCATGGGTTGCTGTGGGGAGTAATTGATGTGGTGTATGTAGAATTTCTTAGGATAGGCCCAGCATGAATTAGACACTCCATAAATATTAGATTTTTACCTCCTCCCTGTTCATAACAAGTGATTACTAAATGTTTGCTGACTTGCAATTATAATATGTCCTTCATCACTCTTACAAGGGTCCATCCAGAGTTTTCAGAAGAACATGGACCAGAATTATTATTAAAGCCACTTCAGATCCTGTTGAATAAATTTTAAAACATACAAAGATATGATCACAATCCTGTAGGAAGATATGTACCTGGAGAAAAACCTGAAGGCCAATTTTGAACTGCCCTTGGAAGCATTCTGAATCGTGTTGTACCTTTCTGTTCTCCTGATGGAGCAGTTCAATAGTTTTATGGCTCTGGTTTCAAAGAACAGACAGGGCACACAGAGGACATAACATTCCACTCTCCAATTTCTAGTTTGGCCCATGTCATAGTATACTCTGAAAGAACTTCCTGGCCTTGAGATTAATTGTACTTGCCAGGCAAATAGCCTCTAAAACCACTGTATTTCACTCCCACACTTTTTTCTAATTCCCTCCCTTCGACTCCTTACTCTTTATTTGCAGGTGCCCAAATTGGAGCATGATTGTAAACATCAAATTTCAAGCAAATCTATCAATGGAGATAGCTCTGCTGTGTCTCCAGGGCCCACCCACACTATTCATGAAATAAAAATGCTGCTCTGGGGACAAGTAGAGTGTTTTAAAATAATTTATCCAACTCTTTTTTCCCCTTAGAAATTTAAATGTGCCTCAAAAGCCAGACATCATATTTATCAATTTGTCTTACATTGGCATTTGCATGACCTGTGAAGCCTGCTAGGAACAGCGTTTCTGTACTGAATTATTACTGAGAAATTTTTGTATTTTTTTTATCAGAATGCTTTTATTAAATTAGCTGCAAAAAAGTAATAAACTTGTGTTCTTTTGGTAGCATGCTTAACCTGAGAACCTCATTTTTCATATTATCCAGTGTTCTGGTGGAGATTACAGAGCTTCTTCTCCATTTGCCTCATCATCCATACACATTTAGTTTAGATAATTAAAGGCATTGGCTTTATTTTTTCCCCTTGAAATGCTCGATACAAAATTCAAATATTGTGTTTCCTGGGGTCAGTACATAACCTTTTTGCCTTATCAGTCTCGCTTGTCCTTTCAACATTGCTAAGAATTCTAGGGATTGTTGAAAGGAATATTAATACAGATTTAATTGATAGGTGACATAATTAAACCATTAAATTCCAGCATAAGTGTGAAGAATAGACGGCCAAACTATAATAATGAGCTTTCAAAAGGATATAAGAAAAATGCTCTGTGTATTGTAAATTTTCCTTTCAGTACAGACAAATGCTGTAGACAAAAGACCCTCTTTTCACTGCCCACAGAATAATTGGACCACATAGCTTAATGCTGAGTTAGGAGTTTAAATTAAAAAATGAAATAAAATAATAATAAGAAGAAAGTCAAAGAATCACATTGATGTCAATTTGTTAACCTATCAGGTTTTTCTGATACTTCTATAAATTACTGTTGAGAGTATTTTGGAATGGATGTTAAATCTGCTCTGTAGGCAGTTCAGGAAAAAGAAGTCAAATACTAAAAATACTCCACTCCCCTCATACCAAATTTAGGCACCATCACCCATCTTCAGTTATCCACAATAGCCACATAATTGACTGATTCACTTCCTTGATGCACATATGTTGAATGAAATATATCTGCTTATATATTTCAAATAGTCTGCACTTACCCACATAGGGCCATGTTACACACCCACACACATATTTCAATGTAGGCTCCTGTAGGCTGGACTGAGGAAGTTCATCACTAAATCCAGAATGGTAGAAAATGTTCATCAATATTTTCTCAATATTTTAACTCCACGTGATTTTTCTCCTTTAACTTTTGGCATCGAATGTGTTTTGTCTGCCAGCTTGCACCAATATAGCCTACAACATACTGAGAACTGAGTTACAAAACACAAATGCCCATTTCTACTGCTTCTTGGTGGGTATTTAACAGTGTTACATAATAAATGCCATTATTCTGCTCAGGTGGAGAAATCCTCTCTATGTTAGGGGCTGTAAAACTTCTTACATCATCACTCTGCTGAGAGACCACGGAGCACCAGTGTGAAGCAAATGTGATTCCAGCAGAGAGAGAGTGAACCCCACCACTGTACTTTGGGGCAGACTTTCCGTGGTTAGCAGGAAAGACTCAGCACTATCTGAGATCTCTGGCAATTATAATAGTAGTTCATGAGAACAGTTTGCATTTATTGAATGCTTACCAGGCCCTGTTTTAAGCATTGTCTTAGGCTACACACCCCTGGAAACAGACTCTGAGGCAGAAGTTGTATGTAGTAGTTTTATTGGAGATTCTCTTGTTACCAACTCCTGTGAGGGAGTGAGGGAAACAGGACTAGGCATCAAGAGAATTTGAGCATAACAGCTACAACAGAGGCCTCAGCCAATGCCACGGGGAGCTTCGAAGCTTGATGGCCCTTCAGAGTTGTCCTGAATTGAGGAAGAAGGACGCAACAAAATTGAACAACTTTGGCCTTGTGCTGACTCTCAAGATGGGGCATAATCCTGTTCCACGCAGTTCCCTTCAGATAAGGGCAAGTCCCAAGGAAGGACTCATCCGTTGGCCATCAGCAGCCAACTCCCAGCAGCTGTAAGAATGAGTGCCTCAGGTCTGAAGTGGGTATCCACGTGCTGACCCACAGCACCCACTTTATGTGCCTTATATGTACTATCTCACCTAATCCTCACAGCCATCCTACAAAGCAGATGCTATTCTTTCTCCACTTTACAGATGAGGAAACTAAGACTCAGTTAGGGAGCCAAGAGTTGAGCCCAATTCAAGCCTTTAGTCTCCATCCTCTGAAGGCAGGGTGTGGCAATCTACAAGCTTCAATTAATGTTTGATGAACCTACTTAAGACAAATGAGGAAGTAACAGATTATTTCAACTTTATAACTTGGGCAAAATGTCTAGCTTTTGAAAAGGAATTGAAATCCACTGGCATCATAAAATTTATTTTAAAAAATCACAAATCATCACTTGGTATTTCAATTTCCCTGACAACTAAAACTCCAATTTGAGTTAAACCTGGGTGGTGGGTACGAAGAGGTTCATTATATAATACTTCCTACTTTAGTAAAAGTTTAAATATTTCAAATGAACATTTTTTTAAAGTCACAAGAACCAGCGTGGTTTACGGGTGAGTTCTATATGATATTAAGGGGGAGAAAGTTAATTTCACTGTAATCTAAAGTGTTCCAGGGGAATAGAAAAAGATGAAAAGTTCTCCAACGTATTTTATGAAGCCAATAAGACTTTGTTAACCCTGATAACAACAGTTAAAAGTATAGCCTAATATCGCTTATGGATAGAGATGAAGCATTCAAAATAAAATATTAGGAAATAGGCAGAAGAATAGCACATTACGTCCAGGTATGGTTTATTCTAGGAATGCAAGGATGAGTCAATTATCACAAAAGATATCAACAAAACATATTCTATCAAAAAGTAAAGTAGGAAAGCTTCATGATAATATCAATAAATGCTAAATAATCATTTGATAAAATTCAGAGCCTTATTAATAAAAGTAAAACATAAAACAGGAATAGAAGGGAACTACTTATGGTAGATTTCTTACCAGAAACCAACAATAAATATATACTAAATAATAATCACTGAAACAACTACCACTATAAATTAGGAAATAAGACAGGAACACCTGTCTTTAGGAACACTACTCTTGCAATATCTGTCATAACATAACATAAACATAAACAGTCTTGAAACAAAAGAAATGTATTGTCTTACAATTCTGTAGCTGAGAAGTCCAAAATCAAGGTGATGGCAGGGCCACGTTCTTTCACAAGACCTCCTTGCTTCCGGTGGTTGCTGGCAATCCTTGATATACTTTGGTTTGTAGATAGATCACTCTGATTTCTGCCCCCGTTTTCACATGACCTTCTCTTTAGTGTGTCTGTGTCCAAATGTCCCTCTTCTTATAAGGACAGCAGTCATTGAAATAGGGCCTATCCTAATACAATATGAATTTATCTTATTTTAATTACATCTGCAAAGAAGGTTATGACTTCAACTTTTTTTTTTAAAGATTGGCACCTGAGCTAACATCTGTTGCCAATCTTCTTCTTTTTTTCCCTCTTTTTCTCCCCAAGCCCCTCAGTACGTAGTTGTATATTCTAGTTGCAGGTCCTTCTAGTTGTGCTATGTGGGACACTGCCTCAGCATGGCTTGATGAGCAGTGCCACATCTGAGCCCAGGATCCAAATCCGCGAAACTCTGGGCCACCAAAGCAGAGCGTGTGAACTTTACCACTCGGCCACGGGGCCAGCCCTTCAACATACTGTTTTAGGGGACACAATTCAATCCATAACAATCTATTAAAAGTTAAAATTCACATTAACTTCGGCCCAACAATCCCACTTCTGGAAATCATCTTCATAGAAATAAAAGCTCTATTTTTAGGATATAGGAGATATATGTGTATATATATATATATGTAATGTTTAATGTTTATTTTAATGTTGAAAACAAATTGAATGACGTGAACTGAAGAACTGTGGTATATTCATATCATGAACTATATGCAGCGATTAAAAATATTTAAAGGGGGCTGCCCCGTGGCCGAGTGGTTAAGTTGGCGCACTCTGCTTCGGTGGCCCAGGGTTTCACTGGTTCAGATCCTCGGCACAGACCTAGCACTGCTCATCAGGCCATGCTGAGGCAGCGTCCCACATAGCACAACCAGAAGGACCTACAACTAGAATATACAACATGTACTGCAGGGCTTTGGGGAGAAGAAGAAAAAGAAAAAAAAAAAAGAAGACTGGCAATAGATGTTAGCTCAGGGCCAATCTGAAAAAAAAAAAAAAATGTGTTTTAAAATAATGGATTAGAGTTGGACCAGTTGGCATGGAAGGTACTCTATAAGGTAAATGATAATGAGTAAGAAATGCAAGATGCAGAAAACTTTGCACAGTATGATCCCAATTGTTTAAAACAATGAAAGAGAATTCCTATAGCAGCATATATAATCTAATAGACGCTAAGGTTAGTGTGGAAAAAAATAAAGGATTCAAAGTTGTTAACATGAGTTACTTTCTTGGGAGAATATGATGAGGGTTAGAAAGATAAGAGGAGACAAGGAGAAGCAAACAAAACTCAAAAGAAGAAAGAGTGCATTAAAAATCCTTGTAAGAATATATATCATTCACATTCATGTAAAATTGTATAGTTGTGTGTGTGTGGGTGCATAAAAACGCACCCTCCAGGGCTAAATAAATAAATATTGAGTTAAAGAACTGTTTTTGGTATTCTTACAGAAATATTCCTAAGATGAGTAGACTTGAATGACTATTAGAGAGGGCAATCCAGGTAATTATGCTCCCTTATACAGTTTGATCGAGATGTGCAAAATATTACAAAGGTGGGTGAAAAAATTGAATAAACAAGTAATGAATGCATATTAATAATAAAACTCTGGGAAAATATAAAGTCTTTAAAATATATACAATTACACTTTCCACACATACTATGTGTGCAAAGTAATATTTTAAGAAAGTGAAATTATTTTAATTCCTATAATGGAATTTAGTGGAAGAATATTCCATGGTGTTCTGCAGATAGCGTTGTAATTTCTGGGTGCTCTTCCCCACTGAATTAGTATGAAAACTTCCATTCTACAATATCTTACTTTATGCCAGGCCTATGGGTGGAGCATGAAGTTAAAGTGGTCACATATTTTCCAGGGGAAAAAGGGAAATAAGATTAATAAGACTACTTAGTTGCAGTGTTTTATCAGATGAGTGCAGATAAGGGAAGGGATAGTGTGAGCTGGAGAGAGAAAAAAATGTCTGAAGCAGAAGAGAGAAAACTCAATCAGAGTTCTTTGAATATGTCCTTTGGCGAGTTTACCCTGACTCCCTTAAGTCTTTGGGCTGGATATGCAAGAAACTGGACTTTTAAGATTTCAATACTTTTTTTCCTACTGCATCAGAATTTATCTGGGCAGAAATTAGCTGGAGCATTTAAGGCTAAAAGCGTCTTTTACTGTTGGAGGCATCTTTTTGAGAATTAAAACCTAATAGAATCTGCTAAATATAATGCAAACCAACCCATTTTCCCCAAAGCTACAATGCTAGTGAACATCCATGCTGAGTAAGCCACTTTATTAAGCCCTAAGGATATAATGATGGATATAAACACTTTCCTTAAAGTGTTTACAGTCCTGGAAAGTAACTGTCTATGTCCACAATTAACCACAATTCAAAACAGAGATAGCAAATTTATGGTAGAAGAGCAAATGATACATTAGGAGAGCAAAAAAGGAAATGTAATTATATCCAAACTGGGTAACAAAAAACTTAGCACACATAGTTAATCCCAATAAATATTCACCTACTACTCCAAGAAAGCCCAATAATATTAAATATTACAAAATATGCTCTTGCTTGTTCCTATTGTGTTTAAGAGTGCAGTCTTTAAAAGCAACTGCATCTGAAGGGTACAGCTGATCGATGGGCAACATTTTTGAGTACTCACTTTGTGCAGGAGGCTGGGAAGCACACTTTACAAAGCTGAGAAGCAGGTGTGCATTCTTTTGTACTAAGAATAGTGCAGTCAGTTACATCAAATTGTCAGCATCATGCTAAAGGCAGCTGCTTTCTCAGTGGAGAAGAGTCTATATGAGGTTTAAAACTATGAGAATTGAGTTTTAGTCCTGATGTTTCCTCTGTTTCACCCTCATGTGCTTGGACAAATCATTTACCTTCTTTGAATTCCAGTAGGAATTTAAAACTCCCTGAAAATAATAATTGCTTAAGACTGGATTATAAAAAGGATCAAAAAATATAACATATAGAAGTGCTTTAATCTGAATGTACAACATCATTATTAAAATAACTACTATGTACAATAGAAAGCTGATAAAGGAGTTAAGTGTAAGTTTGTTTAAAATTACAACTTCTGGGGATAAATGGGAAGGGCAGGTAATGAGTTTTCTAGTAATCCCCACAGTTAACAGACCAGGAAGTAAGCCAGATTTTCAGCTATGTCATGAACTCTGAATGACCTTTAGTGGGTCATACAGCCAAAATTAATTTGAAAATCTCTGACATGAAAAGGATGGGAGAAATAATCTCTAAATCCACTTCAATTTTCAACTTAAATAATAAGAAACAACTAATTTGATGACTTGAGTAAATATTATATGAATGTTACAAACTGTGGTTTGGAATAATGAATGTTTGAATCTTGGAGGACAGTAGAATCTGAATTAGGAGACAAGTAACCACTGACTGGTAATCTAAAAATAAGATGCCATCATTTATTAAAACTACATTGCAGGGACGTTGGTTTCAGCTAAGACATATAAAGAGCTTGGAAGCCGTAATTCCCATCCTTACAACAAGAAAAAGCTGGACAAGTTGACTACAACCACTTTGCTTGGACACAACAGAGAACTGAGATTGCAGGCCAAACTACCATACCAAAATCTACAGAGATAGGCTCTTCCAGGAAGGCAACTCGGGCATTTAGTTATCTGGAGCAGAAGCCACTGGGCAGAAGCATTTAAGCTGGAAGGTACAATAAACTAGAAAATTTGATGAATTACTGGAGGCTGAGTGTGGGCTACCATGAGAGTGAGAAGCTCCTGGGAGCCAAAGTCATGGGGAGGGACACACACTTTTCCAGGTTTACCCTATAAAAACCCACCAGGTTCTCACAGAATCAGGAATCCTGAGAAAGCTTGCCCCACTGCATGGCCCTAGCTGGTGTACAGGAAGAGTAGCCATTGTGAAAGCAACTTAGACCCTTCTCTCTTAGAGAACAAAAGGTTTAATCTCCAGGGGGTCTGGCATTGACAGTTGGCATCAGAAAAATTCTCATTCAAGCTGAGTGAAGGGAATTCTGCTCTGCCACAGCCTCCCTCTGTGACTTAAATGAAAAAATAAAAGGTTAAATGTACAGAGGAGAGGACCTCAATTTCATAGACTGAGTGAGGACAGTAGAAAACAACCGTTGCGGCAGGGAAGGATTAGAGGGCATGGGCTGTAAAAGCTCTACGCCTAGAAGAGGGACAGAAACACTTGTGAAAGCCACCTCCCCTAAGCGCAGGCTCACAGCACACTCCAAAAACTAAGATCTCATCAGATGATTAGAGAAAGCTTCCCCTCCCCTCCCCCCTCCCACTGCCATAATAATAAGCCTCCAGGAACAGAAATAGTGGATTACAGCTGGGAGAACAGAGAGACTCTCTGAGGAGTAGCACAAAGGGAAGCCCCAAAGGCAAGAGGGGAGCTGGAGAGAGAGGACACTGGAGGAATTTGAAACCTCTGGTACTCATAACTACAACAAACACCAAACATAACTCAACTCCTGGCCAGATCAAAAGAAATCCTCACATTAAAGGTCTATTTAACTCAGTATTTAACACTTTATACAACATGTCTGGCTTCCAGCAAAATATTACAAGGACTGCCAAAGACAAAAACAAACAAACAAGTCTGAAGACACAAAGCAATCAGCAGAACCAGACTCAGGACACAAATGTTGGAATTATCAGACAAAGAATTTAAGATAACTATGATTAATATGTTAAGGCTCTAATTAAAAAGGTGGACATCAGGCAAAACCAGATGTCAGCAGAAAGATGGTAACTATGAGAAACTACCAAAAGGAAATTCTAGAAACAAAGAAACAAATAAAAATCCTATAGTAACAGAAAAGAAAAATTTCTTCCAGAAATTTCTTTGAGTAGATTTGACAAGGCTGAGGATGGAATCAATGACCTTGAAGATAGGCCAATACAAATTTCCCAGACTGAAATACAAAGAGAAAAAAATGTGGGAAAAAAGAGCAGTCATCTAAGAATCGTGGGACAATATAAAAGAGTGTAACATATGCAAAATTGGAATATTAGAAGAAGAAAGAAAGAATGGAGCAAAATAAATATTTGAAATAATAATGGCTGAAAATTTTTTTAAATTAGCGACAAACACCAAAAATCAAAGAGATTCAGAGGACACCAAGCAGGATACATACCACACACACACCCCTAGTATTATCATATTCAAACTTCAGAAAACTAAAGACAGAGAACATTTTTAAAGCAGCCAGAGAAAAGATCAATAAAATCTATAAAACTCTAGCCATCAGGGCCAACCAAAGAAAAGTAAAAAGAGCAAAGGTACAAAGTGCCAATATTAGTAATAAAAGAGCGGTCATCACTACTGATCCAGAACATTCACTACTGATCCCAGAACATTAAAATGACAATAAGGGAATACTATGAACGACATCATGCCCATAAATTCGGTAACTTAGATGATATAGACCAATTCCTTGAAAGACACGAACAACCAAAATTCACTTAAGGAGAAATGGATAACCTAAATAAACCTCTATCTATTAAACAAATTTAATTAGTAGCTAAAAATCTTTCAAAAAAAAAAACACTAGGCCCAGGTGATTTAACTGAACTCTACTAAACATTTAAAGAAGAAATAATTCCAATACTACACAATCTTTTCTAGAAAATAGAAGAGGAGCTAACATTTCCCAACTCACTTTACGAGGCCAGCAGTAACCTAAAACCAGAGAAAGACATGCAAGAAAAGGAAACAACAGACTATTATATCTCATGGGCATAGATTAATAATCCTCAATAAAATATTAGCAAATTAAACTGAAAAACATATAAAAGGAATTATGCACCAGGGCCTAATGAGGTTCATCCCAGGATGCAATGCTGGTTTAATCCTCATAAATCCATCAATTTATTTCACCACATTAACAGGCTAAAGAAAAAAAATCACACGATCATTTCAATGGATGCAGAAAAGTATTAAATAATATGCAATACCCATTAATGATAAAAATTCTCAAAAACCTAGGAGTAGAAAGAAATTTTCTTAACCTAATGAAGGGCAGGGCCAGCCCTGGGGGTGTAGTGGTTAAGATTCAGCACTTTCACTGCTGCAACTCAGGTTCGTTTCCCAGTCAGGGAACCACACCACCAATTTGTCAGGTGTCATACTGTGGCAGCTGCGTGTTGCTGTGTTGCCATGATGCTGAAAGCTATGCCACCGATATTTCAAATACCAAACAGGTTCACCCATGGTAGACAGGTTTCAGCGGAGCTTCCAGACTAAGAAAGACGGACCTGGCCATCTGCTTTCGAAAAATTGGCCATGAAAACCCTATGAATAGCAGTGGAACACTCGCTGATACAACATCAAAAGGTGAGAGGATGGTGCAAAAAGACTGGGCAGGGTTCCACTCTGCTGTACACAGGGTGACTAGAGTTGGAATCGACTCAGTGGCACTAACAACAAAACAAAAGGTAGGTATCCAAAGCTTACTGCTAACATCATACTTAATGGTGAGAGACTAAATGCTTTCTCCCTTAGGTCAGGCACAAGGCAAGGATAGCCCCCTTACCACTCTTATTCAACATTGTACCAAAGTACTAGCTAGTGCAATAAGGCAAGAGAAGTAACCAAAAGTTACATGCATTGGAGAAGAAGAAATAAAACTGCCTTTATTTGCAGACAAGGTGAATGTCTATTGAGAAAACCCCAAAGAACCTAAAAAAATAAAAACCCCTGGAACAAATATGCAAGTCAGGACACAATGTAAATACGCAAAAGTGAGTAGCTTCCCCAAATATCAGCTATGAGCAAATGGAATCTGAAATTTCAAGAAAAAATGCATGTATACCATTTATAATAACACCAAAAAAATGAAATACTTAGGTATAAAATTAACAAAATATGCATAAGACCTATATATGGAAAACTACACAACACTAATGAAAAAAATATGTACATATAGTCTTAGCTCTGTTCACTGAGTGGGCCTAGAAGCAATTACATCCCAGTAGCAATGAACATAATCAGCATCCAGATCTTGGTTTCTAACACCATTCTCAAATAAAAAAACTAGAGCTTCTTGAGCAAATGACTGATTGTAGGGCAAAGGCAGAGAACATACAAAATGAGCCTGAAGCATCTTTTAGTGCCAGAAAGTATGGGAGTGTTTATAAAACAAAAGTACTGGGCATGTGAAGGGACATAGCAACTAACTGAAAGAGCTCTCAATGGCCAAAGCTAGAAAAACTTGAGCAACAAAAGAAAGAAAGTGGCATTGGATTATAGCCCAAAGTATGAAATAAATTTCTGTAAGTCTGTACTGATATAAATAAACGATCGAATAGACAAATGAGGGAGAGTAGACATATCTCCCACGCAGAAGAATTCTAGATAATTTACACAGAGACTCTGCTCTCAAGGAGGTGGAACATAAGTGCATGCCTTAAGTTTGGGCCGCACATAATGACTTCCTTCCAAAGAGTGCCGTATGAAAAGGGGGAAAATGAGTAACTTTACAGTGGAAAAACCTTACAAACACTACCTCAGCCAGCTGATCAAGGTCAACGTCATCAGTAGTAAGTCACCCCTTGATATGAAGTAATGAAAATGGCACTTTACCTCTGTGGTTTTTCTCCCCCAAACCCATAACCCCTGTCTAATCGTGAGAAAAATATTAGACAAGCCCAAAATGAGGAACAATCTACGGAATATCTGACAAGCATTTCTTCAAAACTGTCAAGGTCATAAAAAACAAAGAAAGTCTGAGTCATACATCAGAGGAGGCCAAGGTGACATGACAAAATGCGATGCAGTATCCTCGATGGGATCCTGGAGCAGGCAAAGGACATCAGGAAAAAACAAATAAAATCTGAATAAAGTACGGAGTTTACTTTCTCTTAAGGTACCAATGTCGGATTTTTAGTTGCAACTGGTGAACCACAGTGATGTAAGGCGTTAAGGATAGGGGAAACTGGGTGTTGGGTACACGGCAGCTGTCTGTACTATTTTTGCAACTTTTCTATAAATCTAAACCCATTTTAAAATTAAATATTTATTTAAATAAAAAGGTGGACAAGTGCTTTGGAGATATCAATGCAAGAATAAGAATGGGGAGTGCAGGATAGGGAGGGTTTGGAAGTTGGGGTGGGCATCAGTGATAAAGTGACATTTAAGCAAAGACTTGAAGAGGATGACGGAGTTAGCCATACAAGTTTCTAAGGAAGAGTGCCACAGGCAGAGCGAAGCATCATTGCAAAGGCCTGAGGCGGGAGTATAGCTAGTATACTGAGAGAACGGCAAGAAGGTCAACTGCAAATGCGGCACAGACCAAGGCGGGTGGGAAGCAGAGGGGCTAAGAGAAGAGGCCAGAACCGTCACTGGCTGTGGATGAGAAGTTGGTGTAGCACACTGTAATCCACTGGGTGATGCTGGCTTTTACTTGAAGTGTGATACTGAGCCATTGCTCAGTTTTGAGCAGAGGAGATACATCATGCAACTTAAGTTTTAAACATATCCCTGTGATCCTGGAATAAGAAAAGACATTAGTGAAAAAACTGGCGAAATCTGAATAAAGTCTGTAAACTTCAGTTAGTTAATAGAAGTGCATCAATGTTAATTTCTTAGAGTTGACAATAATATGGATGGCTATGTAAGATGTTAACATTAGGGAAACTGTGTGAAAGGTATGTGATCACTGTCTGTACTATCTCTGAAACTTTTCTGTTAATCAGAAACTACTCCAAAATAAAAAAGTTTATTAAGAAAATAAATTGTATAAAAAGAGGCCAGATCTCATGTTAAGTGTTCTTATCACCAAAAAAGGGGTGAGGCACACGGGAAATTTCGGGGGTGATGGATATGTCTATCACCTTGATTGTATGATGGTTTCACAGGGACTCTTATGTCCAAACTCATCAAATTGTATACATTAAATATGTGCAGCTTTTTATATATCAATTGTACTTCAATAAAGCTATTAAAATAATAAATTACAGTCATCTTAAGAAAAAAGGAAATTGCTTTGTAGGAAGGAAGGAGAGATCGATTATTACAACCAGATGCTTGGATCCACCACATGCCAATCCTTAATGCCAGTCTTTAACACACCGAAATCACAGGTTTCGTTTCACACAGAAAGATGGCCAGAAACTCATTCTAATACTTGCCTTGTGGTCAGCGTTGAGGAAATCTCTCCTGAGACTCAGACCAGAAAAAGAGATTTCAAATACTCAGCAGGAGAAGGGAGGTTGGAATTGTTTGCGTCGTAAGTAAGCAAACTTCAAAAGATTATTTGAAAGCGAACCAACAACATGCATGTAAAGAGCTCCTGGTATGTGTCCAGTAGAACATTAGGATCTAGGAGGGGAAGATGCTTGCCCAGGGGAGGGAATCTTTAAAATGTCCCTTAGTTGACACTTTACTGCCTTTCTCCAACTATTGAATTCAGATGCTCTCTAACTATCAATTGGCTGATTTCTTCATCACTTTACATTCCACCACTTAATTTGTGGCCTTGGAACCCTAACCACATCTTAGTTTAGATAAGTTGCCTTATCTATAATACTGGCATTAACACTATAAAAAAAGGCAGAGGTTTGGGGCTGGCCCTGTGGCCGAGTGGTTAAGTTCGCGCACTCTGCTTCGGCAGCCAAGAGTTTCGCCGGTTCAAATCCTGGGCGCGGACACGGCATCCGCGGACATGGCACCGCTCATCAAGCCATGCTGAGGTGGCATCCCACATGCCACAACTAGAAGGACCCACAACTAAAAATACGCAACTATGTACCAGGGGGCTTTGGGGAGAAAAAGGAAAAAATAAAAAAGATCTTTAAAAAAACAAAAGGCAGAGGTTTAAAATGGATGACCATTGACACTTCTTCCAGAGCTTCATCTCTTCCCCATCTACGGTGCATAATTAAATTGTCACTTGCTTGAGGTTAAAGCTTTTCTGCATTCACTCTGGTCACTTTTTTCCTTTACGAAAGGCTGCTTCCTCTCTTGGAATCCCTTCTTTCTATGCTACATTGGTCAAATTTCTCATTACTTGCAATTTAGCAATAACCAAATAATGGCATTTGCACTAATATATAATTGATACCTATTTGTGGAGGGTGGGAAGGAAGACTTTTTGATCAGAGAAAATCAAATAGATCTTTTCTGTTAAGCTGCAATGTCATCCTCATTCCTAGCAGTGAAAAATCTTTCCTGAGAAGGTAACTCATCCCACTGAACTCGTGCTCATATGTGGTATCACGCGTACATGAGTGACAAGTCAAAAGCATGACTCGTTGCTTTTTCTTTTTTTGCATACCATATCCCTATTAACCTTATCTTGGGACAAAAATGAATTATTCTAACTGACAAAGTGATAACTTATTGAAAGCTGCAGGAATCGCTTCCTTTCTTTTATGAAAAGGGATACTTCTTTAGAACTGTATTCATTTATCCCCAGGAACTCCAAAGCTCTGAAAGACATGAATGAACTTCACGTTACTGTCAGTATTTTCTTAAACATCTATTAATTATTCAGAGTATGCTAAAGGGTGTTTCAGAGACATGGCAAAGTATTTCAATAGATACTTCCAAATATCTTTTATGGTTATTTAATATTTATGATGCTTCTACAATGTGTCCTCACCTTTATAAAATGCAATGACCCTAGGTCTCTTCTATGGAACATCACTTGCTTCATAATAAATAAATGGATATAAAAGCTAGGCTAACCAGCTTAAGTTCATCTTTTATAAGATTAACATCTACAAGCAATTTGTAGAACAGAAAAAAAGCTAAACCCATCTAGTGTAAAAATAGGACCTTATGTTTGCAATGCTTTATAAATTATAAATCACCTTTTCATAAATTAACTTGTTTGAGTCTTACAACAACTCTGAGACATAGTTAAAACAGGTATGTTATGTCCATTTCATAGATGGGGCAACTACAGCTAAGAGAAATGTCATAACTTCTCCCAAGCACACACATTAAAAAGAAAAACAGGAATAATAACAAAAAACTAGTCTTTGATATTTGATCCAATGATCAATGTCAGGCCATAGAACTTTGAATGTAATTACCTGTACTAGTATGAAAATGTATCACTCTGTTTTCTTCTTTCCCAGAGGAAACTGGATCAGAACTTAAGGTAATTTTGCAATCGCCTATCTTCCTATCTACGTACTAGAAATTACTTGCAAATGCACTCACTTGCTTTCACATCATTTTTTAAAAAAGAAGTCTAAACAAATGGAACTCATTGTGATAGCTGATATCACCTTAAAGGATGGACAACTATCTCCCCCAAATTAATGTGTTTAGAAGAAAATTGTACCCATCTCCCAGATAGTCATCTTTTAAGCCCACAGATGCCCAGCAGATGCTCAAATATTAATATTCCTGGAAATTCTGGTGTAATCGGTGTATGCTAAAAGGATGCCACACCCTCATAAACACTCTAAAGGTGAGGATGGGAACCTAAAGGGGGGGGGGGCAAGGCTCTCACACTGGCCCCGTTTTCCAGGTAGGGTGACTATACGGATAATAGAAATAGAGGATAATAAGAGGAAGATCAGGATTAGTACAATGCAGAGCCTTTTAGTTACATTTCTATAATTACCTCACTCTTCAACTTTCCTCCTTCACTATTCAATGTAACCTTGTTGTCTCTCCACATTTGGGTAGATAATAGGTTTCACCCTACCTCTTGTACATTCAAGACAAATGCTCCCTAATATTCAAATTAGTCTGAATAGTTCGCTATTTAGTTAGAGAGGACTAACTTGCAAAAAATGATAGTGTTTCCTACTAAGGAAACATAAAATGTCTTGTGATGAGCTTTAAGTACCTCCTTTGAAATAAAATGACAGCTCTTTATTGCTCATTTATTATATACAAAGAACTGTCCTTCACACAATAATAATCATTGTTGGTTTTCCATAATGTTAATAATAGAAACAGTATAAATTACTGATTATTTTATCAAAGTTTGCAATTAGCCAAACTAGGATAAAATTATGTTTTATCATCTAACCTTGGAACCTGCTAAATCTTAACTTTTCCCATGATGTTTGATATGGCTTTAATTTGTAGCTATGAAGCAGGGAAAATTTTTACTTTTCATCAGGTTATAATGAAAAAGAAAACAGCAACCTAAGTAGTTTAGGGTGACGATCATTGCAAATTTTGTAGTCCAACACATCAACCATTGGGAGTTTTACTTCATTATCAGTATTTGGAATTCCATTAAAGAAAATAGTGGTGGAAGAATCCATTCTATGAATTTTTCATGTTATACTCCCAGTGCATTTTTTTTAATTTTGGAAATAAATGTCTGATCTAAGAAGGTATATATCCTTTCCTGAAGTTAAGTTAAAAGATATAATATTTCTTAGGAACAGATGTGCTCAAGATAGATTTTTAGAGGCATCAATAATATTGACTGTCCTTGTAGAAAACCAGTCTGTCTCTACCTATCCCAGGGAATATTACTCAGCGCTCTTCTCTGTTCATAGCTTTAAAAAATTCTGTCAATGTTATAGAGATTGACTTGTTATCTTAATCTAGATGTAATATTTATCTTTTTCACTATTTTTTAGCCCTTTCAGTATTACCTTTAACAATGCCATCGATGTTTGCCATCTGAATATCATGTATAACCTCTTCACTGCTTTGTCCATCCTGTATTTTCCAAAAAATTCATTTCTTAGCATTCCCTTGACTACAGGTAGCCTCCTCCATGTACCACCCAATTTCTCTTTCCTTCCTCTTTTTGGAAAAACTTTGGACTTTGTGTCTCTACTACTCCCCAGTAACTCGACTGTCAAAGAACGATGACTTCCTTGTTGCTAAATCTAACATTCATATCTCTGTTATTTTTTATATATTTCTCGGCAGTAGTCAGTATCATTGACCATTCCCTCCTTCTTGAAACATTTTTCTTCCCTGTCCTTCATTACATTACACTTCTTCCTGCTGTATGGGCGATTCCAACACATTCTACTCTGCTGGCCTCTCTACGAGGTCTCCAAGACTCAATCAGCAACCTCTGGTTTTCTATATCCACTCAGTCACATCTTGTGGCTTTTAACATCATTTATGTACTTTTGACTTCCAAAATTACGTGCCTGTGCTTGAGACCTGCTTGGTATACCAGATTCATTTAATCGTCTACCAATTTGATATATCCACATGAATACTGGATTGGGCACGCACTTCACAGAACATTCCAAAGGAGAACTCTTGATTTCACCCTCTACCATACCTGCTCCTCCCTAACAATTTCCAATTGTAATAAATAAATTTATGTTGCAGGAAAGAGGAGAGATTACTGCATCAAAGTCCTTGAATAGGCAGTAAGAAATTATATCTAGTGCACAAGTGGAAGTGGTAATCTTTGCTGGGAGAACAGTCAGTTCATAGTGACCAAAAAGAAAGCAGAGCGTGTGAGCACAGATGCAGGTAGTGGTGGTGGGAGTTTATGGAAATGGTCTTCTTTCACATTCACTGAAAAATGGTCTTCAGCTGAGATCCATTGTGGAGGAGTGGAGCATGGCACCAAAGTCACATCAAGCTCCAGGGCAAACCAGTGAACTTCCTGTGTAGTGATGGGGCATCCTTTCTGCAAATGAGATGTGGATCTGCCACTGTTACCTATCACATGGAATATTTTTATAAACTTCACCAAGCAGCTAAAGCAAAGTACTCTAAAAACTTTCAATGATTTGTCCTTGGAAGAGTGCTAGTTCATCACTACATAAGAAAAAGCTTGTTGCAACCAGGCTCAATGAGTTTCAAACATATTCCTTTAGGAGACGATTGTCAGGAATCTAGCTGAACAGCTACTCTCAGTTAAGGCATGGAGGACAAAGGGAAATTGTAGGAAAGCACAATAGCAAACAACAAGGAGTGCAGCATTGCTACGTGGCATGAGGAATATGTTCTCAGGGAGTAGATTATTCAGACGTAATATTTTCATTGAGCAAAAAAAAAAATACTGTGCTGTCTAGAAGATAAAAACAAATTGGCAAGCAGTAAGGATGGATATAGTGATATCCATAGTAACTACAAATCAAAAGATAGAATTTCTTGATCTGGCTTTAAAATAAAGGTCCAATGTATTACTCTTAGCTTGTGAACTAATGACTACTGATTGCTCATAAGCTTATCTCCGCAGCATCAGAGATTCATAATAATTTGATAAAAAGTTCTAAATGGTCACTTCAAACATCCTCTCAATCTAGACAGTATCACTTTTAACAGACAACCATGGAGATTGTGCAAGAAAATTTCCTGTGCTGGGGACCAATAATCTTTCTGGAGAGGCAGTGTAGCTTAGTGATTAAGAGCATGTTTTCTGGGGCTAGGCTGTCTGGATTCAAACTGTAATTCCATTACTTCCTAGCTGTGTGACCTTTGAGCAAGTTGCTTAAACTTCATACGCTTCAGGTTCCTCATCTGTGAAAGTGACAATAATACTATCAACTGTGATGATTGTTGTGTTATTTCCAAGTTGATAGAAGGCTTAGCTCACTGTAAAATCTCTGTAAAACTAATACAATCATCAGAAAGATCTTCATTATACTGTTTCTGAAAATATATATCTTGTTCCTTTAACCCATTGTCCCTAGTTATGAAATCTGAAGCAACCTAACATATGTTTCAATAATTCCTTCCTCATCTGATTTTCTACCGCTTTTCAGGGCTATATCTTTCATTACATTTACACAGTTATAACATGAATTATAATTATTCTGTGTATTTCTTGAAAACAGCACCCCTTTCTTATTCATAATTGCTTCCTTCAGGGCCCCATACCCAATGCCTGATCTGGGATATTTGCTCAAGGACTGTGTACTGAATGATTGCTAACCCTTCCAATCTTTAAAGACAACTCTTCTGTGCTTTTTGTGTGTTCTGATCTCCAAGCTAAACATTTCCAGAATTTTCACTAATTTCTCATATGTCATCATTTTAAGCTCCCATTCAGCTTCCTTTGAACATCTGCCAGTCTTTCAAAGATCCTCATAAAATGTGGCACCCAGATTGAACCCAACATGCCACATATGGCCTGACAAATACTGAGTATTCTGGAATTATCAGTTCCCTAATGTGGACATCATTCTTCTATAAATATAACAGAGAACAAAATACATTCCAAAGAATAACTGATTTATTAGTATCCCACCACTAATGTGTTCTCCCGACAGATGTAGATCATATGGAAAAGCATTCATCATCGACACTGGAAATATACTGCATAGCATTTTTTTTAAAAAGGACTAAGGCTGACTTGATGTCTAAATATCTACATGCTTCCAATTCACCTTGACAAGGTCACCTAGAGAGTCATACAGTCATGAAGCACGATTAAAGCATCTGAAACTATGAGCTGTACCTCTCTTGAGGGTATGTTTTCTGCCACTAAACACACACATACAATAGATTATGGAACCTTTATTGAAAAAATTGGGTGATATCCAATATTAGCTCATGAATTATAGAGGCCAAGATCTAATCAACCAAGTTAAGGTTTCTTTATTTCTTTATTTTTTCAGCTTTATTGAGGCATAATAGACAAAGAGAATTGTGTATATTTAAGGTGTATGGTGTGATGATTTGATATACGAATATATTGTGAAATGATTACTACAATCAAGTTAGCTAACACATCCATCGCTTCACATACTTATCACTTTTGTGTGTGTGTTGAGAACATTTAAGATGTACTCTCAGCATATTTCAAGTATACAATATTTATATCAATGTTTGTTCCTATGGAATAATCTCAGTGTATTTATTTTGGGTAAATAGTGGTTTTTTTTTTTGGATTTTATTTATTTATTTATTTATTTTATTAATGTT
This sequence comes from Equus asinus, assembly GCF_041296235.1. Taxonomy (NCBI): domain Eukaryota; kingdom Metazoa; phylum Chordata; class Mammalia; order Perissodactyla; family Equidae; genus Equus; species Equus asinus. The sequence continues at coordinate 28,629,744 of NC_091820.1, read as the reverse complement.
ATGATAGATTACAACCTTGTGAGATTTCAGTTGTACATTTTTGTTAGTCATGTTGTGGGTACACCACTTCCCCCTTTGTGCCCTCCCCCCACCCCCCCTTTTCCCTGGTAACCACCAATCAGATCTCCTTATCAATATACTAACTTCCACCTATGAGTGGAGTCATATAGAGTTCGTCTTTCTCTGACTGGCTTATTTCGCTTAACATAATACCCTCGAGGTCCATCCACGTTGCTGTGGTGGGAATGCAAACTGGTACAGCCACTATGGAAAACAGTATGGAGATTTCTCAAAAAGTTAAAAATAGAAATACCCTATGACCCAGCCATCCCATTACTGGGTATCTATCCTAAGAACCTGAAATCAGAAATCTCAAGAGTCCGTTGCACCCCTATGTTCATCGCAGCATTATTTACAATAGCCAAGATGTGGAACCAACCTACATGCCCAGAAACTGATGATTGGATAAAGAAGATGTGGTATATATACACAATGGAATACTACTCAGCCATAAAAAAAGACAAAATAGTGGTTTTTAAAAAATATATTAAGATCCATTAAAAGTCAGTGACTATAAAAATCCTACCACGTGAATTACCTTTGTGAGAGGTCAGAGCTTGGACCAGTAACAACCAGATCAAAAGTGTCCGTAGGAGAGTAGAAAGCACAGGCTGAGATAATGCTCTCATTATAATGCAGAACATTTTCTATTAGTTTAATTTTATCACTATAGGAAGATATCCATTTTATTAGTTAGAAGATGGATATGCATATACACACACATATATGGCATATGTATGTACCATTTTATCAGTTAGAAGACATAAATATTTATATATGTCATATTAATATATATAAAATCAATTTATTTTATAAGTGAAGATAAAACTCAAAATCCCTTTGGTGCTCTCATTTATAGTGACAACGCAATTAGAATAGGAATCACGTTACTTTTTATTTTATTTGAGTTCATAATAGTTTACATCATTGTGAAATTTCAGTTGTGCATTATTTCTTGTCTGTCACCACATAAGTGCTCCCTTTCACTCCCTGTGCCCACCTCCCACCCCTCTTCCCCTGGTAACCACGGAACTGTTTCCTTTGTCCATGTGCTTGTTTATATTCCACATATGAGTGAAATCATCTGGTGTGTGTCTTTCTCAGTCTGGCTTATTCCGCTTAGCATAATTCCCTCCAGGTCCATCCATGTTGTTGCAAATGGGATGATTTTGTCTTTTTTGTGGCTGAGTAGTATTCCATTGCGTGTGTGTGTATATGTATATATATATATATATATATACACCACATCTTCTTTATCCAATCATCAGTTGATAGGCACTTGGACTGCTTCCATGTCTTGGCTATTGTGAATAGTGCTGCAACGAACATAAGGGTACATACGTTACTTTGGATTGTTGATTTCGAGTTGTTTGGGTAGATACCCAGTAGTGGGATAGCTGGGTCATACGGTAGTTCTGTTTTTAGTTTTTTGAATAATCTCCATAATGTTTTGCATAGTGGCTGCACCAGTTTTCATTCCCACTAGCAGTGTATGAGGATTCCCTTTTCTCCACACCCTCTCCAACATTTGTTATTTTTAGTCTTAGTGATTATAGCCATTTTAACAGGCGTAAGGTGGTATCTCAGTGTAGTTTTGATTTGCATTTCCCTGATGTATATCTTCTTTGGAAAAATGTCTGTTCATATCCTCTGCCCATTTTTTGATTGGACTGTTTGTTTTTTGTTGTTCAGTTGTGTGAGTTCCTTATATATTATGGAGATTAACCAGTTATCAGATATACGATTTGCAAATATTTTCTCCCAATTGATGGGTTGTCTTTTTGTTTTGAGACCTAGTTTCTTTTGCCTTACAGAAGCTCTTTAGTCTGCTGAACTCCCACTTGTTTATTTTTTATTTTGTTTCCCTTGTCTGAGATGACATGGTATTTGAAAAGATCCTTTTAAGTTCAAGGTCAAAGAGTGTACTACCTATATTATCTTCCAGGAGTTTTATGGTTTCTGGACTTATCTTCAAGTCTTTGATACATTTTGAGTTTGTTTTTGAGTATGGCATGAGATAATGGTCTACTTTCATTCTTTTGCATGTGGCTGTCCAGTTTTCCCAACACCATTTATTGAAGAGACTGTCTTTTCTCCATTGTATGTTCTGGGAACCTTTGTTGAAGATTAGCTGTCTGTATGTGTGCAGATTCCAGGCTTTCAGTTCTGTTCCATTGATCTGTGTGCCTGTTTTTGTACCAGTACCATGATGTTTTGATCACTATGGCTTTGTAGTACATTTTGAAGTCAGGGATTGTGATGCCTCCAGCTTTGTTCTTTTTTCTCAGTATTGCTTTAGCAATTCAGGGTCTTTGGTTGCCCCATATGAATTTTAGGATTCTTTGTTCCAATTCCGTGAAGAATGTCATTGGGATTCTGATTGAGATTGCATTGAATCTGTAGATTGCTTTGGGTAGTATGGACATTTTAACTATGTTTATTCTTCCAATCCATGTGCATGGAGTCTTTCCATCTCTTTATGTCATTATCTATTTCCTTCAATAATGTCTTGTAGTTTTCATTATGTAAGTCCTTCACCTCCTCAGTTAAATTTATTCCTAGGTACTTCATTCTTTTTGTTGTGATTGTAAATGGAATTGTATTCTTGAGTTCTCCTTCTGTAAGTTCATTATTAGAGTATAAAAATGCAACTGATTTTGTAAGTTGATTTTATACTGCGCCACTTTACTGTACTTGTTAATTATTTCTAATAGTTTTCCGACGGATTCTTTAGGGTTTTCTATATATAAGATCATGTCATCTGCAAACAGTGAGGGTTTCACTTCTTCACTCCCTATTTGGATTCCTTTTATTCTTTTCTCTTGCCTAATTGCTCCAGCCAAAACCTCCAGTACTATGTTGAATAAGAGTGCTGATAATGGGCATCCTTGTCTTGTTCCTGTTCTCAGAGGGATGGTGCTCAGTTTTTCCCATTAAGCATGATGTTGGCTGTGGGTTTGTCATATATGGCCTTTATTATAGGAGGTAATTTCCTTCTATCCCCATTCTGTTAAGAGTTTTGATCATAAATGGCTGTTGGATCTTGTCAAATGCTTTCTCTGCATCTATTGAGATGATCATGTGGTTTTTATTCCTCATTTTGTTAATGTGCTTGGTGTATTATGTCGACTGATTTGCGGATGTTGGACCATCCCTGTGTCCCTGGTATGAATCCCACTTGATCATGATGTATGATCTTTTTGATGTGTTGCTGTATTCAGGTTGCCAATATTTTCTTCAGGATTTTTGCATCTATGTTCATCAGCAATAGTGGCCTGTAATTTTCCTTTTTGTGTTGTCCTTGTCAGGCTTTGGTGTCAGAGTGATGTTGGCCTCGTAGAATGTGTTAGGAACCATTCTCTCTTCCCCAATTTTTTGGAATAGCTTGAGAATGATAGGTATTAAATCCTCTCTGCAAGTTTGGTAGAATTCCCGAGGGAAGCCGTCTGGTCCTGGGCTTTTATTCTTTGGGATGCTTTTGATTACTGTTTCAATCTCTTTACTTGTTATTGGTCTATTCAGATTCTTTATTTCTTCTTGATTCAGCTTTGGGAGGTTGTAAGAGCCTAAGAATTTATCCATTTTCTCTAGATTGTCCATTTTGTTGACATATAGTTTTTCATAGTAGTCTCATAATCCTTTGTATTTGTGTGGTATCCATTGTTATTTCTCCTCTTTCATTTCTAATTTTATTTATCTGAGCTTTCTCTCTTTTTTTCTTTGTAAGTCTGGCTAGGGGTTTGTCAATTTTATTTATGTTCTCAAAGAATCAGCTATTTGTTTCATTGATCCTTTCTACTGCCTTTTTTGTTTCAATAGCATTTATTTCTGCTCTGATTTTTATTATTGCTCTCCTTCTGCTGACTTTGGGCTTTGTTTGTTCTTCTTTTTCTAATTCAATTAAGTGTAGTTTGAGATTGCTTATTTGGGATTTTTCTTGTTTATCAAGGTGAGCCTGTATTGCGATGAACTTCCCTCTTGGTACAGCTTTTGCTGCATCCCATATGAGTTGGTACGGTTATATTTTCATTTTCATTTGTCTCCAGATAATTTTTGATTTCTCGTTTAATTTCTTCAATGATCCACTATTTGTTCAATAGCATGTTGTTTAGTTTCCACATCTTTGTCCCTTTCTCAGCTTTTTTCTTGTAATTAATTTCTAGCTTTATAGCACTCTGATCGGAAAAAATGCTTGTTATTATTTCAATCTTCTTAAACTTAAACAAGGGCTTGCCTTGTTTCCCAAGATATAGTCTATCCTTGAGAATGTTCTGCACACACTTGAGAAGAATGTGCATTCTGCTGTTTTTGGATGGAGTGTTCTATACCTGTCTATTAAATCCAACTTGTCTAGCTTTTCAGTTAATTCCACTGTTCCCTTGTTGACCTTCTATCTGGATGATCTATCCATTGATGTGAGTGGAGTGTTGAGGTCCCCCACTATTATCGTGTTATTATTAATGTCTTCTTTAGATTAATTAATAGTTGCTTTATGTACTTTGGTGCTCCTGTGTTGGGTGCATAGATATTTATAAGCGTTATTTCTTCTTGATGGAGTGTCCCTTTGATCACTAAATACTGCTCCTCTTTGTCTCTCTTTACCTGCCTTATCTTGAAGTCTACTTTGTCTGATATAAGTATTGCAACAAGTGCTTTCTTTTGTTTGCCATTAGCTTGGAGTATCGTCTTTCATCCCTTCACTCTGAGCCTGTGTTTGTCATTGGAGTTGAGATGTGTTTCCTGGAGGCAGCATATTGTTGGTTCTTGTTCTTTAATCTGTCTCTCTACCTTGTGTCTTTTTATTGGAGAATTCAATCCATTTATGTTTAGGGTGATTATCGATATATGAGGGCTTAATGCTGCCATTTTATCACCTGTTTTCTGGTTCTCCTGCATTTCCTTTGTTTCTCATCCTGTGTATTTTAGTCTACCAATTGAGTTATGTAGTTTTTTATGTTGTGTTTCTTTGATTTATTATTTATCATATGTGTCTCTGTTCTGCTTTTTTGTTTAGTGGTTACCCTGAGGTTTGTATTCAAAATCTTGTGGATAAGATAGTCCCTTTTCTGATGGCCTCTAATTTCTTTAGACTAAACCAATTCAGTCTCTTTCCTCTCCACCCCCTAAGTTGTTTTTCTCACATCTTATTCCACCTCGTGTTATGAGTTTGTGATTAAAATGAAAAGATTTTCTTTGTTTTTGGTGTTTTCCTTGCTCTTGTCTTTAATGCTTCGAGTATTTGCTATCCTGCTCTGATTTTGCCTGCCTATTTATCTCCTTACTCCATGTTTTGTAACCCCTTTCTCCCTTTTTTTTTCAGATATGAGGGCCTTCGTGAGGATTTCATCGGGGGGGGATAGCAGACAACTTCCTAATAGTTGTTTTATTTCTTCCATTGTGTTTTTCATCTCTAATATTTCTGATTGATTCTTCTTTATAGTTTCAATCTTTTTTGAAGTAGCTCCTGAACCCGTTTTCTTCTGCCTTGCTGTCTTTAGTATTGTTTCTCTACATTCTCTTTTAACTCCTTGAGTTTTTTGATGATAGCTAGTTTGAATTCTTTGTCATTTAGATTACATATTTCTGTGTCTTCAGGACTGATTTCTGGGTACTTGTCATTTTCTCTCTGGTCTGGAGATCTAATATAATATTTGATATTGCTGGAGGGAGTGGCTCTGTTATTTTCACATCCTGCTGTTATTTGGCTGCAGTTACCACCTATTGCCACTGGGTGGGGGTCAAGAGCCACGTATTCTGAGCCCTCTGCCTTCAGCCAAGATGCCAGGGGCTGGAGCTGGCGCTAAGTGGGTCGGTGAAGGGGCACTTTCTCCTGCGTGCTCTCGGGGATTTCTCCCTCTGATCTTGCTATCTACTCTCCTGGGGTGTTGGCTTGATGAGGTCACCCCTCACAAAAGCTTTTGCCCCAGTAAAAGACTTCCCTCTAGGCTGCAAGGGCCCTTGGGGAGCCTTGATGTTCCCACGAATGAATGTCCCCTCCCCTATTCCTTCCTTCTCAGAGGCCTCTAGCAGTCTCAGATCACAGTCTTTAGGGGAGGAAGAGAAGTTTTCTTTTACCTTGTTCCACCTCCTCCGAGGGGGGCTCCAGCCTCTCTTCCCTCTGTCATATGGCTGCGTGGGTCTCTCCGACATTTTTTGTGTTGTGTTTGGATGTCCTCTGTTGGAGTATGAATGTCCTTTTCATTGCATGTTGGAGGGGAGAAATTACTAGGAAAACTCAGTCTGCCATGATGCTGACGTCACTCTCCTACTTTTTTTAAAAGTATAATTGACATACAATATCCTATTAGTTTCAGATGTACATCACAGTGATTTAATATTCATATACATTATGCAACGATCACCACAATAAGTCTAGTTACCCATCTGTCATCATACAAATGCTATTGAGTATATTCCCTATGCTGTGCATTACATTCCCATGACTTATTTATTTTATAACTGGAAGCTTCTATCCCTGAATCCCCTTCACCTATTTCACCAGCCCCCCCAACCCCTCCCTGCTCTGGTATCCACTAGTTTGTTTCTTATACCTACGAGTAGACAACATGGATGGACCTAGAGAGTATTATGCTAAGTGAAATAAGTCAGAGAAAGACAAATACCATATGATCTCACTTATATGTGGAATCTAAAAAATAAAACAAACAAAATTAAACACAAATCACATTACTTTTCAAACAAGTCTATGAGGATATTGTTGAAGTGAAATCTTGTGTTAAAATTTTCTCTGGACTGAGAAACATGAAATGCAATAATGAGAAAATGACATAAGTGAAAAACATTACATTCATGCGCATCAAGCCAAGGTTTAAAAAGTAGGCATTATAGGGAAAAGAATAAAAGAAAAAATTATAATATCAATGCCTTTGGTATCCATTTGGGACACTATTCATAGAATAGTGTGATTTTATAATGATTTAAGTCATTCTCCCATATGATACCATTAGGTAAAATGACAGTATTTTTCCCCATATCACTGATGAAGAGATTTGGGCAGCACTTCAAGAGCCTCACTTCAACTAGTAGAAAATGCAAGGTAGGCTTCTCCTGGTAGCACAGTGTAACGAAAGAGACTGATGCCCCTCCAACTCCAGGAACACGAAAATCCTGGATGAAAGTGTTAATTTACAGCTTATCTATATATAGAGAAAATGATATCCCCAGTTTCCAGAAGTAGAAAGGCAAGTCAAAACCACAGTGTTAACTCTGCAGGTTGATACCATGGTGATTCAGGATGTTATCACACCGAAAATAGGCCCTGGTACCTCAAGGCTGGAGTTGTAATGCCCACAGAGGATGCAGTCGTGTGTCTGCATGAAGTTTGATGTGATGAAATGGAACTGAAATCCCTGCATAAAGTTATGAAAGGGACTGGAAAAACTAGTTTCTGGGGTAAGAAGGTAACAAGGACAATTGTCACATGCGCAGTCTTCTGGCTAGAAAATAATTAAGAGGTCTCTGAGAAATCAGAATCCGAGACTCTGCCACACATGAATGGAGATTCAAATTCATACCTCCTGTGAGATAGAGGAATCCCACAGCTCTGCATTAATGTCAAATCATCATCTAATATGAAACCCCGGGGTCCCTGTCAGAAAACAAGGAGTACACTTCCACAAACCCAGAAGCTCTTCGTAGAAAAACAATTGTTCTAATAAACAGAAAAAAAAGAAATTTCCCCAATATATTTTCTAAAGCTAGAGTAATTTTGATATTCCAACCATTAAAAGATAATAAGGGAAATAAAATAATATACCAATCTCATTTAGGAATATAACGTTAAATCCTAAATTGCATATTAAGAAACTGAATGTACCATTCTGCTGAGTAAATCAAGGATTCCATTTCCACTAGTATGTTGAACGACCCTATCATGAAAAACCAAAACAACGTGTGACAATTTTTTTTAATCATTACTGAGCTGAGAAAAAAGTAATGAATCCTCAAATGCCAAAAACAAATTGTAAGTAGTATAGAGAGGTCACCAACCTAAGAAGGCAATTTTTCAATGGAAGACCTGTACTGAACTTTGGCTTGTTGGAGGAGGGGAAACATCTCCCTTGGAGTTTCTAAACATACACTGATCTTAAGCAGGTGAGTTTGCAGCTCAATTTCACACTACTTGCAAGTAAAAGTAACTCCTCCCAGGAGAAACGACATTCACTCCAAGCCTAAGGAATACCCAAACAAATACATTACTGTAGGGAGTAAATACATAAGTAAAAATTCATAAGATACACAAGGATATGAGGCACCATGATCAAGTCAGAAAAAAAGTAGTATCAGATACACAAAAATTTCATATGTAGGAATCATCAGACACACAATATAAAATAATTATGTTTAAAATACTTAAAGAAATAAAAGAAATTAAAAATACCAGCAAGAATTTACAAAAGTAACTAAATAAATTACAAAAAAGAATCAAATGGTGTATCTAGAAATTAGAAATACTATAAAATTTGAACTTAAATACTCAAGATCAGCTAAACAATAGATTTAATAGAGATGAGGAAAAAATTAATAATTGATAGATATGAAGAAATTATCCAGAATGTAGAATAGAGAAAAAGGGTCACAAATATATTAGAGATTAAGAGAAATAGAAGATAGAATAAGAAGACTTAATATCTTTGATTTTAATATCTCTTCCATTTTCTCTATCCTCTCCTTCTGGAAATCCAATTAGAGATATATTAGCAGAGAATTTTCCAGAATTGTTGAAATACACCAGACCTCAAAGTCATTCAATTGTACGTGAAATATTTTTAATAGCCACACATCTATCATGAAGCAAATAAAATTTTTAATAAATTGCAATCATACACAATATGTTCTCTGACACAAAGCAATTAAGTTGAAATCAGCGATAAATGATCATTAGAAAAGTCTTATACATTTATAAATTATAAAAGATATTTCAAACAACTCATGGGTAAATGAATTAACCATGCTGGAAAGATAGTTAGGTGATAGGTAGATACATAGAAAAATACTTAAAATAGTATAAATTAGGCATTCACATTGGGAAACAGAAAGGTTGAAATTTATGATCCAAACATACAACTTAAAAGATTTGAAAGAAAACAACAGAATCTAAGGAAAGTAAGATGAAGGCATAATACAGGTATAAGCAAAACTTAATAAATTAGAACAAATCAGAAAAAATCATAAAACAGAGAAAGATGTACAATATTGATTATTTGAAAAGATTAATAAAAGTGACAAAAAGATAGCAAAGCCAAAATAAAATATACTAAAAAAGAAAGGAGGACATTAAAAATGTTACAGAAAATAAAAAGTTGAGAAGATGAAATAACTACACATCAATAAACATAAAACTTAGCTCCATAAACACATTTACAAAAATATTATTAAATATTGACACAAAAGAATATGGGAAATATAAATAACCTTTTAAAATAGCTAAATAGTCAAAGAAACTATATCAGAGCTTTAAAATTTTCCTACAAATAAGGTTCCATGCTCAGTGTTTTACCACTGAGCTCTAAGAAAACTTTCACCAACTTACTCAAAATATTCCAAAGTCTAGAAAAATGCAGAATAGTCCACTTGATAATAATAATGAAAATCTTTATAAACTTGATACCGCAAAACAAACCAATAAACAAAAGAAAGTGTTTAAAAAAATGACCAATCTCAACATGAGTCTAGATAAAAGGTTTGCAATCTTTTTATGTAAAGGGCCAGATGGCAAATAATTTTGGCTTTGTGGGCCAGTCTCCACTGCAACTACTCAACTATGCTCTTGTAGCATAAAAGCAGCCATAGACAATATGTAAATGAATGAGCATGGCTGTGTATCAATAAAACTTTCTTTACAAAAACAGGTTGTAGACATGCCCTGCCATCTACCTGCCCTGTACATGTGCTGCCCTACTGAGAGCAGCCACTGATGAACTGACATTGATTGTATAAGCTCAGCCCACTTGTCTCAAGGCAGGAAATCTCTGGAGTGGTACTCTAAGACCAAACTACCTGACTACATCCTTGCTAGGTTCTGTCCCCTTCACCCCTACAGAGCACTCTCTCCATAATTTATTTGCAACCAAACATCTGTCTGGTTTTAGTCTTCTGAACTAAGACACAAATTGAATCAAGTAATGTGAAAAAATATAAAACATAGTTAAACTAGGTTTGTTCAGGAATATAATTCACCCCGGTGATGGAATTAAAGAGAAAATCATATGAATTTCAATAACATTTAAATACATCTAATTAAAAAAACACCTACTAGCAAATTTAGTGTATAAAGGAACTTCTTTAAAAGCAAACATCAAACTCAATGGGAAAATGAAGGAAATATTCCTTTTAAGATAATGAATAAGACAAGAATGCCTGCTATCATCACTTCTATTTAGCATTGTAATGGAGGACTTAGCTAGTACCACATACAAGGAAAAACAAATTAAAAATAGAATGATTGGAAAGGAATACACAAAATTATCATTATTCACTGAAGATAATTTTCTATATAGAAATCCAAAAGTAACTATAGTTAAATTTACATAATTAACATGAGAGTTTAGCAACTTTGCTGGGAAATGATTAATATACAAAAATCAAGTGCAATCCAGTCTACAGAAACATAGTTCATGTAGCTTTTATTTTAAAAAAAAAAAGTTACAATAGCAACAAAAATATAGTTAAGAATAAATCTTTAAAAAGTTGTGCAAAGTCTTTTTAGAAGTAATTACAAAGCTTATTATTAAAGAAAACCTAAATGAATAGATAGACTGTGATATGGAAGGCACAACATCATAAATACGTAAATTATTCCCACATAATTTTATGGTTTCAATTTAATTTCAATCAAAATTTCATTTGATATGAAAGAATAGTGCAATATTTATTGATGTTATTAATGTTATTTCGCCATTACCAGACAAAACATAAGGGGAATATAAGAGTATGAATTCGGCAGTCAGTGGGCCAGGGTTAAAAGTCCAGCTTCACTACTTACTGCCTGTGAGACTTCAGTAAAGTTACTGAACATGTCTGTACCTCAGTTCTTATAAAACAAGTATAAAAGTATTTATCTCATAGGGGTGTTGTAAGGATTGAGTTAATATGTGTAAACTATTGGGATGGTTAATTTTACGTCAACTTGACTGGGCCAAGGGATGAGCAGAGAGCAGGTTAAACGTCATTTCTGGGTGTGCCTGGGAGGGTGTTTCTGGAAGAGATCAGCACTTGTATTGGTAGACTTGGTAAAGCAGATGGCCCTCCCCAATGTGAGTGGGCATCATCCATTCTGTTGAAAGCCTGAATAGATGAAGAAGGTGAAAGAAGGTTGAATTCGCTCTCTGCCTGACTGTTTCAGCTGCCTCTCAGGCCTTCTGACCCAGACTAGAATCTACACCATCAGCTTTCTGGCTCTCACGCCTTCAGACTACACCACTAGATTTCCTGGGTCTCCAGCTTGCAGAGAGCGGATGACAGGACTTGTCAGCCCCCATACTTGGTGAGTCAATACCTATATCCTATTGGTTCTGCTTTTGTGGAGAACCCTGACTAATACAAATAGTTAGAAGAGGGCTCTATATCTTCTGTCTGCCCCCAAAATCTACTCTAGATCCTTCTCCACACAGCTCTGTGTCTCAAGAAGCTACTCTTTATGTACTGAATCCACAGCCTCCCTAGCTCTCAGGCTTTGAGTTGGGTTCAACCAACAAGAGATACTAGCAAGAAACTGGAGGGCAAAAGAAGTGTGAGGGCAGAGCACAGATCTCCCTGGCTCACCCCGCCTAACGTCGCTTCCACGGGCTCCTGTGGATTGCCTGCTTTTCTCTATGGGCATCCACAGCTCTTTTGCAGCAGCTGAATCCATAGCCTTCAGGCCTGTGGCAGTATGAGCTCCCCACTGCTTCTGGTCCAGAGGTACTGCACTATCACATGTTGTTTTGCCTAAAGCATATTTACAACTTCGCAAATAATCTATTGCCATTCCATAGCACTAGAAAATGTACACAACCAATTAGCCCCATGATTTTTAAAAGACATTGACAATGTTTAAAATGCCCCCAGGGATAAATCTAATAAAAGATGTCAAATATAATGGAGAAATTAATAAAGGTTTATTGATATAGACACAGGAAGAGCTAAAATTTTTGGATAGGTAGATTATGTGCATGGATGACAAGACCATATATTGTAAAGACGTCAACCTTTCCTTAATTAATCTATGAGCTTGATGCATTTCAAACAAACAATATTTTCGCAGGAATTAAGAAACTGATTGAAAAATGCATGTAGAAATTTAAAAGGGCCATATGGCAAGATAATTTTGAAGAACTATGGGGGGATACTATGTACAAGACATTATGGCTTATTAAAAGCATATAATAATTTTTTAATGTGACATTGACAGTAATTTAGAATAATCAATATAACAATGGCAAACTATAGAGTCTATAAATATGTTAACATGCACATACACCTATGCATACACACCAAGAATTTGGTATAAGAGAGATTATATTACAAATGCATGGGGGAGAGAATGTTCTATTCACTTCTACAAAGGACACTGATACATCTGGCCATTTATGTGGACAAACACTCTTTTCACTGTGTACACTGCACAAATCAAATACGAATTGAAACCTGATGAGAAAAATTAAAACATAAAAATATTAAAGGAAAATATAGGAAGTATGTTAATAACATTGGGGTAGTAAATGAGAAGACAAAAAAGACAAAAAAAAAAAAAGAAATTGAGAGCCAGCCTGATTGCCTAGTGGTTAAAGTTTGGTGCTCACTGCTTGGGCAGCCAGGATTTGCTTCCCGGTCGCAGAACCACACCATCTGTCTGTCAGTTGCCATGCTGTGGCAGCAGCTCACATAGAAGAACTAGAACGACTTACAACTAGCATATACAACCACATACTGGGGCTTTGGGGAGGGAGAAAAAAAAATATGAAGATTGGCAACAGATGTTAGCTCAGGGCCAATCTTTCCCCACAAAAAAAAAAAGAAATTGAGAATGAAAAAAATTATGAATTTATCTTTGGCAAAATTATAATCTTCTTCCAAAAGATACCATGTATAAAGTAAAAATATCAGCCATAGTGTGAGAATAAATGCTTGGAATGATTTCAATTCTAATGGACTCAGTATTAGTGTACAAAATACAGATACAGATATAGATTTAGATTTAGATATATTTACTGTATGTGTGTGTGTGTGTGTTTAACAGAAGAAAAATCCTGCCTGGCTAATGACACAAAAAAGTTACTTACTCACTAACCAGAAAACAAAATAATTATAAGAAAATTTTGATGTCATTGTATACCCATTTGATCCACATCTACTTAAACTATTTGATATTACCAAGTGTTGGTAGGAAAATACAATAACAGGAATTTCCATACACTATTGGTGGGAATGTAAAATGGTGGGTTTTTTGGGTTTTTTTTTTTGAGGAAGATTAGCCCTGAGCTAACATCTGCTGCCAGTCCTCCTCTTTTTGCTGAGGCAGATGGGCCCTGAGCTAACATCTGTGCCCATCTTTCTCTACCTTATATGTGGGACGCCTACCACAGCATGGCTTGCCAAGCGGTGCCATGTCCGCACCCGGGATCCAAACCTGCAAACCCTGGGCCGCCAAAGCAGAACGTGCACACTTAACCACTGCACCACCAGGCCGGCCCCCTAACATGGTCGTTTTAGAAAATCTATAACCCAAATTCAGGGAAGATCTCCTTCTCCCTTCTGAGTCATAAATTAAATACTAGGTTCTTATAAGGCAGTGCATACAGGTTTCATAATTCCAAAACACAGATATCAATTGGAAAGTTTTATAAAATAAATTGGTTGTTTTGTTTGCTAGTCAAGATAATATTAGGTAGTATTCTGGGCTTATTTGTACTCTCAGCCTTCTCTTGATGAGGGCCCTTTCCTTTAGTAATTTTATACTTGTGAGTGTGAGTAGTAGAGTTGTTTAGACTTCACTTTTAAAATTAAATCACCTGATATTTATAATCAGGTGATAATATTTATTTATGATCACCTATTTATAATGTGGCAAAAACAAAATACCATTAAGTGTTGTGGACACATATAATTTACAATAATAATGCACATTCAGAATAGAATGTAATTAGGTCCTAAAACAAAGTAAGTGCTTAAACTTGCTTTCTATCTACAAAATTATTCTGCCTCTCAACATTGATATGATGGTAGTAATTTTATAAGCCTAGTTGAAAAACCAATCTGAATTTGAAAGAAATTTCCATTACTTTTCTTTTAGCTTCAGAATGCAGTACATAAATTGGAAATATTCACTTGTCAAAGATACCATTTCCCATTCTCAGTTCTATTCTAATTTCCATCCTCAAAGTCACTCTCTGTGTGTGATACCGTAGCAGGACTTCTAGTTGTGCAGTCTGTGACATTAACAGAAGTAAAAGATCTCCAACTTGACAAAGGAGGAAGCTCTCGCTGGCACAGAAGGCATTTCCAAAAACCGCAAGAGTCCTCCATAAATAGCATCATTTAAATAATCATTTTAATAAATGTCAATAACTAGCATCTAGCTAAAATTTTCACCTTTCATTTCCCTAGTCCCAGCAACAAATTACAGAAAAGCAATAAAATCAATGAAATCCACTGTATTCCACTTATCCAGCTTGAACAAATTCTCAAGATGATGAGAGATTTTCAAATGTATTCTGAGGTGTCAAATTGTTTTGGAAAGCTTTTAAAAAGTTCAAACAGAACAGATGAAGATGCAGTAAAAATGTAAAATCACCCTTTCTTCGCAGTCACAACTCGGCATTTCAGTCAAAATGTTAACTGTAACAATCTTGTGATGAGCATCATTAAAACAACCTATGGATCACCAAGCACACTGTTAGTGATTTTTGAGGTAGATATCCAGAATTGGAATTGCTGGATCAATGCACACACATTTAAAACTTCAGGAAATTTTGTGAATGTCCCCCGCAGGTTTGTACCAAGATACGGATACTCAAATCAAGTGTATGAGAATGAGCATATACTCGCCCCCTTGCCCTTACTGTCAGTCTTTAAAATGTCTTTACTGTGTGCCAGGCAAACATGAATATGCATTCCTGGTCTTACCCATAATGTTGAACATCTTTCTGGAGAGGTACTGGCCCTTTGAAAACTTCTGCTGATCTCTTCCCGATCATATTCTTCAACTGATTGTCTAGTGTTTTTCCTTATGGAATTGAATTGAAGAGTACTGTTTTCCCTACCGTAATTCAATTATATCTCAATAAGATTATGAATGTTTATCCTTTACTGAATATGTAGCAAATATTTTTTTCAACTTTACACGTAACTTTTAACTTTCTGTTTGCTTTCATCAGACAAAAACAGTTCCTGTTTATATAATCAAATCTAACTCTTTTTTTCTTCTTGTATCTTTGAGATTTGGGGCATCACTTAAGAAATCAAATTCAAGGATAGTAAAAATATTCTCTCATATTTTTATCTAATCATAATAAAAATTATTTAAGCCTAGAATCCACCTAAAATATATTCTCGTATATGGAGTGAGATAGAGAATTAACATTTTCTTTCCAAGTGTATGGCCAAATTGTTACAACACCATTGAATATCCCCTCCCTCTGCCCACTGATGTAAAATAGCATCTTAACCATTTATTAAAATTTACATATATACATATACCTACATACATATATATGCAAATATAAACATGAGTTTGTGTCTGGATTTTCTACTCTGTTTCATCACTATTTTTTATACATTTAGTACTATCACACTGTTTTAATAACTTTTCTTTTAAAATATCCTTATACATAGTACAGAAATCTTCATTTTTTAATTTAAAATATATATATATATATATATATTGGGTTTATATAATCTTTCTTCAAGATAATGTGAGAATCCCATCAAGTCACATACAATATTCTTATATTAAAATTGAATTTTGGGGGGTCTGGTCCTGTGGCCGAGCGGTTAAGTTCGTGTGCTCTGCTTCAGCGGCCCAGGGTTTCACCAGTTTGGATCCTGGGCAGGAACCTAGCACCTCTCGTCAAGCCACGCTGAGGCAGCGTCCCACATAGCAGGGCCAGAAGGACCTACAACTAGAATATACTATTACGTAGTGGGGGGCTTTGGGGAGAAAAAGAAGAAGGAAAAAAAAGAAGATTTGCAACACATGTTAGCTCAGGTGGCAATCTTAAAAACAAAAATTGAATTTGTTTTACATTGATCCAATGGTTTCATTTACACTCTTTTTTAATACAAATCATTATGTTTGCAGCACATTTAAGGCAAGGAGCCTGATTTTTGCTATGGTTTTGACACAGTGGGGGAAGCTTACTTTCAGTAGGTCTCCTATATAAAGCTATCTTTTTAAGTTTTTCCTTTACACTCATCAATAGATCTTTATATATTTATAAAGGTCTTTCACAACTTTAGGGTGATTTATTCTTACGTACATCATATTTACTATTTAATACCAAGTTACATTTTTAAATAATTATTGGTGCTAGTATATAGGAAAAGATGGTCTTTATGGGTTTTTTTGGATACAGGCACCTAAAAATTTTTATAAGAGTTGTAACCATTTTTTCATTTAATTCTTTTGGATACTGTACGTAGAAAATTATATAATCTGCAAAGGATGATAGTTTTCTCTCTTCTTTTCTAATATGCATTCTCCTTCTTTATTTTCCTTATTTTATTTCCGTGGGTTACCTATGTAATATTTAATAATAGGAGCTAACCTTGTTTTGTTCCTGATTTTTATGGGGAAGTATTCTTTAGTGTTGAAAGAAAATTATTCGATCAAATTTGGTGGATTTGATTGATCAAATTAAGGAAGCTTCCTTTATTCCTAATCTGTCCTAACCTTTTTTAAAAAAAATAGAAATAGGGGATTTTTATAAAAAAGTTTTTCAAAATTTATTTTTCCCTCTCTTTTAGTTTCAAATGTAACAATACACTTTAATGGATTTCTCAATATTGAGTCGATCTTGCATTCTAAGAATTAAAAAAATTTTGTTCTTAATACAGAGAGGAATCAGTGTGTTGGTACTGTGTTTAGAACTTTTTGCCTTTATTTCATTGTCTGAATAGTGTACAGGTCTGAGTGTGTGTTTGTGCTTATGTGTCTGTTTTGTGTGTGATCTGTCCTCATTGATTTGTTGTCTTAGTTATAGGCAAGCCTCAAAGAATGAGTGTGAAAAATATCAGTCTCTTTTTCTATGCTTTAAAAAAATTTATGTATCACCTTCATTAAAGGACTAGAAGGACTGACCTTTAAACACTGCCTGGGTTTGGTGTCTATTTAGGGAAGAAATTTTACCAACTTTTCAATTTGTTACCTGGTGATTTGTCAGATTTTCTATCAGTTTGGCCTAATTTGAGTGATTGACATTTTCTCTGAAAATAAAATAATTGCTCTAAATTTTCACATGCCTTGATGATGTAATAGAAGGAACTAATTTTTTTCTATTTTATAGTATCTTCCATTCCTTTGGCTATGAGTTCTTTTTAATTCCGTGTGCATGCTCGCTCTCTTTCTCTCTTTCATTCTCCTTCTCTGTTCATCCTGCTTTCAAAATAAATCTATTAAAACTAAACTATTCTAGGGGCTGGCCCTGTGGCCAAGTGGTTAAGTTCATGGGCTCTCCCTGTGGCCGAGCGGTTAAGTTCGCGTGCTCCGCTGCAGACGACCCAGTGTTTCCTTGGTTCGAATCCTGGACACGGACATGGCACTGCTCATCAGACCACGCTGAGGCAGCGTCCCACATGCCACAACTGGAAGAACCCACAACGAAGAATATACAACTATGTACCTGGGGGCTTTGGGGAGAAAAAGGAAAAAAATAAAATCTTAAAAAAAAAAAAAAAAACTATTCTACTGATCTTTCCAAAGAAGCAACTTTTGGCTCCCTTATCAATTTTTTCCAGCAATTAACTTATCTTCCTACAACTTTTTTCATTTCCATTCTGTTTATATATATATATATCTTCGTATGTGTTTCAAGCTATACTTTTCAAAAAAACGTATGTTTGAGGCTATACATTTCTTTCCCTGAATTCCTCTTTGGCTTTACTCTAAAGTTTTGGTATGAAGTATCCTCATTTTTCCTCATTTTCATAATGTTTATAATGTCCACTATAAATAATTTACTATCTTATTTGTAGTATCATTATTATTACAGATCTTCCTCAACGCAGATCTTCCTCAACTTATGATGGGGCTTTTATTTTCCTTTTTTTCAAGGTCTTTCTCTTCTTTTTTGAGGAAGATTACCCCTGAGCTAACATCCATCGCCAATCCTCCTCCTTTTGCTGAGGAAGATTGGCCCTGAGCTAACATCTGTGCCCATCTTCCTCTATTTTATATATGGGACGCCTGCCACAGCATGGCTTGATAAGCAGTGCCTAGTCTGTGCCCAGGATCCGCACAGACGAACCCCAGGTCACCAAAGGGGAGCACGTGAATTTAACCGCTGTCCCACCAGGGTGGCTCCTAGGGTCTTTCTTTTGAATGCTGTTGGTTTTACTCCATATCCCGTGATTGTTGATTTTCAATTAACTTTTGTGAATTAAAGATTATGTTGGTGATAGGAGAGAACTGATCCAGGTTTCTTTGTAGCCACATCGTTCTGCTTCCCCATCTGCAGGGGTAACTCCAAGCCCGGTGTGCAGAGGCAGAAAGTGTTAACAGTCGGGCAAAGGGTGGGAACAGCATGCAAAGACTCATTTGCTAAAAAAAGCAGCATCTTACTCTAAAGCATGAGGTATTTAGTGCATTTACCTCCTGAGAAGATCTGCCTTTCCATTCACTCCTCCTCTGCATGTATTTTGGGGATTCTGAATTACCTCTTAAATCTGTTCTTCTCTCTCAAACTCTACATGAATAAGTGTCTTCCCCAGAAAAGTATTTATTCACTCCCTTTAGTGCAGTGGATCTTAACTTTGGCTACACATAGGAATCACCTAGGAAACTTTAAGAAAATCCCAATGCCCAGACTTCAACGCAGAACAGCAAACTCAGATTCTTTATGAGAGGGGCCCAGGCATTAGTATTTTTTTTAACTATCTGAGTACTTCTAATGAGAAACAAGGTTCCAAATATCAACTGAACTGTAGTATAAGATGGAACAGGAAGGTTTTACTCTTTGTCTAGTCAGAAGGCAGTTCTTTAACTAATTACCTTGATAATTGCCCCAGAAAATCTTCTCCATTATTTTATTTTTAATTTGATTTTGGTATTTTTCAGTATCTGTTTTTATTTCACTAGGATTTTTTTAATGCATATTGAAGTGTCCCCTTTTGTTGATCAATTTCCTCCTTTTTGCCAACTTCTAGAAATTTATCTAAATTTATGAGCCACCTATCCTACCAGTTCTTGTTTACCAGCATTCTATGGTGTCTGCTATTTTCTGCAATTTTAAGAAATAATACATGGATGAGAAAGTACATGGGTATGATCAGCTCGCTATAATGATCAACTCTCTAAAGCTGGTATATTTTATCATTCTTTAAGTCTGTATTCTCTATGCTGCCATGAAAACTTAGTTATTTTGAAAGTCTCACTTCCCTTCATTTCTAACCTTACATTTGATTTAATTATTCATAAATACACTTGGCCTTATTGACAGTTTTTGTTATGGCAAAAAAAATGGGCACCATGACTCTCATCAACATGATGAAAGCATGACTGAAGCCAAGGATACAACTTTGACCTTTGAAATATTTATTCAGGTTTTAGAGAATTATTCAAGCATCTCCTCAATGATGAACTAATGTGAAATAAAAATAACTAAAGTAACAAGTATGATATAGCAAACCAGAGCTCAATCTTCAACTGTTTTCAAACCTTGGACTTTACCTCTCTTCCTCTGATTTTCTGTATTTCAAAAGATCGCCCCACCAATCAACCACCGCCCCAGATCTGTGGGTCCTTCTCAATTAGTCCCACACCTCCCACAACGAAAATCTCACCAAGTTCTGTGGATCTGACTTCCTAAATACTTTTTTACTGTGGTAAAATGTATATAACATAAACTTTGTTATTTTGAGCGTACACTTTTAAGTGTACAATTCAGTAATATTACCTACAGACTGTTGAACCAAATTTTGCATCCCTACTACAATGACCCTCTTGTCATCACTTCAAAAATCACCCAATTATTCTCCTGCCTCCTGCCATAAGTAATGGGTTATCCATATGATTAAACAGTAGTGCAGTATTATAAAATAATTGTAATGACATGGAAAATCAAAATATGTTGATTAGCTTTTTAAAGTGCACTATAAAATGGTATTTTCAGGATCATTTCAATTTAAAAGAAAGACATACTTGTATTATAGGCATCTGTGTGTGTCTGTATACTCTATATAATTACTAAAAGAATATTTACCACACTGATAACGTTCCCTCTGCCTGGGAGAATTAGTTAAATAAGTTTTATTTTCTTGTCTTTTTGCTTTTGCTTCTTTGTAACATTTTCTCAAATTTTCCAATGTAATCATATCCTTTCAAATAAGCCTTTAAAAACTTGCTACCAAAGGAAAAGATTTTTGAAAAATCAAGAGATGGAAGAGAAAAATAATAGCAATCAAAAAACAATCATTGAAGGCTTATTGCATGACCTTACTCGTTAAATTCTTACAACAACCCTGGTAATATTGTTTTTCCTGAATTCTATTTTGTCATATATATGTTTAAAATTTTATATTGAAAAAATAGTCTTTTATATTTACCCCAATATTTACCATTTATTTTGTACTTCCTTTATTTATGAAGTTCCATATTTCCCTCTGGTATAATTTCCTTATAGCCTGAACACCTTTCCTTAGCATTCCTTCTAGTACAGGTTAGATTGCTATAATCCTGTGCATTTCCTTTGTAGTTCTTATTACAACTCTCAGAAAATAATTTTTCATAAAATTATTTGCCACCTCTACAAGATTTTCACTTCCTTGCATATCTGTGCCATGGAACAAGGGTGTTTCCCCTACAGTACCTGATACAGAGCTCAGCACACAGCAGGTGCTCAATATGTAATTTTTGAGTGAATGCTTACTCTCTACTGTTACAAACATTCTTTAAAAGCAAGTAGGGCAGGACGGAAAAGAGACGGTTGAATTTATCAACCAATAAAACAGATGCTTTAAAGCCACAGTGTTCTCAACATGAACAGCCCATCTCATTACAAAGCAGCTACCCAGAAGAATGACTGTGGTCCATAGCCTGTATCATCTTCATTTACATCAGAAAAACAGAAGGCAAATAAAAGGTATCTGCATACTTACCAATGATATAAATGACAAAGGAAGTCATCTCTATATTGATATATTGATGAATCCTAAGTCAACACTTCCAAGTGTATTTTCTACTTCAGCCAAATTTCTAAAAGTCTGTGAGGCATATCCACCAAAATATAACACTTTATCTAAGAATATCACTCTTCATATTTAAGTTTACTCACATTGTAAAACTGGTTTGTTGGACCTACATTACTTACTATAGATGTATATAGTTTTACACAAAGATATTTGTTTGCTGAAAGTTCCCACTTCCTTTGATCATATGGCGTTTTTGTTTGTTTTTTGGTTTTGTTTTCAGCTTAAAATGCCTTTCTAAGCTGTTTGAAAGTGTTATAATCCTATTCTTCTTTTAGAGCTCAGCCTAAATGCTATTACCTCTGTGACTTATTCTCAGCTTCTCCTTTTTCATGTATATACTCCCATAATGTTACATGTGAAGGGTTTTTTTTAAACATATTATGACATCATTGGTAATGGTATCGATATAGCTTTCTTCTCTGTTAAATGTAAGTGACTTAAAGACAGACTATATCTCTTATTAGTAAGGATGGAGGGGGGGGTCCAATATACCAAAAAGACATAACAATCCTAAATGTGCATGAACCTAAAAGATGAACTTCAAAATACATTAAGAAAATATTGATAAAACTGAAAGGAGAGAGAAATGAATCACAATTAAAGTTGGAGATTTCAATACTACACTCTATTCAATAGAATAATTAGTAGTAATAGAATAATTAGGATAGACAAAGGATAAAAACAGAGAAAACATGAAAAATACTATTGACCAACTTGACCTAACTGCCATTTACAGAATAAACCACCCAGCAGCAGCAGAATGCACATTCTTTCTATGTTTGCATGGAATAAACACCAAGACAGATCATGTCTTAGGTCATAAAACAAACGTTTACAATTTTTATAAAAACGGAAATCATCAAAGTATGTCCGCTGACCATGATGGGATTAACTAAAAAGGAGTAACAGAAAAATATAGGGAAACATCACTAAATATTTAGAATCCTAAAAAAATGATTCAGAGAGGAGGCCACAAGTAAAAATAGAAAATATTTTAACGGAATGAAAAATGGCTTTATTCATAATCACCAGACATTGGAAACAGCCTAAATGTCCTTTAACTAGCAAATGGATAAACTAACTGTGATACATCCATAACATAGAATACTACTTAGCCATAAAAAGAGTGAACTTCTGATATATACAACTTCTGATATACACAACAACATGCTAAATCTCAAGCGTTAAGTGAAAGATGCCAGACTGAAAAAAGCTACATATTGTGTAATTCCATTTATATGACATTCTGGAAAGGGTAAATGTATAGAAACATAAAAAATTCAGAGTTTTCCGGGGCCTGGAAGGAAATTTATTTTAAATGAGCCACACAAGGGAAATTGTGGGGTTGATGTAACTCTTCTATTTTATTTCTGGTGACTATTATTCAACTGCATTCATTAGCCAAATTCCTAGAAATGCACAAGGATGATTTCTACTATCTATACATTTTAAAAGTGAACAAAATTAAAAATATATACATGGGTGGCAAAAATATTCCAAAGTTATCTGGACAAAAGCATTTCAAATTCCTTTTCACTAGTTTTTGCTCTTTCTTACTGGGGAAATTGAAGCCAACAACCAAAAAAAAGCAGAAAAAAGGCAGAGAAAGAATTATCATATCTTCAATGATAGTTTCAAAGAGAAAAGAAGAAGAAATATGGGAACAGAATGAATGACTGGAATTCTCTTAATGTCCCCTTTCGGCCCTATTTTATCGTGGGGAATCTTTTACTCCAGCATTATTTCTTCAGCACACAGTGGGGAATGACCCAGTTGTTCAATGTGGAGCTATAGCCCCTCTGTCTTCTATCTGTCTTTTGAGCTCCCCCCAGTTCTGAGTAGGTGCTCGCTCTGCTGTTCTGCTTGGCCGTGAGAATTCCTTTTATCTTTACAATTCCCCTTCTCCTGGCTGACACACCAGCTCTTTCTTTCAATGAATTACTCCAGCTTGAGGTGGCCCAGCTATGGCTCTGGGAATCAGCTGTTCATTCCCATCTAATAGGCATGAGTGAGTTTCTTTGATCCCTATACCCTCCTTTGGTAACCCCAGCAGCTGGAGCATGAAGTCTTGGATTACAAACCGGAGTCTTCAGCCCCCGTGCCCCCTCACCGGAGCAGTGGACAGAGACTGAAAGCACCAACTCAAGCATGAAAGAAATTAAATAATGAAGGGAAAGAAAATTTGCCACCCCAAAATGCGTCTCTTTAACATGAGGGTTATTTTAAGCTGATTGTCTTTAAGAAACAAAGACTGAGAAAGTTTTTCTTGTTACCTCCCCCTTAACTATCTAAAAGAATTTAGATAAATGGCCTGTAACAGGAACACAGCTGTCGTCAGAGATATCTACAAAGAATATGGGCTAAGTTTGGTGGGGAAGACTCAGCATGGGCTAGAGAACAGAGTCCCCTCCTTGCCCCATTGTCTCTGCAAGGCATGGCAAAGATTTGTTTACCAAATGTTAGCTTTTCCATCTCCATGTGAACTGCCTTCCTCCCCTTTGATGTCCCAAACCACTACCCCCAACATCCCCTTTTGTGTTTAGCTGAAGACGGTATTTAAGGTGGTGGCTTTGGCCATTTTGGGGAGTTACTTAGTTTTCCTGGGTGTCTCCCATGTATACATTATTAAACTTTGTTTGATTTTCTCCTGTAAATCTGTCTCCTGTCAATTTAATTCTTACCCCAGCCAGAAGAACCTAGAAGGGTAGAGGAAAATTTCTTCCTCCCCTACAACAACAAGAGAGGCAGGGTAACTTTTAAAAAATAATAACAGAAAGTGGCTATCTTCAGTGACCAAAAGCAAATCAGTGCTTCTTTAAAAAATGGTTTTAATGATTTAGAAAAAGTCACTGCACAAAATTTTCTAGGTGTCACTAACAGAAAAGAAAGAATCTAGGTTAGAATCAAACAAAATGAAGTTTATCTGTGATCCCTTCAATAGAAGCTTTCCTTCTGCTGGCCCACTGTCTGTCCCCACCATCTAAGTGACAAGGGTGCAAATGAGGCAGCTGTGATCCGTAACTGCTCAGTAAGGGCTCAGTGATGTTGTAAGAGAAGAAATGGTCCTGTACCTGTCACATGTTTACCCTCCTCCCTTGTTCCTCAGATTCTTATTGAATTTTAAGTCCAGGAGTAATTGAATGTTAACTCACAGAGATTCACAGATTCCTTTTGAATGTTAACTCCCAGAGAACCAGCCCTGTGGAACATAGGGTAGGAGGCTGTGAGTCATATTTTAGTCATACTTTAAAAGAGTAAGAAATAAATCACATTACGCTTCCCTTTTCATGGTATTCTTTTGCTTCTGATGAACCCGTTAACAAGTTCCTTCGTAGATAGATTATTTCAACTCATAAATGTAAATTCTACATTTTCAAATTCAGTGAAATGCTAAGCTTCTTTTCTATTTACATGGGAAATTTATAACTTTCTTACAGATAACACGAAATACAGAGTTAGCTGAGGATATGTGAGAAAATATTTCA
The DNA here is from genome assembly GCF_041296235.1 of Equus asinus. Lineage (NCBI taxonomy): Eukaryota > Metazoa > Chordata > Mammalia > Perissodactyla > Equidae > Equus > Equus asinus. The sequence continues at coordinate 28,604,794 of NC_091820.1, read as the reverse complement.
ATGACAGCATAGAGACTGCAAATATTTCTGCTTATTATTCACATTTTATATTTTCTCTTCCACATTTTTTCCATAGGAAAAATCAGGGAAGGCGGCTTTCCATGGCTGAAAAGCATGACATTGTTGCCATATGTGGAGCACTTAAAAGTTATGTCTCATCTGCAAAAACATGGCTGAAACATGAATAATGAGAGGGGGGAGTGGTGGCAGGGGTTCACGCCTGGAAGGAATGATGAGTGTCCTAAACTAAGGCTCCTTCCTCATTTTAATCGTATTAAAGATAAGACATAGGTAGCCAGACTTTGGTACAGAAATCCCCTACATTAATGCTATTGGATATGCTTTAGAAATAGATGAAATTCACGTGGTGAAATATTATTGCAAACCCTGAATTTTTTCATCCTTATCTCTGCCTAAATTCTGCACAGAATCCACTCTACCAAAAACTTTGACATGCCAGAAATGACATGCTAAAAACAGAAGCAAACTCTGTTGCAGGAATCAGCTGTGCAATCATCACGAACAGCTTTGCCACAAATATGACAATAAGAACGCCCCGCATTTTGAGTAATCACATCCATAATAAGAAGAAAAATGAGCAAAGCTCTTCATTTATGAGTCAAACCTGTTTCCCGAGGGGCATATATATTGACTAACATTAGGATTTAAAAATGAAACCAATCTGGCTTCTTTTTATTTTGCGCTAGTGGAAAATGAATGGGGGGGGGGATTGGAAGTTATTGAAAGATTGGTAGCTGCAGTGGGGAGTGTGTTGCGCTTGACATTTGTTATTTCCAAGAAATCCGTGATTGCGCAGCGAAAGTCTCATGCCCGCCCCCAGCCTCACAGTCCTGTGTGTTCCTGTGAGATGAAGCCACAATCTGGCAAGACGAAATCTTCTCTCCTCGACTTATTGGTGTTTTATGCGGCTGTTGGGAAGCACGTTCCTGTGGCTGCAGTGATGTCAGGGTGAGTCAGGCACGTTGATTTTCCAGTGTGCGTTCTCTCAAACTGCCCGTTTCTTTGGCGGTCTATTTCCGTGAATGCAGGCAGAACAAATTGTGTTATCCAAACAGAGAGAAATAAAATCACAGCTGGGCGTTATCTCGGCAGCAGGCATCATCGTGAGCATTCCCATATTGTCTGGCTGATTGTTTCCTAAATTGCCTGAAGGCCGAGAAACTTCTGTCACCAGATATCACCGTGCATTGGAATGAGAGGCCTTCTGTGATCTCAGAGATACTTGGAGATGAGTCTCGCATGGCCCTCCGGGCTCCTGTCTTGGACTTAGCCTTGCTCAGTTTGACTCGACAGCATGGTTACCTTGATTCCCTTCCTTTAGGAAGTAGTGACTTTCTCTGCCCTCTCTGCTGGGAAAACACAGGAGCATGGGGTGCTGATGGGCTCCCGTCAGTCAGTCAGACACACGCAGCACTGTAGCACGCAGGGGGGCTATGCTGTTTGTCCTGAGAACAGTTCCGTAAGACATCATCTTGGGCCTGCCTTAGGAGATCAGCTTGGCGAGTACAGTGGAAACACAAGGGAAAATCTGGGAGGAGGCATGACAGAAAGAAGGGCAATCATATCTTGCTGGGGTGGTTACTTGCTATTTTTGTAACGTCACCCACGCTCACTATGGCATATCTCACTCTACAACTTGTGCTCCTGTTGAACGTGTGGGACGCTCTTGGTCTTCTCTGGCAAGAGAATGTGTTTGCCATTTAGTCAGGCTCACATTACTCATAAGATCGCATTTATGGAAGGAAAAATGTCATGATTTTAACACTGCCACTTTACTCTCTGCAACTATCTTACCACATTCATTCACCAGATTAAAATAAAACAGAGATATTTATTTGGGCAAAAGAGAATCTCCCTGTGCCCTTCTCAAAATAATAAAGGTTTTCATTTTTGTTATAAAATCATTCTCTGCGGAAGTCTCTGTCTAGAGAGTTGTGGATTGTGGACATTTAGAAAAAGACAGGAGTTTCCAAAGTAGAGACTACAGTCTAATTCGAATTGTCTCTATTTACCCACATAGTTTCTAGACTCCAAACCTGGTCCTCAGCCTGGTTTGTGCCCCAGGCCAATAATGAGAGGGAAGACATGAAGAGACCTTTCTTCTTTGCTGTTCATTTGGACTCATTTGAAAGAGACCGTGCAGCCTCTATTATTTAAAGTTCATTATGTTCTCTCTGGCCTCCCAGCCCTACAACCCTCCTGTCAAGAAGCAAGACAACCACACCCTAACCCTCCTCTGTTCCCCTACACTTACAGTCGCTGCCAATCACTCACAGGATCAAGCCCAGATTTCCCAGGCTCTTTGAACTCTCTAAACCCTAACAACCATCACTTGCTCAACTCTCTCTGTCCTCTTCAATCCAACAGCCTCTCAAGTATTCAACTTTTTATTAACCGTATTTGTCTCCACACTTTTTTCACGACATGTAACTCACGCGGAACCATCACCTTCAGCCAATTCATGCCATTCCCTGCCTGAACCTCTTCTTTTAGCCAGACCTCCAGGAAACTTCAAGGTGCAGGTCAAGGTTGACTTTTTTTTTTTTAACAGACTTTGTTTTGTACAGGAGTTTTAGGTTCACCAAGGTTGACTTTTTATTTCCTTAGACATTTAATGTCTATTCTAGTTACCATGAAGCATTCTCTCTGAGAACTCCGCACCATACTGTTTAGCACTTTTGTTACTGAATCTTTTATTATTGCCTAAACATTTCACACACACACATGCATGCACAGACACACACACACACAATCACACATTTGATCTTTAATCTTATATCCAAAATATGACATCCTCCACTCATTCATTATTTCAATAACTATCTATTACCATTGCGCCATGGGTCAGATACTGCGCTTAGAACTGTAGACTATATAAAATGTAAAAGACATGGTCCCTGCTTTCAAGGAGATCGCAAACTGTCAGAAAAGATTAGGCGTGTGTAAATATAACAGGAAGCAGAAAGTTCTATGTCATAATAGGTAAGTGGAGAGGCAGGGTTCATTCCCTAAATTTCTTAAAATCACCCATGGTAATTTTATTTGCTAGAGAATTGGCGGCAACCCCTAATTTAAATAATTGCTGATTTTTGGTTTCGCAACTTATTCTAAGTTCATAAACTATATCAAAATCATCATTCCAAAATCTTTTGTATTGATTCTTTTTAACTTCATTTTATATATTAACCTTTCTCTTATATTTAGATAAATCCATTTTAAGACACCCTCCCACAGAAAGGGTCTTTTGGTATAGTTTATTAAATGGTTATCAAATTTGGTATACAGCCGTATAACCTGAGGCAGTTAATAAAATTAATATTCAATTTATCAAGGCCACACTCTCAGGTATTTGGATTCAGTAGGTCTTGGTTAGAGCCAGATAATCTTAACTTTTGGAAAACCCTCCAGATGTTGTGGTGTCAGCTGTCTCTGCAGAAAATATTGAGAAGTATGGATCTAATCACATCCAACAACTCTGGAAATACTAGTTTTCCTCCCTAAATATAATTAAGCTAAGTCATTTTCCTAGTTTGTGAAACTCCTATCTGAGAAGACGTCTTTCATCACTGCTTTTCAAACATCATAGAATAAAAGCCAACCTTGGCCCATGGTTAAGGCTGAGTCTCTTTTTCCGGCTCATATAAACAAGGGTCTTAGAAGCTCAAAGCCAGATCTTATAACAGTGAATGCCAGTGAAACAAGGAAAATGAAAATGCAAAGAATTTCAGATCTCAGCCAATTGGACATATATTCTCAATAAAAGTTATTTTGATAAATTCCGCTGCAGTGAAAAAATGTTGACACTTATGAGAGTTGATTTGAATTAGATTTTTATGTTCTAATCTTTGAACTTTCAGAAACGCAGCCATATATCAGCTTCTCAAGCCTTTGCAACCATAGTCTGTGTACTGAGATTTTGTAAAGGCAAACAACAACCAGAAACTCCCCAGCGCTGCAAATGCTATAGGATGAAGATGCCTGACTTGAAATTGGACAAAATCTGATTTAAATGTAGTAATCATGCTGTACCATAAAAACAACAATAGACAGAGCATTTATTAAGCACTGACTATGGGCTAGGTACTGTGCCATGTAGGGAAGGGTATCAGTTGGTTTCCTGGCAAGAAGTAGGTGTCACACCCAGAAGAGGGTAATTGAAGAGATTTAACGAACGGAATATATGAGAGAGTTAAGAGAAACCAATAAGGGATGGTAAAGGAGTGCAATGCTTGTAACAAGAGAGTACAAATAGTAGCTAGGCCTGAAGTGGCAAGGGGAGTCAGCCACTAGAACCCCAAGAAAACCTACAGGTGTAGATGAGGGACACCCAAGAGGAACTGAAACCCTGGGGAAAGGAAGCAATCACTTTGGCCTAGGAGTGAGGAGGCTGAGAGAATAAACACCCTGATCTCCTGTTGGTGTCTCTCTTTGTCAGAGCTTAATGGGGCTTAATCGATGCAGTCCACTGAGGGCAACCGCCACGAGCACAGAGCATGGTGGAGAAGGGAGGAGAATGCATCTGGAGTGACAAATGGGGAATATCCAACACAGTGGCACAAATGAATAAGACAGTCTCTGCACTTCCTCCTCAAAATGGGGCGTGGAAATATGTGGCGTCTTGTGGAAATATCAAACTGCTCAGTTGGGGGATTCCTCATAGGTTACATAAGGGACAAGAGAGTGTCCATCACTATTATATGATAATCTTCTCGTTCATTACCTTATTTTTATACTCAAAAAAAGATAAATTGTTTTAAAGCAATATCTGCTGTCTTCTTTCTTGCCTCTGGGCTTTGGTTGAAGTTTTGTTGTTTTGGGACAGTGCTTACTAAGGTTTCCAAGCTATTTTGCAAAATCTGTAGCATCTGCAACAGAATGGGCTATGCTTTAATAATATGCATTCCCAAAGTTACCTCTGTTCAAATTAAAAGGTGGTTTTCTGCTCCCTCAGGCTCAGTCATATCCAAATAAACTCAAAATAAAGATCATCCAGCTTTCTAGCCCATTTTCCAAAAGGTTTCTTACCTTCCCTGTCATCAGCATTAAATTTTCCTAATAGACATTGAGATTGCAAACTCCTTTATAACAATATCTATTAATAATGTCTCACAGGATGATTAAACCATATCTGATCCACTGGCATCCTACTGCCAGGTAGGATGGAATAATAAAGAGTTTTTTCTGGTCTGGAGTTGGCCCAAATGCATGAAGGTCCTTGCCATGCCTCCTCCAACAAAAGCAAACATGTATATCCTTGCAGAGGATGATTCGTCCATGGGGGAACTTGGTACTGGGCTTGGTCCCAAAGAAGCTCTAGATCTTTGAATAGCTTCAGACACTCCTGGCTTTTCAAAAAACCTTTGAGACTGAGATTAACTTGGGTTTGAAAACTCATTGCCTCCTTACGAGGCAGACACAACTTCAGCCCTACATCTTCCACACTTACATTTCCGAGAATTAGCCACGATTGGAGATCAGGCTCCAGAGACAGAAGGATGGAATGCTGTTCACAGAGACAATCTCTGAACTCATCTGAAAGGGAACCAGGAAAGAGAATGTGTCCCTACAATAAACGGATATTTTACCACTGTCTCCTCCTTGGTCTTGCCATTACCAAGCCAGTAAGTCCTCAGGCACTAGAGTGCTAACGAACAAAAAATCCAGCTTAAGAGCGTGGCTTTAAGTCCGTGTGCCTTCAGCTCTGGAAACTCATTTCTGTTTAAGACTTCCTATCTATTTTATAATCTCAGAGAGAGAAAGAAAAAAACAAGCACATACACAAGAAGAGCTCAAAAAGAAAAAAAAAGATAATATTGAACTTGGTCGTACAAACTTGGAATTCTAAATCCTCCCACTGGTCCAGGAAGCCCAGATGCTAGGGCTTTTCCTTGTGGTTTTCTAAATCTCTTGGAATCTTTGCAGGTGTATATGTCTTTAATATTAACATGACATGCATCTGTTCAAAGCATGGCCCTAATATTGCTGTATTTGGGGCATTTGGACATTTAGACTGCCCTGGGAGGCAGAAAATGACTCTTGTCTGATGACTGATCATTATCCCCTAGTGGAAAGGGAGATGGCAGTCTCACTGCATCTCTCTGCGTGGAGCAGTATGTGCCTTGCACAAGCCACACCACAGGAGCCCATCAGGAGGCCTCCAAACTCTCCGTCGTGAAGCTAATGCAGGAGCAGGGCTAGGAGGCTCTGCTCTAACTGACACACACATTAGTCAGGAAGTTTGGGACCTGCTTTCACTGTGTATAGTCTCCTTTTTTTTTTCGTCCCCAAAGCCCCAGGACATAGTTGTATATTCTAGCTGTAAGTCCTTCTAGTTGTACGTGAGCCGCCGAAGTGGTGCACGCCGAACTTTAACCACTAGGTCATCATGGCTGGTTTACAGTCTCCCTTCTTTAGAGAGTAGATTCTATGAGCTCTTAAGTGACTCAAAAAAACCAGAAGCAAGGTCAGTTCTTTGGAGAAATAATAATGATAATCATAACAACTAGCATTCGTTGGACATTTGCTCTATGTATGGACTATATTATTTAATCCTCAATACAGTCCATAAAGTACTATTATTAACTTCCCCCTTTACAAATATGGAACCCCAGGCACAGAGAGTTTAAGTACTTTCCCCAAAGAGTATCTGTGTTATTAAGGCAGTAAATCTTAAGACTACTGGAGTACGTCAAATTGGCCATCATTGCTATCATTAATTGAGTGTCACTTGCTGCCAGACCATGACATGAGGGCTTTATCTGAACCATCCCGAAGAAACTGATGCTAAAAGAGATTAAATTAAATAAGCTTTGAACGAACACATGGCCTTCAGTGTCTAAACTGGGATTCAAAGTCCGGGTTTTCTGATGGAGAATTCTGCACTTTTTTTACCACCCCACACTGCCTCATTTCACATCTTCCTCTCGGCCCTATGTGTGACTACTTTTAGTTTCAAAAGAACCCTCATTTTGAAAGAGTGAAACACAAAAAGGAAAATAACTGTTAATGGTCAGCGGTACATGGAAGGATGGGAAAGAATATAAAGAGAAACTAATATTAATGGTGTAATTTAGTAAGTGCCAGAAACTTCCCAAGGTGTTTAACCTGTGTAATATTCTCTAATTCTAACAACAAAACTTCAACATTGTTTGTCGGGAAAACACTCTATCAGTCAACTGAAAGTTACACAAATCTCAAACCTTTCTGTGCTTTTGCTGCCTTCTCCCCTAGTATGTTGATTTCCTTACCCACACTGCTTGTATCAAGAGTATGAGATGGCTTTTCCACGCTAGCCTTGTGTCCATTTGATAGACAGGAAGAAGGGGGATCGAAGCAGAAAAGGGTGACAGCTATATTGGCAAAATAAAGATTTCCCAGTAAACCACAACTCATATCTCATTGACCAGAACTGTTTCCAAGGGCACCTCTTATTGCAAGGAAGCCTGAAGAATCAAGGATTTTAGCTGGCCACATTGCTACTGTGGTTCTAGGATTATTTATGTTGACAAAAATAATCCACAACCAATCTATAAATGAACATTTGGGGTGAGTTTATTCTGAGCCAAATGTGAGAACCATACAGCCTGGGGCCTTCCTTCCCGAAGGAAGGAAGGGCACCAAAGAAGTGGGGTGTACAGAGTAGCTAAATACCCTCAAAGAGCATGTTTTTCACATGTGATTGAAATGTCTCTTTTACAATAGTCACGAGATTGCTCTGTGGGCACAGCAATTGATGGACACAGCAGGTAGTAGGTCTGCTATCTCAGTGGACACAGCAGGGTGGCAGTTCTGTTGTCTTGAGCTGGGTGGTCACAGGTGAGCGCAGCAATCAGTTCCTAGCATAGGGAGAGATGCTTATCTTTAAGGAAAAGCCAATGTGGGGGAAGTTGCACCTTTATCTTAAGGCCATTTGTTCTTGTCTTTGGGACATAGCAAATGTTTAAAGCAGATATGCAATGCATGCTCAATGGCCATGTCAGGCCCTTTTGGAAAAACAAACTCAGGTCGAATTAGGTTTACACCAAATGGTTTCCTCATATACTCCAATATCCTATTGCTTGCCATCTTTATTTGTCATTTAATACCATCCTTCCTTCCTAGTACGACCAAATGTTTCAGGCTCACCTTCCATATTCCCATCCCCAGATGTGTCATCAGCCATTTCTACAAGAAGCCTTGGTTTTAATTTTTTCAGTCTCTTTTTTTGCTCTATTTCCATAGACTTTGCTTTTCATTTATTTCCTCTCTATCCTTGCTGTGCTTTCTGCAGTGGCTATTCTTCAATGAGCTGCTTGTAATCTAGTCTTCATTTAGAATTTTGTTTTTCTATTTAGCAAGTTAGGTTGACTCACATTTCACCTCCTTCTGTTTTCAGGCCACCACTTCCTGTCTTCTGGTCACCTTTACTTTGAGTTCTTCCACTTGTGCTTTGTAGTGTTCCTGCGTAACTAAAATTGCTCTTTCAAGGATTCGTTTCTGTTAGTTTTCTGCCGGGTTGTTTTTTTTTTAATTCTTGTTGTAATGTTAAGTTACAATTTTACAATGTGGAAACCATTTGCAGATGAGTATTTCCATCATCTGTGGGAATTGATGTTGCTCTCATTCATGTTTTATTCTATAGTATCTTTGTGTGCAGGCAGAACTTCCTCATTTCCTGTCACTTGCATTTAAATGGGATGGATTTTCCTAGACTTCTAGTAGAAATGGGGTAGGGGATACAGGGATGTGCTGGGATGTCATTCTAAGCTTCACAACTCACACCTCCCTCCTCTGTCACTACAGTGAATGTCTTACAATGTGGTCATCCCTGTAGCCAGCTCTGATCTGACTCTCAGAGCCCAGGCTGGTTCAGGTGAACTTCTCCTGCCAGCCCTGGATTTTCTAGTTCCCTCCACAACCCTTTCTTCCACCATGTTGCACCCTTAGACCCTATTTCTAGCTGGCACATTCTGCTATCTACCACCTCTGGGCTCCTGAACACTTTCTCAACCTTGTCCCTCTTCCTTCCCCAGTGCTCTCGATGTTCGCAATCTCAGTTATACTCACAGAAGACCCCCTCAGGTAAGATGTTCTCATTTGGGAAGCAACCATTTGCCGGATATGTCTGAAATCGGGCAGTGGATCTGCCTACCCTGTCCTTCCTCTCAGAACTCTCACAATCACCTGCTTTCTGTGTGGCTTCACCTTTGATATAATCCATATGCAACTGAGAGCCTGTGAGGTTTCTCTGTCACCTAGTTTCGCTTAACATATAAACATTTTTTTAAATTTCTCTTTTTTCTCCACATGATTTCCAGGAGAAAGGAGATATTCCAAAATTAGTTTGTTAGTTATAAAACTCTTGATTATAAAGTTTGATTTCCAAACTTTTCTGAACAGTTATGAGTAGGTGTCATTTGCTAAGGGCTGCCAAGGGCCAGGCTCAGGGCCGTGTACTACGGATATAATGACTCAGTAGAACAAACCCAAGGGCTAATTGCTGCCATTATCTCATTTTCCGATGGAGTAACTGTGGTCCAGGAAGGTTAAGTAATTTGCTTAACCTACCACAAAGAGGGTAAGTAGAACTGGGATCCAAAACCAATTTGTTCTCGATCAGAGCCCAAACTCCGAGCTCACAAAATGACTTGCTCCTTTTCCTGCAAATTTTAATCTTCCAAGATGAAAATTGTTTATGTACGTTTCCAGTTGTGCATACAGTAGTGCATCCTCTCACAGTTTAATGTGGATCAAATATAAAGACCTTGATTTATAAACTGAATTGAGTATGGTTCCCTGAGAGCTTTGCGTACTTTTCATTTAGACTTGAAAGTGGAATTCTGACCTCTAATTTTAATATGAAAAGATAAATACGGCCTACACTGCAGCAATATATATTGAACTATAAGTAATCTTTTGTGCAAAATTTGACAAAAATCTTGAGTTAAAGATAAACATTGTAACAAAGAAGACAGTACTTTGAAAATACTGGGCACACTGAAGTCCTAAGATACTAAATTAATTTACATATATTGTCCACCATGATAATTTTTACCAATTCATCTGTCAAAATCTTCATAAGTTTGTAAGAAGCAGACTATATTCCAAACATAAGCCATATAATAATTATAGGTTCAAGGTTATATATTTGTGGAAATAACATTTAACAAACACCTACTACATGGCAGAGTGTTTTTAAAATACATAGATATGAAGGTGAAGTATAGAACTGACACTTAGGAACACATGTATGTATATAATTTACACTGTATACCATATACGTGTATGTGTATATAATATTATTTATATTACATAACTTATGTAAATTACATACAATTATATTATGATATGTTTGTGGCAACTGGACCTTAATCTTCGGTTTATAGACAACCAACTTGAGGTTCAGAGAGGTTAAAGAACTTCTGAAAAGTATTTTAGCTCTTCAGTGTTAGGGCTGGAGATAGATTGCAGCATTCCCTGACTTCCAAAGTCATTCCCAATTTACTGGGTGGCCTTGAAGGCCTAAATTGAAAAGAAATAGAATAATCTTGAAAAATGCAAAATAGAGAAAAACAAGGGAAGGTGAATTTTGAACTAATTTATAGTGGGAAGTTTAATTTTCCAGTGAATTCTGAATTGTGGACACTAGATTATCATTTCTGGACCAAAAACATTTCGACGTATTCAGGGAACAGCTACATTGCTCAAATTCCCTGGACAATATCCATCTTTCTCATCATATCTCTCACACGAGGCCAGAGCCCAAAAGCAGAGACAGAATTTGATGAAGTTTAAAGTTACATGCATTGAACACTAATATGTCCTGTCATTATATTAAATAATCTACATAATCTAATAGCATAAATTTGTATTTTCAACTAATATATTTAAACACAATCAACTACATCAAAATGGTAACACATCGATTTGCAATTTTCTCCGTGCGATTCAGTGGACATCAGTGGAATGAGTGCACATGAGGTAAGGAAGGTAAATGCCAGCTAGCTCCTCAGCAGACACACGATGACAGGCTTTATGGGGCTCTAAGCACACTATACAGGGGCAGGAACCATTTTATTTTTCTCCATTAGTTGGAGAATATTGAGCTCCAATTGTTATCGCATGGAAGAAAACTGAATTGCTATTGGGACACTGATGACACCCAGCAGCCTGACTGACTTTGACCGCACAGCAGTTCAGAATAGACATCATTGTTTTCGAAGCCCAAAAAACGCATGTTATTCAAATGACACCTGCTAGGGGAAAAATGACACTTCTAAGGTCTATGAAAATATTGAAACTCAGTAACTCTATAAAAGTGAACAGGGGACCTTGGTGGTTAAAATTAAAATTCTTACTTTTTAGCACAGCCAAGTTTTATGTGTCAAGATACATTATTTATAAGAGAGATAAAGCCTCTCTTTAAGTTCTAAAACCAGTCAATCAGTAATCAATTAACAACTATTTATTCAGTCACTGTATTATGAAACGCAGAGGGCCAGGTGATGAGGACAACACACACAAAAAAAATAAACCAAACACAGATCCACTTCTCAATGATTTCACTAGCTGTGGACACATGACAAGTAAATACATACACATAAATACATATATATAAGACCTCTTAAAATATAAATTCGATTATCTCTCTCCTCTGATCAAAATCCTTCAACTGGCTTCAAATTTCTCTCACAGTAAGATGTCAAGTCTTTAGCAGAGCCAGTAACTTCCTCCAGGATGGGCATCCGCACCCCTCCCTCACCATCCCTACTGTTAGCTCCCTGACCCTTTCCCTTACCGCTCTTCCCCGCACTCAGTCTATTCCAGCCTCAATGGATTCCTTGCTGTTCTTGGAAAATTTGCAGGAAAGCTCCCACCTCAGAGTCTTTGCCACTGCCTGAAACTCTCTACCTTCAGATAAATGCATCACTAAGTCTCTCAGATCCTTCATATTTTTGCTCACATGAGGCATTCTCAGTGATGTTTTTCTCAGGGAGCTCTATCCTGACCGTTGTTTAAAATTCCAAATTGCACGCTTATGCCCCAAATCCCATTTCATTTACTCTTCTTTATTATTGCTGCACCCTTACCACTACATATTTTATATATTTATTCTCCTCTCTCCCATGATTTGAAGATTATATCCCAGAGGGCAGGGTCTGTTTTGTTCACTAGTATATAGCCACGTCCTAGAATAGCCCCTGACACATAGAAAACATTCCATAAGTATTTGTTAAGTGAATGAATAAACAGTAATTAACAGTAAAAATAAGAGCATGATAAATAACAAATTAGAAATGTAGAAAATTTATAGTAAAGCACTGAGAAGAAGATAAGAGCATGGGCAAGGATGGTCATACATGGTTGTATAGAGCAAGCAGATTTGAGATGGACTCAGATGACTGTGTAAATGTCATCAAAGTACAAATGGTGGAGACAGAGAGCTTCACATGAGTGACATCCCCAGACCACTGAGGAGGCACTGTCACAGTGAATACAGGAATGTGGCTGAAGGCGGGGTAGGGAAAAGCAAGAGAAAGAGATGAGAAGTCAGTGGTGCCTGTGTTTAGAGTGACTGGAAGGCCATACCCAAGAAGTTGAATATCATTCAGCCCCTACTTATTTCAGTATGGATCTCTAAAAAGTTAGGGGCATTTTTATGTGAATGTAGTGAAACTATCACAACTATAAAAACTGAAGTGATTACTTTGTATCATCTAATACCCTTCCCATTATCACGTTTCCCAATTTTGCAACATTTCTCCCAATAGTTTTTTTTGTTTGAGCCAGGATTCAAACAAGATCTCCACTTCTCATTTTGTCCTCATGTTTCCTAAGCATTTTCAATCAAGAGGAATACCCTCTCTACCCTTTTTTCTTCATGATATTGATGTGAATCAGAACCTGGAAAAGTTGCCCTGTATGATGTCCCAGAATCTGGATTTATCTGATTGCTTCCTTGTGGACCCTCTATCATAGTTCCCTAAAATGGAAGCGAGACCTAGAGGTTTGATTTGATTCGGAATTCATATTTTTGACAAGAACACTTCACAGGTGGTGGTTGAGTGTCATGTTCATCATGTCAGGTGTATACAATGTTGTTTCAATGATCTTTAGTGATGAGGCTGATAAGAGTATAGTGATAGTTAGGGTGAGGACAGCCTGATCCCTTTATGGGAAAAGTTCATTCCTAATACATTGTCTGATGGTTTCATTCACTCAAGATAGTTTCCTGAATCAATTATTGTATTCAAGATTTGCAAAGTGGTGAGTTTCTAATTTTATCATTTCCTGCACAATTATTAACTGGAATTCTTCTATAAGGAAGGTCTTTACCTCATCAAATGAAATAAAATTCAGATAGGAAGGGAAGAATAAATGTTTATTCCTTTTTTGTCTTCCTGCTATTGTTCATTGTAAGGAATTGGAACCCTAATTAGTATTTTTTGTTGGAAACTAAAACTCTACTGTTATCTATCTTTTTATTTGCTTTCATAATGGCCTTCTAGCCAATTTCTAAAATTCAAAGGCTTTTACATTCTTAATCAAACAAAAAATTACTTGTAGTTGTTTCTATTGCATACCTACTTTGAGATATTTGAGATAATTTGAGAAGTGTAAGAACTTAACTAACTACTGATAACTCACAGATAGTCTTGTTACAATTTTACAAATGTCAACACTAGAAACGGAGTTAGCTACCTACACATTGTAGAGAGCTTTTATCAAATGTAGGTGGATGCTTTGAAATTTTATCCTCTAGTATAAACTTTTATTAAGTACATCCTTATAACAGGTAAGCATAAACAGGAAATGTCATTCAAATATTTGGTTTTCATCAAATAAGAATTCTTTCTTGAATTGTATCTTAAAAATAATAATTAGAACATTAAGTAAATCTCCAGGGTTCCTTAAGCAATGATTACTAATGTTCCTACTAAAAATCAATTTCGAGAACTCTCATCAACTACTGGTGGGAGTACAACTTTGGGAAAGCCACTCTGGAAGACAGTTTGGCAGTTTCTTACACAACTAAACATATTCTTACCATACGATCCAGCATTCGCACTCCTTGATACTTACTCAAATGAATTGAAAACTTATGTCCACACAAAAACTTGCACATGGACATTTATAACAGCTTTATTCATAATTCCCCAAACTTGGAAGCAATCAAGGTGTCCTTCAGTAGGTGAACTGATAAATAAACTATGGTACATCCAGACAATTGAATGCTATTCAGTGCTAAAAGGAAATGAGCTATTAAACCATGAAAAGACATGGTGGAACCTTAAATGCATATTACTAAGTGAAAGAAGCCGATATGAAAAGGCTACATACCGTATGATTCCAACTATATGACATTCTGGAAAAGGCTATGGAGACAGTAAAAAGATCAGTGGTTGCCAGGAATTAGTGGGGAGGGATGAATGGATAAATGGAGGACAGAGGATTTTGGGGGCAGTAGAACTATTTAAGGGCAAAAGAACTATTCTTTTTGATGGATACATGTCATGATACATTTGTCAAAACTCATAGAATGTGCAACACCAAGAATGAACCCTAATATAAACCATGGACTTTGGATGATAATGACGTGTCAATGTAGGTGCAGGATATTGATAGTGGGGAAAGCTGTGCATGTGATGGGGGAGGGGAAGGGAACTCTGTACTTTCCCCTCAACCTTGCAGTGAACCTAAAACTGCTCTTTTCAAAAAGTCTATTTAAAAAAAAATTCAATGTCAGCAGTGATACCTGTGGACAGAGTCTATTCACTAGCAAGCTACAAGTTTGGAGTTCATCACTCGTTTCTTACTGTAAAATTAACCCTAAGATATGTAAGAACATTTGAGTTTACGTCTGATAATGAAGAGTAAATGATATTTGAAATTCCTTGCAATATCTGACTACAGTAGGTGTTCAATAGATGTGCATCGAAAAGTCAGTAAGACATCTATACAAATCACTTGGGAAGCTTGTTAATACGAAGATTCCAATTCAGCTAGTCTGGGGTGGGGTCTGAGATTCTGCTTTTTGAACAATCTCCCAGGTAATGCTGATGCTGCTGGTTCCCTGAACCACACTTTTTGTGGCAAGGACCGCTTTACAAACTGATATGTCTTCAAAGAGTATTCCCAATTAGTGCTGTCTGGCAAAGGAAAAATTCCTCTAATGAAATTGGTTTGGAAAATGATGAAGATATGGCCGCCTTCTTGCAGAGCTTGATATACACAGAAATATTAAAAGCTCTGGGTAAAGTAAACTGTTGAACTTTGCATAATTCAGCATTCTACAATCAATCTGCAATCTACAAAGCTATTAATCATCCTAATATTCCACAGTACACATTTCACAGCACACATTTCACAGCATGCTGATTTATACAGGTTAAGAAGATAAAAAGCACACAATTTTAGCATAAAGATAATATTTGGAGTCTAAATTACCCAGCCTCATTTATCTGATTCTCTTTAAATAAAGGAAATGACCACAGCAAGTGGCAGGTTAAGCATAGATAACAGTGACCTCACTTAACTATACATCAGGAGAACAGGCAGGAGACACAAGTGGATTTCAGACTCTCAGTCAGTATGCTTGCTGCAGAATACTGAAGACACAACATCCCAGATTGGGTGGCCAGGTACATGTCAGAGATGATTAGTGAAGGAAAAGAGGGGAACAAAGTTCTGCACTTTCTTGACATAAACTGTCCGGTAAAGGAGAATGGGAACACCTGTTTCTGCTGACTCAGAAATGCTCTTTGCCGTATATCTCTTCTTCTCCAAGCAAAGCTACCAGTAGATACTTTCCTTAAGGTTACAAGCCAAAGAGGCATGGCTGTCTGGCCCTGCCCTTCTTTCAACTTGATTGGAGATAGAAGATAGTTATAGTTTTCCTGTGTGTATCCAAAAGAGTAAGTATGCAATTATGTCGGCTTACCTACTGTCAACCAGACGTGGGTAGGCCAATAATATGTTCGGCTACTATAGTCTGACAATTATATTAGCACCTTACCTTCCCACCAAAGGTAAAGAGGGAAAATCCATTGTGAGAAGAGCCCTCAAAGCTATTCCCAACAGACCACAAGAATGAGCTTGAGCTTTACACATAAATATTGTTAGTTTCTAAAGCTGTATGTCTTCTTTTTGGAAAAATGAAGTTTGGTAAAAAGTATTCGAGAAAACAGAAATAATGAGCAAACAGAAGAAAAATACAGGGTGACCCACCTCATTTTCTAAAATAATGTTTTTGTATTTATTTTTTAAAAATACACCATAGAAAATACAAAAAGTTAAGCAAAATGAACTATAAAATTCTTCCAACCTTACAAGTATGTTTAAAATTTTTCATAATAAAATTTTGGGACAATAAAAGATAATCACAATCAATAAATTAAACATCACTTCTAATCCTACTACTCAGAGATAATCACTATTAATATTTTGGTGTATTTCCTTTCAGAGATTTGTTTTTCTCTGCATTACACATTATTTCCTTTATATAAATGGGCTCATGCTGTGTAAAGAATATTTTCTATGTTATTAAGTATATATTTAGAATATAATTTTATGCCATGTAGTATGTGTGAATTGTATATAAAAGAATTTATTTGACCATAATATTATCATTTTCACACAGGGTTTCACAGTTTCATAAACAATCAAATCCTTCCTCAAATGACCATGGGAATAAAAATAATTATTTAAATATTTTTCAACTTTGCAGGTGTTTTCAGGTAGCAGCAAATTTTAGGGGAGGATGAGAACATCAACAATAGGCCTAAGAGACTCTGTATGGCTTTTTTAACCGTGTATTTTTCTCATATTGCTATATAGAAGGAAGAGAGAGTGGATTGTAGTGATGAGGATCCATACTTTCTTTAGAATCAGGTAAAACGTGGTTTCATTTCTTGGTTTGTCACTTACTGCATGACTTCGGGCAACATGTTAACATTCCTAGGCCTCAGTTTTCACATCTGCAAATTCTGAATAATAATAGCATATTCCCCATAGAGGTTCTGAGCTGATCAAATGAAATCAAGTTGTACTCAGGCACCATTGTGTACTTGGTGCTGCTTGCCAGGCTTTGCCTGCTCTTTCCTGAAGAACTCAGGCAGGGTCAATCCGGGTAGGTATGAATCAGTGACAGTGTCTGGGGCTCTGCTTAAAATAAAGAGTTTACGGGACCCGCCTGGTGGCGCAGTGATTAAGTGCGCACGTTCCGCTTTAGTGGTCTGCGGTTCGCTGGTCTGGATCCCAGGTGTGGACATGGCACCGCATGGCAAGCCATGCTGTGGCAGGCGTCCCACATATAAAGTAGAGGAAGATGGGCACAGATGTTAGCTCAGGGTCAGTCTTCCTCAGCAAAAAAGAGGAGGATTGGCAGCGGATGTTAGCTCAAGGTTAATCTTCCTCAAAAAAACAAAAGTAAAAAAAAAAAAATAAAGCGCTTACAATGATAAAAGGATTGGTGATAATGACTGAATCTATAACTTGATTTGAGAGCTACATAAATAATCAAACTACTCAGAAAAATATGTGCAGCCACAAAAGACATATAAGTGGGGTTCCAATATCGACATCCACTTTTCCCTCTGTAAAGACTTGGTAATAACCTGTATACCACGTGGAGAGAGACCCATCTCTGGACTGCTGGCTAGATTTATTTCCCTCACTCCAGGTCCTGTTGACCTTTTTCTATGTGTCCCATTTCACTCTTGAATCACAGAAGCTTTTTCTGGAATGCTACTTTCCTGGTCGAGGGCTCTATTTACTGTATACACAAAGTCTTTTCCCTTTCTCTTATAAAGTGCCCCTGACATGGCCTACAAGGACTGTCTGCATCTTTTGCTTCCTATGGCAATACACTCCATCCAGACACTATGCAAAATGCAGATTGCCTCCTGTCATCCAGCCAGCCCAGGGCAGATTTCTGCTGTAACTCTTGGTCTTGATCCTTCCTTCAGCTACCTCGGTATTCCAATGCTATATTTTCTAGCTTGTTGCAACGCATATAGGTACATTTTACCTTTCTTTTAGTTAAAAAAATTCATAAATAAATAAAATTACAATCAATTCCTAACTGGAATCTGAATCAGCTGCATAAATGCCACCAAATCTTCTGCGTAAGTGCCCTGAACATCTCTTTTAGGCAGCAGCCACTCCAGGACTGTTCCCATGGAAACTAGCATGTTCAATATTACCTCAAGTGCATTAGTGCTATGCCTAGTCTCAAAGTCAATTATATTTGGCTGAGGATAATCTGCCTTAACTCCCATTAAATTAGCTCTCCTTTTCATTAATAATGCTAACATTTATAATATCTGATTATAATATATATTCGCATTTCTTCTAAACTACGGAGTCATAGTTTATATTTAAAAGTAAATAGATACAGTACATTTCTAGACAATTTACAACTCCTGTTTTTTTAATCTTCTCTTAGATTCTAAAAATATTCCTAAATATGTTTAAGAATGTGACTTTTGCAATTTATAAAATGACATGACCTCTCGGTATTTCAAACAATCACGTCCCCACTACTTTAGAGAGTAATAAACTCAGTTAATCTTCAATATATACAAAAGAGGCAGGCCATGGAACAGTGGTGTCCAATAGAACTTTCTGCAATGATATAAATGTTCTGTATCTGTTCTGTCCAATATAGTAGCCACCAGATATGAAGGGCACTTGAAATGTGACTAGTGCCACTGAGGAATTGAAATTTTTTATTTCAATTAATTTCCATTTAAATAGCCACATGTGGCTAGTCACTACCACATTATACAGCACAGTTTCTAGAAAACTTCTGATAGAAATGTCTAGCATTAAACACACTCTGTTTAATATCTTACGTGATAACAGTAATGTTTCAATATGGAACCTTGAAGCTCTTTTCTTCTTGATTCAGAGTGCACATTCAGCCATTCTCATTCTGCAGCTCATTATCTCCTATGCATCAGAGTTATTTATAAGGACATACATCTTCTCCAAGAGATTATAAACTCCTAGAGTGAAGGAAGCACATCTTTCTCAATTCTGTACGCCTCGCTGACCTTACTACAGTACATTGCATATTATACGTACTCAGTGTTTGCAAATAATAATGATAGCTCTTTCTCATTTCAGTTTTCAAAACACATTCTGATGGCATACTTCCCTTAGAACTGCTCTGTGACCTGGCATAACTTAGCTCCTCCAGAATTTAAACTTTGTTCTCTGTGCTGTGTTATAAGCCTCCCAGAGAGTACATTTTATTGCTCTGGGAATAATCTAAATCAGAACTCTAGAAGAAAAATCTCAAAGTTTTTATCTTTGCTGTCATGATATATTTTGAAAGAACCAGAGTAGACATTTTTTGCAACGTTGCATCAATAAAAAGAACTAATGGTGGACTAAAGGAGTCTACAACCAGGGAATTGAAAAATTAGTTCTTTAAATGCACCCTTCCTTTTCTTAGCTCTGTCTTGAGGCATTGTTTTCACTGCTCCCTTGTGACAGAAACACAAGGGAGCACTGGCTGGAGGACTACATGCAACTCTGTAGAAAGGCACATTCAGAACAATTCCAGAGAGAAGGAGCCCAGAAGCAAGAATCCGTTTTACCACGATAAATTTTAAAATAACTTCACTAGAGACAACTATTTAGGAAACTCACATTTAGGACTAAGGGACATTAGCTTGAATTATTGATTGTTCCGGATTTCTGGTATCAATACGAAGGAAATAAGGTTTTAAGTTTAAAATAAAAGCTCTAGATAGAATTAACAGTCCAGAAATGGTAACAATAAATCCGTCAAGGATTTTATGAATCTATTTATCTATTTTACAGAAAGCTGGCTTTATAAGTAATTCTGTTTGGGGAAGGAGGGAAGTAAGAATCTAGATTGTTAAAACACACATCACGTTTGACTGATTAGTTAAATTTTATTTGTATACAATTTCATTTTTCATTTTATTTTTTACTCTGTGGACAAAATGTGTGGGAGCTTGATAGTGACTTTACTCGTCTATAGCGTCTTGTGTAGTTACATGAGAATAAGGGCCTTCTATAGCTTAGAAATCAGGGGGCACAGCTAATAAAATTAAGCACTATTTCAAAAATATTTTGATTAGGCTCTCTCTATTCTATTCATTTTTTAGGTCCTAGGTTGTATGTCTATGTTTATCAGAAAACTCTAGGTTTGTTTATGGTAGAAAAGAACTTGTGCTTCCCTTAGCATAGGAGGACTATAAAATCAGAACAGGTATCAAATTTATACACCCTGTCTTTAAATTCATGAACTAGGGTCCCAGGCTTTGCATTTGTCATGTCCTTCATCATTTGCAATTATAAGGTAAGGAAGAATTGGTTAGTGGATGAATAAATCCTTTTCACTAAAAATGTCTTCTGACTATATAAAAACACACTAGTTTTAAATCAGAATGAAGCATATCATAGAGCGCTTCCCCTCAAGGAAGGAAGATCCCTATCAGTTTACTATTTTCCAAATTTGGTTTGGCACTTTGTAGCCTTGAAATTGAAGAAAATGGCCAAAGATTTGCAATCAACCATAAAATTCAGGCTTCTGCTTCATTGTCCTATGAGTAACAAAGGGGCCAGTTGATAAAAATGATTATGGGCTACTCTATTCACTGTATCTCTGGATAATGGAATGCGATAACTCTATTACCCATAGATATTGTCTGCACTTTTTGAAAATCACGTAATCGATATTTACTGTCATAAAGGAAAATATTAAAAAATCAAAGCTTAAGATTTTTCCAGGGCCTAAGTCCCTATTCTTTAGGATAAGCACATACAAATCAGCTTGTGAAGATAAATAAACTGTCTATTTAATAGTTAAAAAGTTTACTTGTTTTTGGATATTTATTTATTTATCTTAAGCCTGTCAGTTCTACTGTTAAACCTGGATATAGGCTTTGATTCTGCTAACAAACAAACAAAACAGAACAAAAGAGCCCAAGTATATCGACAAGTATTCTATTCTAACAGAAACTACTAGACACTCCAACAAAATCACAGTTGCGCACCCCTATTCCCACGACGATGTACTGCCTTTCACTTCTCATCTTCATGTCTATTCCAGCACTGTGTTTAGAATAAGTTTCAGTAACAGACCCAGCAGGAAAAGCATGTGGGCTTTAGAAATTACTTTGAGTAAAAACAACAAAATTGCATTAAAAGGGTGTCCATTTATTACAGTTTAGTATGGTAAGAGGCTTAGGGGAGATGAAATAAATATTTATGCCTTATTATGCTTTTAATTTTATAGTAAACAATGTTAAAGTGTATACTTTAGCTATTCTACTGATCAGATTCACATTTTACTAGAGGAGTTAGCATTTACGAATTGAAATGCCAGCATCATTTGCTAGTAATATAATAGAGAACGACCATTCCCACTTTATGCCTGAAACAAATCACCACACTGTCAAAGGTCAGATTCACACACTTTTGAGAATATATTTTCCATTCTGCTTAGAAACAGACTGTTACTTTTTCCTTTCACGTTTGGGTAGCATCCAAATCTCAGCTGTAGGAGTGATATCACTAAAAGGGCGAAGTAGAAGACCCCGGCCTCCACATCCTCTCACAAAGATCAACAACTAGACAACTATCCACAGACAAAAACAGCTCTGGCAGAGCTCCAGAGTCCTATTAACGAATTTTAGCAACACAATGGAACAAAAAACCCTGAAAAACAATCTCACAAGAAGAGAAGGAAGACAGCTCCATTCTGCCCTCATCAACCCATCCCCCAAGCCAGAACCGTCCAGTGCCAAGAGGGAACTTCCCAGCTAAAAAGAGTTTCTCTCGCCAGGAAAGAATGAGTGGGGTGCGCGACCAGCTTCCTCAGCTTTTGGGGCACTACACAAGGGTCCTGCTTTGGTTTAACCCTACCCAGACCAGAAAGCTGAGATGTATAGAGAGCAAGCTAGGAACAAGGAAGAAAAGCAGGAGATACTAATAGCAGCCACACAGTGGGAGCAACTGCAGTCCACAGCGACCTGCTCTCCAGCAAACACGGCAGATTTTGCCATTGATGAAACCAATGGCCAGCACAGCCACCAGGGACCACCTGCAGATCTCATCAGCTTTCACCGCACAGGTATTTACATTCACTGATGCCGGCCACCTGAGTCCCTCTCTTTTTCCTCTCCACCAGCCCCCGTCAGAACCCAAGAACAACAATGGCAACCAGTTCAGCTTCTGCAGCTGCGAGAGTGCACGACACCAGCCTACATCCTTACAGCTGGCCCCCATTGCCCTGCGAGTGCTCAGAGCTAGCTCTCCAGCTGTGCACTTGAACAAACCTGGCCCAACTCCTGTCACCAGCTTTCACTGCAGCAAGTACACCTGAGGGGACAGGGTGTAGCCACAGGAGAGCATGCCAACAGCCAGAGCCCCCACAGCTGCTTGGGGGCCCAGATTGATGTGGATTAAGGCTGCCCCAGCTAGAGAAGCCCAAGGTGACCTGGCCTACATGCCAAACTATACGACCCAGTGGACTTTTTTTATGGTATGAATTAGGACTGCCCCAGGGAGAGAAGCCCAGGGCATCCTCACCTACATGCCGATCTATATGACCAGATTCGTATCTAAAGTTATATGACCGCACAATAACCAGACCCCATCTGCACTGAAATCATTTAATGACTTTTTACATCATCTTTTCTTTTCTCCAGTAAAAATAAGTCACGTACCCATGCCTTATAAAATTAGCCCTAACCCTCAACTCGGGGCAGCAGCAGGAGCTCTGACCGCCCATGGGTCCTGTCCCCACGCACCAGCTCTGCCTGTCCATGGGTCCTGTCCCCATGCCAGCGGGGGCAGCAGCAGCTGCTCTGCGTGCCCATGGGCCCTGTCCCCATGCCAGCGGGGGCAGCAGAAGCGGCGGCAGCAGAAGCTCTGACTGCCCATGGGTCCTGTCCCCATGCTATTCCACACTATTCTCTAAATAAAAGAGCACTACTGCCAGATCTTGAGAGTCTAAGAAATCTTTCTTTTGACTCCTCGGCTCACCGATCCCACATCAAGATCAGACCCTGTCTTCTGTCACTGGCTTGCACCACTACACTCACTTGTAGTTAGCCCCTCCAGAGGAGCACCTGCACACTCCCACACAGACTACCATCACAAGCCTTCACTGCAGTATGAGTACACAAAGGAATAGTGTGTGGCCTTCAGAAAGCATGCTGGTGGCCAGGGCCCCTGCAGCTGCCAGTGAGCTCTTAGTTGGCCCCTACCTTTGCGGTTGGCCTTGGACCCCCCCACCATGTGTACATCTGCAACTGGCCCCTGCAGCTGGCCACCACAGCTGAGTGTGTGAAAACCAAGAGCTCAGGCCACCTCCACTGCCTGCCTTGGTACCTAGCTGCTGATCCTGGAAGTGCCATGAAGACCTCAACAGCACTTGCAATCACTGTGGACATCCCACAGTGCTCACGAATTGGGTCCACATAATTGCCAATGCTGTGGACCCAAGCAGCCTGAGCCAGAGACATCATGCCTCCCAGGATCCAGTGCCACCACATGCCCCCACACTAGGTGTCCTGCACCACTAGACCCAGAATCACAGCATGCTCCAGTGTGTCCCCTTCCACAGGTGAAAGTCTTCCCTAGCCAATGTCAACAAATTGGATAACCTAAAAGAAATAGATAAATTCCTAGAAACATACAACCTACTAAGCTTGCATCATGAAGAAATAGGAAATCTAAACAGACTAACAATGAGTAAAGAGTTTGAATCAGTAATAAAAACCCACCCAACACAGAAACGTCCAGGACCAGACGGTTTCACTAGTGAATTTTACCAAATATTTAAGGAAAAATTAATGCCAATCCTTCTCAAACTCTTCCAAAAATTGAAAAGGAAGGAATACTCTCAAACTCACTTTATGAGGCCAGCATTACCCTGATACCAAAGCAAGATAAGGACACCACCAGAAAAGAAAGCTGTAGACTAAAATACCTGATGAATACACATGCAAAAATTCCCAACAAAATATCAGCAAACCAAGTTCAACAGCACATTAAAAGGATCATACACCCTGATCAAGTGGGATTTATCCCTGGGATGCAAGGATGGTTCAACATACAAAAATCACTAAATATTATACACCACATTAAGAGAAGGAAAGATAAAATTAATATGATCATCTCAATAGATGTAGAAAAAGCATTTGAAAACACACAACTCCTTTCATGATAAAAACCCTCAACAAGGTGAGTACATAAGAACATACACACAATAAAGGTCATCTATGTATGACAAACTCACAGCCAGCATCATACTCAATGGTAAAAGGTTGAAAGCTTTTCTTCTAAGATCAGGAACTAGACAAGGGTGCCCACTCTCGCCACTCCTAGTCAACAGTAGTACTGGAAGTCCTAGCCAGAGCAATCGGGCAAGAAAAAGAAATAAATGGTATTCAAATTTGAAATAAAGAAATGAAATTGTCTTTGTTTGCAGATGATATGATCTTATATATAGAAAATCCTAAAGACTCCACCAAAAAACTGTTATAACAAATCAACAAATTAGTAAAGTTGCAAGATACAAAATCAACATATAAAAATCAGCTGCATTTTGATACACCAAGATATCTGAAAAAGAAATAAAGAAAATAGTCCCACTTATAATAGCATCAAAAATAATAAAATACTGGGGCCGGCCCAGTGGTGCAGCGGTTAAGTGTGCACATTCCACTTCGGCAGCCCAGGGTTTGCTGGTTCGGATCCCGGATGTGGACATGGCACTGCTTGTCAAGCCATGCTGTGGCAGGCGTCCCACATACAAAGTAGAGGAAGATGGGCACAGATATTAGCTCAGGGCCAGTCTTCCTTGGCAAAAAGAGGAGGATTGGTGGCAGATGTTAGCTCAGGGCTAATCATCCTCAAAATAATAATAATAATAAAATACTTAGGAATAAATTTAACCAAGGAGGTGAAAGATCTGTACACTGAAAACTACAAAACTTTGAGGAAAGAAATTGGAGAAGATACAAACACATGGAAAGATATCACATGTTCATGGATCAGAACTAATATTGTTAAAAGGCCCATACCACCTAAAGCCATCTACAGATTCAATGCAATCTCTATCAAAATTCCAATAGCATTTGTCACAGAAATAGAACAAACAGTGCACAAATTTGTATCAAACTACGAAAGATCCCAAATAGCCAAAGCAATCCTGAGTAAAAAGAACAAAGCTGGAGGCATCACACTTCCTGATTTCAAGCTATACTAGAAAGGTATAGTAATCAAAATGATAAGGTACAGGCATAAAGAGAGATACATAGATCAATGGAATAGAATCAAAAGCCCAGAAATAAACTCTCACATATACCTTCAACTAATATTTGACAAGGGAGCTAAAAATACTCAATAGGGGAAAAAACAGTCTCTTCAAAAAACGGTGCTGGGAAAACTGGATAACCACATACAGAAAAATGAAACAGTACCTTATCAGGCACCACTCACAAAAACTGACTCAGGGGCCGGCCTGGTGGCACAGCAGTTAAGTGCTCACATTCCACTTTGGCAGCCTGGGGTTCGCCAGTTCGGATCCCAGATGTGGACATGGCACTGCTTGGCATGCCATGCTGTGGTAGGCATCCACATATAAAGTAGAGGAAGATGGGCACAGAT
Source organism: Equus asinus (assembly GCF_041296235.1). NCBI lineage: Eukaryota > Metazoa > Chordata > Mammalia > Perissodactyla > Equidae > Equus > Equus asinus. The sequence continues at coordinate 28,579,138 of NC_091820.1, read as the reverse complement.
GTTAGCTCAGGGCCAGTCTTCCTCAGCAAAACGAGGAGGATTGGCAGCCGATGTTAGTCAGGGCTAATCTTCCTCAAAAAAAAAAAAAAAAGGACTCAAAGTGGATTAAAAACTTAAACATAAGAACTGAAACCATAAACCACCTAGAAGAAAACATAGGGAAAAAGTTCCTTGACATTTTTCTTGACGATGATCTTTTGGATAGAAGAGCAAAAGCCTAAGCAACAAAAGCAAAAATAAACAGGTAGGACTGCATCAAACTAAAAAACTTCTGCACAGCCCAAGGGAACCATCAACAAAAGGAATAGGAAACGTACCAAATGGGAGAAAATACTTGTAAGTCATGTATCTGATAAGAGTTTAATACTGAAAATATGTAAAGAAATCATAAAAATAGCAAAAAAGCAAACAATCTGATTTTTAAAATGCACAGAGGATCTGAACAGGCATTTCTCCAAAGAAGACATACAAATGGCCAACAGGTACATGAAAAGGGGCTCAACATCACGAAGCATCCAAAAATGCAAATCAAAACGACAATGAGGTATCACCTCACACCTGTTCAAATGGCTAACATCGAAAAGTCAAGCGATAGCAAGTGTTGGCAAGGATATGGAGAAAAGGGAACCCTTGGCATTGTTGGTGTGAATGTAAGTTGGTGCAGCCAGTACAGAAAACAGTATGGAGGCTCCTCAAAATATTAAAAATAGAACAACCACATGATCTAGCAATCCCACTTCTGGGTATACATGCAAAGGAAATAAAAACTGGCTCTCAAAGAGATATCTGCACTACCATCTTCATTGCAGCATTATTCATAATAGCCAACATGTGAAAACAACCTAAGTGTCTGTCAACAGATGAACAGATACAGAAGGTGTGGTATATATTTACAATGGAATATAATTCCGCCATGAGAAAGAAGGAATTCCTGCCATTTGTGACAACATGAATGAACCTCGAAGGCATTATGTTAAGTGAAATGTCAGACAGAAAAAAAAGAAATCCTGTATAATCTCACTTATATATGGAATCTAAAAATACTGAACTCAGAAACAGAGAGCAGAGTGGCGATTACCAGGGGCTGGGGTGTGGGGTAAATAGGGAGATGTATTCAAAGATTACAAATTTACAGTTATAAGATGAATAAGTTCTGAGGGTGTAATGTATGGTATGGTGATTATAGTTAATGATACCATATTATATATCTGAAAGGTGCTAAGAGAGTAGATTTACATATTCTCATCACAAAAAAGAAATGGTAATTATGTGATGTGATGGGGTGTTAGCTGTCAACTTAGGGAAAAAAGGCAACTGCAAAACAAAAGGAGAGTGTTTATTTGGGGTCTTAGAATTGCAATTCGGGGAACACAGGTGCTGGCAGCAGCCAGTTAAGTGTCCCCCTAGGAAGTTAAAGTCGGAGGTTTTTATTAGCAAAAAGGGAAGCTTAGAACAATTACTTCAGTTGTTTATTAATAATTACGATGGGAGGGTAAATTTATGTAACAGTTCACTGGCTTACTTAAGGACATCTTGTTGTGACCAGAAAAAAAGTATATTTTTGCACAGTCCTCCAGAAAGTCCTTTCTCAGCAAAAACTTCCCTTTTGGCAACCCAGCAAGGTCAGCACAGTTTCAAATTTTTAACAAGATGGAGTCGTGTATAAACTGGAGTCACTGTTGACAACTCGTTTCACATTCCCCCCTTTTGCTCATGATTTTTCCAGAAGAAAACATCAACAGAGCGACATTAGTTCCTTAAAGCCAAAGTGGCTTGATTACTTGCTCGGGTGCCATCCAGTCCCTTGATGGGGGGTCTTGTGAAAGAGTCAACAGTAATTTTCTCTAAAACTTCTGATCCATAAAATTCGTCTCGAAAAAGACTATCTAACATGGTCATCTGGGCAAACATAAGCTGCATACTTGAGTGAATCACAGTAGAGGCTGCAATTTTTAGTAAGCACTTGATTAACATAACAAATCATATTATTAAGTTTAACAACAATAATCCAGTTTGTAATACCATCCTTAACCATGACCCTATTCCTGCTGGTAAGCAGCTAAAGAGATGGAAATAATCCTCAAGTCCTGGCATGTATCCTATTTGAGCCAAAAAATTGATATTATCCTTCATTGTTTTTAGTTCCTGTGTCACCTTGCCAGATGGTTAACATAAAAACAACATTCTACACCTGTGTATAGGGCACAGGTGCCTTCTTTTTGGGCCATTGAGATATCTAGTGCCCTTCTATTTTGTAGGACAAATTCTGCCAGTCTATCAATTTGAGTTTGTTGTTATTTAAACCCTTGAACAGAAGCACTGACAGTGGTGGCCATGACAACTGGGAGGTTGCAGACTGCTCTTTCAAGATCCATTACTCCAAACCAAGGAGAAAATGCTGTGGTGAAAACATGACCAAACCCCTTTCTATCCACAACCGAGTTATTGGTCGGCATCCATCCAAAATTATAACTGTCCCAGCTTCGCCGAGGTCTCTTTAATTGATATGAGAAGGATCCTAGATTTGATATGTGAGCAGGGGAGGGAAGAATCTTTCTAATGGTGGTGTCAGGGGCAAAAGCAACAACTCCAGAATGCCTTTCCATTTTACAGAGACAGTAAATGTTTGTTCCACATAGGAAGAAATATCCAGAACCTTATAAGGATAAGGCATAAGTAGGTCCCCTTGCCCAGATTCATTTATTAGCTACCAAAGAAGAAACCTCATGGTCAGAAATATAATCACCCTCACAGAGTACATGATAATCTGTTATACTGGAATTGTGTGAGTGACTGTAAGAGCATCTTATATTTCTATATTCTTGAAGCAGCAAATGAGTTTGATTCTTGTTAAATCAAATTTTGGCTAAGATATGGAGAGTCTCTGGGGAAAAGGCAGGTGAAACTAAGCTCCTACTCTTCTCCAGACTTTTGATCAATTCCCTACATTGTTCCATTTAGGGGGAGCACATTTGCTTTCCAGTGTCCCATTCCATTGTCTATCGCATTGTCCCACCATAATGATACACCATGAGTAATTACATTGTAGTCACATAGACTCTAACGAGGAATGAAGTCATATCATCTGGATCATATAAGAGTGTACAGTTACAGACATTCAATGGAAGGCAACCTAAAGTTTTGGGAATTCCATTAATGTTTTTGAAACAAAGGGAAAGGTTTTTGGTCAGTGGCAAAATTGGAGTAAGGGGTATTCCCTTATGAGCAGGAGGTACTCAGTGAAAGGTGGCAATGCTGGGGGCTTGTTTCCCAGAGGGAAGCTTGTAGGTGCATTCAAAAACCCCAGAGGAGAAACCAGCATTTTGACCAGGCAAATTTATCCATCCTTGCAAGGATAGTGGCCAAGTCACTAATTCAGGTGTATCATGAGTTTATTTGCTCTAGCACAAATCCAGCAATCAGTGAGGTTTGCAGAACTGGAAAATTTCTGCAGGGTAGGAATAAAAGGGTGTGACAAGGCATGACAATTAGCAATGAGTTATGAGAAAAACTAAAAGGCTAACCTGAGACCCAAAATTACCCCTAACAGCAAAAGCCACTGTAAGAAGAACTTCAGAAAAATGATTTTATATGTCAACTAAGCAGGAGGTTCAATACATAAGGCAATAACCAGAAGTTTTTTTGATTTCATAGGGTTTTACCACCATCTAAGAATTCCTAATGTGTGCATTAGAGCAAAAAGCATTAATATACCTATCAAGACAAACAACAGCCCAAATCCAACAATCCTTCATGTCCAGCTTCCCAAAGGATCTGCAGGATGCTTTCTAGGTTAAGATGCCAAGCATAAACCCATTCTTGGAAGGGAATTCTTCACTTCGTGTAAAGAGATCCACAAGAAGGAGTACAAAGGTACAAGTTACAAATGGGGGTCACATGCTTTCAGTATATAGAAAAATAGATAAGAGTTGTCCTAATAGGATGATTAAGAGAAAGGTACAAAGGGAATAAATTGTTCAGTGGGAAAGGACATAAAAATATACAGGCCTGGTCCAGAACCTTGGGAAAGCTGTCTGCTCAGCTGTCATCTGCTTCAGTTCCTGGAAATCTTGACTTTTGGGTCACCGGTTGATGTGCAGGTCCAGTCAGGGTTTGGTGCTTTCTTTAGATGTGATTTCTTGGAGTGTGGCAATGCAAGGGTTGGTTAACGGTACCTGATAAGGTCCCTTTCAACCTTTGTTGCAAAGACACACTTTACCAAGTTGCTGTAAGTTACAGATAGCTTAAAAGAGAGGAGACAAAGGAGTTCTTTAAATCTGGAAAATAAAATATCAAAGTAGTCAGTTTCCCATTAGGATTTTGGAAATGCCCACCCAGTTCAGCGCCATGATCTTAAAATTATCAAAAACTTGGATTCTAGAGTACTTGTCCAAGTCTTTTCCATGAATCTCCTTGAAGATGAAGTACTTTTGCAGGCACAATTTTTTTTGCCAAAGTATCAGAGTAAAACAATAACTCTCCATAAATGACAAAAGACTTAAAAATGCCCATTATTAAAGATTTGATGCCAGTTCATTATAATGCAATTGACAAGAGAATTTAGTTATTTTTGTGGCATACAACATTTTAAGATAATTATTGGAGTTACGATTGATAACATTATATTAGGATGTATCCGATTTCCAGGGATTTCACATAACTTCTGGAACACATAACATATATCTATATAGACACAGTGTAAAGAAGGCTTAGTATTACTTCTTATTCGATAAAGCTTCCCATGTAATTTAACATATCAAATAAGCCTAACTAGTTTAATATCTTCAGGTCAAAAGGTTTATTTAGAATTTGATTTCAGGGAAGTTTGTCAAAAATATCAAAAGGTTTTGGAAACTTGACCAATAGGATCACAGATTTTTATGAAACAGTACTTAATTATCCATTTAACTCCCATGGATAGAAAGGCAGCACAGAGACATCAGAATAGGGAGGAGCTGAGGCTGAAGGTGAAAGCAAAGCGGTCTTGAGATGTTTTTCTTGAGAAGGCAAGTGCTCAGAAAGACTTCTATTAGCTGTAGTCAATTTAGAGAAAGTATCTCATAAGGAAGCAAGTTCAGACTCTTGAATTCTTTCGGAGGCCTCAGCATACCAATTAAAATAAGCTTCCCATTCCACTTGCTTAGTTTTGGGTCCCTTATTTTCCAACCATGCATGCAAATAAACTAATTTAGGTATTTCAAATGAGCCCCATTGGGGCCAAGCAAGTTTTAAATCATCCTTGGTATACCAGTGCCATTTCTCTAAAAATCCACATGCAAAGGACCCATAATTTTTATTTATTTGTTATGCTGAGGAAGATTTGCCCTGAGCTAATATCTGTGCCAATCTCCCTCTATTTTGTGTGTAGGTAGCTGCCACAGCATGGCCACCAACAACTGGTGTAGGTCCACGCCCTGGAACCAAACCTGGGCTGCCTAACTGGAGCACACCGAACTTAACCACTAGGCCACGGGGCTGGCAAAGAGCCCATAATTTTTAAACATGAATCCAGTGGGAGTCTCAAACAAAGGTTGGTTAAGACTGTGTACTTCCCGTTACAAGTACGTACTCATCAAAAGAGAATGTAAATTCTCTTAAACCGATTCCAAAAGACAACTAGAATAAAAACTAGAACCTCAACCAAGGTGGGCCATTTGGGAACAGCAGGACTCAGCACCTGGGCCTGGGGCCATCAGGAAGGTGACAGAGCACGAGAGGCTCATGCAGATACCTGGCTTGAAACCAACTGTGGCGCTGGAAATAGGTGGAAAGTTGCTTCGGGTCCGACTTCAGACACCAAATATGTCAACTCAGAAAAAAGAGGCAACTGCAAAACAAAAGGAGTGTTTATTTGGGGTCTTAGAATTGCAATTCAGGGAACACAGGCTCTGGCAGCAGCCAAAAAAGTGTCCCCCTAAGGAGTAAAATTTGGAGGAGGTTTTATTAGGAAAAAGGGGAGCTTAGAACAATTACCTCAGTTGTTTGTTAAGAACTACGATGGCGGCCGGCCCGGTGGCACAGCAGTTAAGTTCGGACGTTCCGCTTCTCGGCGGCCCGGGGTTTGCTGGTTCGGATCCCGGGTGCGGACATGGCACTGCTTGGCAAGCCATGCTGTGGTAGGCGTCCCACATATAAAGTAGAGGAAGATGGGCACGATGTTAGCTCAGGGCCAGGCTTCCTCAGCAGAAAGAGGAGGACTGGCAGTAGTTAGTTCAGGGCTAATCTTCCTCAAAAAAAAAAAAAAAAAAAAATTACGGTGGGAGGGTAAATTCATGCTACAGTTCACTGGCTTACTCAAGGACATCTTGTTGTGACCAGAAAAAGTATAGCTTTGCACAGTCCTCCAGAAAGCCCTTTTTCAGCAAAAAACTCCCTTTTGGCAAGCCAGCAGGACCAGCACAGTTTCCTATTTTTAACAAGATGGAGTCCAGAGCACAAAATGGAGTCACTGCTGACAACTCATTCCATGTAGCTAAGGCTATGGTGGTAGTCATTTTGCAATATACAAGTACATTAAATCAACCTGGTGTACAAGCATACCTTGGAGATACTGCAGGTTTGCTTCCAGATCACCTCAATTAAGCAAATATGGCAATAAAGTGAGTAACATGAATTTTTTGGTTTCCCAGTGCATATAAAAGCTTTGTTTACACTATAGTGTAGTCTATTAAGTGTGCAATAGCATTATGTCTTAAAAAAGCAATGTACATACCTTAATTAAGAAATATTTTATTGCTAAAAAATGCAGATGCTGTTGGAAAAATGGTCCCATCAGATTTGCTTGACACAGGGTTGCCACAAACCTTCAATTTGTAAAAAACACAATATTTGTGAAGCACAATAAAACAAGCTATGCCTCACACCTTCAACTTACAAAATGTTACACGTCAGTTATATCTCAATAAAACTGGAAAAGAACAAATATCATCTGTACTATGTAAAGACATTACAAGTCTGAAATATAAGAAAAATTGAATTCTTTTTTTTTTTTTTAAAGATTTTATTTTTTCCTTTTTCTCCCCAAAGTCCCCCAGTACATAGTTGTATATTCTTCGTTGTGGGTCCTTCTAGTTGTGGCATGTGGGATGCTGCCTCAGCGTGGTTTAATGAGCAGTGCCATGTCCGCGCCCAGGATTCGAACCAACGAAACACTGGGCAGCCTGCAGCGGAGCGCGCGAACTTAACCACTCGGCCACGGGGCCAGCCCCAAAAATTGAATTCTTTTTCTCTAATAGGATAAAATTTTAAAGAACAAAAATACATTGGAACGATTAACAATGTACTTTCTGCCACTGATATCCTTTATCACAGCAAAGCAGGAATAATTATTGCAATAAAATTTTTGTAGAAATATATATATGACATTCACATTAATGTCTAATGAATCCATTATGATTGGTGTTATTTTGATGAATACTAATTCACTTCAGAAGGCTAAGCTACTCAATTCAATAATATGTTTAATTAATGCTAAGCGACAGTGGAATTCTTATGAGATTAAATATGATAATTACATGATATCAAATATATCAATATTGATCAGTGCCTTGACATTGAATATGAGTAGGTGAAATTTTTATGATCAAATATGAAAAAGTCAGTAAAAATTATTTGCAGTATGTTTCAAATTACTACAAATCCATGGCAATATCAATAAATATGGAATAAATCAACATTTTACACAATTTAGTAACCTAGATTCGTATGCCCCTTTATAACAACAATGAAGATGAATTATAGTTAACATCCTTTGACCACCTACTATGTGCCAGGAACTGTTCTATGCTCTAAGCAATTTACATGAATCAACTCATTTATGAGAAATAATTATAGAACTCCCTACCTAATTTATATACAATTAAGAATACTATAGTGATGCTCCTTTGCAAGAAATGAGACCCATAACTCTTTATGAGCAGATATTGCACAGTTGTACCTGGAATTGAAGACTCGTCAGTATCACCATTAAAATCATCAAAGTAGTGAATGTTCATCCTCATTCAGAAAAACGTATTTTTAAAGAAATACTGAGACTGATATTTTCATTGTTCTTATCACGCAAAGAAAAAACGTCTTTATAAATTACAATAGGGATAGACTCTACATTTCAATGTGATATTTTATTCATGCATTTTTATAAACTTACACGTAAGTAAATATACATCATATCCTTGGTTTCCCCATGTTTTTAGTTCTCGTACCACCTTTTAAAGTAACATTTCCCAAGATTCCAGAGTAGGCTCTCATTTCGTACCTCACAATTTCCTAGTTGATATGCATATCCACTCCCACAATATCATCTTATCCCTCAGGGCAGAACTTTCAAACCCTGAACTTTAGCCCTGACTTCTCTCTCAAGTTCCACATCCTCATGTACAACTGATTCTTTGACAGCTCCACCGAACATTTCTCAAGCACCAACTTAACATATCTTGAATTAAAAGGACTATTTTTCCAACCTTCAAATTTACCAATTACATTAAGTAATAGCAAAACAACAATATCCCACTATTCTCTGTCTTCTTTCTCTTTGTTGATGCCATTAATATTCTTTCAATTACCCAGGCCTAACATTTAAAAATCATATTTAACTCTTCCTTCTCCCTTAACCCCCACTTCTATTCAGTTATCAAATCATTTGAATTTTTTGCCTCAACTCAATCAAATAAACAACCCACCTAAAAAACCTCCAGTGGCTTCCCTTTTCCTAAAGTCCACATGTTTCATTTGGGGCTCTCCATATCCTGGCTTCTACTTCTCTTTCTAGAACCATCTCATGCCACTCCTCTCCAAGTACCTTTCAACCAAATATGGTCTTCTTCCAAACTAGCTAATTTTTCTTGTTTCCATGACGTTGTTCATACAGCTCCCTTGGCCCGAAATCCCTCCCTTCACATTCATTTGTGCATTCATCAATTCATTTAGTGAGTACCTACCTACTCCATGCAAGATGCTGTTCTGGATGCTAGAGATGTGATGATGAAGAAAACGACGTCCGTACACTAATGGAGCCTGTATTCTAGTGAGAAGACAGAAATTCGGTAAGTGAACATATAATAAAATGTCAGGTATGAAAAACACAACAAAATAAAGAGATAGGGGTTATTCCCTCCATTCTAGCACTTGGGGAGGTATTCCCTGAGGGGAGCTACATCTGAACAGTAGTCGGAATGAAACAAGAGAGCTAGCCACATTATGTTGGGATCTGTATAACGGTAGATACAAACGCCCTTGACAGGTGCATGTGTGAGATATTAGAGGAATAGCAAGGAAACCAGTGTGGCTGATGCACCGGGAGTGAGGGGTTTTAAGAAAGAAGGTAGGAAACGAGGTCAGAGTAACCAGAAGCCAACCCCCCAAGGCTATGGACTATGATAAAGATATGGGTTTTATCCTCAGTGTGATGGAAAGTATTTGGAGGATTGAGAGCAGAGGAGTGATAATGATTTTACTTATTTTTCATGAGGTTCGCTTTGCAGGTGTATAGAGACTGTGGGGATAGTGGAAAGAGTGAACATAAGAGACCAGTTAGGAGGCTATGGGACCAGCTGTGGCTTAGGCTGAGGAAACTGGGGTAAAGAGGTAAGAAATGAGAAAATTAAAAACTAATTTGGGACACAGTAACAAAGAGATGTGCTGATAACTGGGTATGGGAAAGGAAAGAATAAGAGGAATCCTGGATGACTCCTAGGTTTGGGCCCTGAGCAATGGGGTAAATTATGGCTTGTGCCATCTTCTGAGATAAGAAACACTGGAGAAGGAGCAGATTCAAATGCGGAATCAAAAGGTCAATTTTGGACATGCTAACTCTGAAATAGGCATTAGACAGAAAAGTAGAAATGTCTGCTAAGCCTTTAGTTATGAGTCTGGAGTTCAAGGGAGAGCTTCAGGCTGGAGAGCTCCATTTGAATCACCAGAGTTTTTGTGCCATTTGGGGTCAGTGAACCGGATGAGATCACTCCATTCAGTGATTCTCAACTCTGCCACACATTAAAATCACTGATTGAGCTTTAAAATAAAATACTGATGTCCCAATCCCCAGACCAACTGAATCCGAGTCTCTACAGGGGGACCGGGGTACTGGTGAATTTTTAAATCTCCTCTTATGTGCAACCAGGTTTAAAAACCACTCATGTATTGAAATGGCGTGGATAGAGGTCTGAGTACTCAGCTCTGGAGGATGCCAAAATTTAGAGATCTGTAAAAGCAGGTTGCAACAAAGGAAGCTAGAAACAAGTGGCCATCGAGGCATGGGGAAAATCAGGAGAGTAGTGTAGTGTGCCATAAGCCAAGAAAAAAAAGTGATTCAAGAAGGACAAATGAACTCAATCAAATGCCACTGAGAGTTCAGTTAAGGTGAAGACTGAGAGTTGACCACCAGGTTTCTTACTGAGAAGGTAGCTATAACAAGTGGATTTAAACAATAGGTAGGGACTAAAGACTGATGCCTTGCATTCAACAGAGTAGAAGGGGAAGTAAAGAGAGCAAGTAACAGCAACTTTATGCCATATCCATCTGTCAGGGCTTTGCCTACTTTCAAGGCCTAATTAAAAGACCCAGAAGCCTCCTCTACCCTCACCAGTTGGAGGCACTCTCTCTATTGTTCAATTTCCACTTGCCTTTTTGGTTGAGAGACCAACCTATCTCTCCTTATTTATGCTCTTTGTGGAAAAGGATCACATTGAGTTAATCTTTCTATGCTCTGCAGTAATGGAGTAATAGGTTCTCAGTAATTGTTGGCTCAAAATTTAGGAAAGAGGGGCTGGCCTGGTGGTGCAGTGGTTAAGTTTGCACATTCTGCTTTGGCAGCCTGGGGTTCGCCTGTTCGGATCCCAGGTGCAGACCTACGCGCCGCTTGTCAAGCCATGCTGTGGCAAGCATCCCACATATAAAGTAGAGGAAGATGGGCACGGATGTTAGCTCAGGGCCAGTCTTCCTCAGCAAAAAAAAAAAAAAAAAAAAGAGGAGGGGATTGGTGGCAGATGTTAGCTCAGGGCTGGTCTTCCTCAAAAAGAAATTAGGAAATAAAAAGCTTTGAAATATGCTGGAAAAGCAGTGAGTGTTACTGAAGTACTAAGTGAGCAGCGTTCTATGTCACATACCAGAAAAGGAAGATGTTGAAATTCACTCGGCTATTTCGAGTAAATGTGAAGTATTGGGAGATAAAGGCAGAAGCAATCAAAGAGCTGAAAAAACAGTTTCCTTAATTATCTCTAATGCTATCTTTGTTATTGTGCACTACGAGGTACTAAATGACAGTTATGTGACAAGCCATTGACGCATGCATAGATGGTAACAAACCATGCATCCTCCTCTTCCTCATTCATAGCTGGCAAGGCTCACCTGAATTGCCAGCCCTGCCTATAATAAGGTAATCACCCAGAAAATGCTGATGCTGTACTTAAGGAGCTGCATGGGCATCATTTTTGTTCATTTTTATTTTTTTAATAATATAAATTTTACAACACAGAAGATGTTTGTAAAATCTGCCTACGTAAGTCAGTGAAAAATAGCAATCTGGAAGACATGGAGATCCCTTAGAGTGGGTATATATTCTGTCACAAAAACATGGTGGGTATTGGATTTGCAGTGGTTTTGAATCCCCCAGAAGTGCTTAGTATTTAAATAATTTCCTCTTTTAGTGGTCTCTAGTCTATACCTATTCACTCGACACAATAACAATGTCCAGTTTAAATGCTTTATAAATCAAATATGTCTCAAATATATGAACTATACATAGTAAGAGACCTTGGAAGATTTCGGTTTTTAAAAGTCTTACATCACCTTACATCCATCAGAAAGGCTATAATTAACAAGACAAGAAATAACAAATGTTGGGGAGGATGTAGAGAAAAGGGAACTCTCAAATAGTGCTAGCAGGAATGCAAACTAGTGCAGCCACTATGGAAAACAGTATAGAAATTTCTCAAACAATTAAAAATAGAAATACCATATGATCCAGCTATTCCACGACTGGGTATGTATCCAAAGAACATGAAATCAACAGTTCAAAGAGATTTATGCACCCCTATGTTCATCGCAGCGCTATTCACAATAGCCAAGACATGGAAGCAACCCAAGTGCCCATCAACAGATGAATGGATGAAGATGATGTGGCATATATATACACACAATGGAATATACTGGGCCATAAAAAAAGACAAAATCGTGCCATTTGCGACAACATGGATGGACCTTGAGGGTATTATGCTAAGCAAAATAAGCCAGACAGAGAAAGACAAATACAGTATGATTTCATTCGTATGTGGAAGGTAAACAAACACATGGATAAGAAAAACAGATTAGTGCTTATCAGAGGAAAGGAGGTTGGGGGAGGGCGAAAGGGGTAAAGAGGCACATATGTATGGTGACAGATAAAAACTAGACTACCAATAGTGAACACAATGCAGTCTATACAGAAACTGATATATAGTAATGTACGTCTGAAATTACACAATGTTATAAGCCAATATGACCCCAATAAAATAATTTTTTAAAAGTCTTGCAGATCTTGATTTCCCGTCAACCTCCTGAGGCTATTAGCTCCCCACAGACCTGAGTACAACTGCCTCAGCTGTCATCTTTGAGCTTTCTCCCCACGAAATCAACAATGTTCCCCAAACTGACGAATAAGCCCCAATGTGTGGAGCAAAGATGATTTCTTCTATCTTCCCTTTAAAAAGTGAGGGGCCGGCTCCGTGGCCGAGTGGTTAAGTTCGTGTGCTTCACTGTGGCGGCCCAGGGTTCGGATCCTGGGCACAGACATGGCACCCCTCATCAGGCCACATTGAGGTGGCAGCATCCCACATCCCACATCCCACAACTGGAAGGAACTGCAACTAAGATATACAACTATGTATGGGGGGGGGGTAGATAAAGCAGAAAAAAAAAGATTGGCAACAGTTGTTAGCTCAGGTGCCAATCTTTAAAAAAAAAAGAAAAAAAAAGAAGATTGGCAACAGTTGTTAACCCAGGTGCCAATCTTTAAAAAACAAAAAAAAGTGAGATACATGAAAACTGAGCCAGAAAAGGAATATTTTCCCCCCGTGGAAAAAAACTGAGATTTCTTTTTCTTTTTTCTTCCCAAAGCCCCAGTACATAGCTATATATCCTAGTTGTAAGTCATTCTAGTTCTTCTATGTGGGACGCCTGCCTCAGCATGGCCTGATGAGCGGCGCTAGGTCCGTGCCCACGATCTGAACCAGTGAACTCCAGGCTGCCGAATTGGAGCATGTGAACCTAACCACTAGGCCACAGGGCCAGCCCCAAGAATGCATTTCTTATGAAAGAGCTCCATGGAAAAGAAAAGTAACTGCTAACTAAAACTACAGATAAAACTTGAACTTTCTTTTTCTAAAGCAAGATAAATACATATTACTTATTTCAACATATGTTTATTTGCAAGACTATGTTGAATCTGGTTAAGGATGAAGGACTATATTTTCTGAATCAGAGCCATGAATTTGCCTTCTGGTGTTTCTCAGAATGTAGATAAAATTATATACTGCACAACACAGTGTTTACTATAACTATAGAGAAAGAAAGGGGAGAGTATTACTAATTAGAAATAATTTTCAAGGGCCAGCCCCATGGCCAAGTGGTTAAGTTTTTGCACTCCACTTCAGCAGCCCAGGGTTTCACCAGTTCAGATGCTGGGCACGGACCAAGTACTGCTTATCAAGCCATGCTGAGGCAGTGTCCCACATAGTACAACCAGAAGGACCTACAACTAAAATATACAACTACATACTGGGGGGCTTTGGGGAGAAGAAGAAGAAAAACAAAACTGAAAGAATTTTCAATGCTTAGACACGTATCTATTATAAAGGACATAGCTATTCCTAAGAACAGAAAACACCCACAAAGCCAACAAAGATATGACTTTCAAGCACTTTTTTCTGGTAAACCTTCACATGAAAAGAAAATCTTAGGCTCCTGTGAAAGACTACAATATAAGTCACTGCCTCACAAAGATCTTAAGTTCTTTCTGCTTTTATTAAATCTGTGGTTTTTCATAATATTGAAGAATCACTTGCGTATCTTGGAAAACACTTATTTTTTATCCAGTCCAGCCTCAAAATCAGTAAGGAATCCCCCTAAAGCAACCTTGAAAGGTAGTATTCATATAGCACCTTCTTGAACCTTCCCAGCAACATGTAGTTCATGACTTTGTTAGGCAGTTTGATCCATTGTTAAAATCTGTAATTGTTAGAACATTCTACCGCAAATATCAAAATCATGAGTCTGAGTTACACTTAAGGAAGCCACACCAGATGGCATGGGCCTTCATCCCTTAACATGATCCTAACACTAAGGAAATATCCTCAAGTCCTTTGTTGTCAAGGAAGTGCAGTCAGGAGGTCCTGAGATACGAAGATTCTTTTTTAACAAACCCTGAACTTAAAACTGTTGCTTGGATTTTTTCATTTTGTTTTGTTTTTTGAACATTGCCATGTGATAGAAAAATGATTTATTAGAACAAAATCCATGAAAAATCATATAAAATAAACATTTTCTGAAAGACATCCATAAGACCACCTGAGGACAAACGTACAGAGGTGCCTCTGAGAAGCCAGACAGATAAGTTACCAATCCCAAGTGGAAGGCTGGAAGGGGGCAGGTGGGAGATGAATTTGCAAGTAAAAACAATTGTACAATAATGTCTTACAGTTTTCACCATATAGGTCTTTCACCTCTTTGGTTAAATTTATTCCTAGGTCATTTATTCTCTGTTGCAATTGTAAATGGGATTGTATTCTTGAAATCGAAAAAGATATTTAAAAAATGGAAAGATATTCCACACTTATGGATTGGAAGAATAAACGTAGTTAAAATATCCATATTACCTAAAGCAATCTACACATTCAATGCAATCCCAATCAGAATCCCAGTGACATTCCTCATGGAAATAGAACAAAGAATCCTAAAATTTAGATGGAACAACAAAGACCCCAAATAGCCAAAGCAATCCTGAGAATAAAGAACAAAGTTGGAGGTATCACACTCCCTGACTTCAAAATATGCTAGAAAGCGATAGTTATCAAAACAGCATGGTCGGGGGTCCAGCCTGTGGCACAGGGGTTAAGTTCACACATTCCACTTCAGCTGCATGGGTTCACTGGTTTGGATCCCGGGTGTGGACATGGCACCGCTTGGCAATCCATGCTGTGGTAGGTGTCCCACATATAAAGTGGAGGAAGATGGGCATGGATGTTAGCTCAGGACCAGTCTTCCTCAGCAAAAAAGAGGAGGATTGGCAGCAGATGTTAGCTCAGGGCTAATCTTCCTCAAAAAAAGAAAAATTAAACAGCATCCTGGGGCTCCATGGCGGAGTGGTTAAACTCAGTGCTTTGGCAGCCTGGGTTTATGGGTTCAGATCCCAGGTGTGGACCTACACCACTTGTCAGCCATGCTGTGGCAGCGACACACATAGAAAATAGAAGAAGACTGGCACAGATGTTAGCTCATGGCTAATCTTCCTCAAACAAAAAAACAGCAAGATTAGCAACAGATGTTAGTTCATAACTCTTCCTCAGCAAAAAAAAAAAAAAAAAAAGCTTGGTACTGTGAGAAAAACAGACACACAGATCAATGGAACAGAATTGAGACCCCAGAAATAAAACCACATATCTATGAACAGCTAATTTTCAACAGGAGAGCTAAGAACATACAATGGAGAAAGGAAAATCTCTTCAATAAAGGTGTTGGGAAAACCGGACAGCCATATGCAAAAGAATGAAACTGGACCACTATCTTACATCATATGCAAAAATTAACTCAAACTGGGTCAAAGAATTGAACATAAGATGTGAAACCATAAAACTACCAGAAGAAAATATAGGCAGTACACTCTGACATCTGTCTTAGCAGTACCTTTTTGAATACCTTGTTTACTCAGGCAAGGGAAACAAAAGAAAAAATAAACAAATGGGACTACATCAGACTAAGAAGCTTCTGTGAAGCAAAGGAAACCATGAATAAAGTGAAAAGACAACCAACCCACCAGCTGGGAGAAAACATTTACAAATCACATATCTGACATGAGGTTAATTTCCAAAATACATAAAGAACTCATACAACTCAACAACAAAAAAATGAACAACTCAATCAAAAAATGGGCAGAGGATATGAACCAACATTTTTCCAAAGAAGATATACAGATGGCCAACAGGCACATGAAAAGAAGTTCAACATCACTAATTATCAGGGAAATGCAAATCAAAACTACAGTGAGATATCATCTCACACCCATCGAAATGTCTATAATTAACAAGAAAAGAAATAAGTGTTGGAGAGGATGTGGAGAAAAGGGAACACTCATGCACTGCTGGTGGGAATGCAACCTCGTGCAGCCACTATGGATAATAGTGTGGAGAATTCTCAAAAAATTAAAAATAGAAATACCATATTATCTAGCTATTCCACTTCTGGGTATTATTCAAAGAACATGAAATCAGTAATTCAAAAAGATTTATGCACTCCCATGCTCACTGCAGCATTATTCACAATAACCAAGATGTGGAAGCAACCCAAGTGCCCATAAATGGATAAACGGATAAAGAAGATGTGGTATATATATACACAAGGGAATAGTACTGAGGCATAAAAAAGACAAAACTGTGCCATTTTCAACAACATGGCTAGAGCTGGAGGGTATTAGGCTAAGCAAAATAAGTTAGAGAAAGAGAAATACCGTATGATTTTTCTCACGGACAAAATACCATATGATTTTTCTCATGTGAAAGGTAAACACATAGACAAGGAGAACATACTAGTGATTAACAGAGGGGAAGGGGGGAGGGCAAAAGAGGTAAAGGGGCACATATGTATGGCGACAGATTAAAAACTAGAGTATTGGTGATGAACACAATGCAGTCTATACAGAAACTTAAATATAATAACGTAACCTGAAATTTACACCTTATAAGCCAATGTGACCTCAATAAAATAATTTTTAAAAAATCGTACAGCAACCACCAAGGGTGGGTGTGGATGGAGAAAGATGTCCTGGAGAAAAGAGAATGGCCACTACTTGCTTCCTAGAGACAGGCTGTGAGCAACTGTGCAGGGAAAGGGCATGTGGGGGAATACAGGGGATGGGGAGATGGGGGGGTAGGAGAGGGCGACACGGCCACCGGGATGGGGGCAGACCTGAAAGGGGGAGACTGGGAAAGGGGAGACGGGGGACAGGAGGTAGATAATGGGGGAGACAGTGGGGGGAGATGGGGAAGACTGGGGGAAGATGAGGAGAGGGGGGGAGGGGTATGGGGAGGAAGACCGTGTGGTAGAGGGGAGACAGTGGGAAGGGAGGGAGATAGGGAAGGGGGAGAGGGAGTGGGGGAGGATTGGGGGGCAGACAGAGGAGGGGAGATGGGGGAGGGGGGACTAGGGACAGGGATAAGATGGGGAAACCAGGGATGGGAGAGAGACTGGGGGGTGGGCAGAGGAGAAGATAGGGAACAGGGGACGGAGGACATGGGGGACAGGAGGGGAAAGGGGGAGGGAGACAGGGAGGGGAGGAGGACGGCTGAGGGAGAAGGGGGGTGATGAGGGAGGGAGACTGGGGACGGGAGAGAGGGAGACACCTAGGGGATGGAGACTGAGGAGATGGGAGAGAAGGGGGGATGGGGAAGGGGTGGTGGGGGGACAGGGAAGGAGGGAGAAAGAGGGGAAATGAGGATGGGGATGAGAGATGGGGGATGAGAGAGAAAGGGGCAACAGGGAGGAGAAGGGAGATAGCGGAGACAGGGGACTGGGGGGTAACGGGAGATGGAGGGGGATGGGGAGAGGAGAAATTGGGGGAAGGGGGAGATGGGGAGGAGGGTAGGGAGGAGACGGAGACAGGGGATGGGGATAGAAGGAGATGGGGGACAGTGGGGTAGACGGGGGAGACGGGAGGAAGGGAGGGAGACAGGTGGGGGGTGGGAGGAGATGGGAGGACTGGGGACAGGAGGGGTGACAAAGTGCAGGAAGAGACAGGATGGGGGACAGGGATGGGGGTAGATGGCTGGGTGGGGGAGACAACAGGGGAAGATGGGGAACAGAGGGAGGGGGAGATGGGGGACAGAGGAAGGGGGATACAGAGGGGGGGGGAGATGGGGAAGGGGGAGCGGCATGGCCGAGACAGGGTGGGAGGGGGTAAGGGGAAGATGAGGACGACGCCGACGGAGGAGAGATGGGGGATGGGAGGAGAAGGGGGGCACAAGGGGGAGATGCGGGGACGGGCAGACGGGGTACAGGGGGAAGGGGGGAGATGGAGGAGGATGAGGGAGGGGGAGATGGGAAGGGGGAAGATGGGGATGGAGAGATGGGCAAAGAGAGGGCAGACTGGGACATGGGGGTAAGAGAGGGAGAAGGGGCATGGGAAATTGGGAGAGAGCAGGACCGGAGGGGTGACAAGGGGATGACGTGACTGGGAAAGGGAGAGACGGGGGACAGGGGAGATGGAGGGGGTGTTAGACGGGGGAGACATCGGGGATACGGAGGAGGGGGGAGGAGTGAGGGGATACCCGCGGAGGAGAGGGCAATGGGGGCGACTGGTAGGGGTGAAGGGGAAGAGAGGGACACAGCAGGGGGTGATGTAGACAACGGGGGATGGGGAAGGAGGGATAGAGGAGAGCCACGGAAGGGGGCGGGGGGGGGGGAAGACGGGGAGAGGGGCGAAGGGGAGACCATGAGGGGGAGAGATGTGGGATGGGAGGGGGAGAGATGGGGGATGGGAGAAGAGGGGGACAGTGGGGAGATGGGCTGACAGGGGAGACGGGAGACTGGAGAGAACCGGGGAGAGAGGGACTGACAGGGGAAAAAGACGGCGGACGGGGGAGAAGGCGGACTGGGGAGAACCCGGGAGATGCAGGAGGATGGGGGAGGGGAAGATAGGGAAGGGGAGAGAGGAAGATGGGGGATGGGGGAGATGGGAGGAAGGAGATGGGGGATGGGGAACATAGGGGACCGGGGGCAGCACATGGGGGGAGACGGTGGGGGAGGGGGACGAGGGATATGGGGGAGGGGGCAGGACGGGAGGGGTGACGCCACGCTGCCGTGAATAGCCTGGAGACGTGGGAAATGGCGGAGGGAGACATGGGAAATGGCGGCTGGAGACAGGGGGTGTGGGGTCGGGTAAATGGAGGAGCCGGGGAGATGCGGGTGACTTGGGCTGGGGTGAGAGAACCAGACGCAGGAAATGGGGGGCACTAGACGATGTGGCAGGAAGGAGGAGGAAGAAGAGGGAGGGGGAGGAGGATGGTGGGGAGACAGGGCGGGAGGGGAGAAAAGGGGAGACGATGGGGAAGAGATGCGGGATGGGAGGAGGGGAAAGACGCGGGGTGGCCAAGAGGATGGGGAGGATGGGGGTGGGGGAGAAGGTGGCGGGGACAACGTGAAGGAGACAACAGGGGTAGATGGGAGACGGGGCAGGGTGCGGACTGTGGGGGAGACGGGGCGGGGGGGGTGTCTGTGGGGGAGACAGAGGAGACGGAAGGAAGACGGGGGGGGGCTAGGACTAAGGATGGGGCTGGGGTGTGAGAGTGGGAGACGAAGGAGGGGGGAAGAGATGACGGGGAGACGGGAGACGGGTGAGGGGGGAGACATGAGAGGGAAGATGGGGGAGGGCAGGCAGACCGCAGGGGACACATGGAGACATGGGGGGAGACGTCAGGGGGGGACCGGGCGATGAGGGAGGTGGAAATGGGGGTGACGAGGGGAGTCAGGGGACAAGGGGACGGGGCAGAGGCGGAGACAGGGTCGGGGGCCAACGGGGTGGGGGGAGGTGGGGGTGGGGAGATGAGGGAGGCGTGGGGGGGGGCGAAGGGGGAGGACGAAGAGGGGACGGGGGATAGAAGATAGACGAGGAGGGAAGATGGGGGGACTGGTGACGACAGACAACGGAGGGACTAAGACTAGCACCTCCTTTATAGGAACACACCAGGCCCCTGGGGTAGGGGGTGGGCAGGGACGCCACTGCCACTCATACACACAGAAACATGAGGTGGGGGAGAGGCACAGGTACACAGGAGTCGTGCACTCTACTCCACATCAACTAACTGTAAGCACAGAGACAGGCATCACTCACTATGGCCCGGACTCGCCCCCACTGGCGTCTGGGTCTGGGCCTCAGTGACCTCTCCCCAAGTAGTTGGTCCGATTTGTAGTTGGTCCCCTCTCGCAATCGACACACACACATGCAGTATTCGGGGAGCACTTATACCCAGCTCATTTGTTTCACCTCCTACTTCACCATGGCACTCAGTCCTTAGCTTCATAATATGTGCGTGTGCAACGCGTGCATACATACATAGATAAATGTGGGTATATACATGTTGAAGTTGTAAGAATATTTATTATTTGGGAAAGCTTTGATTTACTTCAGGTAATTGGTGTATGGAAACAGCAACTGGATATTACATTTATATATGCAGTTTTAAA
Source organism: Equus asinus (assembly GCF_041296235.1). NCBI lineage: Eukaryota > Metazoa > Chordata > Mammalia > Perissodactyla > Equidae > Equus > Equus asinus. Next base: position 28,558,714 of record NC_091820.1, on the reverse strand, counting down.
ATTGTTCCAAGGTGTTTTTAAATAAGACCAAGCATTTTCCAAAGTCCTTTTAAAAGTGATTGTTAAATTATCTAGATTCCAAATAGTAAAATAATAAGATTTTAAAGTGGAACCTAAAGCCTATGGAAGAATCAAATGTTTTCATTTCTGACTGTAATAAATTAAACATTAGTGTTAAAAAACAAAATTAACCTATTACGTATTATTTTCAGAATATAAAGGCCACCTTCAGAATTCATGCACTGACATGGACATACATGCAAACAGCCTCACATTTTACACCTCATTAGTAGGACAGTTTAAGGGCAGTAACTATTTTTTCTTTTACTTTCTCCTCCTAGCTTCTAGACCAGTAGTTTGACTTCAGTGTCCTCCTTGTTGATGCTAAATGAATGAAGCTCCCAGGAGACTGGCTGGTGAGCTCTTCACTATGGTGCCACTGTGACCTGCACAGCTATTTGTGCTTCCCCTGCTCTGACTCTGTGTTGGGGAGAGGGACTTATGTCTTTACTCCTCCCTCCATCAACGGGAGCACTGTTCTTTCTGGTATGTAGAGGGCAGGCTGTATGCATCCTGCTTTATGCAAGGTTGTATTTGCAGTGTGTGGGGACTTTAATGATTGCCCATAAATTTCAGCCAAAAGTCCACAGGCAAATCTGGCCTTAATCATCTACCATGCTAACTCAGAGTCTGTAATATAGGTATGAAGATTTACTGTGTGACTGGACCAAACATCGAGTAAGCTAATAGCTTTATTACTTTCTGGTAAAACAAAACAAACTAAATCAAATTGTTTTCTTCCTAAGAGCTCTAAGATTTTTTGAAAGAATATAACCAATGTCCCCTAGAATCTTTGCTGAAAAATCAAAGAATCCTGTTTCTATTCCTTACATCATTGTTCTGTGTTAATTCCCTTGGGCTATACCCTAGGATGAATTCAGAAAAGAAGTTTCTGACCAGTATAGTGGCACTCTCCCGTCCTGTGAACTGAACACTCTTTCTTTTAACGCAGCCTAAGATGGAGGCAGACGGGCTGTGGCATTAAGCATTGCCAGATGTTTCCTGGCTTATATTCTGAGAGTCATCACTGCGACTCCGCTAATTCTCAATGGAAGTGTACTCAGAAATAGCTAAGCTGCAGTTGTCGTTGGCCACAGTTCCCATGTGCCCTTAGAGCTCTTCACCCAAAATCACTGCCAATTACGGCAAGTGACTGCCTGGTCTACGTCCTGGGTCTGAGAAAATACCTTTGCTTTCTCTTATGTTAAACAGTGATCATTTCTTGCCTCATAACTTCTAAAATTATCTTTCTATTTCCCCTTATACCCAGGACCTTGGATGGGTTCTATTTTTGTAAAGTCAATGCCTTTTTCTAAATGTGTTATCTTTTTAGTCCCTAAAAGATGTCTTTAAAAGGCTCTTAGGACAAATGTCCTTGGGGGAAAAAAAAGACATAGCCTTTCTTTAAAACAACAATTGCTTTAACTCTATCCAAAGTGAAAACATATGTGGAAAAATTACTGATTTTATTTGGTAGTAAATTACATTAATATCCAATTGGCTGGAAAAGCAGTAAGCCACCTTAAATTGCATATCTTAGCTGTATTAACTATAAATCTGATAGTTTCAAAATGATGTCAGAGAACTTTTCAGAGTCCTTGATAACGTTATTTATCAATGACTAAAAATACTGGTAGAAAGTATGCTTTATCTCCTAACTACTTTCCACCCCTCTGCTATAAAGCAGGATGGTGGTTTTCTTAGCACTGTCAAAAGAATGCAGAGTATAGACCTTATATGTTCCTAATAATACCATAAAATAGTCTGAGTAACTTTTTTAGATAATAATATTTTCAAATCTTTATGCAATTGTACTCAGTCTAAAATATGAGATTCATTTTCCTACAAGCTCAATTAAATATGCAATTAAAAGTTACTCTGCATGTCATCCTCCCATGACTGTCAGTGCAAATTCTCCAGGGTCATCATCTCGCCACCGATTTGTGCATCGTACAGAATCATTCATGCAAACTGTATTCCAAATGGCTTTAAAATATTAAAAGTTCCATTTTACAATTTCTTCTGCTCAGTGATCAGTGTGGTGAATCTCCTTCATTTTTATAAAGGTCATAAAGTTTTTTATTCTTCAAAGTGCCTGATTTTGTGGGTTGTGGCAGGAGAAAGGAGTGAAGTGTCTGAGAGACAGCAGGTCGTGAGAGAGCAACAGTGCAGTCAGCACCAGAAAAGTGACAGAATTCTATTTAAGAAGAAATAAACAAGTTTCCCCTCATTCGAGATTATTTCTTTCAACCCTTTGACTATAACTTATTCAGTCAGATGGCCATGGTGCATGAGTCAGCAGAAATGGAAAGAGGGAGACATTAAACTAATCAAATTTTCTCCTTATAATTGAAAACATCTAGGTTCAGAGGAATAGGAGTAACTTTTATTCAGTCAATATATTTAGGAAAAGTTATGACCAGTCGAAAACATGTAATAGCTTCCCTCCTACTTTTCCACTTCCCCATGGTGAAAAAAAATCCCTGATTTGGAGAAGACTAGTGATAGAAGAAGTATGAAGAGTGGGAAAAGTCTGTGAGAGATTGGAATTAGGAAAAAAGGAGGCAACCTGAAATGAACAATAGACAGAAACAGAGACTAGTAGAGACCAGCAACCTAAGGGGTGATTTAGATATCTTATTGTTGGTAAATGGTGAAGATTTAAAACAAACTCCATGTCGGATAATCAGCCCTAAGTGAAACTTTCCATTCTAAGTTTAATTAGGCAAAACTTAGTAGAACTATAAAGAGGAACTGAAAGTGGGAAAAAGTAACACATCTATCTCAGAAACCATCAATTCAAAGAACTGAGTGAAGGACACAAGTGACCCAACACCAGCCTTAAGCTAATACAGCTATTATATGTGTACCCAGATGAGGGAACTAAAATTTATTTTCGAGCGCTTGCAGAAATTTACACAAATGTGAATAAAAGCAAAAACAAAGTTTTAAGTTTCTCCAAAACTATCATATGAGTCAGAAACAAAATACAGTCAAATAATATTAGAAAAATCAGTGACAAAAAGGTAATGTATACAGCACACTAACCTAAATATTTCAAAAAATAAATGCACCATTTTGAATAATTTGTAGGTAAAAGTGGAACTCAAAATGGAAATTACAAAATTTTTGTAAAAAAAAATCCATAATGAACCACACTACATTTCAAACCTGAGTGTTTCAGCTAACGCAATAACGAAAGGGAGCTATGTAGCTTTAACTGCATTTACTAGAAGATTAGAAGGCCTGAAAATAAATGAATTACGATTTCACTGAAAGAAGGTAGAAAAAGAACAAGAAAATAAAACACTCTAAATAGAAGAAAAATAATTATTCAACAAAATGACAAAAGGAAAAATACAACCATAGATTCAATTAACAGATACATAAATTTTTTACAAGAATAATAAAACTTTGTCTAGTGTGATTTTATCTTTAAAGAGAAGGAAGGCATAAATAAACAACATCGGTTATGAAAAATGAGTAACTGTTAAGTAATCTATTACTTATGATTAAATACCATAAGATTCAGCAATCCCATCCAAAAGAAAGAAAATCAGTATCTCAAAGACATTTCTGCACTCCAATGTTCACTGCAACATTATTCACAACAGCCAAGATAGAGAAACAACCTAAATGTCCACCAATGGATGAACAGATAAAGAAAATGTGGTGTATGTATATACACAATGAAATATTATTCAGCCATAAAAAAGAAGGAAATCCTCCCATTTGTGACAATATGGATGAACCTGAAGGATCTTATGCTAAATGAAATAAGCCAGAGACAGAAAGGCAAATACTGTACATATTCCCTCATATGTGAAATCTAAAAAAAAAAAAAATGTCAAACTCATAGAAACAGACAGTAGAATGGCAGCTGCCAGGGGCTAGATGGTCTAGACAGTGGGGGAAATAGGAGGATGTTGGTCAAAGGGTCAAACTTTCAGTTATGAGACGAATAAGCCCTTGGGATGTAATGTACAACATAGTGACTATACTTGATAATACTGTATTGTATAGTTGAAATTTGCTAAGGGTGTAGATCTTAAGCATTCTCACCATGCACGCAAAAATGATAACTATATAAGGTGGTGGATGTGTTAAGTAATTTGATTGTGGTAATCATTTGACAATACTATACATATGTCAAATCTTCACATTGTACACTTTAAACATATACAATTTTATTTGCCAGTTATACCTCAATAAAGCTGGAAAAAAGATTAACTAAAGATAAAAACAATATAATACAATGATTGACATGCTAGGAATAAATATGAAAATCTGGATAATCAGAAAAAAATTCTAGGGAAATATAAACCACCAAAGTGGCCTATTGAGAAGACAATCATAAAATCAAAGAAAGGATAGCTAAATTTCTTCAACCACAAAGATATCAGACCTATTAAACTTCTTTTTTTAAAAGCTAATTTCAATTGTATAAAAATGGTTCCAATATATAGAACAGAAAATAGATAATTCCTCACTTTCTGAGTTTAACAATGTGGCACCCGAGACAGAAAAGTACAAGAAAGTAAAAAGTATATTAATCATAAACACAGAAGCAAAAATTATAAATGGAGCATCAGCAAATCACAATCAGCACTTCACTATAATAATGACATCATGACCAAGAGTTAAATCTCAAGATTGCAAGGATTGCACAATTTAAGAAAATTTACCAATAAAGTTAATTCACTAAAATAATCTATCTAAATGAGAAAAAATATATAATCAACTGAATATATGTCAATATACCATTAAATGATACCTAGCAATCATTCATGATAAAAAAAATCTTGACAAACAACTTTCATAAATGGATCTATCAGATAACTATAGCAAAGTACAGTCTAAGATGCAAAGTCTAGAATAATTTGCTTTAAGTTCAGAAATAAAAGAGTCCCCTCTTGTTACCACTATTAATCAACACTGTCCTAAAGGTTTCACACTCTGCAATAAGACGAAACAAAAAAATAAGTGGAGAATAGATGTAAAAGTTAGAAATAAACTATTATTTGCAGAAGATATGATCATCTATATAACCAATCCAAGATAATCAACTAACAAACAATTAGAAATAGAATTCAACAGTGCCTGAATACAAGATCAACACAGAAAAAAAAATTAATAGATACCCAGTGGAGCAACAACGAGATGCATAAAAAACAAAAAACTGATTCATATTATCAATACTTGCTATGAAGTACAGGTGGGACTGAAAATAGCACTATGAAATTTGGAATGTAGACATTTGGATGGACTTGAATGACGCTCAGAATTAGGAACTTTAGAATTACCTCAAGTCATCTCTGCCAGCCGAAGCCGCCTTTCCTCTCTCTCCGGTCTAAGAAACCCAGCCGCTCGTGGGTTAAAAAAAAAAATCTTTACGGCAGCGTAGGGGCGGGACTTCCGGTCTCGGCACATTGGAACCTGCTCTTTTGTTCTTCTTTGTTTCCGGTCTATCCCGGAAACGTGGCTGGGAGCGCTGGGCGGAGGTTGCTTCTCCGCTCGCTCTTCCACACCGAGCGGAGGTTGCTTCTCCGCTCGCTCTTCCACACCGAGCGGAGTTTGCTTCCCTGCAGGCTCTTCCACACCCAGGAGAGGACAGTTTCAAGGTTGGGACCTACTTTCATGCTTTGCAGGAGCTGTGATGCCCCAGCTCTAGCTTCCTATCGGTGAGATTTGGTTTACCCGGACTGTGGTGCAGACAACCTTGCTGTTGCACAGACGAACTTTTGCCTCGTGTTTGCTGGCACCCACTTGGGCGCCCCCTACAGGGGCCTCAGTACCTTGATGATGGTAGACGTAGCCGTACAGACGGAGCCCCCTGAGGGGTTTGTGTCTTTAGATGATGTGTTAATATTCTTCTCCCGGGAGGAGTGGGAGTTACTTGATGAGGCTCAGAAACGCCTATACTATAGAGTGATGCTAGAGACAGTTGGACTGGCGATCTCCGTGAGACTTGGAAATTCCAAATTCCCTGAGATTACCCAGCCTGAGCCAGAGAGAGTTTTCAGGGTTCCTGACAGTGTAGACACAGCTCTAGGCAAGACAGAGATGACCTGGGGGAACCTTAACACTAGCTCTTGGCATACAGTGGAGGCTGAAGATGCATCTTCTGAGCAGGGTGTTACTGTAAGAGTGTCACAGGAGAGCTCTCTTGAGGTGGGTCCTTCCATCCAAAACAGCCACCCATGTGACATGTGTGACCCCATCTTGAAATACATTTTGTGTGTGGCTGGGCATGAGGAAACATCCCCTGGGCAGCCACCGTATCCCTGTATGTCATGTGGGAGATCCTTCTGGTTCAATGCAAACCTTGACCAAATACAGAAGGAGCAGAGTGGAGAAGTATTGCCTAGAATAGAAAATGTCCGGACCATCTCTGTGGAGAGCTGGGAAAACCAAATGTCAGAGACCTTCCCTTTCGGAGAGGGTGAGGAGGACTTTTTGGCCAGCTCTGGACTTGCTCAGCTTGATGCCACTGAGGATGGGAAGACTCCACACAGGAGCGCTGAGTATGAGGAGGCCTTTCACACTGGGCAAATGGATTACAAGTGCAGTGAAAGTGGGGAAGCTTTCAGCCACAAAGATGAATTTGTTCGGCACCAGAACATCCACATGGGAGAAACGTATGATGAGTGCAGTGAATGTGGGAAATCATTTAGCCAGAGAGCCTACTTTCTATTACACAAGAAAAGTCACCTCAAAGCAAAACCTTACAAGTGCAGCGATTGTGGGAAAGCATTTTGCCACAAATTCAGCCTCAAAGTGCACCAGAGTCATCACACAGGATTCAGGCCTTATGAGTGTACTGAATGTGGGAAATCCTTTATCAAAAGATACCAGTTCGTTCAGCACCAGAGAGTTCACACTGGAGCAAAACCATACAACTGCAGTGAATGTGGGAAAGTCTTCAGCCGAAGAGACACACTTACTGAACACCAGAGAATTCACAGTGGAATAAAGCCTTTTATGTGTGGCGTATGTGGGAAAGCCTTTCTCCGTAAAAGGGCGCTTGGTAAGCATGAGAAAATCCACACTGGAGAAAAGCCCTATAAATGTGATGAATGTGGGAAATTCTTTCGCCACTGTTCCTGCCTTTCAAGACATAAGAAGATTCACAGTAAAACAGAGCCTTCTGCCTATGCATGCGCTGAATGTGATAAAACCTTCATCACTAATTTCAACCTTATTCGACACAAGAAAATTCACGCCAGAGCTCTTAGGCTTGTGGGTGAAGTGAAAGTGGAAAATTCTTTGGCGGCAACTTCAGCCTCATTCTACACGGGAGGTGTAACACCGGAGCAAGGCCTTATGTGTTCAGCAAATGTGGGAGAGCCTACAAAAGATGCTCTCACCTTATGTGGCATATGAAAGTTCACAGCAAAGAAAGGCCTCATGAGTGTAGCAGTTCTGGTGATCCTTTAGCTACGTTTATTTTTTTTTTTAAAGATTGGCCTTGATCATCTGTTGCCAATCTTTTTTTTTTTTCCTCTTCTTCTCAAAGAAGAAGGTCGTTCTGGTTGTATTATGTGGGACGCTGCCTCAGCATGGCTTGACAAGCTATGCCATGTCTGCACCCAAGATCCAAATTGGCAAAACCCTGGGCTGCCGAAGAGGAGCGTGTGAACTTAGCCATGGGGCTGTCCCCTGAAAATTATTTCTAATTAGTAATAATTTCCCCTCTATGTCTCCCTAGTTATAGTAAGCACTGTGTTGTGCAGCCCCCTTTAGCTGCATTTTGAAGTTTGTTTAGCACCAGAATCTTCACACTGGAGAGGCTTTAAGAAAGCAGGGAACGTGTTTTCTCCTTGCTCTATGTTGCGTGACTCACAAAAGAGAAAAACTCTGTAAATAGCATTTGAGATGGAGCCAACAACCAGAAGTTGAACTTCATACATCCAGGTATCCACTCTGGAGACATAACTACAAGTGCCAGGTATGTGGGAAGCTTTCTAGGGCTACTTTACACTTTTCAACCTTCCCAGAGCCTTCCCCTGGCCTGAGTTATGTCATTACCAGTGTCTGTTGCAGACACCATTCCACTTCTACCAGCAGTCTGGGCCCCACACTGTATGTCATTCACCCCAGTGTACTCAGGTGTGGCTGACCTCTACTCTCTCTCCTACTTCCTGGAGAGAATGATGAGTGAGCTGCGCCCACTGGGGATCCTCATTCCCTCTCTGCTGATGATTTCAGTGTGGACATGACCCAGCTCCTGCTGAAAAGATATGAGCTGGAATCTGCTGCAATTTGTCAGAGGTTTTTGTTTTCCATGGACAGCATTGACTCTACGTGAGATAGCTGAGATGGATTTCTCCAGTCTCTGAGTCACCTGACTGCCCCACACTGATCTGATTTGTGCAATGAGAAAGCCTTATTGTTAAAGCATTTACTGTGTTCTGTTCACTGTGTGGGGTTGATTGAGAAAAGAAATGGGCTTTCAGGAAATAGGTCATGACTCAACTGAGCTCATTTCTTCCCTTCACACCTACAAGGGCATTGATTGCTTTCCACAGTTAGGAAGAAAGGTAGGACTGTGGACTGAGCTAAACTTCTAGAATTGTGCTGTAATACAGTAGGCACCAGTCACATTTGACTATAGAGCACTTGAAATGTCACTGCTGTGAGCTGAAATATGCTATAAATATAAAATGCACACTGGATATCCAAAACATAGTATAAGAAAAAGAGAAAGAATGTAAAACGTCTCCTAACAATTTTTATATTGGCTGGATGTTAAAATGGTAATATTTGGGCATATTGAGTTAAATAAAATATGTTATTAAAATTATCAAGAAAAGAAATGGGTTTTGCTAGTGTGAAGAGAGGAACACCTTTTGTGGGGACCCTAAACTTTATGTGCCTCAGAAAATAGCAGAATGGCAGAACAGCTGTCAGCCTAATTTGGCATAGTTGGCAATGCTTAGAAGCCTTCTTAGGAAAAAAACTGTTTGGCCTTGTGGGGCTGATCCTATGACTTAGATGTCAGGATCTCCTATGAGCCTAAAGCTCACCCTGATGAAGGGGCAGTTGGTATGACAACCTACAGTGCTTCTGGGAACAGCATGAGTCAAGTCCCTCTTTCCCAGGGGATGTCTCGCATTCCTCAACATTATTGAGGTGTAGCTGTCTCCTGAGACCTACCAGAAGTTACGACCCCTGTAAAGTATAAAATCTGGAAGGCAGATAAGACCTACAGCGGCTAAATGGGAAACATAATTGATATATTTTTTGTTCTAATGCCTAGCATGTTGTCATCTTTCCTGGCATTCAAATTTATTGAAGGTAAAGATTCAAATTCTTTTTTTCTACTTTTTCTTTTTTTTTTTTTGGTGAGGAAGATTGACCCTGAGAGGTAACATCTGTGCCAGTCTTCCTCTGTTTTGTTTGTGGGTCACTGCCACGGCATGGCTCAATGAGTGGTGTACATGCATGCCCGGGATCCGAACCCCTGACCTTAACCACTACACCACTGGGCCAGCCCCTACTTTCTAAAATTCTTTTTTTCTACTTTTTTTTTTTGGTGAGGAAGATTGACCCTGAGAGGTAACATCTGTGCCAGTCTTCCTATGTTTTGTATGTGGGTCACTGCCACGGCATGGCTCAACGAGTGGTGTACATGCATGCCTGGGGTCTGAACCTGTGAGCTTAACCACTACACCACCAGGCTGGCCCACACTTTCTAGAATTAGTAAGGCTAACTCTGGTAAATATTGTTTTACTTAGAATCCTAAAATAGGTTTGATTATATGTTAGAGAGAAACAAATCTTTCAAAAAATAAAATTAACAAAGTACACATTTTAGATTAAAAAAACACCACAATATAGAAATACTGTGTACAGAAACATTGATTAGTTAGTAGGGAGTGGTGGAGATTGCAGCAAACTAAAAGTTGTGTCTGTTCTGAAGGGCGTACACAAATTTCGTGTAACTACGACTCTGGGTTAAAGGTGTACAGAAATTCTCAGGACCTGCAGACCTCTTTATCTCCTGTGGCTGAGGTCAGTGTCACCAAATAATCTAAAGGTTTTCTGGATTCCTCTACCTCCCTGGGCTGTTTACCATCACTGCACAGGCAGGAACCCCAGGGCTGAGAAGAGAGATGCTGCAGTCTTGGCTGGGTCTTATGACCCAGTCAGTGTTTGGGTGGATATGGTCTTACTTGTTCTTCAGTTTTTGCTACCACTGAGGCAGGACTGACCCTACCAAGATATGGGAGATGGTTGAGTCAGTATAGGATTGATTTTCCAAGAGAAATGGGAGATCCAGATTTTTTTTTAAGTTTTTTTTTTTTCTGGAAAGATTCTCGCTGAGCTAGTATCTGTTGGCAATATTCCTTTTTTTTTCTCTCTCTCTCTCTCCAAAGCCCAAGTATGATGGTTGTATATTTTTTTTTTTAGATTTTATTTTTTTTCTTTTTCTCCCCAAAGCCCCCAGTACATAGGTGTATGTTGTTTTGTTGTGGGTGGTTCTAGTGGTAGCATGTGGGACACTGCCTCAGTGTGGCCCGATGAGCAGTGCCATGTCCGTGCCCAGGATTCAAACCAACAAAACACTGGGCCGCCTGCAGCGGAGCTCACGAACTCAACCACTCGGCCACAGGGCCAGCCCCTGATGGTTGTATATTTTTGTTTTAAGTCTTTCTGGGTCTTCCAGGTGAGCTGCCATCACAGCATGGCTCCTGACAGTCTAGTGGCGTGGTTCCGCACGTAAGAACCAAATTCAGACCTCCAAAGTGCAGTGTGCTAAACTCTAATCACCAGGTAATCAGGGCTGGCTCTGGGAGACCCAGATTTTTATGTGAAACCATTTTGTCTCTCAACAGCTTTATTGATGTATAATTGGAATATAATAAACTGCACATATTTGATTGTACAATTTGATGAATTTTGACATATGTATTCACCTGTGATACTGTCACCACAGTTAAGGTTATGAATATGTCATTACATCCAAATGCTTTGTCATGCCCCTTAATAATCTCTTCCTTTATTGCTCCCTAATCCCTCACCCCATGCAACCATTGATTTGTTTTATTCCACAATACATTGGTTTTAATTTTATAGAATTTTATATAAATGTAACACAGTATGGGCTTATTCTTTTTTCTGTTTCTTTTTGGTAAGCATAATTGTTTTGAGATTTTAATTACTATTACCAAGAATATCAATAGATTATTTCTTTTTTTTTGCTGAGTAATATTTCACTGTGTATGGATGTAATACAATTGTTTATCCATCAATTGTTGATGGACATTTAGGTTATTTCCAGGTTCTGGCTATTAAAAATAAAGTTTATTTGAAAGAAAAAAACAATGAACCTTTAATGATTTCACAGAAGCAGTGGCCTTGCAAAAGAAAGGCAACTCCTCAGGAGCAAGCCCCACCACTCATATTGTGTCTACATTGCCCTGAAGAGTCAGGTTCCAGCATGGCCCAGGGGAGAATTTCAAGATCTAGGGAGGAGATAGCACTTACAGCCAATGTAATTGCAAGTTCTTTCTAATTTTGTATAAGCAAGAAATCAGGCAGTATTGTGGGAATGGATTTTACGTTTGCTGGACCGGGGAGAATAGAAAATAAGGTTAAATCAGATAAAATTTATCAAGATGGATAAACTTACCTGAAATTTGTCATTTAATGGGCAAGGTGAAGCAGCTAGAAGTGTATCTAAGGGTTTGCTAAAGCCTCGATTGAATGGTGTCTTCATAAGAGTTCAAATGCCCCAGGATTTCCTTGGCTAATTTTTCTGTATCTCAGAGGTATGACTCCTGCAAATTACATTTCCAAGTTTTCTTGTCCTTTGGCTTCCATGTAGGTTCAGCAAGTGGGAGGCACTTAAGGGAGGCTGGAGGGCAGGAAGCGGGAGAATCCAAGTTTCTTCTCCTCCCTCTGTGCTTCAGCTGGCTTCTCTGACAAGTCCGCATCTCCTTCTTTGCACTAGTAGCCCTTGCAGAGAGTTCTGCCATGGTTCCCACAATTACCAAGTGATCTTGGGCCCTGGACACCCTTGACACCACCCTAGTTTTGTCCCTCTAGCCTAGGGGTGGTACTTGCTTCCTGTTGATACTAATCTCTGTGTTGCCTCACACACCCCACCCCCGCTCCATTTTGGATTCCCAAGAAATCCGTCAACTGGGTAGCCAATTTCCTGAATTAAACTCCCTTTAAATACTTCTTTAAAGTATTTTTTCTGGTTATATCCTAGCTAGTAAATAATTATATTTTAAAAAGTGGGAGGAATAAGAAATATGGGAGTAAATAGTCTTTATCATATTTTCTGCAGAAAACAGGTTATTCAAAAGGTAGTTGATGAGAATTTAATGAAAGAGTTATTTATAGAGTTGAGGGAAGGATTGAGGAACCCAATAGAAATGGCGATGCACCCAGAGACTAACAATATCAGGAAGCTGTTCCCAGCCTTACAAAAGAAGGTAAGGGAAAGAGCAGTGTTACTGGAACTGGCAAGACTTGTAACTGTGGGAAAGGGCCCTCCAACAGGAGTCGTGGCCATAGGTTGCGGAACACAGCCACTATTAAACTGTAAACTGGCAGGGAAGCATCATCAGGGAGGGGAAAAGGCTCCTGACCTCTCTTGGCTCCTGATCTTAGATCTGCCAGTACCTGTCATTGGCAAAATGCAGTTACAAGCCAAAGCTCAACGGGGTCTGGTGATCCAGTCCATAGAGGTCAGCCTCTGAGGGCATAGAACAGAGCAGAGAGAGACAGAGATTGGATCCAGAGAAGCAAATAGAGATTGATCAGCATACTCAACTTCTTTTTCTTTTTTTTTTTGAGGAAGATTAGCCCTGAGCTAACTACTGCCAGTCGTCTTCTCAACTTCTGAATTGAAAGTTGAGAGCACTTGCTAAAACTGATACGAAATAGCTGTAAAAGCATGTGACTAGGGAAAAACACACTGTATTTTCCTTTACTTGCACACAACACTCCTGACACCAGATGTATGGATTTTTTTTCCACCCCGCAGTGACCAATTCTCCAACACCAGCTGAGTGTCCTGCAATTCAATTCAATTCTGATACTAACTGGAGGTAGCACAGACCGCACGTTAAGGGCTTAGTCCCACAAAACTGCCCCCCACTTCAGATACCACTTGCAAGCAGTAGGTCCCCAAGTTGCTCACAAATTCTGTCTGACTTGGCTACAAATCAGAGGTTCCCACAATCCCTTCCTGGGGTTTGATAATTTGCTACAATAGCTCACAGCACCCAGGAAAACAGTTTATTTACTAGTGCTGATTTATTGCAAAGTATCTTTTAAAGCTCACGGATGAACACCAGATGAAGAGATACATAGAGCAAGGCCTGGAGGGATCCTGAGCATAGGGGCTTCTGTCCCTGTGGAGTTGGGGTGTGCCACCCTCCCATCATGTGAATATGTTCACCAACCTGGAAGCTCCCCGATCCCCATACTTTTGGGATTTTTATCGAGGCTTCATCATGTAGGTGTGATCGATCATTAACTCAATCTCCAGTCTCTCTCTCCTTCCCAGAGAATGGGGAGGGGGGCTGAAAGTTCCAAGCTTCTAATCATGGCTTGGTCTTTTTGGTTAATAGCCCACATCCTGACGCTATCCAGGAGCCCCTCCAAGGATTACCTCGCTAGAACAAAAGAACACTCCTGTCACCCAGGAAATTCCAGGGGATTTGGGAGCTGTGTGTCAGGAACTCGGATCAAAGACCAAATACTAGAACAAGAGATGCTCCTAGTGCTCTTATCACTTAGGAAATTCCAAGGGTTTCAGGACCCCTGTGCCAGGAATAAGGGGCAAAGACCAATATATATATTTTATATTATTTCACGGTATATTATATATAAAAATGATATAGCTAAAATGATCAGTTCTGAGTGAAATGTAAGAGCAAGAGAGGAGTTTTTTTTAATAAGCCATAATGAATTATTTGATTATGTAAACTATATATGTGTGTGTGTGTGTGTGTGTGTGTGTTTGTGTACATATTGTTTTGTGTGCCTGTCTCAGCCTAACCATAACCAATGTTGTGGCTGGACTGGCCCTTGTGGTTCTTATTATGATTGCAAGATGCCCTTTGGCAATAACCTTCAGGAAACTTGGGGAAAAAAAGTTTATTACTTATAAGTCCTGGAAATTAATGGCACACCTAGGGTCACACAGTGAGACTGCAGGTAGAGAGAAAGAGAGAGTGTGCAGGCCTGGGGTCCTGCCTTTTTTTTTTTTTTTTTTGAGGAAGATTAGCCCTGGGCTAACTGCTGCCAGTCCTCCTCTTTTTGCTGAGGAAGACTGGCCTTGAGCTAACATCTGTGCCCATCTTCCTCTGCTTTATATGTGGGACACCTACCACAGCATGGCTTGCCAAGCAGTGCCATGTCCGCACCCAGGATCCGAACCGGCGAACCCCAGACCATCAAAGCAGAACGTGCACACTTAACCACTGTGCCACGGGGCCAGCCCCTGGGGTCCTGCTTTTATTGGGGTTGAGGGTGGGGTCCCTAGAGTTTCAGGAGTTCACTCTTTATTGGTGAGTTTAAAACATGAGAGTGGGAATTTAAAGCTCAGGAAGAGAAAAAACAAGTAGCCCAAATGGTCAGTTATGGAAATCAACCAAGATCTCTAAAACAAAGGAGGCGGGGTGGGGGGTGGAGGGGCGTGGGGGGTGGAGGGAGGGTGGGCAGGGTCTGGCTCTTTATCTGGTCATAGCTGGCAATATGTTTATTCCAGATAGCCACTGTGAAGCGGATGCCTCTTTGAAGTGGCTGGCTCAGCAATCAAAGCTTAAGTCAGGCACTTGCAATACAAAAAAGAAAAAACCAACTGTCAGGGCTTACACTACACATATGTATACACTACATATATAAATATATACATATCATGTAATTTAATTAAAAACTAAGGTTCTTAGAACAAAGAAAATTGAAAACATTTTGGTGCCTGTATATAGGAAGTATTTGAGTGTCAAAGGTTATCTGAGTATATTTGCGCGTATGTGGGCATGTTCACAGACTAAAAAGAGGAAATAGAAAGCAGGAGAGATGGGGAAAATTTTTGAAAGATGAGAGGTTATCAGAAAGCAAAGAAAATATAGGAGGAAGTTGGGTCAAGAGCGCAAGTGTGGGGCTAAAACTTCCAGAGCAGCAAAAGGGAGATGAAGATTAATAATATTCATGAAGATTATGGGCAAATTGGAGGCCAAACATTGAGAAATTTGTTATCTGAACATGTCCATTTACTGGTTAACTAGATGTTATATCCATCAGCTGAGAGTGAAGGGAAATGGGTAGAAGGGGACATAAGGACAGTCAAGAAGTGGTGCAGTAGCTGAGATGGAGACAGAGTGACCACATAATTTATCTTCCATAATGGGACACTTTTGACAATGTGTTAGTTTCCCGTAGCTGTTGTAATAAATTACCGTAAACTTGGTTGCCTTAAAAAAACAGAAATTTGTTCTCTCACAGTTCTGGAGGCCAGAAGTCCTATATCAGTTTCATGGGGCTGAAATCAAGATGTCAGCAAGGAGGCAATTGTCCTTGAGATAGAGGCAGGAAGCTGCTGGGCCACACAACACACCTGCGTGTGCCTCCTGGTGGATGCAGCCCAGCACCAGGGTGTATGGATCTAGTCGTTCTGCAGTAAGCAGTCCTCAGAGCCATATGCAGTAGCCCTAGATAGACATCAGGTTCATAGAAGATAAGGCATTAAAAGTGTTTGCGAAGAGATTTGGAATTCAAAGAAGAGAGGTTGAATTTGAATCACTGATAAATGCAGATACAGAAAATGTGGTGGAAATAGCTGATTTCAAATTTCCTAATGGATGTTTGTTATGAACTAAAGACACCACAGAATTTTCTTCATGATCAGTGGGCACCAAAATTTCCAATGCAATATTTTCCCAGTGTTTCTGCTAGCTTCTTCCTCTTGCCTTATCTCGGTTCCTCCACTGCCCAGATTTCTGTGGGGGGATCACAACCTGGTATAAGCTATAATCTCTTCCCAATGGGAACATTGAGATCTGACTTTTTTCTTAGATTGCCTATTTAAACTCAAATCCATTAGATAATTTCAACTATTTCAACTTTATGCTGTGCAGATGCAGCTTAAATGTGAATTTCCTAATTGGAAAAAAACAATTAAAATAAGAAAATTAAATATAAAGCAGACATATCCTTCCTTCTTTTTCTTTTTAAATTTTGTATATACTGCTCCCCAAGGTTCAGTTGAACATATCCTAAAAGGAGCAGAAATTAGTTTCCTTAATGAAACAGGCTGTCCTATTTAAGAAAAATAATTTCTTCAGTTCTCCTATTCAAAGGGACCTATTTAGTTAAAGAACGATAGGGAATGACGAAATTATTTGGGGTGAAAAACAAACCCGGCCCTGTTAGAGATGCTACTTCAAGAATAATATATAATCTTTATTACTCTGTTGATAGATAGTTATGACAATATATAAGCATTGTTTTGAGTTGATAACAGCATTCTGTCAGTTCCAGGATGTATATATTGTATCATGTAGTTTCTTGATTTAATGCACACGTAAATAAAAAACAAATCAAGGCAAAACATTTTTTATATGGAAATGAAAAGGAATGAAAAAATAGAGGTAAGTAAACACGCTTTGCTCAACCCCACTTAAAGGATTGCATTACATTGTAAACATTTCTATTAGATTTTAAGCCTGTTGATTGGTGAGCTACTTTTGCTATTGTTTCCCTTGGAGATGCACCAGGTATGCACACGCATAATCCAGTTCATGTCTCATAAGCACAAACACTTAAAATTGAGTGAAAACAAACAGCCTTCAAATCTCACGACATTTGGAAAACAGCATGTGGAAAAGAAATTACAGTATGGATTTGGCAGTAAAATAAAATGACAGAAGAGGATTCTCTCATCTATTCTTCTTCACCTTGAGGGAGATCTAAATTAAGAAGGTGGTAAAGAAGGTAAAATGAGCCAACCATAAACACAGCAACCTATTTCAAAAGCATTTCATTCTGAAATGTGCCCGTGATTCATTTATCTATCTATTCTTCCAACATTTTTCCATAACTTGTAAATTTTGAAAGTTTGCCTTTGAGACGAGTTACTGACAATGAGCTCAATGTCTTTCAATTTAGGAAAATCGAGTCTATGCAAAGTGGCCTGCACTTAGAACTTTGCATTTTGAAAGGTAGCAGGCCGTTAGAAAAAATGAAATCTCGCCTCTATGGTAATGGAGTTGGAAGCCTCCCATGCGACAGTGCTAATAATAAGATTCTGCAGCAATTTAACCCACAAAGTCAAGCAATGACCTGTCAGAGTGATTCTGCTTCACTGGGGGTGTGTTAATGTGTCATTTCTTTGGGTTTCAGAAATAACAGACTTACTTCGCTATAAAAATAAAACAGAACTCAACTCTGGTTTTAAATTACTAAATTATTTCATGACTATTTTATGAAATATTGTTTAGAATTAGATTCCTGGGGACTGCTTTAACGTGTAGGGTTAACTTTGTGCAGCTCCTAACAGTATAGCTTCTATTGGCCAAATGCCTTATTTTAATCTATTGTTATATAAAAATGCTCCTTATGATGATAGAGCACGTTTGTAAATTCCACTTTCTAAGTTGACATTAAAACATTATTTAGCCTTCTCATAATGAGAACAGAAGTTGATCATGTTGCTGTTCAGGGAAAATAAGAAATAGTTTCTTTTTCTTTTCCCTTCTTCTCCCCAAGGCCCCCCAGTACATAGCTGTGTATTCTAGTTGTGAGTGCCTCTGGTTGTGCTATGTGGGACGCTGCCTCAGCATGGCTTGATGAGCAGTGCCCTGTCTGTGCCCAGGATCCAAACCAGCGAAATCCTGGGCCACCAAAGCGGTGGGAGTTCATGAACTTAGCCACTCGGCCACGGGGCCAGCCCCAGAAATAGCTTCTATATTCGTGAATATTAACTGCAAAAGAGAAAAAAAACAAAACATGGTAGCACACGAGTTTATATCTTTTTTTTTTAAAGATTTTATTTTTTCTTGTTTCTCCCCAAAGCCCCCCGGTACATAGTTGTATATTTTCAGTTGTGGGTCCTTCTAGTTGTGGCATGTGGGATGCAGCATCAGCATGGCTTGATGAGTGGTGCCATGTCCGCGCCCAGGATCTGAACCAGCAAAACCCTGGGCCTCCAAAGCGGAGCACGTGAACTTAACCACTCGGCCACGGGGCCGGCCCCCAGTTTATATCTTTAAAAAGTAGATATATTCCACCAAGCTCTCAAGGAAACACTATTTTCTCATTGCTATTTTATAGAATGGGTGGTGGCTACATTCAAAATTGAATGATTTTAATGAGACAATCAAGATAACAGCCAGATTTATGGCCTGCTGGGAGGTTATGGTTTTGAGAATACCTATTTTTACCCCCATCTCTCCTTCTCTGTCACTCACTGTCTCATTCTTAACCCTTCCTGTGTCCTAAAAGTTTCTAAACATTGGGCTTAACCCTGTCATTTTTGTTTTCATCTTATAAATTTTGAAATTTTATAAAGTAGGATTGTCATCACATATTTTCCATAGTTGCTGCCATCTAGTTTGTGATGTTCTAATCTGTGATGAACAGGCTTCATTTGTGAAATAATTTATTAATATCATGCCTGTTGTAAAATTAATTGATTGCCTATACCAGATAAATTTTATAAATTCGAAATTCTGGGTTAAAAGGAACTGAGGTGGAGTGAATTACTCAATCTACTATATATGAGGCCTACAGTTGTTGTCGATTTTTAAATAGCAGCTTTAATGACAATTCCAAGCTTGTCTTCTTAAAATTGTGGAGGAAATATTAAGGATAAATGTCTAACTCTTCTCCTTATGATAAAACACAGGCCTGGGGCCTTAGGCTATAACTGGAAGAGTGGGGATAAACTACACAACAATAATGCCTTCAGGATCATTTTACACCTAAAATTTTATATTAAATATAATTGTTTTATCAAATCAACTCATTTTATATACAAATACAAAAACGACATGTATATTATTCTCCTAATTCAGATTTTATGCAGGCGTTCCCCATTAGCCATCAGGAAGTAAAACTCCAATAGAGCTGGATTGAAAAACTGATCCCCTGTACTCTGTATAGTAAAGTCAGTTTATTTACCAAAGCACAGAAGAGAATTGATATTCTGAAAAAGTAGAGGTACATCTTGGACAATGTCATTCAACATAAGTGTCAATGCACTAACCACTGGATAGGAGAAACTCCTGAAACCTACATAGCCTTTTTATTGTATTGCAGAATAAGAAGGGAGGACCTATGGTCTCCACTTGATGTATTCTCTTCTTTTCTAATGCCATTGAAGTGTAATAGAATAGCTATGGTTGGGCTATTTTCTGCCTGTAATAGAATCTTTGATTTATAAAGGCACTGAATCAAGCATTAGCCTTATTTCTCAGTGTACACACACAAGTCATTTCAACCAGAACTGAAGGGCTACGGCCATGATAGAACACAGCAGCTGTTTAACACCACACGACATAACCATGCATATGAAAGAGCAGCAAGGGTTCCACTTTATTGATTTAATTTCAGAACGTTTACGTCTTACAGTGGGAATCATACCAAGATTTTTTCATTTTAGGGGACATCACTGGTCCAAGTTTAATGAGAGTCTATCCTCAATAGAATTTAAGGGTCATACAATTTCCAAGTTAGAAAATTCTTTAGAGAATCTATTCCCTTCCCCCTCGACTTATACATTAAGAAACCAAAGCCCGAAAGAGGTTAAATGATTTGACCAAGATCACATGGCTAGTAAACAGCTCTGACTAGAGCCCAATTCTGAGCTCCTTAATATTTTTATAGCACGATTATTGAAGAGAAAAATATTATGTAATTCAGTCCTTTGTATGTTCCACACAAAATCTGATGTTCAAAATGTACATTAGGAACCAGTTATTAGCAATTATGTGGCATGAAATAGAACGGATGGGAATCAGTGGCGTTTGTCTCACTGAAAATTCCTATAGATTTTCTAGGTTTGAATACTTGACCACATCAAGAAATCCAACACGGTGAAAGTGGATTCAAGGAGGGACACAAGGAACATTCGTTCTGAGTAGGATTTCTTTAAGTAATTTTCTCAGTTCCCTGGGTCCTTATTTTGCTAGTATTCTAATTTCACACAATCTTAGTTAGACTCATCAACGTACTCAAATCTGATGGAGAAAAAGAAACATTTTTTAAAAAGTAAAAAGTGGTTTAAGAAAACTGTAGCAGAATAAAACCATTAGCCAAGTATTCATATTTTCCGAAGCATTCCATAATGACTGATGTAACAGATAGTGGCTAAGATCAAGTGAAAGGAACGGACTTTATTTTAGCTTAATTGGTCATTTCCGTTAAAGACTATCCATGCCCAGGTTTGACGTTAACACTAGAGGCACCAAGCACATGCCACTTTCAGCTGCCATAGATGAAAAATCCTGGTTGCCTGGAACCCAAGCTATTGGCACTGTAAGCACCTGGCAAGTCAAGAAATACCAAAACACAGAGAAAAGGTTAAATGTCTGAAAATACAAGCAACAAATAATTCCAAAAAATGTCTAATCCTAAAACTCAACCTTTAATGCCTGCTGTGATTGGTAGATGACTGATCTAAGGGGTTTAAAAATGTACCCAGAAGCCAATTAAAAGTAGTGGAGGTCCCAGAAAGTGAAAGGAGAAAGCAAAGCCAGATCAGGGAAAGTGAGAGAGGTGCCCCCCCACCCACCCACAATGTAACAATATTTTAAATATAGAAAACACCGTTACTTGAATGTGCCCACATAAACCATAAATGTCCACTATTAAAGAATTGCTTATAACAAATTGAAAATGACATGAATATGCATCAATGGGTAAGTGACTAAATGAATAACTTCACATCGATACTCCGAAATACCACCTTTCTATTATAGTGAATGTGGTAGAGCCAAATGTATTGACTTGAAAGGATATCCTTGATACAGTGTTAAATTTAAAAATATACACATAATAATATGTATTTTATCATACTAATTTCATAAAATCTGTTTTCTTAACGCCCAACCATTTAAGGGTATATTTGTTTTCATACATGTGCATGAAAAAGAAAAAAGGATGAAAGAAAACACATTATATTCCAAACAATGGTTACGTTGCAGGGGTGGAATTGGAGTGTGGTGAAAGGGGAGATCACTGACTTCACTTTAGACCCTCTGATAGTATCAACATAATGAGCATATGTAATTTATTCAATTAAGTGACGAGTTTTTCAAAACTGAGATTCAAAATAAGTTTCTAGAAACACATACTATTTCCTTATAAAGACCCAAATAAAATACTCGGCAACTCCTATATAGACTACTAAAATGCAAATACTTAACAAAGATATATATATGGACATACAACCAAGAATAAAGAACAATGAATTGAAAATCAATGGTGTTCTTTAAAAGTTAATAGTCTTAAACTTTGGTTCTCTCAAGCTCTTTACAACTGTGGTCTTAAGCAAGCTTTAAACAACACTCCCTTTATGGAGTCTCTGTAAAATGCAAGACAAAAGTTGAGCAAAGGGAGTTACACATTTTTTTGAGATCCCTTTGAACCGAAAGCCAAGATATTTGATAAAACAGTGATGAAATGCAAAATTGTGCAATATTATTGCATGACCAGGACCTTAGTAAGTCTGTGTAACAGATCCGTATGAACTGGCCTGACCGAAGCAAGTTAACATCAAGTAAGGAGACTTAACTGGGCTTTGAAAGTTTCACCTCCAGACTTTACATTGAAAAATCTGGGAAACTGATTTCATGTTGTCAAATCCAATAGATATTTTGCTGGATTTTGATGCTCTATTTGGCACCAATTATCACGTTTCTTTGGTTAAACTATCAACTACCTTCAATTTCATGGTATCATTCTCATTTCTCCTGTTCCTCAACCTAACTCCGACTGTTC
Organism: Equus asinus; assembly: GCF_041296235.1. NCBI lineage: Eukaryota > Metazoa > Chordata > Mammalia > Perissodactyla > Equidae > Equus > Equus asinus. The sequence continues at coordinate 28,536,691 of NC_091820.1, read as the reverse complement.
TCTCTCTCTTTTTTTTTTTTTTTGAGGAAGATTAGCCCTGAGCTAACTACTGCCAGTCCTCCTCTTTTTGCTGAGGAAGACTGGCCCTGAGCTAACATCCATGCCCATCTTCCTCTACTTTATATGTGGGACTCCTGCCACAGCATGGCTTTTGCCAAACGGTGCCAAGTCCGCACCCGGGATCCGAATCGGCGAACCCCGGGCCTCCAAGAAGCGGCACGTGCGAACTTAACCGGTGCACCACCGGGCCAGCCCCCCGCCTATTCTCTTTTGAAGTCTATAGTGAACTTCCCCATCTCCTGCTTTATCTTTCATATCCCAAGGGCTCCATCCAGACCATGGCTCTGTCTATTCTATATGCTGTGCCTGAGTGAATTCAACCACTCCTTTCTTCCTCATAACTACCATTTAAACACCAATGGCCCTTGGTTCTAATCTCATTCCCGAGCTTCAGATTTATATATCCAACTGTTTGTTGCACACATCCACTCAAATGTTCCATAAAATACTCAAACTCAGCATGTCATCTTCCTTCTTCTTCACTATACAATACTAAGACCTGCGCCTCTTCCTGTGTTCCATTTTTCAGTTAATGCTTCTACCATTTATAAATTTAGCCAAGCCAGAAACATGTTCTTCCTAGATTTCTTTTTCCTCCACACCTTCAAAAATATTCAAAGTACATCCCCAATTCATTTATTTCTCTCTTTCTTCTCTGAAAACACCCTAAGGACCACTGTAACTTTCACATGCTATGGTTCAATGATTCCAAGACTGGCTCAGATCACATCTTACAAAAGTAAAGACTGGAATTACCTATGGCAGCGCTTCTCAACTGGAGATGATTTTGCCTCTCATTGGACATTTGACAATGTCTGGAGACATTTTCGGTTGTCACAACTAGGGCAGGGAGTACTACTGCCATGTAGGTGGTAGAGGCCAGAGTTGCTGCAAAACATCTTACAGTGCATAGGACAGTCCTCCACAACGAAGAACCCTCTGACCAAAATGTCAGTAGTACCCGGACTGAGAAACTCTGATCTATAGTTTTATGCACTAATCAGAGGGCTTCTTAAGCTGATATTCACAGATTGGATTGTAGAACCAGTGTATAGCCGTTCTCTAAGAGCATACCCCAATATTATTCTTATACGACTAATGTTCGAGTCACGGAGATCATTTATTTTGGGTCAGTATTAGTAGTATTGTAGTGGACACACCCTAAGAGGCCCTCAATGAGTCATACGTTGTATAATCCCCTCCCCTTGAGGTCAGCTGGAACCTGTGACTTGCTCCTGTTACAGGCTCTTAACATCAGCCCTGATATCAGTTCCCCCACATTGAACCCAGCATATATGGGGTTAAAACTAAAACCCACCACCCCCTTTCCTGCTGCTTTAGCTCCACTCATATGTAAATACCTGTTTCTTTAAACTTGGACTCCTTGAGCTTTACAACTAAATGGGAGTTACAAATTGTTAAAAGCCCAGGTGGCCCGAGTTGGAGGCGCACTAAAGTTTAGCTAATCATGTGTCCTTGAGTTTGCCAGGAAAGCCGCTGTCTCAAGATTATCAAGGAGCGGAGGCTTCCCAGACCTCAACTCCTCGACTCCCGGCGCTTGAACCCGCCTCAAACAAGAAGACGAGACAATGGTGAAGGACGCCCACCTGCCATCCTCCTGTCTCACCCTTCCCCCTGCCTGGCTGCAAGCAGCCTCTCAAGGCCAAACGCAGGCTGGTGGGAAAGCACCCAGCTGCACAAGCTACATGTTCCCCCCTCCCCTACCCAAAACCCCAAATAAAAATCCCTACCCATTCCTCATCGGGGAGCTAGCAATTTTTGAGGCATGAGCCCTTGCTTTGCTCCCTGTGCCTGGCATGGTAAAAACCTTTCCTCTTCCACTCAAGACTCTGTTCTCGTTATTTGGATTGGCCTCGGGTTCAGAGACCGAACTTTTGGTTACACTCCCAGCCAACTGAATACAGCAAAGGTGATGAGACCGTCACTCCCTTGATTATGTTACACTACATAAAACTCCCTCTTAGCACACTGGAGCAAGAAGGGGTCTCCTGCTGGCCTTGAAGAAGTAAGCTGCTGTGTTTTGAGAGGGCCATTGACCAAGGAACTGTGGGGGCCCTAGGAACCGAGGGTGACCTCTGGCCAACAAGCCACCAGAAAGTAGAAACCTCAGTCCTGCAATCACAAGGAACCACAAGGAATTGAATTCTGCCAACAACCATGTGAGTTTGGAAGAGGACGCCAAGCTCCAGATCAGAACACAGGCCAGCCGACACCTTGACTGCAGCCTTTGGAGACTAAGAGCAGGGAACCCAGCTAAGCTGCGCCTGGACTCCTGATCCACAAAAACTATGAGATGAGAAATGTGTGTGTTGTGTTAAGCCATTATGCTTCCGATAATTTATTGTACAGCAATAGATAACTAATATAAGTACCATTAGGGGGAAAAAAAGGAAAGAAACACAGGAAAAATGAACACAAATACCTTGAGTTAATATAATATAATTTATAAGTTTTTTCTTTTCTTTTTTTTTGAGGAAGATTAGCCCTGAGCTAACTGCTGCCAATCTTCCTCTTTTTGCTGAGGAAGACTGGCCCTGAGATAACATCCGTGCCAAGCTTCCTCTACTTTATATGTGGGACGCCTGCCACAGCATGGCTTGCCAAGCGGTGCCATGTCCACACCCGGGATCCAAACCGGTGAACCCCAGGCAGCTGAAGTGGAACGTGTGCACTTTTAACCGACAATTTATAAGTTTGATTTTTACATTTTCTTGTTTTCTTTTCTAGTCATTGATTTCTTTCAAACCATTTGCTTCTTTGTATTTGGGGAACTAGATTAATACACATATTAATCTAATATATATGCCTTAAGATTTTCCCAAGTTTTCACTTTAAAACTCTAGCAATGAGATAGTTGTGGTGAAGAGAATTTTGGCCGAAGGAATGTAATTAAATAAAATACTTCAGCAAATGGAAGGCTGGGTGTGATGACGTATATGATAAGGACATGATACGAAGTTCTTTGCTTTTAGCTTTATTTAATAATTTAGATTTGATAGCCATTTATTGTAGCTATTTTCAATACGTGGTATTAAATTTCAAATGGAGGCGATGACTCTTTGGTGCAAAATAGTTTTAAAAAATAGTCAAAATTGCAGGTAACTTGGCAAAGGATGGCAAATATGCTGAGGAAACATAAATAATATAGAGCTACTTTGTGATTAGTTTAGCACCCTAAAATAGCCACATTCACTACAATGAATGAATTATGTTGAGTATTGGGAGATTTCCTCAAATTTAAAACACTTTCTTCTTCTTCTTCTTCTTTTTTGGTGAGGAAGATTGGCCCTGAGCTGACGTCCTTTGCCAATCTTCCTCTTTTTGCTTGAGGAAATTTGTCCCTGAGCTAACATCTGTGCCCATCTTCTCCTATTTTGTATGTGGGACGCCACCACAGCGTAGCTTGATGAGCAGTGCATAGGTCCTTTCCCGAGATGGAACCTGCAAAGTCTGGGCTGCCAAAGCAAATTATGTGCACTTAACCACTATGCCACCAGGCTGGCCCCTAAAACACTTTCAAATTTTAGATATCATAACGTTTTATTTTATGTCATGGATCCTGACCCTCTAAAGCAGGAATCAGCAAACTATGACCCGTGGACCAAATCCAGCTCACCACTTGTTTTCATATAGTCCACAAGCTCAGAATGGCTTTTACATTTTTAAATGGTTGAACAAAACAAAAAGAAGAATAATATCTAATGACATGAAAATTGTGATAGTCAAATGTCAGTGCGGATAAATAGCTATTGGAAGCCAGCCACACACATTCATTTACATATTATTAATGGCTACTTGCAAGCCATACCAGTACAGATGACTAGTTGAAACAGAGCTTTGATGTAGCCTGCAAAACTTAAAATATATACTCTATTTCCCTTTTTAGAAAAAGATTGCTGATCCTTTCTCTAAAATGTTCTGTTTTGAAAACCACCCCTAAAAAGAAAGAATGTGTGTATATATTTAGTATGTGTAATGTATATGTTCATACGTGAGTGTATTTGATATATTATTTGTTCAATACTGGTTAAATATTATGTTTCATAAATACAGGATGTGATTCTTTTCTACAGCTTGACTCTTGAGGAATCTAGGGTACAGGCTTCAAGTTTGAACTCTGTTATTGTTTTCTTGATCCCTTTCTTCACGGACGGTTCACACCTCGTCCTGAGTGTTCAAAGCCTCCAAGCCACTCCTACCACCCACAGCCCTGCATCCTGCATTACACTGTTCAGGAATGTTTCACGCTGTCTGGGTGATTTCTTTACAAAGGCCCTGCAGGGGTGAGGAGTTGTAAATCATTACTTAGCATTTCCAAAGGGTTAACAAAAGGTATTGAGATTCTGTTAGCATTGCTTGAGGAGGACAGGCCAGCTCTCATCTTCGTCTTGAAATTTTGATAGCAGGATGTCCCTATAAAACGGAAATAAGCCCAAAAAGAAGATTAAGATGCCATTGGTAGAGGTTAGAAAACTCCAATAAAATTACTTTAAGAACCATGCACATAGTATGGCTGCTTTTCACATGTGAAAAAGGAAGAATGGAACATCACAGGAGGGAATCAAATTGCTGTATTATTTACTGCTGTGGACATTAGGCTGTTATGCTTTTGACAAAATGATTCTAAAACATATTTGAGGGGCCAGCCCAGTGTGTAGTTGTTAAGTTCACATGCCCTGCTTTAGCGGCCCAGGGTTTGCAGGTTTGGATCCCAGGTGTGGACCTACACACCACTCATGAAGCCATGATGTGGGGGCATCTCACATATAAAATAGAGGAAGATTAGCACAGATTTTAGCTCAGTGACAATCTTCCTCAAGCAAAAAGAGGAAGATTGGTAACGGATGTTAGCTCAGGGCCAATCTTCCTTAGACACACACACAAAAAAAATCCCCACAAAACATATTTGAGGTTTGTCTGATATTTATTTTCTCAGACTTCCTTGACACATAGACTTCATTTGTAATTTGGTTTGTAAAACATTGAGACATAAAATACATTTTAAGATACATTTTTTGCAGATATGCATTTAAATTTTTATTCCTCCCTCCATTTTCCAACTGTAATTTTACTAATATCTGTGATATGTGAAGATAATACAAAAAACCAATTCATACATAAATGAAATACTTTATAGAAACTTTACACAAGGCCTCTGCTCTAAAATCCCTGGCCCAATAGAAAATACTCTGCATCAACATTCCTGTCAATGTTTGTTGGGAAACAGAAATGATTGGGGTCCTGTAAGGGAATGGTGTTACATTGGTGCTGAGCCAGGCCCCTAGAATTATTTCGATCCTACCTAGCCCAGCAAGATCCTCCCTATCACCTTCCCAAGGAAGGTACATAAGAGATGCAGACAATAAAGAGATCCTTTATTCTTCGATGGGGTTTGGCCCTACACCTCAAAGTAGGGCACTACTACAAGACAACCTGGACCAGGCTCCATCATCCTCTGGTCCAGATGAGGGATACTTAGAGCCCAGAATCAAAGCAGACCGAGTGGTCTTCTGGCTTCCATAGCTCCACAATCAAGAGCTTTGCTCACTATTTCAACTAGAAAAAAGGCTGCACCTGATTTTCTTTCATGTTAAATCCTCGCCCTTATACCGCACTTCTGTAAACAAGAAAAGACACGTGAATGGAGAAAAAGGATAGAGCTTCTCAGACGAGGCCAAACCATATGGCCGAGGAGGAAGAGAGAACATGAGGAAGGGAGAGAAAGACCAAGTTCATTTGAGAAAGCCGTTTAAGTACTTAAAACGCTAAATCCAATAAAGGATTGGCCCACCAAATGAAGATCACAACATTTTATTGAAGAAAGAATAATGAGGAAAAGAAACCTTGAGTTAAGGTGGGCAATGGTGATTTACTAATTAGGAAGTTACCTATTATTTTGAGATTTGAATATTTCTCCTTTTAATAATCCAAATTATGTCTCTCCTTAGTAACTTACTCTCAATGATGCATAAACAGGTAAAGCCAATGCAATAGTTGTTCATGAAGTGGCTAGAGTTACAGGATTTCCTCCCTTTACCACCTCAGGTGGAAAAACTTGTCACTACTCCCTCCCCACACACATACACAAAGAGGTAGCAAAAGGTAACATTTGAATGCATGCAGGAAACCACAGTCTTTTAGAGGGGACTGATAGCAAATCTACCCAGCCTTTACTCTTGAGGGAGATATTATCTTTTTTATTCTGGATGGCAAAAAAAATCTGTTTCCTGTCCCACAGGGAGACACTATTTCTATCCATTCTAGTCCAAAAAGAAAACCTGATATAAGATGTACAAAATGTTGGGGGTCCGGCCAGGCGGCACAGTGGTTAAGTTCACACATTCCGCTTCTCGGTGGCCCGGGGTTCACCAGTTTGGATCCCGGGTGTGGACATGGCACCACTTGGCAAAAAGCCATGGTGTGGTAGGCATCCCACGTATAAAATAGAGGAAGATGGGCATGGATGTTAGCTCAGGGCCAGTCTTCCTCAGCAAAAAGAGGAGGATTGGTGGTAGTTAGCTCAGGGCTAATCTTCCTCAAAACAAAAAAATAGATGTAGAAAATGTGAGAGATCCGTGGATACTTGTCTCCCAAATATATGTATGTATGTATGTACACACACACATATATATAATATGTCCACTTTTCACAGTCACAAAAGTTAATTTTTGCACACATTGGATCAATTTTAATATATTTTGTGACATGCTTTTTTCATAGAAATCTTTCTTTGTCACTATACCTCATTCTTTTTAGCAACTACTTAGTATTCCATAGTATTTATACACCATGATTTATTAAAAGTTCTGAACCATTCCCTTATGAATGAAGTTTTGGATATTTCCCAATGTCTTACTATTACAAAAAATGCTGGGAAAAACAGCCTTTTTACATATATCTTTGTGCATATGTCTGAGTATTTCTGTAGGTAAAATAAATAGAAATAGAATTACTTAATCAAAAACAAGTGCACTGAAAACTTTGAAGGATATGTACAAGTTGTCTATGTCAATTTACATTCCTCCAATAGTATTTGAGACTGTCCAAATCCTGTTTTCCTATGTGTGCTAAAATACATATATGTCCCTACTAAGGATAAACCTATGGAAAGACATGATTTAAAATCATCATTGGATAGTACTTTGGATTTGAATGCAATTTTGTCCTCTGTTAAGCTTATCCCTACATAAACCCTGGAACCTGGCTATTATTAGTTCTAATTTTAGATGAGCAAAGCGAAGCATTTCAGTAAATAAGGAAGCAATGGAAAGGAGAGCTATCAGAACTTTCAGTGCTAATTTCCTATATTTTTGTATTCAATGCTGCTGGTTTCCCCTGACACAAATAAGGTATGTGCATTCCAGGAGGTCATACATCAAAAGGAATACAAGAACTTCCTACTGGAGCATTTCTAAAATGTATTTCATTCCCCAAAGGCAACTTTACTATATAGCTTCATCATATTTTCCAAAATTGAGTTTCGTGGCAGTGGACTTGCAACCAGGGACTCATATTGAACTTGGAGTCAACTCAAACTTCAGGTTCTTTTTGTGCTGCTGTTGTAGTTATTGCTGTTGCTGCTTTAACATAATCCACCACTTATCAAGGTTTCCCCAATTTGTTTATATATGTAGTTGACCTTTTTATCCTGAGTGAAGAACTTCATATGTATCCTTGCAATATATAAATGCATCATCTTGCTAATTTTAGCTCATATTTCCAACTTGTCGATCTTTTTGACACTTGATTCTGTCATCTATCATATTAGCTGACTCTCTCTTTTCTGCATCATCCATGCATTTAACAAATACACATCCTTTCCCTGAATTCATTCAACCTACTTACTAAAATGTTGACCAGGACGCATCCAAGCCAAGCACGTCTGTGCCACCAGCATCTTGTTCGAAAGTGAACAGCATTCTGTTTATAACTCTGTCTTGCCTTTCCTCAGAAGAGCCATGGCCCTGAATTGAAATGAATCTGATGTCACTAGCCCAGGCGTGGGGTATATGAGATGACTGTGGCAGGAAGAAACACTAATGGAAGGGAGAAAGCTGCTATTTTTCACACAGATCTATAGTTAAACAGACCTCATGAGAAAGGTAGTAGAGAAGGACAGCATATAAATTGAATTAAAATCTCATAAAATGAGATGCCCTTAATTTATTTTTTCCTGAGCATCAGTGTAATGAATAATTAAAAATGCCCTTTCTCTTCTTAGATTTGCAGAAAGCAGTGAATTTCTCATATCCAGTTGGCAGCCTTATTAGCTGCTATTGTTCCTTTTTTTTAAAGAGGTCATCCACCTGCTGAATTGGTTTTTTTAAATCATTTTGGTAATTATGTTTTGATGCTTATATTTGCATGATTATGTTCAAAGCTCTCATGTCTAATAAATGCACTGAATGCAAAAAAGGCAGAATTATACTATTGGATATGAAGGAAATGAGTACTTTAAGTGTCCATATGTAATTGTGGTCTTAATTAAAGACCAGTCCACCCAAGTTATATTTTTAAATATTATAATTAGGTCAATCCCCTAGTGGTCATAGCAAAGCAGCGATCAAGTTTGGAACATACCCAAGCTTGAGGGGGTAAACCCATTACAACTGCACCCCCAAGGCACTGAGGAATAGCATGTTAGTCAATATCAGACAGACAAGGCAGGCCCAAACCTTTCAGCGAAGGAGGAGGAAGCACCATTACAAGAGAGGTATGTGACCTTGGATGTTACTTGCATGGCTAATCTTCAATGCCAGGACCTGCTCAAGAGGGCAACAGTTGTTGGCCAGCTGCTATTCTTTGCAGACTTCACTGCATGGTCCTATTGTGCACCTAAAATCTTATTCAAAATAGAAAACCCAGCCCTTGGTTACTCCACCAAATTCATTCATATTTCAAGACGTAACATCAATTTGACCAGTCTTCTTGTCCATCATGATCAAGTCTCCTATTGAAATAGCAGTGGGGCACACTGCTACCATTTTTCTTGTATGCAAAAATTAAATAACAAATATACCTCCTGGATAATTTTTTCTTTACATTTCACTTTCTCCTTTCAAATTAATAAACATATGCCTCATTAAATTGGAGTTGGGAGGCCAAAATGAGGAGTTCTCACACTCTGCCTTGATAGCAGAGCCCAACAGGAAGAAGAAAGACTCCTTCCTCTTCTTGACTGGCAAGAAGCTCAGCCAATGAGAGACTGTCACAACTCAGCCAATGAAAAGCCACTACACCTGAACTCTTTGTTACACTGGCACTCTCAACTTCCTCTTTCCCTCTGGAAAAGAGCTTTTCCTCCCTTGCTGCTCCTCGACTTGCATGTGGCTCACTGTGGTTGCAGACCCTGAATTGCTATTCTTTGTTGATCTTGAATAAATCCATTTTTGCTGGAGAAATAACTGGCTGTCTTTTAGTTTATTTTTTCCCTTCTTCTCCTCAAAGCCTCCCAGTACATAGTGGTATATTCTAGTTGTGAGTGACTCTGGTTGTGCTATGTGGGATGCGCTCAGCATGGCCTGAGGAGTGGTGCCATGTCTGTGCCTGGGATCTGAACTGGCGAAACCCTGGGCTGCCAAAGCGGAGAGTGCGAACTTAACCACTTGGCCACAGGGCTGGCCCCTGCCTTTTAGTTTAAGGTCAACATTTTGGTGGCCCATACAGGGATCCAGAGTAGACTCCCAACAATTCCGAGGATGGGAGCAAACAGGTGTGGTACCCAAAATAGAGGCTATTGAGCTCACTGCTTTTCTCGCCAACCCTGGAGTTTGAGGGTAAGTCTTTCTCCTGGATTTGAGCTTCCACCCTCTTTGTATTTGAGGCTCTCCAGGTTTTATTCAGGATCTATTTCAAGACTTTGTGCTTTTCTGGTTAAGGCCTTGTTTGTCTGTGATTGCTGGGATGGCACTTCAGCCTGATTCTCATACTTGGAACTAGTTAGCCTTTGGTCCAACTTTCAGACTGTTCATTGGAACTGTGCCATCCAACCTTCGACCTGTTTCCCTTGGGAGCAGACTGTCCCTTGGCAGTGCATTGATCAAACTTCCGGCCAATTCTCTTGGGAACTGGACTGTTTTTTGGAACTGCATTGTTCTTTGAAACTATGTTGATTCAACCTTCAGTCTACCTTAATGAAATTGGACTGTTCTGTTGGGACCAGCTGGTATTAAGCCTGCAGGCTGTTTGAGTTGTTCAAGCTGTTTGAGTTACAAAGTGTTTAAGCTGTTTGAGCTGTTTAGGCTGTTTAAGAGTTATTTCTTTGCTCTGGAAGAAAGACCTCTAAGAAATGAGATCTCAGTTATCTAAATATTTTTAGGGCACCCCTCCCTACACAGACCCAGGCCAATTTTACATTTGAAAACCACAGTTATTCCTCATGCACATTTCTAACTAAATGGACCAATTTAACCAAAGTAATTTAGAATATCAATGGCCATAATGGGGAACATTTGAACTCCCTAAACTTGCTTTCTTTAAAACCAAATTGGACAACCATAGCTCTGTAATTTCCAAAATTGAATGGAATGCCTATTTCAATTGGTATTTTGAGGCTTCCAAATGTTATCAGGAATCTAAAATTTCCCCTTTGCAAAATAAAATGTCAAGGTTAACTGAGGAAAACAAACAATTAAAGAAAGATAAAATGGCTTCCGAAGCCTCATGTTCCTCTCCCCTGGGTCCTCATGCTCAGGACCTGCCTCCAGCCCCATCTTTCTCCTCTTCCATACCACCTACACCTTCTCTATACTCTCAGTTCCCCCATACTAACACTCTCCATGAACTTACCCTTTTCCCTGAACCTCTCTCCACTCCCTCTTCCTCTGAACCTATCAGATCCTGTCCCTTTAAAATTAAGCTTTCTGAGGACCCAAAGGCTAAACCCTTAGTTTCTTATATTCCCTGAACTGGAGCTAAAATGTAAGGCGTAGTCAAAGATTTTGCCAAAGTAACTGAAGATCCTCACAGATTTACTGAAGAATTTAATATGGTCATTCAAACATATCAACCTGATTTACCTGACTTATACCAGCTACTCATATGCTTGTCAGGGAGGGCCAGGCCCAGAATTGTTTGAAAGCTGCTAATTGGAAAAATCCTGAAAAATCCTCTAGAGTTACAACCAGGAGACCAACCCATTGACCTGTTGTCTGATTAGGCTCAGACAATTGTTAGATGACTCCGTCAGGCAATTCCTAGGACTTTCTCAAAGCCTGTGAATTGGAAAAAAATTCAGGCTTGTGCACGAAAACCTGATGAACCTGTTTATAAATATTACAATCAACTTCAGATGGTTTTTTTTTTTTTTTTGAGGAAGATTAGCCCTGAGCTAACTGCTGCCAATCCTCCACTTTTCACTGAGGAAGACTGGCCATGAGCTAACACCTGTGCCCATCTTCCTCTACTTCATATGTGGGACGCCTACCACAGCATGCAGTGCCAAGCAGTGCCGTGTCCGAACCCGGGATCTAACCCGTGAACCCCAGGCTGCTGAAGCGGAACGTGCAAACTTAACTGCTGCGCCACCGGACTGGCCCCCCCAGACGGTTTTTAAAGAAAATTCTGGTCTTCCTTCAAATGTTGATTCCACACAGGTAGCTTTTAACTCTATGCTTTTTAATGGGCTAAACTGGGACCTTTCCCAGGACTAGGATGGAATGGAAAACTATGTCCACTCCAGATTTAGTTAATCTGGCAAACCAACTCTCTCCCACTCCAGCTGAGTCACCTAAAAGAAAGTACTGAAATTCTTAATCTTCAACTCCTGCAAATGAAGTTCCCCTAAATGAAACCCGAAACCTTCTAGGTTTTGCTATTAATGCAAAGAGCCAGGACATTGGAAAGAGACTTACAAATTTAAGCACTTCAGATGCCTTCAGCCCTCTAACCAGCCTTCCTAATGTCCTCCAAATTCCCAATGACAAGGCTCCGAGGAACTACAGAGGCTCTTCGCAATCCTTCCTCTTAACTGACTTGAGGAAACATTTCTCCAGATTGGAGATGAATCCCTTTCTGTCCTAACTGACCCCAGAGCCACACTCTTGGTAGTCAACCCCACCACGATAAAACACCCCGACTCAGTGTACTAAAACAGTTTAAATAGTGAGGATTTCTAATAGACCTCAACAGATTCCTATTTCTGAACCTATTTCCTTTTGTGTAGGCCCTTTTAGAGACACAGGCCCTTTTCTCCTTAGTTCCTCTGCCCCTATTCATTTATTAAGCCAGGATTTCTTAGAAAAGTATCAAGCTGGAATTTCTTTCTCCCAAAAGGGAAAATTCATTCTAAAATTTGAGTAGCCATCAAAACGGCCAACTAGGTGAATTCAATGACCTCTTGGCATCTTTTACTTGCTCCGTCTGTGAAGATACTAGAGCTGATTCTGGAGACATTGATCATTTGTCCCTGTTGAATCAGCTACCACCCTCCTTTGAGGCTCAATCTCCAATGGATATTGGTAAAATTCACAGTGCACCTCTGATCAAGATTCAGACACCTCCCTCAAAACCTCTCCCCAGAATTAATTCCTACCCTATGAGTAAAAAAGCCCTTCAAGGCATAGAACTCACTACAGAAGATTATAAGGCTCAAGGCCTCAATACCCCTTGCACTAGTCCTGTAATACACATATTTTACCTGTAAAAAAACCCGAGGACCAAGGGTGGAGGTTTGTCCAGGACCTCCAAGCAATAAATAACATTGTTATCCCTCGACACTGTTGTTCCTATACCTCATACACTACTAACATCCAATCCCACTGGAAACAAATTCTTTACGGTAATTGATTTATGCAGTGCGTCCTTTAGCATTCCAGTTGATGAAGCTAGTCAATACCTTCCCGCCTTCACCTGAGAAGGGAAACAATTCACCTGGACAGTGATGGCTCTTTGTTTTTCTGAGAGCCCTTCTTATTTTTCACAAATCCTGAAGGCGGATCTGGATGCTGTGAATTTCCCCAGGGGTTCAACTTTGTTGCAATATGTGGATGATTTGCTTCTTTGTGTTCCTCCCAAGTCTCCTCACAGGAACATAACATCCACTTGCTAAGCTTTTGGCCTTAAAGGGCCATAAGGTCGCCAAAGAGAAATTGCAGTTTGCCCAAACCCAGGCTCAATATGTAGGGCATCTGACATCAGAACAAGAGCTATACCTAGACCCAGATAGGCTTCATAATGTCCAAAGTTTCCCCAAATCCAAAACTAAGAGCCAACTGCAAGGTTTTCTTGGGCTAGTTGGTTATTGCCAAAATTGAATTCCGAACTTCTCTCTTATGACCAAACTTCTGTATGTTTTACTAAAGAACAGCAACCCCAACCCAATTATGAGAAGAACCAAACGACATAGCTTTTAAGGCCTTAAAGGAGAATCTGATGAACCCACTTGCCCTTGAACATCCTAATTATCAGATTCCCTTTTTCCTTTTTGTAGATGATAAAAAAGGAATGCCCTTGGGGTATTCACCCAAAAACATGGGACCACAATTGACCTATAGGTTATTATAGCCAGCAACCAGACCTTGTGGCACTGGGATACCCTCCCTTGCTTAGAGCCATTACTGCCACTGCCCTTTTGGTTAAGGCCACCAAGAAAATTGTTGTGGGATCCCCTCTAACCATTTTTGTATCTCATGCTGTAGAAGCCCTCCTGAATTCTCATCACACTCAACATTTCTCAGTCAGCTGCCTGACCTCCTATGAAATCCTTTTGTTGGCTGCTCCTCACATAACTCTTACATTGTGATAACCTTAACCCTGCTACTTTTCTGCCCTCCATTACCAATGAAGTTCCTCCCGACTGCTTAATGCTGACAGATCACCTGCTGACTCCTCGTGATGATATACGGGAAACTCTTTTGGGTAAGGCTGACCTCTCATGGTTTACTGATGGTTCTTAAGAGGTGACAATGACTAATATTGTGCTGGGTATGCTGTTGCAACTCCTTTCGATATTGTTGAAGCAGCACCGTTACCTGTGGCTACTTTGGCCCAATAGGCCAAATTGTACCCTCTTACCTGGGCTTGTACTTTAGCCAAGGGCAAAACTGCCAATATTTACACTGATAATAGATACACTTTTAGAGCAGCTCGTGATTTTGGGATGTCGTGGAAGCAATGTGGCTTCCTTACTTCCAGTGGATATAAAATTAAAAATGTCCCCTATATTCAGACATTGTTGGATGCTATACTTTTACCTGCTGCTTTAGCTATTATTAAGATCCTGGGGCATTCTAAACTTGACTCTTTGAAAGCTGAAAGAAATCACATTGCTAACATTTCCACATCGAATGCTGCCCTTAAAGGAACCAACAACAGCCAGGCCTCTCTCATGGTCCAAAGGGACATTTCCCAAATGGTAACTTAGAAAAATGGGCTAGAGGAGCCCAAGGATTGGCCTCAGAAAAGGAAAAACGACAGCGAAATTCAACAATTGTTGGTTTGACAAAAAGAAAAAGCTCTGGTTCAGATCAAATGTTATTTGGGTTGTTAACCCAGTCCTACCAGAGGCTATAAAATTCCCACTCCTAACCACTGTACATACATTAAAGCCTTGGTCTACTAACAAAATGATAACTTTCATGAATCAATATTGGTGGGGAAATATTAACAAGGCCACAAAAAGTGCCTACCTCATTTGTCACACTTGTCCAAAATACAATCCTGGGAAGCCTGTTCGTACTGCTCCCAGACATTTTAAACTGCCTAATGGACCAGGTTTAGCAAATGGATTTCATACAACTTCCTGTCTCATGGATATAAATGTTTTAGTCATGGTCTGTATGCTTTCTCACTGGACCGAAGCGTTCCCTTACAGACAGGCTACTGACTCTTCTGTGGCTAAAGTCCTTTTGGAAAGGATTGTCCCTACCTGGGGAACTCCTCTCAAATTTCATAATGATCGAGGAAGCCATTTTACTGGTCAGGTACTTTAACAAGTCTGTGCTGTTTGGCCAGTTTTATGACACTTCAACTGTGCTTACCACCCTCAATCTCTGGTTTAGTCAAACACACCAATGGCATTATTAAGATTCAGTTGGCAAAATTTGTAGAGACCCTCCAAATACCTTGGTCAAAAGCATTGCTATTGGTCCTTCTAAGTCTCAGATCCACTCCCCTTGGAACTCATAAACTCTCACCCTTTGAGATAGTCACAGGACACCCAATGCACTTGGCTCCTGCCTCTTTTGACAGCTGATGAATGGAGATATGCTCCAAAATTGCAAAGGCCTAACTGCTTCTATGAAAAACAGAAGCATGTTTTGCTAGAGCATTCTTTTCATGGTGCGCTCCAGGGAGACAAAGACCTTACGGCATCACAGTTTGCAACCTGGAGACTTTGTCTACTGGAAAAGACACCTCCAGAAGGACTCTCTGCAACCTCACTGGAAAGACTCCTATCGGGTGCTGCCAACTGACCCTTGTGCTGCAAATCTCCGGGGAATAGACTCTTGGATTCACGTGGCACACCTAAAGAAAGCACCTAACCCTGACTGAGCCTGAGCATCATCTGGTGACTCAAAAGGAAAGATATCCCAGAATTGAAGCAGATGACATCTCATGAGACAGCCTACCCAAGATGTCCAGATCAAGTCTGTTGGAATTTTGTCTGCCAAACCTTTGATGATGACATAACACTTCAGATGATCTCCAATGCCTATGATCTTGATAACATGTGGACTTCAGAAAAAAAATGCCTGGGAGTTCTCCCTTTATGATCCTGAGGAAAGTCATCAAGAGATGAAAGGCTGCTGAAAGCAGAAAAACCTGACTCTTGATTGGCAATACTTTCAGAGAAAGATCTTAATCAAAAGGGGAAAATGTGGGGCCGGCCCTGTGGCATAGTGGTTGAGTTCACGTGCTCCTCGTCAGTGGCCCAGGTTCACAGGTTTGGATCCCGGGTGTGGACCTAGCACTGCTCGTCAAGCCACACTATGGTGGCATCCCACATAAAATAGAGGAAGATTGGCACAAATGTCAGCTCAGCAACAATCTTCCTCAAGCAAAAAGAGGAAGATTGGCAACGGATGTTAGTTCAGGGCCAATCTTCCTCACAAAAAACGGAGGGGGGAATGTGGAAATTAATAAGCAGGAACCTCATTAAAATGTAGTTGGGGGCCAAAAAGGGGGAGTTCTCATGCCCTATGTTAACAGGAGACCCCAAGAAGAAGAAAAAAGACTTCCTCTTCTTGATAGGCAAGAAGCTCAGCCAATGAGAGACTGCCACAATTCAGCCAATGAAAAGCCACTACACCTGGAACTTTTGATTTACAATAGCCCTTTCGACTTCCTCTTCCCCTCCATCAAAGAGTTTCTCCTCCCTCGCTGCTAGGAGACTTGCACCTGGCACACCATGGTTCCAGATCCTGAATTGCAATTCTTGGCTGACCCTGAATAAACCCATTTTTGCAGGAGAAATAACTGGCTATTTGTTTAAGGTCAACATTTCTTTGACTCAACTTTATCTCTCCCTGTCTTTCCTGTTTGAAATCACTAATTTTATGCAATAAGTACCTACTTTAATAACACGACTCTTCAAAAATATTGCGACAGTAGGCAGGAGATAACTATGCCCTAAAGGTCATTTTTTGTGTGTGGAGTAAATGAAACAAGTAACAGTAATACGCATAACGTTCATTACTTATGGACTTATAAACATCTATCATAAAATCACTAGTACTATAGGGCTGAAAGGGACTTTAGGTATTTTTCTCCTCTTCTACAGTATTTAAACTTTTCTAATGTATGTGACCTTATTAGTTATAGAAATTTATCCTTTCTTTTCTGGACTTTAATTCCGTGATGTTGACTGTGGTTTAATGGATCCCTAATTGCCCAGTAGCTTTGACAGTGCCTGGCAAATAATACATACGTACTCAACGAATATTTGTTAATCAAGTCTTCTCTATGTAAGATAAAGGAACTAAGACCCTGAAAGATTGACATGATTTGAAGTGGCTTACACAGCTACTCAGCAGGGAAACCTAACTAAAGCCCTCAATCTCCCAGTAAAATCTTGTGTTGTTTCTTAACTATTTTGGACTTGAATCTTGCCTTGCCCTTGAGGACGCAAACCATATGTTGATCTTCTAGAGTATCGTCTTTGTTCTTTCACTTGCCCAATTCCAGTCCAAATGCTCCAGAGATAGCTCCAAAGGAGGTCTTTAAGAAAAACGTATGGACTACTTTATTTTGAAAATTTTGTTGTTAAAAATGCTTTATTAAAAAACAATGCTTTATGGTCTAACCCAACTGCTATATTGTAAATTATCCATTCACCATTTTCCCTTGCCAAAGCTTCCCCAGATTCTTGTAAATCTCAGGGCAATGTAGAGACTACAGGGCTACCATTTCTGTCGACTGTTTGCTAGTTCATCCAAAAGAATATCTATGCCTTTAATTGCCCTCTTTAGATAGTTTTCAGCTCTTGGAAATTTGGCAAAATAAAACCTTTGTAGTAAAGATGCGATGCAACAATATATACCACTCCCCCTACAGAGGGAGAAAAGTACAAATGTGAATCACGTGAACCACAGAGATCTGTTAGATTTGAGATAATCAAGAGGAAAATCATCCACTTCCTCTACTGTGCATAACACCTCTGGGAATATTATCATTTTAAAATGCTAATCCTCACTCAGTGCCCTCAGGCCTTGCCCCAATCCCCTATAGAAGCAGTTCTCTCTGACAGTGGGCAGAAGTTGAGTCACCAGTAGGCAAGGGCACAAAACTGATAAACACCAATCCCTCAGCCCTTAGCCGGGGAAACAATAAATATCTTCAACAGGTATGTAATGAACAGGCTGCCCAGCAAGTGCTCTGACTCCCCAAGCAGGGATTAAGTCCACATATGCACCAGTGTGTCCCCAGCAGATGCAAGCACAGACAGATGACAGAACCAAGAAGAAAGCATGCAGGCCCCCCAAAATTCAACAAGGGGCTTAGCACACAGTAATCGTATGAATCTGCTCCGGTCAAACACTGATACTCCTCTGCCCTTGGAGGTCTGCTTGGGTCTAGCCAACAACTGTACGCACTTGTTGTTAAAGGGAAGTCTTAATGTAGGGGATGGGGAGACGGTATAGAAAGAAAGACATTCTCACGGCCAGCACTCCATGTTTTGTTTTGTTTTGTAGAATGTAAAATTTCCTTTATGCTTCTGAGAATTGTTTTTCAGCCATAAAGCTTTCAAAAATCTGGTGGACCTAATTCAAAGCCTTTAAAATTTATGTTATAAAATTTATTACAGTGCCCTTATAAATCAGCACTAGGTAGTAACAAATTATCAGAACGTGCCATATTTTAAAAAGATAAATCAGAATTAAATAGTAAAGAGAGAAGGTGTTTTCCAATCAGACAGCCAAAGCACTCACTAATGGGAACATTTGCAAATGCGACAATGATTTACAGCAGGGCTCTTGGTTAGAGCGCATAAATCCCGCAGAAGATTTTGCACCTATCAACTGGGACTTTTGGTCCATTGTTTATAAATCAAGAAGTTAATGAAGAGTCAGGGATCTGTAAATCCAGACACTAAATTAGAAATTTGCAGCCTTTGATTTATAAATAAGTTACCTCGAGAATTACATATATAAATTAGCATAAAAAGAAATTGCATTTAAAATCAGGTGAAGGTTCACACTTATAAATCAAGGTTGTACATAAAAAGGTTGTACATAAAAATCAAGGCTGTACATTACCGATACCAACTTAACCACTTCTACGCCTCTGCGTTTCCTGAGACCGTAACAGGGATGTATAGCACAGAATGCCAACACTTAGCAACTTCAGTGAAATAATTGGCTTGTTCTTATTCTGTTAATTAAGAGAACTTTTAAAAAATACAGTATTTACATTATATTTTTTTGCTGTACCAAAAAAGGCCCAAAAAATTGGTTATATGGTACATGATAACCTGAAGAGACTCCATCTAGTTATATACATAAAGTTCAAAGGTCTTCCTTTTCCCTTCAGATACGCACGCGCACACACACACACACACACACGATCCCAGGTAAGGACAATTCTCTTGCATTTTACTTTGCTTCTTAACCTCGCCCCACAGTGGAATCCTTGACAAGCACATGTCATTTCTGGGGCAGGTTGCTCAAGGCCCATGTGATCATTTTACACAAGCTACAGACTATGACACTGAAGCGGATGAACTTGAAGGACCCGCACATGGTCTCCTGTTTGTTTATCCCCAAATATCTCCTCAAAGGAGAGGGCAGACTCTTAACCACAAGAGAACACGAGGGAAGCAGAATCAAGGGACAGGTCTGAGGGCCCCGGCAGGTGACCGACTGCGATGAGGCTGAAGGTGGCTCATTAGCCTTTTCCTGGCTCTGTGTCAGAGCCCCCATTGCTGGACTGTCTCCCTGGGAGTTACATCCCCGTGGAGGAGCTGGGCCCAATGCAGTTTCGTGGAGACTCATCCTGTCACAGCTCCTCTCTGTCCCTTATCGCCACATCCCACCCTCCCCTGAGAGTCAGGAGCCTTTTCCTCCTGGCTACCCTGAGGCCGAGGTGAAAGAGCCTGCCCCGCCATTCCCACGGCAGCGCCCCTGCCTCTGTCTCCTCTCTCCACACCGCCTGGTTAGTGTCTCACTAATCAAGGAAATCATTTAGGCTCCAGATGTGACAGGTTGCTATTCTGTGACCCCATGCAGGCTAAGGTCTGTCCATGTTAATAGGACTTTCAGGCGTTCTTCCTTAAGGGAGGTAATTGTGTGGGACTTTATAGAGATCGAGGGGAGGGGTAATAAGGGAGTGGGGGGGTGTTATGTTGAAGGCGTTTGGGAACAGGGCCATCTGTCCTAGACTCAGCCAGATGACACTTCATAAGCCACCGCTCCCTACCGTGGCTGGGGCGGGATAAATGAGGTCTTAGCGCCCAGCTCATCTGAGCGCTAGGCCGTGAGTAGAGAGTCCCCGGCCCTTTCCCTGCTCTGCTTTCGCGAACTGGTTATTCTTGGGTATGGACGCCCTGGACTCCCCCACGTGTCTCCTGCACAAGCTCTGAAATCATAGCCCCTCGCGGCAGACACAGTCTCCCACGGGGAGTGAGGGCTAGAGCCGGGGACTCAGTGCTTATCCTTCCAACCCCGGTCTCCACCGCGACTTCATGACTCCGCCTGTTTTCCTGTCTTCCCACGTCCTTGCTGTACAGCTTCCCCAAATTCACGCTCGTGGACTGTTGATTCCCTGCCTTTCAGGTTGGCAGCTGGGCTGCTCTTCACAGCATGACATTCTTGGGGGGAAACCACGTGAAAATCTAAATGTCAATTGTGTCCTCATCTCGCTTGCAGACAGAACCACTTGTCCTGTTAGACCATGCAGATCCCTTAGCAGCCACTTCATATTATTTGTTAAATTGTAAAAACACAGGCTTAAAGAGACACACTACATTTCTATGCTTGTTAAGATGTATTGTGCTATGGTGTTATAAAGCAAATTTGTATTTCCTAAATTAATCGAATGAAATAAAAGGGCATAGTTCCTAAAACCTGGAGTTTGAAGGTAACATTCTGTCTTCACTCAATATTTACTCTCAGGTTTATTTAACATCAGACCTAAAGTTAGATCTGGTGTGTCTATTTCAGACTCATTGTCCCCTTCTGCATTCTGCTCAGAACTCTAGAGAGCTGGGTGTGTCAATAGATTATTGGGGGAGCGACAAAGAAGAAAATCAGAGCCTGTGGTTTCACGAGTTAGGCACAGAAATCTCCCATCGCACTGATGGAGCGGCTCTGTTAGGGCCATACAGTCAAAGGAAACCTAGGAGATTGGATAACACGGTGTTTTGCTTCATAAGCATTTGATTAGGTTTTGTCTATTTTCTGGAAAAAAAAGAGCCATTATTCAGGAGACAGACAGACAGACACACACACACCCTGGTATACACAAATATATTGATTGTTATGAAGATTACAGTCAGTGGTTTCTACTCCTCATGCTTTCATTTGCGGTGTTAAATAGAATAATGCTAGTTGTAAAGTTCCAGACACTTCGATGTTTCCCCGTTATAAGTTCATCAACACTGAACACGTGTTAGCCGTTATAATTGTTCTAATATCATCTATTTTAAGAGGACTACCAAAGCGATATTACTGATATAATTTTATTTTTCCCAAGAAAATATGGCTCTAATTTCTAAACCTGTGTTTATAAAGTTCAACCAGTCACCAAATAAAAAGCAATGTTTTCAGTATTGTAGAGAAACTGGATGACTTGTGAAATGGATACTCTATCAGCGGATTACCACAGAGCATTTGCGAATAGAGATGGAAATAAAGGCTGTTTAAATGAATAAACAATCAAACAAATAAATGGCAGGTAGAACCTGTCACTTTGCGGAAAGAACAACTGCATCGTGATTTGGGGTCTCCGGGGGATATGTTCCATCTGCCCTAGACCCACTGAAAGCCATTCTCTGCTCTTCTGTGTCCTGAGAGGCTGAGCCCTGCAGTGTCTAGCCCCTGGGCCCCTCTGCACTCCGGCTTCCACGGGGTTTGGCTGGGGGAGGCGTCAGCAGGAGCTTGGAGGGCAGGAAGAGAGCAAGGCTGTGGCATGTATTCCTCTCACCTCTTCCCAGCTTGGGCAGTTATGGCAGTGGCTGTCCCCCTCCACAGCTACAGCTCCTGCCAGCGACCCCTCCTGCAAGGCGCCCTCTCTCAACCCGCTGCCAAAACACCTTTCCCCTGCAGGTGTGGTAAAGGCTTCTGTTGTTGCAGGCCCCTCGACACCTCCTGGGCTTCCCTACCCCTGTCCACACGTCTATAAATTGCCTCGCACTAAAAGGAGTCACCTAAGGGATCATTTTGTCAACCACCCTCCTTGTTTGTTAATAGATGAAATTAGTCAAACATCGTATACCTATTGCAAAATTAGGGTTAGAATGGAAATCTCTGGACTCCCAGTCTAGGCAGTGCCCCATACAACCCTCTGCCATGTTCCCACATGGGAAGAGGCCTGGGGGTATTGTAGTAAGAGGGAAGGCCATGGCACATCCATAAGAAGAAAGGATGGAAGGACGTGAAGAGAGGCATGGTCTGTGCACCTGCTTTGGCATCAATAGTGTTGTAAGGGGGGCTACACCCCTTAGATGGAGAGAGATGCAATCTTCTCACAGAAGAGTATTCATGCAGACTTCATGCCTCCTCCCACAAGGGCCAGCTCAAATTCCACCTTCTTTTTGAAGCCTTCCTGAAACTGAGACCACCAAACAAAATTAAATTCCCATAGAATTTATTGCTTCTAGTGTTGTTGTGAAGATCAAGTGAGATAATGCATATTGGAATGCTTGTAGAAACTGATAGATTTACAGTATTATTAATGAGAACCATCAATTTTACATGAGAATCCTTGCCTCCTAGATATGGTATCTGTTTTGACCTGAAAGAAACATGAAAAAGATGCTATTGTCTTAACCCGTAATTAATATTTCTCAACTTTCTTTGTAGGGCTCACATGAAGGGGCTCAATGAAGAATGAGTAAATAAACAAATTGGCTAGAGTGTCTTCGGAATTTTGGCTTCAGTATCTGTTTTCCTCTTGGTTTACGCATCTTGACCGTAGCCGGTGGGAGACAGTTTTCCTTTATGTAACTAACTAGGGTGAGGCGGTCTCAGTGGACTCCGAGAGGGTCTGTATCGTGGGCAGGGACACAGTCCTTCTGACTGTTGAATTCCTGGAACATAACTAGAACCTTTGCTCAATTGTCCGATGTTGGATGGATTACATCATTTCTAGTAGATTTTCGACAACCCTCCAATGAAACAGCTCCCTCAAAAAACGAGGATTTACTAAGTCATACTTTTCAGAGGAATCACTCCACTCAGAACTGGTAGAGTCAGCTCTAAGAGAGAAAAAACCCAGATCGTTCCCTGAGCTATACTTAATGCTAAAGCAGCCAGAAAATACTTCAAACTCAGCTCCACAAAGAACGTGCGGCTTCCAGAGCCTGACAGAGATGCCAGGGTCTCTCAAACCAGTGAAACCCTAACGGTCTCCAGCAGTCAGGCATCCGCTTTTGCATCTGAGCTGAGGCTACTGAAACAACGGAGAGGGACAAGCTGAATGGTGAGGAATAAAGCCCAGGTTCCATGAAGTTCAACTTCCCCCTCAGAGCCTCGAGAGGAAACACAGGCTGCAGAGGCGGCCAGCTCATTCGTTATCCCCCATTTGCCCTGAGGAAATCCTGCCAGCCGATACTCCCTGAGCAGTGCGTGGATGCAGACTCATCTGCAAAGTGCTCTTGGGAAACGGATCTGGTACGTGGAAGACAAGGTTCTTTTCCTCGAGTACCTGCCACCCCCTAGAAACACCCCGGTGCCGTTCGGCAGAGAGCTGGTAGGCGGTTCATAGGGAGAGTGCAGGAGCCGCAGTCACGGGCAGGCCGAGGTGGGCACCCCGTATGCTCAGCTGCTACGAGCAACTGGACAAACAGACCCATGTGGACAAGCCTGTTTGTTTTCAGAGGCTTAAATCTGCAGCAATGCCAGCGTGTTTGGAAGAAAGCTGATAAGTATGTCAAGATACTTCTGACTTAGAAAAGACTAAAAGAGTAATTTACTCTTATTTAAAAGACCACCAAAATAGGGACCAGCCCTGTGGCTGAGTGATTAAGTTCGCACGCTCTGCTTCGGGGACCCAGACTTCACAGGTTCTGATCCCTGGCATGGACCTAGCACTGCTCATCAAGCCATGCTGAGGCGGCATCCCACATAAAATAGAGGAAGATTGGCACAGATTTTAGCTCAGGGCCAATCTTCCTCACAAAAACAACAACAACAAAAAAACGACCACCAAAATGCAATGCCAGTTCTGACTTGAATAAGGGAGTTGAACAAGTTGGTTCAGAGGTGGATTTTTAGGGGAGTCAGTCTTCGTTTAAGCTGTGTTGCTGGTATGTTCGAATGCTGCATAAGAGCTCTCTGAAGTGGGGCAACAGGCACTAGTCATTGGAATACAGGCCTTAGGTTATGAGTTAAGGAAACATTTGCCTTCGGAGCAACAAAGATCAAGGGAAGTTTACAAGGCTGTTAGAGGAAGCCTATCAGAGACCATTTGGCAGTTTGCCTGCCGACCATGTGGTAGCCCTTTGTCACCTTTAGAAGGGCTAGGTCAGGGACCTTAGGGGCCCAGCACCCTGACTAATTCTTCCCAGGAGCTTGACACTGTCAGAATATATCTGACCTCAGGGCCTAAGCTGACATCACCAGCTCTCAAGAAGCACTTCATGAAGAACATACCCTGCAGGCTTCCAAGACAGGAAACGCTGCTGCCTACACACCAAGTGTGGTACTCTAGTCTTTTCATTGACCATGAAGCTCTGAAGGGGTTATTTGGACTCTGGCTGCATCTCTCCTCAGCTTGCCTTGCAGATGAGTGCCCTTCTGTACAGACGCCTGTTATTGCACTGGAAAGTGACGCCCTGACTCTGTTTACCAGTCTGTCTTCCCAGTGAGAATTCCAGTTCTTTAAGGAAATGTCTATTTAACCTTTACTGAGATGAAGCATTCTCAACACCAGACTTAGCACATAGAAAAATGAAATATTTATGGAAGGAAGGAAGAAAAAGAGGGAGGGAATGAAAGAGGGGACGAAAAATTACAGAGTTATAAGTAATAATGATTGTCACCATTTATTGAATTCTTACCATACAACAGGAATGATCTTACTTGCGTTATAAATATTTTCTCCTGGGAGTCTCAGGGAAACTGTAAGGTAATATTATCACTCATTTGCAGTAGAGAAAACTGAGCTCAAAAGAGTTAAACTTTCATCAACTCACAGATGTGGTAAAATCCACATCTGAAGTCAGTTTTCACTAACGCCAAATCCTGTGTTCTTATCTACCAAGCCCAGAATACACTGGAACTGAGAATTTGCAAACTTTCCCTGATCCCATAACTAGTTAGTGGGAGAGTCGTTGAAGACTTCTGGTTCTAGCAGTGAGAAGCTCTCTGAAGGCAAGTGACAAAAAAACATATCAAGCTCAGTTAAACCAAAATTTTGCTCTTTAAGTGTTTCACAGATCACAAGAAAAAGACTGTGTTCTGGGTCTCAGGGACCATTGGAAACTATAGACTGGATCCAGGGCTGAGGAAGTCACCGGGAGCATTCCTCTCACTTCCTGGTTTCTCTGCACATCTGCTTCATTCCTCCTTGCAGATGAGCGTTTCCTGCTTCTCAGATAAATGGTGGAAAACCAGTTGTCTCACAGTCCCTGAGCACTACCGAGACACACCCACACAAAGAGCCTCAGCTCTGTCCCAATCCGGATTTCTGTGGAAGAGCATTGGATTGACCTAGACAAGTCTAGGTGTCCACTCTAGTCCAAATGCTCCGGGCTGAGGGGTGAAGTCATGAACTACTAAGAGGGCTGATGGGGATTCGCCCTGGTCTGTGATCCTGAAGATTCAAGGATGGGTTAATTCCCAGATTAGGGAGAATAGCCGCAAGGTGGAGAGACACTCTAAAATTATCTACTGTACTTGTTCAAACTTCTTACCACTCCACATTGCTTTTCAACCCTTTATTAAGGGACAATTAAACTAAATTTATATGTTTGTACTCTATCGACAAATTTTATCTTAGTGAGTTTTACTTATAATGAAGAAAAATTGGTTACTTTTTTATTGTTCTATAGAAAAATTTTGAACATGTGTTTTACAAAGGTTTTCAAAATCTTGGAATTCAAATTCAAAATCCTTGAAAAAGAGCAATGTACTGGTACAGGTAATATCTATTATACCTTGTCTAAAATATGCAAACAAAAGCAAAATGTTAAATTCCAAAAGCTTAGATGCCATTAAAATTTCTGAATTATTTCTCTGGAAGCTCCAGAAAGGACCAGAATAACAACCATTAAATACATGCTAGTCCTGCCCAAATGAGTAACTTAGTTCACGTGAGAATTAGGCTTTTCCAGCTAATGAATAGATTTGTCTCATCCACAAGAATGAAATTTATATACTGAGTATTATGGGTTCTTTCATACATATAATTACAGTTTTCATATATTATTTTATATGCACGTATATTCATTTGAAAATAAAATGAATACCCACTCAGGTATTTTCCTGAGAGAAACGAAAACATGTTCACACAAAGACATATACAAGAATATTCATAGCAGCTTTGTTTGTAACAGCCAAAAATGGAAATAAATGTCTTTCCACTGGTGAGTGAATAATTATGATACATTGGACAATGGAATACTACTCAGCATTAAAAAGGGACAAGCTGCTGGAACAGGCAACAAAATGAAAGAATCTCAAATGCCTGACACTAAGTGCAGAAAGCCAGACTCAAAAGGCTAATGTAGGGGCTGGCTCTGTGGCCGAGTTATTGGGTTCCTGCACTCCTGTGCGGTGGCCCAGGGTTCGGATCCTGGGCGCGGACATGGCACCGCTCGTCAGGCCACGTTGAGGCAGCGTCCCACATCCCACAACTAGAAGGACCTGCAACTAAGATATACAACTATGTACGGGGGCGGGGGGGGGGGGGGGCGGGGGTTGGGAAATAAAGCAGAAAAAAAAAAGATCGGCAACAGTTGTTAGCCCAGGTGCCAATCTTTAAAAAAAAAAAAAAGGCTAATGTATTGTGCAATTCTATTATAGGACATCATCCTGGAAAAGGCAAAACCATAGGAACAGAAATCAGATCAGTGCTGGGGGTTGGGGGAGGGGATTGACTACAAAGGGTTGTGAAGGAACGTTCAGGAAATGTTCTATATTATGATTATGGTGGTGAGTACATGACTGTTTATATTTGTCAAAATTCATCAAACTGTGCACCTGAAAATGCTGAATTTTACTGTATCTAAATTATAAATCAATAAACCTAACTTTAAAAAATAAAATAGGAATATATACTCATGATAGATAATGAACACAACATACAAATGTGCTGCTCTTTAAACTGACAAAAATAGGTTTTGCTTATATAACATATATTTAAAAATTGAACTGTGTCCTATAGTCTCCTGATTATTCATTACTTTAATTAAAAATAATGTCTTTTAGTGTATTGGACAGCAAAGTTGTGTTGATCAACCCATTTATAATCTAAGTAACGGAGGAAAACATTGCAGATTTGTCCTTTTTTATGAAAATCTGACATGCATATACTCCCCAGATACACACACACAAGCCCCGCGAGCATCTCAGGAAAGTCCAGAAAGCCCTGGTTTCATCTGATATTTAAATATCTAATTTATCATAACACATTCTGAAAACTAAGTCCATTGCCATTTAATCGATGTGAGGTTACTGGGACCTTGTAAAATGGAAAGAATCAATTCAATCATTGATTAGGTCACTCTGGTTTTCCCTGTAGAACATTTTCTCATTTACAATTTTCAAAGGAACAGGATTCCAAGGTGCTCCAGATGATGAGTTCAAAACTTGACCCTGACTTGTCAAAAGAACAAAGTGAAGGGATCCAAAGACGAAGAAAAGGAATTCCTAGGGACAACAACTCCAATGTAGGAGATGAGAAGCTTACTCTATGAGTAGATAAGGCTCTTATGTTCATGGGTGCTAGGAGTTCAGATAAGGCCTTCTTGGGTTCCTCAGATCCTGGGGTCCAGCAGCAGTCATTAGAAAAGAGAGCTGCCTGGGTAATGTACTGTGAGGAAGCACACATCCTCAATTGCACGACTGCCAGGACCAATGCTTCCAAACAGAAGTGCATGGCATATATGCATATGTGATTTATTTGCCTTGCTGGTCAGGTAATATAGGCCTCCTTATGAGCACAACTGTGCTTTTCTGTAGCACAGATCACCTTGAAGGCTGGTACTTTTTAGGAAGTGCTTGAGTTATCAGAATGAGGCACTGAAGGAAGTCCTCTGGCATAAGAGGAAAGAGAAGCTGGCATTGGGTTCCAAACGCTTTGTTGGGGCTAAAGTCTTCCTCATTGTCAAGGGCCCATCCAGTGAGGGGACACCCAAACAAGAAATGAACATCAGGTCTCCAGGCCTGGCTCCCTGGGACCCACCTCCAGGCTAGTCTTCCCAAGAGACACAGGCTGGCAACTAAGCATAGAAACAGAAGGAAAGAACTGGACACTAGCAGCACACATGTTATGACTGTGTTCTCCCTCCCAAATAGACTTTTATGGTGTTGGGACATACGACTCTTTTAAAGATTCTTTTATTGGCAAAGGATAGAGAATTTTTGAAGTTATATGTAGGGGTACAGGTGGTTTGAAATTGGACCAGACAGCAGAATGCCATACTAACCCAAGGCAGCTCTCTCTCCTTCTCCTGAGAAGCGTGTTTTTCACAAGCTATCCTTGCTTCTCCTTGGTCCATTCTGTTCCATTTTCTCTTCTTAAACAACTTGTATTATCTATTTGCTCATGCGTTTTCTTCTCTCTTAACTTTAACATGACCTTTACCAAATTCACTCTCCTCTGAAGTCAGTGTCATGCAGTGATTAAGAGAAGAGACTCTGGAATTATATAGACCTCAGCTTGAATCACGATCCCATCAGTTATTATATAATCAAGTAACTTACCTTCCCTGGGTCTGCAAATTAAGAACAGTGCCAAGGTCATAGAGCTGTTACGGGGATTTAAAAGATAGTCCATGTATGTGCTAGACAGTGTCAGGCCCAAGGTAGGGACTCAGTAAATGTTAGCTTTTTGTATTTCTCACTGCATCCCTTCAGCTTCTGCCTCCAGTTATGATTAATAAATTCTTTCTATTTCTGTTCAAACTCCTGAGAAACAAAATAAGATTGGCATAATTCTTTTATCAAACTACACAGCTACAAGGCTGTCCATGGATTAATGAGTCGCTAGTCAGATGCCCTCTCCTGACCACTTCACCATGGCCGAGACATGAATTTAGGTTACTAAACCTACCTAGCAAGGCCGCGGAGGTTATGAGGGGAGCAGTATTCTGAAGGAGAGGCAGGTCTGGTTGGTACTGATCAGCATTCTAGAAAGAAAGTGTTTATAAATACAGGTTTTCACAGTATTAAACCAATGCTCCTTTATATCTGAAATGACCATGGCAAGTGCTTGTTATTGGTTTTCATGAGTTTAGCTGGTAGGGTAAACCTGTGTTTTACTTCAGCTTACTTACTTTGAGAATTTCTGTTGTAGTTTGATTAAGATCATTGATACAATGATAATAATTAATTCAAAGGCAATTCTAGAAATACAAAACAAAATTGTTTCCATGAAACTGTCTTCATAGCAATCATCCCCTGTCATGGCAATGGGCGGAGTGAATCTGAACTCTGTTTGCTATTGCCTGTGAGCATCTTCCTGAAGGTAAATTAGCTTCACATAGCAGGCAGGCAAGCATGCCAAAAAACATCCACATAAACCTCCTAGAAAGGGGCATGGGAACTCAAATTCAAATGAAACCATCTGTGCAGAGAGGCCTGTGAAGTGGATGAGTGTGTTATTTACAGGCCAATTCCATGAGGTTTGCTGGCTGAGTAATTAGGACAATAGCTTCTCTGGCCTCTCGCCCCACTCTGACTCAGCTCACACAATTTATCTACTCAGTCAAACAGACCGGTTCTCCACCACTCTTCTGACCAAGCACAACACTGTCTATTTCAGGGCATAACTTTAAGGCCAAATTCTTATCTACTTTGGTACGATGATTTATTTCTTCTTAGTTCATTTCATTTAAAAAGTATTAGGAGATAACTTTTGTAACTCATTGGTTAAAGACAGCAAGACACAAGGATCTGGTCTCATTCATTCATTCACCCATTAATTTAACAAATATTTTCCAAGGACCTCCTTATGCTAGACCTTGTTTCAAGTACTTGAAACACATCAATGAAGAAGACAAAAAAAAATCCTACCCTAATAAAGCTTACCTTCTATGAAGATACAAAATAAACAAGATAAGTAAAATATATGATATGATGGAGAGTGGTACCAACTGGATAAAAAAAAAAAAAAGCAGTGAAGAAGGAAATACCTATGTTACTTTTAAAGTAGAAGGATAGGTATAGCAATAAGACTGGAAAACATTCCATGGATGTCTCAGTTCTATATCCCCAAGTCCTGAAAGGAAATTGAGAAAATCTCTCACATGGACAGACTCATCTGTGGGTAACAACTCTCCATTGGCCCATACCTTTAGGTAGAACAGAAGTCGGGGACTTCAAACAAGCCAAATCTAAGAGAGGGAGTAAATTCTACTGAAGATCAGAAGAGGTGTTGGGTAACTTTATGGGTAAGTCCATAAAGCAAATAAAAGTAAGAAATAGATCTAGAAACCTGGTAATCAGAAGAGGAGGAAACGTCAGGCATGTGCTGAAGATAAGGCCAGACATGGCAACAGGCAAAGCTGAAAACAGTCTCCTATTAGGAGCCCAGAGATAGGTAGGGTAATTGGGAGCCAGATCCCCAAATAGGATCACAGTAACAGGGGACAGAACCCAGGCAAAGAGCTTGAGAAGCAGATTTAGAACAACTCAGCCGAATTAACTTCAGCTCCAAATCTACATTCACCCTCACCAAGGATCTTTGAAAAACACCTTCTTAGGGCAGAAGTCAACTCATTCTGTCCGGGCCTGCATGCAAAAGGAAGAAAGGGTGGCTATGATAGTAATTTCAGGGGTACTATTTAATGTACTAGGGACAACCAGAATTACAGTATAGTGTTAAGCAGAATGGACATAGGTCCTAATGCTGAAGAGGGTCCTGCAAGGCAGTTCCGGGCATTCCCCCTTAGTTGCTGAATGGATCATATGGTAGTTAGGGGGGATGCCTAGGGCAACGACAAAAAGAAGGCTGATGATCAACTGGAACTCAAACGCCTCAATATATTGATACGGTTTGCCCAAATCTCAGGTATTGGATCTTAAATCCAAGATCCTAGAGGGGCAGTTTTGATGACAAAAAGGAGCTTTGGTCATTAATAATATTTTGGTCTAGGTGAGGAGTGGTCCAGGTGTATAGTCATTAGAATACAGAGGACCAACCGAGTCGCTTGCAGGCTGTCTATGGCACGTTCCTTATTCTCTCCAAGCTGTGACTCTCCAGCAGTAAAATCGAGGTAATGACACCTACCTCCCAAGGGTGTTGTGAAGATCAAATGAAATGGGAAAATGCTCAGTGTAGTGACTAACACATAGAAATTGCACAGTAATCACTGGAACATGATGTTACGCTGGAAGGGACCTAGATAAGATCTCGTCCAATTCCCTTATTGCACATATGAAGAACTTTAGGTCCAGGGACGTTGTCATTTCCTCATGGTTACCCAATAGTTTAATGACAAGCTCAGAAGAGGAACGCAGGTTTCCCGTCTCCCAGGTAAACATGCTTCATTCTACATTGCATTACACAGTCGTCTCTCAGTATTCGAGGGGAGCTAGTTCCAGGACCCCTCACTGATACCAAAATCCAAAGATGCTCAAGTCCCTTATTTAAATGGCATAGTATTTGCATATAACCTATGTGCATCCTCCCATCGTTAAATCATCTCTAGGTTACTTATAATACCTAATATACTGTAAATGCTATGTAAGTAGTTGTTATGCTATATTGTTTAGGGAATAATGGAGAGAAAAAAAGCCTGTAGATGTTCAGTAGCAATGCAACCATCGCAGGCCTTTTGATCTGCAGTTGGTTGAATGCATGGATGTGGAGCCCGTGGATACAGTGGGCCGACTGTAACTCTTTTATCCTTTTACAAATAATTTACTGTAACTTTGCCCCTGTGGAGCGTTAATAAAATATGAGTTCATGTTAATAACTTTTTGCTGTAGAACACATAGTAGGGAAGAGGGAAATGTAAACATAAAATGAGGTTTTGTGCATAAGGATAAACCTCCGGAGATATGCTTAGTGAAGGGACTCGGAGCGTGGGGCGCAGGATTCCGGGGAAAATAGCACACATTTATGTGTATATGTATATAGGCTACGAACTCATTCTTTCAAGAATGACTAGTCAGCGTGATGCTATTTTCTATTTATTGTCCTCACGGACATTTCCCAGTTATTCTCTAACTTGACTCTCCAGAAGCCCAGGGAGCGGAATATACTCTGACAGAAGTTGACACTTCTGCCTTGGGAACTGTCGTCGCTGAGTCTTCTGTGAACCTGCTTTTCTCTGACTGGCAGCTTCAAGGTGATGTGTGTATGAGCAGGAGTGTTGAGTCAATAGCCACAGCACGAAGAGTACTTGTGGCAGATTAGCACTACTGCTGACTGCCGGGGACAGCAAATTCACATTAGAGAAAACTGCCAAATACGTCACCCCACTCCCTGCTTTTCATTATTTGTCCCACGTCAATAACGGGTTTGTGTGTGGAGAAAGCAAAGGAAACAAACATCTGGCCTGGGTCCTAGCCACTCTCCCTTACCTTGCCCCCTCCCCAGTCTGTAGATCTGTAAATGAACAGCTCCACTGATGGAGGCTGAGGTATGGTTCTGTGGTTCACTGTGTCTGTGTGTGTGTGATTTTGCCATTTACACAAACCCTTAATAGTTACTAAGGCGGCAGACCATGTTCTACCTTCCAAGAAGCAGAAGAATCAGTCACAATCTGTCAGAAAACAACTGTTTGCCGAGGAACTCTTCCAGAAGCACTACCCTTTGTTTAATATGTTATTGATTTTCTAAACTGTTAAGTATGGTTTATAATGGCAATAACCTACATGATACCACTCATTACATTAGTTAATACCTAGTTTATTAGAACATTAACTTTCGCCACAGGCAATTAACTGACAAACTGATTGTGTGTGTGTGTGTGTGTATGTGAGAGAGAGAGAGAAAGAGAGAGAGAGAGAGAGAGGGAGAGACTTATAATGAGAGATTTCCAAGGGAACATTAGTTAAGGATTTTTAAATGGTTTGTGGGGACTCTTCAATACATCCAGACTCTTTTTGTCCTTCTCCTTTCTTCCTGGAAGAAACAAGCCAGCACTGCACAAGTCTGAAGCCATCGCTGACATAAGTGAGCTAATCCACAATTAGCCATAACCGGAAATCATGTATATAATTAATTAAATGCCACTATTAGTGGAAAGATGTGTGTGTATCTGTGTGTGTGTGTTTGTGTGCATACAGGTGGAGAACTTGGGAATAGGATAAGGAAGAGTTCTAAACCATGTGAAAATATCAAGTGTTGCCACATCATTGGTACAAGGTAAGATTCATGGTTATTCCTTTACAGAGAGGTAGCATGACATATGGAAAGTTCTTTATATTTTATTGTATTCTCAACTTAGTATCTCTGTGTGAAATAATGCTGTCTAGCCTATCTATACTCATCCAATAATTTTTTTCCTAAGGCTCTTTATGAAAAATGCTTAAGATTCTCAGTATACTAAAAATATATATATATATATGAAAACATATATGTGCCTGAAGAAGATGCCTTGATATCTTTGTTTTTAAAAAAAGTTTAAAAGTTGGTATTTGGAGGAGATAAGACTTCCAGAATGGTGGAGTGAGGAGATGGGCAAGTCCTGTACCTAACACACAATGATACAACTGGACAAAATTGACAAAACAGTCATGTCAATAGTTTTTGGAAATCAATCAAAGGCATACAACAATTTGAGAAGCACTTTTTAATGCTCAAAAAACTGTTGAGATTCGGGCTTCAGGTACAAAGTGTCAGTCTGTGACACTTTCACCTGTACCTGCTCCTTTTCTTCCCCTGCCCCTGCCAAGCTCATTCTGGATGGTAGCTCTACTAAGATGGTCAAGCCATAAAAATCGGGAGCTGCACTGCCAGTGGAGGCTGACCTGATCTGGAAACCCACATGCAGGCACTTTGCCAGAAACAATAGCTATGTTGGTGGCAAACAATCAGGGAAGGCCAACCTCACAGCTGAGTTGTGATACTGGACGGAGCAATTTAGCATACAATCTAGCAATTTCACTCCTAAATATCTACCCAAAACAGATGAATGCATATGTCCACACACAGACTTGTACACAAGTGTTTACAGCAGCATTATATATAATAGTCAAAACCTAAAAATAACCAAATGTCCATCAGTTGATGAATGGATAAACAAAATGTAGTATATACACAAAATGGAATATTATTCAGCAATAAAAAAGAAAGAACTACTGCTACATGCTACGATATAGGTGAACCATTAAAAAAAATAGCTAAGTGAAAGAAGCCAATATACAAAAGACCACATGTTGTATGATTTCACTTACATGGAATGTCCAGAAAAGGCAAATCTATAAAGGCAGAAAACAGATTAGTCGTTGCCAAGGACTGGGGTTAGGACTGTGGGGTGAATTCAAATGGGCAAGCAGGATCCTTTTAGATTGTGGCTATGGTTGCACAACCGTAAAATTTACTGAAAGACGTTTAATTGTGCACTTAAAATGGATAAATCGTATGGTATATAAGTGTACCAAAATAAAGCTGTTAAAAATTGGTATATGATAGAGTATGAAAATATGAGTAAGAATACTAGCACTAACACAGAATAATCATTAGCTCTAATATAATAATCTAACTTCTCTTAAAGTATGAAGCATCCTGAAATAGCATTGTAATATTCTAAGTAAGTTTTATAAAGCAAGTCTCTTATTGCTTCATAAT
Organism: Equus asinus; assembly: GCF_041296235.1. Taxonomy (NCBI): domain Eukaryota; kingdom Metazoa; phylum Chordata; class Mammalia; order Perissodactyla; family Equidae; genus Equus; species Equus asinus. The sequence continues at coordinate 28,502,050 of NC_091820.1, read as the reverse complement.
ATACTAAAATAGAAAATTCTAAGAGCCCCATTATTTTCCTTGGTATATCTTAAGAAATTTTCCCATTCAGAAATGGTCTCATAAATCATGATAATAATAATTTCAGATAGTTATAGGAGAATATGTTCTGAAATTACAACATGCATTATAAGAAACTATATACAAGAAAAACACAGGAATTGCTCTATATTCCAGCTATTGAAAGAGAGAAAAATAATTGCTAATCATTTATTCTGGCATTAAGCAATGCACTGAACAAAAGTGTGAATACCATTTCAGAGAGTACGTACCAAGGTCTTCTGAGATTAATGTAAAATTCAAACTAATTGAGGAACCTGAGACCATTGTCTTTATGTTCGTTCACAGAGTTTCTTTGCTAGAGACTGATCAGAAGCTCAGTTTTGTATTTTGTCAGGACAACGGCAGCTCAATAAAATAGTCTTTTTGCGCTGAATAGATTTTTCCTGAAACGTAGAAGATAAAATTGTGGTCAATATAGTTTCTTGTTCCTTAAATTTAAAATGTTGGAAGGGCCATTTCCACCTATGAAAGTTATATAACATTATGTGCATGCACGTATATGCATACAGATACATATATAACAAATATGTATATATTTAAGTAAATAATATTATCTGATGTTGATGGGGATGTGGGAAATTTGATAACACCGTATGTTGCTGGTGACATTGTCAAATGGAAAACAGTTTGTTAGTGGCATCTTGAAACGTAAAAAGTCTTCATGCCTGTGACTAGTAATTGTCTTTCAGACAGTCTGTCCAAATATCCTGTCACTTGGGCACTGCTTCAATAGGTGCAGCCTCTTTCAATAGGCCCAGGGTATGTCTGGATATGAGAAAGAACAATCTGACTCAAAGAATCTTAAATCTTTGCTAATTTCAGAGTGCCTGGCTGCATCATGATAAAAGAATTGACAAAGACTAATGTAGGTTAAATCTCTTTTCCCCTCTGACATATTTTCCACAAAGCCCTCTCAATTCAGTTTCATCGGTGTGTCAATCCATATCCCATGTGAATTAATGGAGATGTTAACAAAAGATCTTGGCAGAATGAGTCTGGAATTGTGACCCTCAAGGCTAATGTAGAAACAATGGTCACTTCAGGTCCTATCTGGTAAGGTTTTATTCTTCCTAAGGCTTTTAGCACTTTATGACCTACAGTACCTGCCAATGAGCATGTGCAGAGTCCTCATTTGCGTCCTCAAGCTTCTGCTAGCTTTGTACCAAGCGTATCATTTATGTAATGGGATGATAAATGCGATTTTTCCTGTAGGCTCAGAAAGAGGCCACAAAGGCTGAGAAGAGAACAATAGTTGCCTGGTAACCACACATCTAAGCCAAGGGGCTGGCCCAACTATGCAGGATTTGCAAAGTGGGTAGCTCAATGCTGGGTCTTCCAGCATAAATAGATCTTTCACCTCCAGCTCAGAAAAGAGGGTGAGATTAAAAAAATCAAGATAGTTAATCTCATGGTTTTTGTTTTGTTTTAGAATTCTTACTGAAGTATTATATCCAAAAGAGAAGTATATGCATTGTGAGTGTGCAGCTCAATAAAATCTTATGAACTAAATTTACCCATGACACTAGCACCAGAGCAGGAAACAGAACATTACCGGTACCACAGATTCCTCCCTCACGCTTCTTCCAGCCAATTGCCCCACTATTCTTGACCTCTGACATAATGTAGAGTAACTTGGCCTATGTTAAGGATTTTATATAAATCGTGTCGTACAGTATATATTCTTGTGCCTGGCTTCATCTGCTCGATGTTGTGTTTTTGATATATTGATGTGTGCAGTTAGAGAATGATCATCCTCACTGCTGTATAGCATTCCATTGTGTGAATATACCACCATTTTTCCATTCTATTATTGATGGGCAATTAGGAAATTTTCAATCTACGGCTTTTATAAATAGGGTTTCTATGAACATACTTTTGTTGAACATATGCGTACATGTCTGTTAAATATCTGCCTAAAGAGTGGCACTGCTAGCTCATAGAGAATAGATATGTTCGGCTGTAGTATATAATGCCAAAGCATTTTCCAGTTATTATACCAATTTATACTCCCACCAGTAACATATGAACCAGTACTTTCTTTTCCATTTTAGCCATTCTGGTGAGTGTGTAGGGCAGTGTAGTGGCAAGAGGATTTATTTCAAGAGAGATTTAATTGTGCTGTGTTTCACCTCCCCTCAACCCAAGTGAGAGGAGCTTTGAGATTTATAAGAAAATCTTCAAATGTGTTTCTAAGAGTTTGAGGAACAAGAGGACAAGCATCTGACTTCTGCCTACAAATTCTAAAGGCAAGATCTATGGCCGGTGCAGAATGGAGAGGGCTGCCCTGGGAGCCAGTTTCCAACAAAGGTGGGCAGAGGTGTAGGTTTCCTGGGGACCAAACATGACCTGGAAAAGGCAATTCAATCTGGGTTTTCTCAAAATTTGCTCTGACCCAGAGGACTGATTGGAGATACATAAGGGATCAAATTATAAACAACTGAAAGCCCAGAGGCCAAGGGTGAAGTTGTATACAGCCAGACAGACAGACGGCATTCCTCTTACCAAGGAGTTGAAGTGGGAGGTCTCCAATAGGAAAATTGCTAAGAACACTGTAAATGCACCGCTTGGGAAGGAAAGAGGCCTCATTGGAAAGATATTATTACCAGAATGCCTCAACAACAGATTCCAAATGAAGCAGCCACTTAAATGTATGCCCTTTTCACCAATGCCCTGGGGTCAGCTGTATAGTAATTAGCAAACAACCAAGAGAAAAAGCAAGTGCCTGTCCTATCCCTCCCCTGCCCCCCACCACCCACTGTGGGCTTCCAGTGCTCAAGAACGTCTGTGCTTAGGGAGGAGAAATGCTTAACTCTGAATAAGTTTGACATTTAAAATAACACTAGAGTAGACTGGAGTTAAGTCATTATGAGATGAAATTGAACTTGTCAATGCTTTAAAGAGATTAATTTTTTTTTTTAAGAGGGACTGGAAAAAATAGGGGGCATGTCAAGGATTTCATCCAGGGGCAGGGAGAGAACTGATCTGCAGTAAGAATTAAAAGGAAGAGGATGAAAAAGAAGAAGGAAGAATTTCATACAATATAGGTAATTTGACTTAATGTTTAAAAAAACAAAAAACTCTGATAACCTCAATGTTAATCTCCCCTATGACATTCAGTCTTTCACATATACAGCTTACAGGCAAGCAATAAGCAGCAAAATGTTGGAAGTTTATGTGAAAATTGCTGCAGTGCATGTAAAAATGAATCAGCTTCAACTACTACCTCATCATGTGCTTCAGAAAAGGCAAAATCCAACAGAAGGTGTGTGACTGACATCTCTGAGTGGCAGAGTGACATCCATCTACTTAAGGATGGACAGTGATAACTGCATGCCTGTGCCCTCATCTACTAGTGCTCTGAGGATTGGTCCATTGAACTGTTCTGACAGCTTTAGGGACAGAAACAGTCCTGTGCCAGTTGTAACGACAACATGTGCGACCAACATATAGGCTACTGAAGCTTCTGTACCACAGGTAAATTCCAGTGAAAGTTCAGGGAGTACATCGAATGTAAGCATTCCTCAAACTGCCACACAACCCATCGTTTCTCCACCACCAAAGCCTGCATTCTCTAGAGTCCATTCTTCAGCATGTCTGGTAAAGCAACCACTTAGAACTTCAGGGAATGTACCAATAAAATGACGTAATCCTATAGCAGGAGTCAAGAGGACATCCTCACCTCATAAAGAAGAGCATCCTGGGGCCAGCCTGGTGGTGCAGTGGTTAAGTTCACTTTCCACTTTGGTGGCCGAGGGTTCGCCAGTTCGGTTCCTGGGTGCGGACCTACACATCGCTTGTCAAGCCATGCTGTAGCAGGCGTCCCACACACAAAGTAGAGGAAGATGGGCACAGATGTTAGCCGGGGGCCAGTCTTCCTCAGCAAAAAGAGAAGAACTGGCAGTAGATGTTAGCTCAGGGCTAATCTTCCTCAAAAAAAAAAAAAAGAGCATCCCAAGTAAACCAAAGCAGAAGAGAATAAAACAAGCAAAGATGCTAATGGTCTTGTTTGGAGTGGGCATGAGGAAATGTCACTGCCTAATTACCCCCAGAAACTCAAGGGAGGTTTTGGAAGCATTTAACTGTTTCTCCAAATTGGTTTTTTCTTGTTATCTTAAGAGATGTAATCAACAACTACCCTGAACCAGACCCAGCCTCACAGCCATAGCAGCACCAGAGCAGATGAGCAGAGAGATGCCAGCTGAGCCTGCGCAAGTGAATACCCACCTCTCCCTTTTGAATATTCATTCCCCATCCCAGATAAAAGGACCGTGCTTTCCCATGCTGGAGACAGCCACGACTTTGGAAATGCTTTCTCGTGGCCTTCTATTTGCTGCAAATAAGCTCTGCTTTGTGTGACACCTACCTCTGGTGGAGAGTCTGATTTTACCTTGCCAGGAAGAGAACCCACCTTGGGTCGGTAACGAAAACAGAAATAAAGGAACAACTTTATATGGAGAAAAATACAACTCAACTAGAAACTAAGGGGCTTCTCCGTTGGCCTCTCAGATAACATCTAGTACAGAACTTTCCAATATCCCCGTCTCCCTGTAAATCCTATTTCTGTTATCAAGGAGTCAATAAAACGGAGATTTCACTGGTCAAAGCAACTTCAGGGGTTCATAAACAATATCTGCCAACTCAACCTGTTATTTCTAAATGCTAAAAAAGGAAAATAGAGTATACAAGATTAGACAAGACTGGAAAAGAATTTCGGTTTATTTGGTGAGCTCCCTCACTGAGCTGGTCAGAATTTGTTAGGAAGTCCTAGTTAGGAAGTACAGAGCCAGGAGCACCATTACTAGTTTGTTACCAGCAGTGTGAAGGATGTCAGATGTTGGTGAACTTAGTTGCTCTTTCTTAATCCAGATAACTAACAGATTCTTCCAAATAACATGTTTTCTGAATCCTCCACTGTGCTCCATTCTCTGTGCATTTTTCATGTTAAATTGCAATTATTCATACTTTTCCTCTCTCTTTCTAAATTAACTTTCCAAAGCTGGAGTATAGTCTTTACACCCTTAGGAGATGCATTAATTGAGGCTTTCTTTTCCCCATTACCTTATGGTGTCTAGCATAAACTATTTTTTCTTCCCACATTTTTGTTCTCTGTAGTCGCTTTACCTTCTCTCCCACCACCTAAGAAAATATGGTCACACTAACGGATGAAAGGCACAGGGGCTGGTGTTTCGCGCAATTATGGATTTAGACTGAAATTGCCAGGGACAGATTTAGTCTTGTCATTTTGTTTACACAATGGGGAAGAATTCAGCTTATTAAACATTTCGTGGAATTGCATCCAAGCTGTGTCAAGCAGGAAAGGTGGACATTTTCTGTGTAGTGACTTTTTAATTCTAGTTTTCATAACCTAGAGATCAGATTGTTGCTTTCACATGATGTATGTAGTATCTCATGACTGGAGTTGGCTTCGTCTTATAATATCTATACTCTTTTTATTTTTCAAGAGCTATATTGTCAACAAATGATATATTTCCTCATTGAAAACACATTTTTAAAAAACCCGCAAACTTGCCAAAAACAAAAAGAAATAGCAGCAACAGCCAACACCAAGCTTAAGGGGAAAAAATCAGGAATGAAATAAGCTAAAAATTCAGCGTTAAAGGAGCTGGGATTGCGAATGTATTTAACTGTGCTCAGTATTTCTAATGTTCTGTGACACAAGTATATAACATTTGCAACATTAAGAATATAAAAATAACAGCCCGGAGCTGTTAATTTAGAACAAATATTAGAGAGCTAAGGATTTTGATTTTACTTTAAATGGTTCCAGTAGATCCCCCTTATCCACAGTTTCGCTTTCTGTGGTCTCAGTTACCTGCAGTCATTTGTGGACCGAAAATATTAAATGGAAAATTCCAGAACGAAACAAGTCATAAGTTTTAAATTGCATGTCATTCTGAGTAGCATTCCGCTCCACTCCACCTGGGAGGTGGGTGAATCATCCCTTTGTATAGTGGATCCACACTGTGTACACTACCCGCTATTAGTCACTTAGATAGTCACTTTCATGCGTCCACTGGGGGTCTTGGAACATATCCCCCGTGGATAAGGAGGGACTACTGTAGATACATTTAATGATAGTTTTCATTGTCTATACATTTTGAAGTTATTTTGGGAAACAATGTATAACATTTCGACTAGATATATTTTGATATATATATGCATGTAAGTATATATATGTGTATGTCCATATATATATATATAGTATGTATATACGTGTCTGTATAGCTTAAAAGCATTTTATGTCTATCTTATTGTATACAGTGTTTTTTAAGTTACAGTTGCAAAATGTTATAACAGATACAGAACCCTGCCTTCCTGGAGCCTGGAAAACTGTAAAGCAATAAAGAGCCTCAATGACTTTTTATACATGTTTTCATGTGATTTTAATGGAATTGTGGAATATTTTATGGCAGAGATGCCACAGTGTTAGTGAATCATCAAATAATTCCTAGACAATATTACTAACATCAGTGTCTGGAGCTTATTGTAACCCTGGGTCAATTTTATGATGCCCTTAAGCTTCACGACCCTAAACTCTTTGTTGGGGACATACTCTAGGGCCTTGAAAGGAAATCTAGATAATATTGGCCTCACCCCTTGTAGATAGCCCAATGTCCCATCAAAGGTTTTTGCAAATTCCTGGTAGAGGTGTCAGAGCAGGAGGAAGAACTCCAGCTCTGATTATCTGCCTCCAGTTAATTCTCATCCTTTACTCTGTGTCTCAGGATTGTTCCTTTCACTCAACTCTAAGAGAAAACCTAATATGAGATACATAGCCTACTCCTTGAGGCCCCAAGCCAAAAGCAGACAGGTTATTATTTTAAGAAGAATTCTAGGGGCCAGCCTGGTGGCGCAGCGGTTAAGTGCGCATGTTCCAGTTCGGAGGCCTGAGGTTCACCGGTTCAGATCCTGGGTGCAGACAGGGCACCGCTTGTCAAGCCATGCTGTGATAGGCGTCCCACATATAAAGTAGAGGAAGATGGGCACAGATGTTAGCTCAGGGCCAGTCTTCCTCAGCAAAAAAGAGGAAGATTGGTGGCAGATGTTAGCTCAGGGCTAATCTTCCTCAAAAAAAAAAGAAGAATTCTATTGAATAATATATGAGCATGATATATCAAAGTAAATTTAAATTGCATGTTATATATGCTTATCCTTCAAATCCGTTGGTCATCTAGGTACAGGAGATTTCTCCCCAATTCCACCACCCCAAGTCACACTCTGTCCTCTTGACATTTCCTGAATCTCTCTACTCCTCAGTTGAACCATATTCCCTCAATGACACTATTTTCTTACTCTATTATAGAAAACAATTCAGTGCTTACTAATATCTGTTTCTATAACCACCACTTATAACCACCTGAACAAAAAAATAGCAAAACAAAAGCCATATGGACAGGAGATCTTAGGAAGGGGAGAAATTTATACTTATTTTTTACAGATACATTGACTGAATTTGTCCAGTCCGATTAAAGGAGAGTTCAGACAGCATAAATTCATCCATTTCGAGAAATGTTGGCACAGTGCTAGGCTCTAAGAATACTGTGTTGAGTGAAATAGATAAAGCCCACGTACTTACATATTTACTTGTCTGGAGGAGACAAACAAATGATCACATAAGTACGCACAGTTAAGAGCCGTAACGAGTGCGATATAAAGTGTAAGTTTGTCTTTTTTAAATGTACAAGGAACCTCATTTCAATTGAAAACTCAAGGAAGGTGTCTCTGAGAAGCAACTGTGTACAGCATGTCCTCAGGGATGAGAAGAAGCCAGGCACGGAAAGGGCAAGGAGGGAGATGTACCAAAGCCCTGACGTAAGGACTTTGGGTGTTTGAGCGAATGAAAGGAGGTCAGGAGTGAGTAGCACAGGGAGGCATTAGCAGGGCAGTGGTGTGCAAAGAGTTTGCTGAGGAAGGCAGAAGTCGGCTCCCAAACGAGTCGAGACATTATTTTAGGTATAATGAGAAATCTTTGAAAAGTTTCGGGGAGGAGATGGCATGATCCAGTTGACATTTTAAGGCGATCACCCTGTAGTTCATGAAGAATAGATCCCAGAACAATAAGAGACAGCATTTATTTGCAAAAATCTAGAAGAGGTTGTGAACTTGGGAACATATTACACATAGTAGATAAAAGATAACAGAGCTTTCTTGGAAAGAGTTAGGTGGCAGGAAATAAATCCAATTTGTCTAGTGAGAGAAGAAGTGCCTATTAGGAGCATTGAATTCTAGAGTAAAATTCCTAGTAGACACCACATACATGAACTTTCTCACGTAGGTAAAGGTCTCAGTTACTTGAAATGCCTTTCCCCATTTGATCATCACATGGAACACCTGATTCTATATTCCCATGTATCGAGGCCATGTAAGGTCATTCCGATGTGATTTCATGGGGCGATGCCAAAAATTGCAGGTATAATTTCTATTGCCTTTGCATTCACACATCTCCATACAGCTGAATGTGCGACTGCTGCAGTGAAGAACAGGGCTCCCTAAATCTGAAACTACGGAACTTGAAATGCTTGTAATTTAATATGTGTCCTAGTCATTCTGTTAATTTTATAAATCTTCCCTACGAGGGTTGCTGCGATGGCTGAGAGACAATATACGCAGGACTGTCAGCATGTAAAACGCTGTTGGTGCCAACCATTTGGTGAATGTGAGTAACTATATCATAGTTTTAATAGGTGATTTTTAATTAAATTTACACATTTTAAGAAATAACTGGATTGGTTGCACACATTATTAATAAAGAAACAATGATAGAGGGCCACTATTTGCTAAAATTAATTTTACTCTTTACAGCAAAAATACACTACATTAACCTCGTGCTAATAGTCAGAAAATTTTCTACAGTCCTTGCTTCCCTTTTGATACAGTTTCGTGTTTTCCTAGCAGCTGGGAGTGTGTAAGTTTAAATTTGGTGTAGGTTGGTCTGTTCCCCCAGTCTATTTCCTTCCTTGCAAAACTGTTGTGAAGCCTTTTACATTTGAATTATCACGGTAATTCGGAGGAAGTTATGCTGCAACCAGGCTCAGCTCTTAATAGCTTATTCACATGACGCATGAGGTAGGCTTTATTTTGTATTTTAGGAAATTGACTGGTACATTGTGCCTTTCTTTTCTCGAGGTTGGAAATGTTAGCTAGAAATGCCCCCAAGCATAAAGGAGGTGAAGACAAAATACAATTAGTCTGACCCTGTACAGTTTTTCCTAACATTCATTACCTAATTTTCAGAAAAAAAAATCTTCAGCTTTGCTTTCTATAAAATAAAAAATTTTGGCCTTGATTATTATCCATTCTTAACCATACCCTTAGTCCATTCAGACATTCATTTAGTGGAACTTTCCTTGTAAATCAATAAAACAGGTCCCAACTTCAAAAACGCTTTATGCCGTTTTCAGAGGCTGCCACCACGTGAGTGCTATAATCACAAACCAGTTCTTGGTTTTCTATAACATATAAAATTTTCTTTTTACTCTCTGCTAACACATTGATGGAAATTATAATAAAAGAAGTTAAGAAAACCCAAGGAATCTTCTTCCCAATACCCTGAATGACAGGAAACAAAGGAACTGGCCCCTCTGAATTTGATTCATATTCAACACGTAGCCTGAGGGGAGAGTGATGGTGGAGTAGTTAACTAAAGAGTTTTCATAGCTGCTGCCCTGTCCACCTCTATCTGCTCATTCCTGGGCCTTTGGTTGGGCAGAATTGGAGAAACAGCAAGATAAAGGATGATAGAGGATGGATAGATTTGATCTATACTGGAAACAGCGGAGAGTAAGTGGTGAGGACAGAGAACGGGCTGGACCACATCTGGGAGGAAGAGAGGATACGGGCTGGAGGAGACTAGGTTCTGCAGTGTGGGAGCCTTTCAGTACAAGGAGGGGAAGTCTGATTCTGCTGCTATGCCTGTGATATTGTGACAGAGAGAAAAGGAGAAAGAGGCTTTAAATTTGTGTTGATCGTTAAAAAGTATAAACATACATAACCATGTCTTTAGAGACTGAAGTTTAAAAATTAAACGGCTCTCCAGTTGGTTTTAGATAGTCAATTGTGTTTTCATCTAATGCAGCACTGTTCAGGCCACTTGGTGCTTCAGTATTACATGGGTTAAAACCATACTGGAGTTTAACATTTAAATGAGGATTCTCTACCTTTCACCTCCAAGTGAAGGCGGGAAAGTACAGCTCCAATTTGGTCTTCTGTTATTATATCTGTCTCTCTAGATATCTAAATAAATAAATAGGTAGGAAGATAAATAAATAGATATACATGTAAGTAACAAATCAGTTATCATTTACTGAGAACCTACTCTGAGTTGGGCTTTTTGTATACAATATCTGTAATCCTGACAAAGTAGTTACTTTTGTGCTCATTTTACAGATGAGAGAACTGAGGTTCAGGAATGTTAATTGGCTTGTTCAAAGCCACACAGCTCTCAAGCGGGCCTGCTGGGAATTTTAACCAAATATGCATGGTCTCAAAATGTATTAACTTTTCCACTCTATCATGCTTCTTCTCCAGGCATTCTTCTTTCTGAGGAGAGAAAGTAAAGCAAGCTTTAGGAAGAAAGAATTATTGAACTTCCCCTTTAGTCTTTTTTCTTTGCTGACGTGAATATTTCCTCCCTAAACTTACTCTAAGTTGAAACTGGAGAACTAATATGTATTACACAATAGTACATAATTTAAAGGAACAAGCAGACAATTATCTGGTTCAATTGAATTTCGTTTGACTTATTTCTTCAGATAGACACTGCTTTTAGTGTGGGTGACAGAACATATATATAGAAATTAGGGATCATTAGTTTGTGATACTGACATGTGATAGGCATTGTCCCTCTCTTCACAGAGAACACAGGCAAATGTGTATTCTAAAGGCCCAAGGATTCATACAGAAATGAGAAAAGACAAAAGCCTGTACTAAAGGCCCAATTCTCCAAATAAAAGAGGAATGTCACAGCAGCGTGAGGCAGCAAGGCTTCACTGATCTTGTGTCTACCTGGGACACTGTCAGCAGTATTCAGGTTCAACCCTCTTTTTCTTATCAGAATGTTTGTCTGGTGGTGTTCTTGCAGATTATCTTTTTCTGCTGAATAACTTGCAGCAGGGCTGCTAATCAAGAGAGAAAAGAAGCTGCCTTTGGTGATGAAAATTGCTTTCCAGTGACTGATTGTGCTAATCAATCTTCTACAAGGGAAATCAGGAGTAAAAGATAGCCAATAATTGCAAACACTGCTGCATACATGAAGAAAAGTAACCGACGCACAAAGCACAGAAAAGCAACTCTTGCGAAAATGTTGCAGTTGGCTATTTAAAAAATATATGCATTGGAAAGCAGTTTTTCCCAGTTTAACACCTAAGCCTTATTTTTAATATGTAGGTGAGAACTCTCCCTACTTTACTCTGGCATTATAGTATTTGACGACACTTCATAAATGGCGAGTAATCTGGGATTTCTCATTTGCAATCTGAAAACTCATTGAAAGTTATAAAAATTATCAAGATTATTGATGCACAGATTACATTTAGCCTCTGATCATGACTTTTGTGTGTGATAACCACAACTGAATTAACAGCAGAAAATCTTTATTTCTAATGATTCCAACATGTCAGTGCAGCTCACAAAATGATTCATAGTATTTCAGTCTCTTTGTTTAGAGTTTGCTTGTAAATTCATTGTGATATCACAAGTACGAAATCCGACGTGATATTGACTCTATAGCTAGTTTTATGTAGACATTGTAAAGTAGAAAGTAAAACTTCTCTTCCCCACTAAAAAAAGCATGAATTGTTTTTCCAATCTGTTGTGCATTTAAACCAATTTTTTAGGACTCTATATAACTTAAGAGTCAGCTGTATAAGAGATCCGGAATCATATATGTGAGTAAAATGTGTGCGATAATACCTGAAATTTGGGAAATCAATTTTGGCTGCTTAGAAGCACATACAATGTTTCTTCAAAACTAAGAGATTACCAATTGTAAGACTCATTAAAACAATCAAGGAAGAAATATGTCACAAATTAAATTATGATATACTGCTTTAATGAAAGTCTGGCATGACACATCATCTGGTCACACTAGCCTCTTTTGCTTTGAAGTTTTCTCTTCTCTTTCCAAGTGACTTGGAAATTTCTCCAGCCTAGAGTGACATTACGTGGAGTATATTAGGCAATTTCAAAAGAATGTAACAAAACCTAAAACAGCAATGTCTATTTATGATGAGAATCTCTCTAAGATCTCATGAAACATTTTTGTAGTTCTTTGCACAAAATCATGAAATTGTGTTTAGTCCCCCAAAGATAAATATTTGCTTTAATAGCATCAAATTTGTGCCCTACTGCTGTATTTGCATGGCCAAGTGATTCTATATTTCAAACCAAATGATATTGTAATTACTGATAACATTGTAAAGCAATGACACTCAACATGTTTCGTAACAGAACTTGACTGAAATGATATTAAAAGCTATGAACCAGAGTGCATATGGGTAGACAATGAGAAGTACGACATCAGTGCTAGCTGGACAATGGTGGCTGTAAGATACAGACACATTCTGATTTCAGAGAAGTTAAAATGTGGGAAGTGTGCATCTTAGAATTGATAGAATACAGTAATATGTCACAAGGTGAAACTTTAGAGATAACAATGTCCAATTCCTTCATTTTTCACAGTCGCTCCAGGAGGCATAATGAAGAAAAGCTGTCTCAGGTGGTAGTAGAAACTAGACAACAATTCTAATATTTAGGAAACTTATACTCTGTTAATTCCATTTTGGTGATCTGCCCCTTTTGAATGATTTGTTACTTTATGATGTTCTCATTTTTCTTATGCACAAAGCTGTTATTTGATTGAAGACTGGTTTAACTCACCATTCTTTTTTCTTTTAAGATTTTTTTTTTTTCCTTTTTCTCCTCAAAGACCCCCGGTACATAGTTGTATATTTTTAGTTGTGGGTCCTTCTAGTTGTGGCATGTGGGATGCCGCCTCAGCATGGCTTGATGAGCAGTGCCATGTCCACGCCCAGGATTTGAACCCGTGAAACCCTGGGCCGCCGAAGTAGAGTGTGTGAACTTAACCACTTGGCCACGGGGCCGGCCTCTAATTTGATATTTTAAGTCCACAAAAAAGAAAAGTTGGGGGGCCGGCCCGGTGGCACAGTGGTTAAGTTTGCACGTTCCGCTTCTCAGCGGCCCAGGGTTCGCTGGTTCAGATCCAAGGTGTGGACATGGCACCACCTGGCACACTATGCTGTGGTAGGTGTCCCACATATAAAGTAGAGGAAGATGGGCATGGATGTTAGCCCAGGGCCAGTCTTCCTCAGCAAAAAGAGAAAGATTGGCAGTAGTTAGCTCAGGGCTAATCTTCTTAAAAAAAAAATAATAAAAAGTAAATAAAAAAATAAAGATACTTTGAAGTCCTGGGCATATTTTACCAATCAATTGGGTCTGTGCTCATCTGAAGGTATTTCAAATGACAGCTTTTCCAATCACAGATTTCTACTTTAAGGAACTAAATCTACAGTTATATTAATCCAGAATTAATGTATTGTAAATCTCACTTCACCTCTCCATACTTCCAACTTATTTTGTCAACGATGTCTGCAACTCTTAGAAAAACAACTTAGGTTAGGGAAGAAAACCATGACCTTCTTATTAAAATAAAGCATCCAATAATAATGAAATGAGAATTTCCCAGAGGGAAATCACCATTCTACATCAAAATTCCAAAATACTTTTTGAAATTTATTTTCTGTTTGTGTTTCTTGCTAGTTACTATAGAGACCACCATATTGGCCAGGGGTGGAAACGGAGATTGGAAGAGAGACGAGTAGGGAAACTCCCTAATAGCCACAAAACTCATCTCTGAATATATTACAGCTCTGCTGACTTTATTAAAGGTTAAAGTAGTGGTTTCAATTTGTCATTTTTAAAAAATTTCAATCAACACGGAGCTTCTCCAGATAAAGCAGAATCAGGGATCCTAGGGCCTACCTTCTGGAGGAGGGTCTTTCGAACGCCTAGACTTTTCCACAGAACAGAGCTTTGAAAAGACCAGAGTTAGAGGGTAACCAAATGGAAATAAACACAGAGGGAAACACAAACCTAGATACTCTGACTTACAAGGTGCAGTTTGCCTGTTTTCGATTTGAGGACTTGACTTGACTTTACTGAAAAGCCTCTCTATGAAACTCACGACACATTTCCATGAAGCAAAACTTGAATATCTGTCAAGAAAAAGAGCCCATGCATAATTCTAGATTGCTAAAGGTCTAAACTCAACAAAGCAAAGTCCAAAATGAGGTTCTTTTGCTCTTTTTGACCCAAATTTGACTTTCTTTCTAAGTTCTTCTTTCTAGTCTAAGGACTTAACACATCCCAAGCATTGACATAAGTAAGGCCCAGTCTCTGAAGGAAGGTTCTGCAGGACAACCTTTTTGGAATACACTGTCAGACTCCAATATTGCGTACCCTAGATCCACACCTACCATATCAGATATGGATTCCCAACACGATATTCCCCATCCCCTCAAAAGTCTAAGTGCTAATTTTGTTTACCACCTATTCTGGTCTATTGGGATTAGCTGATTAACAGAATGGTCATTATGCAAAATCACCCCATCTCCATTTACTAGTGTGGCTCAGTTTTGATTTTGCAGCACTCCATACGATGTAAAGAATGCCAGCTAGTGATTCTGTGTGGAAATACCAAATTATTTTGATGCTATCAGGACCTATTAATTGGAATATTTCCAACTTAACTGATCATCACCAGAAGATTGCACAAATATATTAAATACGAATGTGAGGAAATATTTAGAGATACTTTCCTTAGGAAATACTAAGAATGTTTAAAATTATGATGCACGATCCAATTTTAAGTTTTTTCCTTATATTCTCACAGAGCTCTTCTTTACTGTAGAGACTGGGTGTCTTATAAAAACGCAAACATGATCTTTTCATCTTCATTAATGTCAATAATTAGAATATTTTTACTGAGGTAAAATTGATATATATGTTATATTAGTTTCAGATGTATAGTGTAATAATTTGATATTTGTATACACTACAAAGTGATCACCACAATAAGTCTAGTTACCATCAGTAACTAGAATTTTTTCTCTTTTTTAAAGATTGGCACCTGAGCTAACATCTATTGCTGATCTTCCTTTTTGTTTTTCTTCTTCTTCTCTCCCCAAAGCGCCCCCAGTACAGTTGTAGATTCTAGCTGTGAGCGCCTCTGGTTGTGCTATATGGGACGATGCCTCAGCATGGCCTGATGAGTGGTGCCATGTCCGCGCCGGGGATCCGAACCAGTGAAACCCTTGGCAGCTGAAGTGGAGCGCGCAAACTTAACCACTCGGCCACGGGGCCAGTCCCTAGATTTTTTAAAAGGTAAAAATCTGTTTCAGTCTAGAGTCAAATCTGGAAAAAAATAAAATCTTTGTTTCAGTTGATATTTTTCAATATGAAATACCTATTTTTCTTGCCATCTTAAAGGAAATAAACATTGAGAAATGTTATTAACATTTAATGAATGATTAATAGCACTGCCGTTTACATAATAATTTATTATAAGAAGTGTTTTATCATGTTCAAGAGAAGTGTAAATAATTCTATGCAATGCCATTTATAAATGCTTTATAACAGGTTGATGGAACATTATTTAGAACTTGTTTCAAACATGAAACAGGTAAAAACAAGCCTCCTAATGACTGAATCTTAAAAGTCTGTGTTCTCATTAATCAAGCTTCTTAAATCATTCTAAATGTTACCTCAATTTAAAATGCAGCTGCCATTTCTTGTTCAGTTTCGCCCTCAAGTAGGAACAGAACAAATCTACGGCACTCAAGCTGGAGTGAGCACCGTGGCGTAGAATTGTTCGGGGGAGTGGCGGCAAAGGTTCCAGAGAATTGCCTGTCATCAAAGCCTAGAATATTGTTACTGATTTTAGACACAGTCTAAGTAAGGGATATAGTAGGAAGGAGTTTATGACATGTTTTTAGATAAACCTTTCAAACTAATTTACTGATACTAAATCTAGCTTTAATGAATGCCACCTATCAGTGGAAAACTCCGGTTTTCCAAATTTGGAAATTTCCAAATTTCCAACCATATGTGGCATTTTCCTCCTCTCCGGTCTCTTGGTGGAAACTTGATCTAAATTCTGCAGTTGCAGATCCATGGAATGTAATAAGCACTTCCAGAAACTGAGATGAGGAAAAATTCTCACTGGCCTCTCCTGGAGGTAAGAAGTCCAGACAGCCCTAGCTCAGCTTGGGCAGGTGGGGTGGAATGGAGGAGAGGGGAGCGACTCCTCAGAGGTTGATACCTCCTTAGCCACCGGTCAGAAATTAGATTAGAGGAATTTAAGACTATGTTTTCATTGTAGATCCTTTTCTTCTTCATGCCCTTCATCTGCTTTTTGGGGATCAAACCACTGGCTAAATTCTTGAGCATGTACAATGAGAAATACCACATTCAAGTGATATAGGAAAATATATTTATACACATCCAGATAAAATAAACAAACCAAAATAAATAAATAAGAAAATAATGAAACTCCTACAGTGCTGTAGTGAACACTAGTCCAAAATTTGACAAAAGAAATTTTACATGTAAAAAGGTCTATTTAATACTGTAGTTGCTGTTTTGTAAATAGAAGAGAGTTGTCTAGCAATGTCTCCATGCCTTGTGCATTCTCCCTTGGTTATCTCTTTACCATTGATCTTTTTCTCATCACCATCCCCCCGTTTGTATTTTGCTCTTCCTGCCTCCAGCTCCTCTCCTTTCCACTCTATCTTACACATATCTGCTGGATTCTATTTCCTAAACATGACACTGGTTCGGGTACTCGTCATTCCCTACATTAGCATGTCTCACCCAAGATCCTCAGAACGTATATGTCTCTGGACATGTTACATGGTCTTTGATGAAAAAAGGAATCTGTGACCAAATGTACGTGAGAAATAGAGTTGAACAGAGTAAATAAAGCCAGTTTCTCTACCTTCCAGAAACTTTGGTATCCCGAAAACTCCATGTGAATTTCCAAGTTAGAGCTAAGATATGAAGTAATTCTCAAATTAATTCATGAGAATCATTTTTTGCAGAACATCGTCCAACATCTTGAAGGACACTCAAGAACACTTTTGAGATATTGGTCAATAACATAATGACTCCATTCTAAATCTGATCATCCATGAACTTCACAATAGGGCCCGGTATTAGTTTCCTGGGGCTGCCATAACAAAGTACCGTAAACCGGGGGGCTTAAAACAACAGAAATGTATTCTCCCATGGATCTGAATGCCCAAAGTCCAAAATCAAGGTGTCTGTAGGGCCATGCTCTGAGGTCACATTCTGGGGTTCTAGGCAGTCATGAATTTTGAGGGTACACTATTCAACCTAGTACAGGCCCCAACCATCTTTGTAGTATTTTCCCTAACTATTCTTTTAGTATTTCCTACATTTCAACCAACAAGGTTTAGTTACTGCCCCCTACAGTATACCTTGTGCTTTCCTTCCTCTGTAGTTCAGACTTGCAGATTATGTGCTGGGATGACTTACCCTTGAGGCAGATCCTATATGTTGGCTCACTCAACAACTATACCAACTCTCTCACTTTCCTCTACTGTTGAAGCTAGAAAGGGAAATCCTTGACTTCTTAGCCACACTTGCAGTTAGAGGTGGCCGTGTGACAAGTCCCACACAAAAGTCCTTGGGGAAGGTTATCATCAAAAAATAAAAATGCAAATCATCATGAGAAGAACCTTTCCCTTTTTATTTTATACTTTTCCTGTCCTCCTACATGGAAAATGGGGAGACGTGATGGCTGGAAGTGCAACAGCCATCTTGTGCGCATAAGGGCAAAAGCCATACACAGGAAGACCAAAGGAGCTTGGGTGCTTGAAAAGAATATTGAGCCTCCCAGTAACATGGATTGCCTGTTCCTAGACTTTGTGTGTGCATGAGCCACTGTTTGGAGGGTTTTCTTTAGCTAGCCGCCAAGTATAATCCTGATTAATAAACCCCTTCCATTTATTAAATTTAAGTTCTATCTATTCTCTATGTTAAGACACTGCTTTTTACAACTGGAAAAGGACATTTCTTCTCTGAATTGACATAATGACTGATTTCTGGGATTCATTTATCAATTAACCCTGCCCTGCCAGCCAGGATTCTATTCTACTCGAACTGTTATTTCAATATTTGATGTACCTTAACTATTTTCGTATTTACCTATATAACTAAAGATAACAGTTGTCTCATATGACTCACAAATATATAACATGCTTAAGAGAAAGTATGGCTTCTTATATTTCCTTCTACTTCATAGCATACAATAGCTGAAAATATTTTATCAAAACATGTCTACTATGTTATTAAATTTTGGGTTTGTAACTCTCTGTAAAGACGTTGTCTAATATTGTTTTCTCAAATAGTCCTTTTTGCTGAATCTTCTGCTACATCCATCAGACTGTGTTACTGACATCCTGCTGCATAATGAACCTGGAGGCAAACATTGCAGATATTTTCTATAAGGAAGACTTAGTCTATAAATTGATTTCTTTGAGAGAAGAAATTAAGAAATTAAGTGTCTGGTACTCATAGGGTCAGTTCAGAGTTTGTTTTTTTGTTCAAACTATAACTTCTCTCTTCTCTTGGAACTTGACTCTTGGCAGAAAGACAGACGGGCCTAAAATGTTTTTTTAGGAGTCCAGAGAGCAGGAGCCAGAAAGGACTGATGCTGATGTTTGCAATAAACTTTGAAGAATTTGGTAAATGTCCCATTTGTCCTAAGATGACCTTTTGACAATCTTAGAGAAAACTCCCTTTATCATAATGGATTCTGAAGATAACTATATGTGTGTGCTTAGGCCTGGCCCCATAGCATAAACAGAGCCAAGCCTCTACTTAGTACTTTTGCTAGACACACACACTTTCATAAATATATACAAATACCCAACACACACATATACATTCATGAATATTCACATATACGTACGCAGACATTTATAAATACACACATGCACACACATTCATAAACAGGCACACATTCATAACACACATATATCTGTAAATACACACACACACAGACATTCATGCACACACGCAAACTCTGCACCAATCCTTACATATCTCAAATATGCCAGATCTTCCAGGTAAAATGGAGAAAGAAATGTCCACAGTGTTTTCAGGATAAAATTTATAACGAGAAGTTTCTGTTGCCTCACCCCTGAGATAAGGAGCACCATGAACTAGTGGCACCTAATTTGCTTTTAAATAGGATGAGAAAAACCCCAGACCTCAGATCCCTCAACACATATTGTTTTAAAAGAATGCCATGCCATACCCTCTCCCACTTAACCTATGTGAGCCGCCCACACCGTCATTTATTTAGTTCCTTAAATGCTCTACCATCTTCCTTCCTGATTCAGAGACTTTGTTCATGTTGTTCCTTTCCGTCACCTAGTTAACTGGTACCTTTCTTCCAAATTCCAGGGTAAATGCCCTCTCCTTAGGGAAAACTTAACTGGAACAAGTACCAAGTGAGTTCCTCCTTTTATAACACTGAGTATATTTCTTATATTGTGCTCATCAAAGGTTGCAATTGTACATTTATTTGTGTGATCATTTAATGAAAGATTGTCTCCTGCACTAGATCGTAAGCTAAGAAAGCAAGGGTTATCTAATTTGTATAATATCATCTCTCCTGAACCTAGTAGAGTGACTGGCACATACATAGTAGATGAACGATAAATATTTGTTGATTTCACGGAAGGTTGTCTCTGAAAGATCAGACAGCACAAAGCATCCCTGCCTTGTGTCAGAATGCATTCTGTTGCAAAAAGACAAGCTGAGTATGGCCCAAACAATAAAGGAAACTTATTTGTTTACGTAGCTAGAAAGTCCAGATGTGGGGTGAATTTTAAGGATGGTTGAATAGGTCAGTGGAGTCTACAAGAACCCTGATCCTTTTCATCTCTCTCCTTCTGCAGCATCATCTTAGACCTGGCTCCCCACCATGGTCCCAAGATGGCTGCCAAAAACTCCAAAGGTTGCCTGCTTTCTTGTCCATATTCAGGAGGAAAAAATATCTGCCACACTAAAAGAAAGAAACCTAAAAGTTCACAATGATTGGGCTGACACAGATCATATGTCCAGCAATGCACCAGTGACTGTGGCCAAAAAGAATGGAATATGCTGACTGAGCTAAGCCAATTCAACCTTACTTGTTGGTGCTAATGATCCCATAAACAGGTGGATATCTGAGGGAATATCTTGGTAGTCTGAACAAAGGGAAGAGACAAACGGTATTGAATAGACATCCAACTAAAATGTGCCATACTAAGGCTATGTGACAGTGCAGTACATATTGAGGTAGAGGACATCAAGAGGTTACAGGTCAGTGAAAATAGAAGTCATGGAGTGTTAAGGACTGAATTGTGTCCCCCCAAATTCATATGTTTAAGCCCTAACCCCCATAACTCAGAATGTGACTGTATTTGGAGATAGGGTTTTTAAAAAGGAAATGAAGTTAAAGTGGGGTCATTCAAATGGGCCCTAATCCAATATGACTGGTGTCCTTATAAGAAAGGGAGATTAAGACACAAACGACATAGACAGAGGGATGACCACGTGAGTTCACAGCAAGAAGGCAGCCATCTGCAAGTCAAGGAGAGAAGTCTCAGAAGAAAATAAACCCGCCTACACCTTGAATAGCTCTACCCTACAAAACTATGAGAAAATACATTTCTCTCATTTCAGCTGCCCTGTCTTTGGAATTTTGTTATAGCGGCCCTAGAAAACTAATAGATGGAGATAATGTCATTTCCAAATTAATGAGCCAACTATATAGAACTTAGTGGAAGTACAGTGATAACACAGGGTTCCTTCAGGGGTATCGCACATGGGCTTTTCACCGGAATCTGGGTTCCTCCATCATACACAGCTCCTTGTGGTACTCTCATGCAAGCAAATTCCTGTCAGAGTCTAAAACATTCAAATTCCTGCTTTTTTATACTCAGGCTTGTATATTACTGCACTTTTATAATCAGGCTTACATCATCCTCTTAGAAGACTTAAGAATCTGTATGTTTCTATTTAAAAGATGTTTATAAATACTAGATAGTCTTGTCTCTTGAATAAAACTGAACAAGAGCATGTTCACATTATATATTCAGCAAGAGAAAGTAAGGTCTTCCTAAACAGGTCTCCCGAAAAAATACCCAGGCCTCAGCATCCCAGGGTTCTGAAAAGCCAATAGCCCCACAGTCTAACTCCAAGGGCTATTGTCATAAATCCGTCTCTTCAACAGATGTTCCTGCTTCAACAATGGGACTATTAGTGAATGTGAGGTAGGAGCTGACATTTTCTGACAGTTGGGGAAAGATAGACAACTTCAGGGCCCTGCATCTACATAGACTCCACAGGGGTTATTACAGAGACTTCTGAAGCAGAAGAGGAAACGACTGCAGCACAAAACTACTGCTCTTGAAAGAATTGAAACCCAAATCCTCTGCTTTCCTTCTCTTAATTTAGGGTTCCTATATTAGACATGAACATAGGGCCATCAACTCAGCTGTGCCAGAATTGCAGATTTATTTATTGCTTTAGAGCTCATTTTAATTTCGGTAATGATCTTCTATTCTACTGCTGTGCTGATTCTACTGCTTTTTCCCCACCAGATCCCTTCTCACCTCTCCCCTGCTTGCTTCTGTGCCCCAGGAGGCTGACCTCTACAGACTGCATTTCCTAGACTCCCTTGTTCCCTGGCTTCCAGGTGGGTTGGGCCAATGGATTGAGAACGCAGGAGGCAGTCAGTTCCCCACCTCACTTCTTCGCTGCTAGGCAAAGAACCGAACAGGGTACAGGAACGTTCTGCTATGCCGGCTACACTTTCTGCCTTACCGGATTGTGGGGAAATCCAGAAATTCCCATGTAAGGATATATCAGGCAGACTGGTGCAAGGCAGGTGGGAGATCCACATGGAAGTTTGTGGCAAGAGGAAATGACCAAGTGGCACAGTAGTATTTCCAAATGTTAACAATCATTTTAGTTGAAGCGGTTGTTACTGACTGAACATCAGCCCTGGTTCTGCTCTAATCCATGGCCCTGCCTGCGGGCGTGAGTGGGACGCTTCTGCTGGACTATCCTGGGGCCTAAATGAGGCACACTGTTCTCACAGAATTATAACCCAATGTTCTGTGAAAGAAAACTACAATAAAACTTTGATTCTGTAATTTCAATAAAGAACTTAACTATTTTGAGCCTCAATTTCTTCAACCAAAAATGGAGATGGTATATACTTCCTAGGATAACTCTAAAGGTAAATAAACTCAGCGTGTGTAATATGCTCAGTATTGAGAATGACACCTAGTTTAAGGATGGTACTGGAACGACCAATCTATGATGTTAATGAGGAAAAGTGACATACACACTTTTGTGTGTGTGTGTGTATATATATATATATATGCATATATACACATACATATATATATATGCACACAGAGATGTATATAATATACATATTATATATAGCGTATAATTTATATCAATATATATATCAGTACTTTGAATTTGTAATCAATATAACAAGTATATACTTGCTACAGCAGTACAGAAATCATTACTTTTCAAAACAATTGGAAATACTTTCTCTTATCTTATTCTGTTTGAATTGATTTTCTCCATAGGAAAATCAGCATGGATCCATCCCCTCTTTGTTATAAGATAGAATTTTGTGAGGTTGTTCTTTCAACCTTACCCCGATCCAACCCTTCCCACTCTCAACAGTTGCACTTTTGCTGCGCTAGTTTTTCTCCTCTTAAATCAGAGAAGAAAATGCTTTCTTTTAAATTTTGGGAAGTCTTGAAATAGGCAGGAAAAATATTTTTACACTGAAATAAACCATCTGGCCACTTTATCCTGTTCTACGTCCTACATCCGGAGTTACTCTAACATTTATTTATTAAATTCTTTATTCATGAAAGTGATATTGCAACTACAAATTGCCATGAGTATACAGCTACTGCGTTTAATGGTTTCTTTTCCTTCTTTAAGAAAAATCCTCTTTAAGAACTATAATTAAGAAATGTTAATGAAGGGGCTGGCCCCGTGGCCGAGTGGTTAAGTTCGCGCGCTCCGCTGCAGGCGGCCCAGCGTTTCGTTAGTTCGAATCCTGGGCGCGGACATGGCACTGCTCGTCAGACCACGCTGAGGCAGCGTCCCACATGCCACAACTAGAAGAACCCACAACGAAGAATACACAACTATGTACCGGGGGGCTTTGGGGAGAAAAAATGAAAAAAAAAAAAAAGTAAAATCTTAAAAAAAAAAAAAAAAAAGAAATGTTAATGAAAATTAGAGTGTCGATTAAGAAATCTAGATCCAAACCTTAATTCTGCCATTAACTAATTTTGTAATCGCCAACAATTCACTCAATTTCCTCACCAGTCAAATGTAGGATTGGGATAGGTGATCCTTAAGGAATCCTTCGAATTCAATGATCATATCTTGGTATTTAAGGTATTTTTAGCACAAAATAGCATGTAATATATACTCAGCAATTATATCTTGGGCCATGAGCATGTGATAATCACAGCAACCCTACTTTGCAGATAAGAAACAAAACTGTGAGGTTAAATCGCTAACTCAAAATCATATAGGTAGCCAGTGGAAGAGTCATAGCTTGAAATGGGCATTTTGAATCCAAATCCTATAATTCAGTGAATATTACCTTATTTTTATTATGATTTTCCAAAATAAACTAGAAGCTTAAATGACTGGAAAAAAGTAAGGTTTCACAAGCAATCAGTCAGCCAGTAAGTAAATAAGCATCAGTTTTAGCAAATTTGAAAGACTGATAGGTATTCAAAATGTGTCAGTTAAGAAATGTGGAGATATTTTAAATCTATTTATAAATAAACTATAAATGTAATTCTGAATTTCTAGGGAACAGAACAATAACAGCTAAAAGAAAATAACACCCTTTTTCTGCCTCAATGGAACCAGGGGTGGTTTTACTCCAAGCGAATTCCAAGATCGTGGCACCTGCTGCCTATTTTCCTGCTGGGCTTCCTGAGCAGGTGTTTCTTTGCTGGGTGCCTGTGAAATTCGATGAATGGTTTGCTCATAATCTGCAAATCATTACTTACATATTTATTTTTATAGTCAGTAGATTGTTTCCTCACTAGATTATAAAACCAGTGACTCTGAAATTCCTACTGGTGGAAATTTCAAAAAGATTCACAAGTTAGGAGTGTTTTTAATTGTTTTATAAGTAGAAAAGACTAGAAATATAAAATAATCTTAAATGAACACTTAAAAATTTTATATATATTTTAAGTTAACTTAGTAAAAGGAAATGACAATAGCCATCTCTGTGGCAGTATCGCAAGGATGATAGGAATGATATTGACAAAACTTCTTTTTTTTTTGAGGAAGATTAGCCCTGAGCTAACATCTATTGCCAAGCCTCCTCTTTTTGCGGAGGAAGACTGCCCCAAGCTAACATCCGTGCCCAGCATCCTCTTCTTTATATGTGGGACACCTGCCACAGCATGGCTTGATAAGCAGTGCCTAGGTCCACACCCGGGATCTGAACCGGTGAACCCCAGGCTGCCGAAGCGGAACGTGCGAGCTTAACCACTGCACCACTGGGCTGGCTGCCAACAAAACTTTTTTTAAATGTGAGATGATATTGCTTTTGGTGAACTACTAATCTCATTTATAAAGTCTTTAATAGATATACCTTTTTGAGGCATCAATAACATTTCCCTTCATACTATGCAATACTTGTCTGCATAGAGTGCTATAAAAATTAATCTTTGAGGGGAGATAGAACTTGAATTTCACTTCTACTTATTGATGTGAAAGCATCAGTAAATAGAAACGTCAGTAATTAGAATCAGTAAATGCAAACGACACGTCACTTCTATTTGGATATGATCTGATGTCAGTTCTGACTCACTGAAATTAAATCTCAATGTACTTCTTCCCCTGGATAGAGCAAGAGAAAAAAAATTCACTATCAGTTGATCAAGATCGACTTTTACAACCAATGCTGGAGTGTCAGGGGCCCTGACAATTAGGCATTTCAAAACTATTATATCAGGGCTGGCCTGGTGGTGTAGCGGTTAAGTTCAAGCACTCTGCTTTGGTGGCCCGGGGTTCGCAGGTTTGGATCCTGGGCGTGGACCTATGCACCCCTATCAAAATCTCAATGGTATTTTTTGCAGAAATTGAAAAAAAATCCTAAAATTCATGTGGAATCTCAAAGGACCTTAAATAGCCGAAACAATCTTAAGAAAGAAGAACAAAATTGAAGGTATCACACTTCCTGATTTCAAAACATATTACAAAGCTACAGAATAAAAACAGTGTGGTACTGGTATGAAGACAGACAAATAGACCAATGGAATAGTACAGAGATCCCAGAAATAAACCCTCACATACATGGTCAAATGATCTTCAGCAAGAGTGCCAGGACCACTCAATGGGGAAAAGACGGTCTCTTCAACAAATGGTATTGGGGAAACTGAACATCCACAGGCAAAAGAAGGAAAACAGACCCTTACCTTACACTATATACAAAAATTGAATCAAAATGGGTTAAACACCTAAATATAAGACTTGAACCTATTGAACTCCTAGAAGAAAACATAGAGCAAAACTTCATGACATTAGACTTGGCAATGATTTCTTGGATATGGCACCAAAAGCACACACAACACAAGCAAAAATAGACAAATGAGACTACATCCGCCTTCAAAAGTTTTTGTGCATCAAAGGAAACAATCAACAGAGTAAATAGGCAACCTACCAAATGAGAAAAAAATTTACAAATCCTATATCTGATAAGGGATTAATATCCAGAATACATAAAGAACTCCTACAACATGACAACAAAAAATAAAATAACCCAATTAAAAAACGGACAAAGGACTTCAGGAGGCCCGCCCAGTGGCGTGGCAGTTAAGTTCACACACTCTGCTTTGGAAGCCTGGGATTCACCAGTTCGGATCTCCGGTGTAGACCTATGCACCACTTGTCAAGCCATGCTGTGGCAGGTGTCCCACATATAAAATAGAGGAAGATGGGCACGGATGTTAGCTCAGAGGCAATCTTCCTCAGCAAAAAGAGGAGGATTGGCAGCGGATGTTAGCTCAGGACTAACCTTCCTCAAAAAAAAAAAAAATGGAGAAAGGAATTTAATAGACATTTCTCCAACGATGATATATAAATGGCCAATAAGCATATGAAAAGTTGTTGAACATCACTAATCATTAAAGAAATGCAAATTAAAACCACAATGAGATATTACCTCACATTCATTAGGATGGCTACTATTTAAAAAATAGATAATAACACGTGTTATTGAGGATATGGAGAAATTGGAATGCTTGTGCACTGTTGTGGGATTGTAAAATGGAGCAACCGCTACGGAAAACAGTAAGGAGTTTCCTTAAAAATAAAAAATAAAGCTACTATATGATCCAACAATCCCACTTCTGGGTATATACTCACAGGAATTGATAGCAGGGTATCAAAAAAATATGTGTACCCACGTGTTCATTGCAGCATTATTCACAGAGGTAGAAGGAACTTAAATGTCCGTTAACAGATGGATAAACAAAATGTGGTATATACATACATCAGAATATTATTCAGTCTTGAAAAGGAAGGAAATCCTGTCAGATGCTGCAACATGGATGAAACTTGAAGACCTAAAGCTAAGCGAATTAACCCAGCCACAAAAACATATATATCATATGATTTCACTTATACAAAGTATCTATAGTAGTCGAATTCATAGAAACAGAAAACGAATGGTGGTTATCAGAGGCTAGGGGAAGGGCGGAAAGGGGAACTGTTATTCAATGGGTATAGAGTGTCAGATTTGCAAGATGATAAAGGTCTGGAGATCCCTTTCACAACAGTGTGAATATGCTTAACACTACTGAACCGTACTCTTAAAAATGATTAAGATGGTAAATTTCATGTTATGTGTTTTTTACCACAATTTAAAAAAATTATACCTAGATCAGCTCAACAAGAATATTGTCAATTCTAACCATCTTCTTACAACAGAATATAGTTCCTAACAACACTTCATAAGTTTCACCAACAGCAACAGCACTTGCTTAGCCTATGAAATATATTTTTAGAGCATTGATCAGAGGAAATGTATTTTCAAATGAGGAGTGAACGACTGTCACCCTCAGTGTGTACAGTAGAAACACAACAACACTCATGGTGATTATTTGGCTGTCAGTCCCACCAAAAGTAACATTCAAGCTCATTTTCCACACTATTTCAGCCATTGTTAGAGAAAGAATACTTGGAGTGTAGCACATCTTTGTCTCTAAGAAAAATATTTAAAAATTAAAAACGACCACTGTAATTAAGGCTACTAATCTTATCCATGGTTAGGTTTGCTTTTCACATCATGACAAAAATAATCCTCTCCTGCCTAAAGGGCCATTTATTCCTGGGTTGGAAGACTTTACCTGCCAAATTGCCAGTAAACAAAATACTATACTCCCTGCCATTGAACGATGTCATATTTTAGCGCTTTGGCCACAAATGAGTGTACCAGTTTCTTGGAAGAAATTAGTGCAATTCAGGGTTCATTTCTTTAATTATAACTGTGGGGATAAAATAAACTTCAGAAGCTTTTCTGCCACTGTTAAAATAAATGCCTCAGCAACACTTTATGCAATAAAGAGTTTTATCTTCTTTTAAAAATATTGCTTATAAACGTGCATCTTACTGTTAACCAATGGTAGAAATGTTGGAGTCATCCTTCACATTTTCTTCTCCCTTAGAAGAAATCACCACCGTCTGCTCACTTTACCAAATAATGTTAACAAATCCATTCTTTTTGACCAACAGCTGGTGTTGAGCTTGTTAAGAGTGTAAACTCTGGAACAAAATATCCTGGGTTTGGGTCCAAGCTCATCCACTTCTTAACTCCAATCTTCAGTAAAGTACTTAAACTTTCTTGGCCAGTTTCCTAGAAATGGGTATAATAATAATTCCTATTGATATAGTTTGTGTATTAAATGACTTATTATGTAAGAAACTGATGCATTGGCACATACTGACTGCCAAATAACATTAGCTTTTATCAGGATTGTCTTTATTATCACTGTTGTAGTTCAAGTCCTGTGGTCTCATTACTGGAGAGCTATAATGACCACCGAATTGGTCCACTTCATTTCCATCCTCCAAAAACCCTCTAGCATGACCAATCCAGAGTACAAATCTGACCACAGCACTCCTACACTTATAATCCATCCACTGCTTCCTGCCAGTGACAAGACAAAAAACAAAAGATCCTAATATGGCAAACAAGACCTTCTAGGACCGGATGCCATATTATCTTTCAGCCCTATCTCGTGCTGTCCAGCCTCTCACATTACACTTCAACAGCTGCCAACTACGGTAGTCTTCCCTTATCCACGGGGGATATGTTCCCAGACCCTTGGTGGACGCTTGAAATCAAAGACAGTGCTGAACCCTATATACACTATGTTCTTTCCTATACATACAAACCTATGATAAAGTTTAATTTATAAATTAGGCATGGTAAGAAATTAACAACAATAACTAATAATAAAATAGAATATTATAACAGTATACTGTATAAAAGTTATGTGAACGTGGTTTCTCTTTCTTTCAGTCCAAACCCGTTTCTGAATCTGTGTAACCATCCCTTACCTGCAGTAAATGGCTTGGTGTCACTCGTTTCAGGGGATCCCTTGCTGAACTCTTCACGTAGGCTCAATGCTTTCTGGCACAACACGTTGACACCAATCAGAACACATTTTCTGTTCATGTCTTCCACCCACAAATTTAATGCCTTTTCCATCTTAACTAAACACTTATCATGCACTGTAGCCATAATTTTTGCAGTTTGAAGTGTAACAGCAAAAGTAGTACGAATTTTCTTCTTCTTCTTCACAATTTCACACATAGAAGATTTGTTCTTACCATAGATCTTAGCAACCTCAGCATGTGATTTTTTTGTTCCTTATTAAGTCAAGGATTGCTACCTTTTCACTTAAAGGAAGCACTTTATGGCTTCTCTTTGGCATATCCAAATTGCCAGCATCACTACTCTTGCACTTTGGGGTCATTATTAAGTAAAATAAGGGTGACTTGAACACAAGCACTGTGATACCCTGACAGTCGCTCTGATAACCAAGACGGCTACTAAGTGACTAACGGGTGGGTAGCGTGGACAGCATGGATACACCAGACAAAGGGAAGATTCACGTCCCGGGCAAAATGGGGCAAGACAGTGTGAGATTTCATCACACTACTCAGAATGACACACAATTTAAAACTTATGAATTGTTTATTTCTGGAATTTTCCATTTAATATTTTCAAACCATGGTTGACCACTGGTAACTGAAACTGAGGAAAGAAAAACCACTGATAAGGAGGGGTTACTGTATTTACGGTTCCCAGGCTATATCATGTTGTAGTGTGCCTTCATACAAGTGAAACCATGCTGTGCCCACCTGCATTTCTTTAAGAGCTTTCTCTGGCCACCAAGGCCCATTTTCTCTCCCGTATGGCAGGCAAAAAGTGCTTGGAAATCAACACCTCCCAGGAGAACCCTGCAATCAGTGACTAACAGGAGCTGGTGTATAAAAACTCCCACTCCCTCAGCCCTTTGGAATCCCTTAGAAATAACTCTGAAGTGCGTATTCTACACTGCCCCTCAGAATTCCCCAGCAGGATCAAGCCCAAGTTACCCACAGCAACTGTTGAAAACAAACTTTTTATTCATCATCATCTCTTCACCATCTTACTTCCTCACTGGTGTGTCCTGGTGTTACCTCCCAAATAAACTACTTGTTCTCAAATCCCAGTATTGGCATCTGTTTTGGGGGGATCTCACCTAAGACCTTACTATATTAATCTAGGTAATTAACATTACCTGCAGCTATAGGCAGAACATCTCATAACTAAACACAATGTTTTTTTTTCACTTTTGTGAAGTCTAATGAAGACAGTCCTTCTCCATATTGTTGCCATATCATCTGGAGCACACAGTTTCCTAGGTCATGTCAGCAGCCAAAGCCGGATGGAAGAGGCAGTCCCACTCTTAACTGCCTTAGCTAAGAAGTGACTTATGCTACTTTCACTCATTGTCCATTGGCTAGAACTCATCACACGGCCTGACCTGACTGCAAAGCAGGTTGTGAAATACGGGTGGGATAATTAGTGAGCACCAACTGTTTCTCCCCTACCTAATCTCCCATTTTTTTCTACAAAGTCCATTATGGCTCAATACTTCAGCCCCATGATACTGGATCACAGATCTTTCCTATGTGATCTCATAATGCTTTTTATAAATCTCTATTCATTGTACCAATATAATTTATGTTTTTGTTGGTCAGGCTGAACTACAACCCAGGGAGTTTTTTAAACATAGAGATATCTTGCTTTTCTTTTATTCTAAACTCTCAATGGAAAATAAACTTCTCTCATCAAGGAGTTTATGAAACATCAGTATTTTATAAAAGCTTCTGATTTTTGATGGTGAAATTCCTTAAGCTTTTAAGAATATATTCTATGGTTGTCAGAATGGAAATCAATGACTAGGGAGAAATCAGAAAGAAGTTCATGGATTGTGTTTTATCCATCTCCCTGTCATAGCACCTGCCCAATTTCCTCATATTGCTGGAGAAAGTGGGACGAAACACAATATTAAAATAGAGGTTAAATTGAGTGGTTTTTGAGCCAGCCCTGATGGTCTAGTGGTTAAAGTTCAGCACTCTCATCACTTCAGCGGCCCAGGTTTCTTTCCCTGTTGTGGAGCCACACCACCCATCTGTCAGTTGCCATGCTGTGGTGTCGGCTCACATAGAAGAACTAGAAGGACTTATAGCTAGGATATACAACCATGCACTGGGACGCTTTGGGAGAAAATAAAAAGAGGAAGATTGGCAAGAGATGTTAACTCAGGGCAAATCCTTCCTTGCAAAAAAAATATAAAAAAATAAAAATAAAATAAATTGAGTAGTTTTAGCCTCTGGCTTTTAGACTATCAATTTAGAAAACAGTTGTTCACATTTGATACTAATAACCATGGTTTATATTTTGCTGACTTCCAGTAGACTTGGGAGATGATAATTTATTATGTCACAGGAAACTCTCCAATTATATTATCACCCAAGTCTACTTGGTGGGTGTTTTCCTGTGGCAAAAAATGTTGTTTGTCTCTCATTTCTGCCAACAATTATCAAATTATCAGGATTAACTCTTATTATCACAGTTTCTTCTTTCGTCACAGTATATAATTTTTTGGGAGAGGGTTAAAGTGAAACAATATATTTCCTGTTAACATAGGCCAAATACATAAAAGAGGAAAATAATATATATGAAGGGAAGGAGAGAATGTGTGAAGTGGTTTTTATTTGAAGCAGTGGGGCAGACTTGAGACCCTGAACATCTCTTCTAAGGAAAATAACAAAAAGTTGGATAAAATATAAACATCTTTTTTTAATGTTACCCCTGATCTGATAAGAAATAAAGAGTAGACAAATTACAAAAGAATAAAATGACATCAGAAATCTCAGGCTGTAAGAGAGAAATAAAGGTAGGCTTTATCCTCAGGGCATCTGTAAACGTTGGTGACCTTGAGCAGAGTATGCTCTGCTGCTATGAAACGCACAGGGACAGGAGCAGAGCCTAAGGCTTGCCCAAGGCTGGAGTCTAATACAACTCCCAGGTTAGAGCTAGCATCCAGAAAGGATAGACCTTGCATGTTATGGTAATGAGAAATAAACCTGGCAAACCAAGGGACAACAAGAAAACTTGCCTGTCTTGACATTCACCCTGTATGAAGGGGAAATAAAGTCTCCCCCAAGAATATTTAAACACAAGCTGTCCTCATATACGTTTGTAGCCCAAATTCACATAACCAGAAACCTCAAGAGGAGTGTTTACGATAAGTGCTCTGGACTCCTAGATGACTGGCAAAATGAAACAAATCCTTCTTGGGGGAAACAACTGCAACCCAGCCCTCAAATAATTCCCACAGATAACAATCAAAGGAACAGGAGATCACAGACAAAAATGCAAAAGCCACAAGAAACCAGTTACCGTAGCTAAGAGGCAGAATCTGATGTGCAAAGAATTCCAATGTTGGAATCATCAGAAATGGAACATAAAATAAGTATGGTTATGTATTTCAAAACATGAAATAGAGGTTTGAAAATTTAAACAAGAAATAAGAAACAACAAAAAATAAGAATGCAGATCTGAAATAGAATCAAAAGAATTTGTAGAGATGAAAACCGTAATAATTAAAATTAAAATTTTGACGGTGAGTTAAACAGCAACTTAGACAGCTAAAGAGAGAAGAAATAAATAAAAGATGGATCCATAAGAACTCTCCAGGAAGCAGCTCAGAGAGACAAAGAGGTGGAAAATGTGAGAGACTAAATAAAGTATGCATGTGTAAACAGCCAGGATAAACATGAAAAGAAATAGACATACAGAGTATTATATCTAAAACAATATAATGAAAAACTATAATAAAAAAGAAGAAAAACTGGCCATACTAATGAAAGGGATAAACAGTACAAAATGAATGCATGAAGATATCAAATTAATTCTAATATATCAGTAATCCTCTAACAAAGTAAATGGACTATACTCTCGCCCTGAAAGACAATTATTTTCCATACTGTACACAAAATAAAATAAAATCTACAGGGCCAGCCCAGTGGCATAGTGGTTAAGTTTGTGCACTCCACTTTGGCGGCCTGGGGTTCTTGGGTTTGGATGCCAGGTGCAGACCTACACACTGTTAATCAAGCCATGCATGCTGTAGCAGTGTCCCACATACAAAAAAAGAGGAAGATTGGCACAGATGTTAGCTCAGGGACAATCTTCCTCAAACAAAAAGAGGAAGACTGGCAGCAGACATTAACTCAGGGCCAGTCATCCTCACCAAAAAATAAAATAAAATCTAGCCATATGTTGTTTACATGAGACCTACTTAAATTATCAAGACACGGAGTGATTGAAAGTCAAATGTTGGAAAGATATACCACACAAACACTAACCAAAGCAAAGGTGTTGTCAATATATTTGAATCAAACCAAATAGATTTTAAGACCCATGTGTTATTGAGGATAAAGAGAATCCTACATAGTGATCAAAAGTTTCAATTTTGGGACTGATCCTGTAGCCAGGTGGTTAAATTTTCACACTCTGCTTTGGCGGCCTGAGGTTCTCTGGTTTGGATCCTGGGTGCAGACCTACACACCACTCATCAAGCCACGCTGTGGCAGCATTCCACATAGAAGAACTAGAATGACTTACAACTAGGATATACAACTATGTACTGGGGCTTTGGGGAGAAAAATAAAAAAGAGGATGATTGGCAAAAGATGTTAGCTCAGGGCCAATCTTCCTCACCAAAAAAAGCATACCTTTAAAAAAAATGTTTCAATTTGCCAAAAGATAATAATGATTCTTAACTCATATGGGCTTAATAATATGGCCTCAAACTATATAAAAAATAAATTGACAGAATTAAATGGGAAATTACAAAAGCTCTATCACACTGGGAAACTTTAACACATATCTGTAGTAAGTAATGGATCAAACAAATAAACACTTAGCAAGAATACAGAAGATTTGAACACCATGAACATTTGATCTAATGAATGCATATGTAACATTGTGTACAATGACTGAAGAATACATATTTTCTGCAAGAACTTGAGGAACATTAGAAAAATTGATCGCATTCTAATCTAAAAAGTAAGTGGAAATACATTTTTTCATCTTCTTGCTGGGGATCCCCTTTGTCCCTATTCAATTTATTCTCAACTCCACAAGCAGAATGATCCTGGGAAAACCTAACCTGGTCAAGTCATACCTTTCTTCAGATTTCTCCAATGGCTTCACATCATGCTACAAGTGAAAACCCAAATCCATAGTCATTGCAGCAGCCCACAAGACCTACCCCCTCACCCCTCCATCCCGCTTTGTCTCTCCCATCTCATCTCCTCCCTCTCCCTCACTCAGTGTGCTCCACGCACGCTGGTCTTTGCTGTCCCATTAACACACTAAGCCTAATTCAACCTCTGAACATTTTACCTGCTGTTTGTTCTGCTAGGATCCTACCTGCAGATATCTGAACACTCAATCCTTCATCTTCTTTAGGTCATTTTACAAACATTACTTTTTCACTGAGGCCTTCAACACCCTATCCATAACTCATTCTCTATCCTTCTTTTTCTTTTTTTTTTTTTTTTGAGGAAGATTAGCCCTCAGCTAACTACTGCCAGTCCTCCTCTTTTTGCTGAGGAAGCCTGGCTCTGAGCTAACATCCGTGCCCATCTTCCTCTAGTTTATACGTGGGACGCCTACCACAGCATGGCTTGACAAGCAGTGCCATGTCCGCACCCGGGATCTGAACCAGTGAACCCCGGGCCGCCGAGAAGCGGAACGTGCGAACTATTAAAATACAGAATCCATAGTTTAAGTTATCCTACCAAAACACACAGTAGAATCAGACTTTGCAGGAAAATTCCAGAAAACATGAAATAATGAAGAATTCCAATGGTAAACCAAATTTTCCAGTAGAGAAAAAGAAGGAATATTTCCTCCAACTCATTTGGTGGTGACATAATAAACTTTATAGGACTGGGCTCCATGAGGAAATGGCTAATTCTAGGACTGGGGCTGAAAATACACACAATGAGCCTGGAGTATCTTTTAGTACCAGAAAGAAAGGAAGTGTTCAAAAAAAACAATACAAAACAAAACAAAACAGCACAATGATTTAGGTATGCCAAAGGAACACAGAAGCCAACATTTGAGTAACAAAATAAATAAGGAAATATTGAATTATATTTCAAAGTATAAAATATCCATGAGTCCATAGCGATATAAATAAATGATTAAATAAATAATTAAGGGAGAAGAAAAAAGTCTGTGTAGAAGAATTCCAAATAATCTATGTAAATACTGCTTGCTCAAGAAGAGGGACATAAGTTTCCATTCCTTAATTGTGGACCGTATATAGTGACTTCCTTCAAAAGAGTATAGAATGGAAAATTATAGGAACATTTGATAAACACAAATCACTACTCATAAACCAACTACCAACAACCTGAATATAGTCTTGTTGACTAAATAAATAAATAAATAGTTACCAAATTGGTCTTATCCCAGGAATTATTTTAATATTAATATAATAAAATTCACTACATTAAGAGACTATAGGAGGAAAAAAAGACGATGTTATAAATAGATCAATAAAACACAGTTGATAGAATTCAACTAGTAAGAATTTCCTAGTAAGAATTTTTAGGGAACTAGAAATAAAAAGGAATCATTAACCTCTATCATTAGCTATGGAAGGCAGATGAGCAGTTGCCACGGCCTAGGTGACAGGGCTGGGGGTGAGGGGAGGAGGAATTGACTGCAAAGAAACAAGAGGGAACTTATTGGGGCGATGGAAGTGTTTTATATCATGATGATGGTGGAGGTTATGCAACCATATACATTAGTCAGAAATCATTGAATTGCACACTTAAAATTGGTGAATTTTACTTTATGTATATTTTGTTTTAATAAAGCTGACAAAAATCAAAAAGGAACTATTAGCTTGATAAAGGACACCTCCAAAAACAAACAACTACAAAAACTATAGAACTTATAGTGTACTGCTCCTGTGGATCAACTCAGTTCATCTCTGCAGCGGCAACCACGTCCATGCTGCCTTTAACGAGTGTGTTCAAGAGTTACCTCTCCATTGTGAACCTCCTAGATATCTCTTTCCCTCAGTTTCATTTGGCTGCCATATCCATGGATTTTACCCCTTGGTCTGGCACCTTGGGGTTGATACCCTTTCTGTATCTGCATTCACTGCACTTCCCATGAACAAGTAATGCTCTGGCCCAAAGTCTTACAGGGAGGAAGGGGCAAATGCACCTGCTTTAGCTTAACTTCATAGTCACATGATTTTTGTGATGCAGAAAACAGGTAACATGGATGGAGCTGAGTGCAAATCTTGGTCCAACTGCAATATCAAACGATGAAGTTAATATTGAAACTATCAAGAATTTTTATAGGATATGTACCCTATAAGTGAAATTATTGGATGAACCAAAAGCGAGAAGATAACCTTAAATTAAATGTAGATTTTATAATGCCTATTTATGCAAATCACAGTTTCTCTCAATCCATAGCTTTTTACATTTGCAAATTAGTGGATATTAAGTAAATTTATTTCTTGTCTTTGAAAGATAACTAGATTATTTTATATTTAATCTAACAATATTTCCTAAAACGGGGTTTAATACTTATAACCTTTTTCAATAGATTGAGACATAAGCAGTCATATCTCTTTTTCCAAATTGATTGCTTAAAACCTCACATGTCCTTATTAGCAGTATGTCCAATTTCTCCTTTTTGAGGGCTTTAGCTTGCATTAACCAGGAATAGGAGAGTTTACTTGGTTCAAAGAGATCTATTCTTCCCCCAAAATCTATCCACAGAGAGAGCTGCAAATTCTGGTTATCTAACACCATTGTGGTGTTGCCATAACGAGTCACAGTTGGACTCTGGTTCTCTGAGGTCTGACGGTTGCTTGTCCACCGCTAACGTGAAGCCTTTGGTGGTTTGGATCCTTTATGGGACACAGGGGTACCCTGGTCTAGGGGTCCAACTTTACCGTTGTGTGTGTGTGTGTGCACGCATGTGTGTGTGTTCTTAACATCACGCTCATATTCTCAATCCTTGTTCTTCAAGGTAGAATAGGACCTCCCCAGAGATTGAGCACCTGTTTACCAATCTTGTGATATAGGCTCAAGAAACTCCCTCTGAATAAGAGTCCCCTGATGGAAGTCTCCTAATATCTTTCACAAATAAGTGATTATCTGGTTTGGCTTTTTTTGTTTGTTTTTTGATTTTAAGTACAAAGGGAAGTTAGTCACTTAGGAGTCATTCTGGATTTGGACTGCATCTAGATTTTTTTTTTTTTGAGGAAGATCAGCCCTGAGCTAACATCTGCTGCCAATCCGCCTCCGCTTTATATGCGGGACGGCTACCACAGCATGGCTTGACAAGCAGTGCCTTGTCTGCACCCAGGAACCGAACCAGTGAACCCCAGGCTGCCGAAGCAAAACATGCGAACTTAACTGCTGTGCCACTGGGCCAGCCCCTGCATCTAGAATTTTGTCTGATTATTTCCAATTTTTTTAGCATTGCTTCTCCCGCAGTTAATTTGACTATTACCAGAATATGTGCAAGCACCATAAACAGGTATCATAACGAACACAGATCATTCTTGGTAAACATTCCTCTCTATGGTGAGTCGGCCTATGGTAGAAGAGCCTCTGGCCCTGAGTCTTAAGTATGCCCTGAGCATCAGTTGTTGGCTTGCTTTATAGAGACAGTGGAGAGTGTTAGTTAATTTGGTCAGTTGAATGAGTAGACATAGGTTTCTTGCATGAGATCATGGTACATTAAAATGACAAATAAAATATGATGGTACAAAAGAAATCTGAGCTAGGAGACACAGGTGTCCCTATATTTATTATCTTTTGCTTAAGATGCTTTCACTCATGTCTGGTTAATATAGTAGTCTTACAAAATTTTGGTTTGTATTAGTATTCAGACCATACTTTACACAGAGTGAGCTTGGCATGTGTTTTTTATAAATACTGCTTAGTCTGAAAGACTAAATCTCAAGGTGGAGACAAAGGCGATTAGCAATGTCAGGAGAAGAAAAAAGGTGAATGGAGGTCAGTCCCCAGCTGAAGTCTTGTAGCAGGAATAAAACAAAAGGCAATTAGCAGCGCTTGTCAACTCTTCTTCCCTCGGTATAGCATAGCTTTAAGCCTCCTTGTAAAAAAATTAGCTGAGAATAATGAAGCAATCTTGATGTTCTATCAATTTCAGAGGACATAAGAAAGAAATCTCAGCTTTACTACTTAATTGCGTGGCCTTAGGTAAGGAACTCAAACTTTATGCAGCTCAGTTACATCACCTGGAAGGCAGTGCTGGTACCCATCTCTTTGTGTGGTTGTATTCACTTAATAAATAAAAAAGCACGGGTAAAACACCTAGAAAATCTAGCAGTTGGTAAGCACTCAATAAACTATAGTTAATAATAATATTAATAGAATGATGTGCAATGAAATCTAATTTGGAGCTACTTTCATCCCTTACACACTAGGTCATTAATACATGTGTGTCATAACGTTTAAGCCTCTGACAGTCCTTGACCACTCATCTGAGTGATGGCCACAGTATCCTCTCTCTTTTCCAACCTTCTGGCCAAACTCGATGGCACATTGTAACAGAGTCTTATCGTGGAACTCCCTTGCCTCAAATTTAAATGAGGCACCAAATAGATTTTGGGATGCCAGAGCAAGGGTGACAGAAACTCCTTCCTC
This sequence comes from Equus asinus, assembly GCF_041296235.1. Lineage (NCBI taxonomy): Eukaryota > Metazoa > Chordata > Mammalia > Perissodactyla > Equidae > Equus > Equus asinus. The sequence goes on along the minus strand of NC_091820.1, from coordinate 28,463,500 downwards.
CAACTACTGAATTTGCAAAGAATACAAAGGAGGACCAGTTCCGTATGTCTTGAACCCCTCAGCCTGATCAGTAACATAAAAATAGACCTAGAATGGAAGCAGCACCCCTTAAGAAAAGAGTAGCTATTTTATATGTCCAACCTGGATGAAGCCTGAGCTACAAAGAAGTTTTAACACTAAGTGAAGTTCGGAGTTTTGATTAATATATTTCAGCTGGACCTTCTAATCGCTGAATTGAGATTGTATTTGCCACCTAAGGTGACCATGGGACACTGTTACCTGAAAGTGAACAGACACCCATGAGCTCTGTAAGAGATTTCAACAAAGAGTGGAGGAAGATTACCCCACGCTAAAAATGTTTAAAGAGACTTTGGAGGAAAGAAAAAAATTAGGTCACCTTTTTTTCTTCCATTTCTTTTTATTGTGGTAAACTATACATAACATAAAATTTACCATTTTAATCTTTTTTCTTCTATTTTTTTTTTTTTTGGTGAGCTAACATCTGTGCCAATCTTCCTCTACATTGTATGTGGGATGCCACCACAGCATGGCTTGATGCGCAGTGTGTAGGTCCATGCCCAGGATCTGAACTTGCAAACCCTGGGCCGCTGAAGTGGAGCGTGTGAACTTAACCACTACTCCACCAGGCCAGTCCCCTCATTTTTAAGCTTACAGTTCAGTGGAACTAAATGCATTCATAATGCTGTGCTACCATCACCACTATTGATCACCAGAACTCTTTTGGTCTTGGAAAACTGAAACCCTAAACACATTAAACATTAACTCCCCATTCTTTGCTTCCCCCAGCTCCTGACAACCACCATTCTACTTTCTGTAAGTTGTCCTTTGAAGCAGGTTTTTTCAAACAGACCAGTTACCCCTAAATAGTAGAATCATTTCCAACTCTTCACTTTTTAGTATCAGTGTACTTGGTTGTTTCCAAACAGGCTTTGCATTTTTTTTCCTCTATAATGCTCTTTCAAACTTTTTCTTCTTATGGAGTCATTGTCAAATAAATTATTCACAGTATAGTCAACTCTAACTTAATCTAGACTAATTTCTCTATTTCTGATCTCTTTCCATTTAAAGCACTATTAATGATTATCACCAAAACTATCCTCATTTATGCACATAACCTACTATCTTATTTTTTTATGATACTTTCCAGAAGGGAAGATGGGAAGGCAAGAAACACCTTACAAGACTAAATATTGCAGCATTAGTGGATATGATGAGAAACTCGGACATGGCTGGAAAATCATTTGGAAGAGTGAAGGAAAAATGGAGTGGTGACAAAGTCACTTAAATGCTTGGCTTCAGTAGTAAAGAAGTCTAACTGAGAACAGAGATCAAGGACAGAGTGAACATTTTGTACTACAGATTCAGCAAGCCCATGTCTGGATTTTGCAGGACACTTTTGATTTTCAATATTTTGCCTAGGTGTTCCTTTAGAACACTTAGTTGGTCAGACCATGTGTCCTATATTTGGGTTTGATCACATGCTGGCTGGCATGGATCTGGCTTGCTAATGGCAAAACCAGTCCCATATTCAGCAAAATGGCAGTAGGAACATTATCTCAAAATATGCAGAGAGTTTTCAGTTTGGTGAAATTGATCACATCCAAGTGAAATTTGACTATACTTCAGGGAAAGAGAGTTCTACATATTTCCTGGGAAGAGACAAAGATATTCACGAGGATTGGATGTCATACAAATAATACAATATGGGCTGCGTGTGTGTGCTGTGTGTGCGTGTGTGTGTGTTTTCAGACAACTTGGTTCACTGCTTGCTTATTCCAAAAAAAAGTCAGAATGTGGATCATGTGAGAGACTAAATATGACAACAGCAGAAAAAGGAATAAAAAGCAGTAAGATTTTTTAAATGGGAAAATCATGCACACATACTTTAGAAATGCCTTTTGATTGTTTTTACCTCTCTCTTTCTGTCTCTGTTTCTCTCACTGGATTTAGGGAATGGGAATAAACATTCGAAATCATCAGGAAAATATCATGAATTTAAAAGGATATGAAAAATGAAAATAGAATTAAGAAGCACGGAATAACTGAAAGCATTTTGCAGCAGGTCTATCAATAATTAAAGCCACACCCTTTAAAATAATTTCTATTTTAGTTTTGCTGACTCCAAAGAACAACTTTAATGTATTTTTTATATTATTTTATCCTGCACTCAGAAACTTTAGCAAAGAATGAAAACCAGATTTGATTTGATTTTTCTCCTAAAAGGAAGCTGATTTCTAAGAGAAAAATGTACTCCAAGAAATGCGTGAGCAACAGCAGTGCACACCAACTCAGTCAATGAAAAAAATACGTGAAAAAAATAAAAAGACCCAAAGCACACACAACACAAACAAAATATATGCTCTCTTTACTGGGCACACAAAGTCTCAAAACGTCTGACCAAAGAAGTGTCCAGGGATTGAAATAAAAGTGACAGTGAATTGGCAAAAAGATTCAAAACATTTTGAGAAAATTTGAAATAGATACTGAATAGAAGAATATGTTGGAAAAATGTACTTCTCTGAACGTGTTTAGGAATCTGCTTTATCTGGCTCCCTTTATCAAAATTGGCGTTATCTTGTCAAGAAATAATAAAGGGTTATCAGAAATCACAGCTTCACTTAGTTCACTGTAGGGCAATGGTGTCTAAACATAGAATGGTGATGTCAATCACCCTGATTCTATGCCAGCTATGAAAAATAGGTCCCTGAAAGGGTTACTAGCCTGTCCTCCAGTCCTAATTGTCAACTCTAGTAATCAATAACTTTTTTATCTTCTATTTATTTTCTCCTGACTGGCCAACTCTTCATGTATAATTGAGCTTTTATAATTTTTTTTTGAGAAAGATTGGCCCTGATTTAACATCCGTGCCCATCTTCCTCTACTTTATATGTCGGACGCCTGCCACAGCATGGCTTGATAAGCAGTGCATAGGTCTGCGCCCGGGATCCGAACTGGCGGACCCAGGGCCACCAAAGCAGAGTGCGCGAACTTAACTGCTACGCCACTGGGCCGGCCCCTGAGATTTTATAATTTTTAAAGTCAATTTTACTTGTCTCCCACTTTAGTTTTCTCTCCCTCATACTGAAAATCCTGTATCTACTTTCTCTATAAATAGTGTCCCCTGGATGAACTTTCCGAAATGCCATCTTTACTTCACTTTTGCTTCCACAGGCAGTTTCTCTTCTCAACACTGTTCACTGGTACAGAATTTTTTATTTGCCAATTAAGAAGACTATATATGAGTTTCCAAAATCTAATAACTGGGTTGGCTAAAGATAAGGAATTGAAAAGGAGTCGGGACAGCTGATGTCAAAGTGGCCAGAATGTGAAACCACAACAATGCAGCTTCATCCTCTTCCTTTACCTAGAGATAGCATTACCAGGCCTGTGACTCTCCGTATTTGATGGTCTTTATCAGTGGGGATTAGCTGCCCTTTTGTACTTTGTTCCATGATGCCCTTTCAGATGACTCAGATAACTGAACTTCTCCCTTTTACCTCTCGATCCCTAGCGGTCATTTATGTATTGTGAAGCCGCATAAAGGTCTCAAAGTGAATTCACAAGAAGCCAGGGGTCGCTCTTAGTGTTCCTACGTCTTAAAAGTTGTTTTTTAAGGTGCACCTAGAGAGGCATCATCATTTGTCCTCATTAGTCAATTAATACATTGTCAGACTCTTGCGACCCCACTGAGAATTACACAAAGCAAGGTGGTTTAGAAATATTGAGTCAAGAATACACCGATGCCTGCTGAAGTAGACAATGCTGACTAATCATTGCCAAGGGGACTCAAATCAGTGACAATCAGAGCCTGCTGAGAGGTGAACATGTAGGAAACACCATTCTCCTGGTCACCATGTAATGCACTGAAGATTGAGGAGGAAATGATGATTTTTAATTCTCAGCAGCCATTTCTTACAGCTACTGGCAGTAGAGGTTGAGCCCTGAGAGGCCTGAGAAGATGACGTAGATCAGAGCTTCTCAAACTTTAGTTTGTACACAAATCACTAGGGATCCCATTAAACTAAAGATTCTGATTCAGTGGGTCTGGGGAGAGGCCAGGAATCTACATTTCTAGAAAACTCCCAGGTGATTCCAGAACTGCTGGCGTCCTTGGACCACACTTCGATAGCAAAGATTTAGAGGACTGGACATGGAATCTACTGAATGAGCAGATGGAGAGAGGAGGCAAAGATGGGATGACAGAGAGAAAAGAGGGGACAGATGTGGATTCTAATGAGGCAAGCACGACACGGAAGGCTTTACTCTTCATAGGGTAGCACCCCTTCCTCATGACTTCTCAAGACATCAGAAAAGTTTTGTAAATTCAGAACTGTACGGTGTTATTTGATGTGTTTTTTTCCTGGAAATTGGTGAAGGGACTGACATTTGCACCTAGGTTGGTTAGGGGTAGAATTGAGCATTTGACTAGATGCAGAACCAGATACAGAGAAGAACAGAGGAAGCAAGGATTTGGGAAAGGATTTTGGACTCTGAAGGATCATGAAATTAGAGATTCAAATAAAGTTTACCTAAATCTCCCAGGGACCAGAAGGCCCTAGCTGACATCTGGATTATAATAATATAATAATTATGATTAGTGCTTACCATATGCCAGACGTTACACATTATATAAATTACCTCATTAATCCTCACAGCAGCCCGATGATGTAGGTATCACCCGATTTTATAAAGGAGGGAACTGAGGTTAATGGCATGCCCAAATTAATATATTCAGTAGGTTCCAGAGTGAGTATCTTAACCTTGGTCTGGCTGAATCAAAAGCAATTCCCATTCTTGTTTACTGAAGACCAGATAGCTTGAAAGGAGATGGGGGAAAATGTGAAACAGGTAGGCTCAGGAAAAGTTGAAAGAAAATGATTCAGGGAATGACAAAAAGCACTAATCTTCATAGTGTTCTGATATTCCCACCTATGTTTGTTTGGACCTGAACGAGCTGACATTTTGCATTTTGAGAGACTGCAGTCCTCTTCACTCACTTCACAGACAAATTTTAAAAGGTGAAATCTAGAGGTGAGAGCTACGCTGAAATACAGTTCCTAAGAGGATCTTTTTTCCACTAGCCTCAATCCCCTAGCATTGCTGACATTTAAGACCACCTTTTGGAAATTCCAGAGAGAAATGTTTAGCTGCATTCTTCTCCTTGGAAGTATGAGTATAAATTGCTTCAGCTATCCTTTCTACTTAATCCTTTTTAAATTTCAGCCTTTTCTTTAATTAACTTTGAACCATCACTATGCTTGAGATGTATGAATTTGGGGTTCATTTTTATCCCCATTGCGAATGTGAGTCCTTCAGGCCACAAAGGAGAGAAGGGGTTCACACTTTCTAATGAAAGAGAACTTTCTTCCACTATAGACATGGTCCCTATCAGGAGAACACTTGAGAAGGACCCCCAGCGATAACAATTTTGAGACTGTCCATATTACAAAAAATAAGCACATGGGAGAGAATACAATAGTGTCAATCAGCATGGATGAAACTGTTTTTGAGATGAGAAATGGACACTGCCGCAGTATAATTTGGGAAGTGGGAGTTCTAAGCAGACATTTCTTAGAATTTTTCCATCTAGTCACAAGTGTCTTCATTCAAATGTCCAAAGGTAAAAGGTCTCTATGACAACTCGCCAAGAAGTGCACAAAGACAGCTTTAGACTAAAATCTAAAGTCACAGAGGAAGCTTAGCTAACGAGCTCCAAAGAGAGCAACGGAAAGGGTGAGCAATTTCCAGGATGATTCCTGATGGTGATGATCCCATTTCTACCCTAACTTCCCTTGGCCTGTGTTCAAGTCAACACCTAAGTCGTGATTCAACACGAATTCCCTTCAAGTTCCATCAAGCATAAACTAAACCTGCTCACCCCACCAAAGGATTCAACTATTCAGGGTAACCACTTCTAAGGCTTCTAGTGTTCCATTTTCAATTTAGTCCTCAAGCATGGGGCACACAGGAGAAATGTAGAAATGATGCATCATGCTAATGGTGGCCAAGGATAACTGAAATGCCACCAGAATGAGACTATGTTGGCAGGTCTGCACTCGCTTCAGGGTAACCAGAAGTTTCAGCTTAATGTCGTAGAAGCAAAGAAACAAAAAGTAAAAATGCAGTCATGAGGTGCTTGAGGTGCTTACGCCTGGTCATTTCTCCACAGAGCTACAAGTGAGTACAAATAAAACATAAATAGAAAGGAAGATTTGTGCCTATAAGTGATTGTTGGTAAGGAAATAGATGCTTGAAAAAGACGGAATAGACATCTAGAATTTGTCCCACTGGGAATGTTCCAATTTTCCCTGTATTTGTACTTCCTGAGCATGTGACTCACACTTCTTTCATTACAATAAACACATTTATTTTAAAATTAACCATCCTTCAACTCCAATTGTCTCTTGTGTTTTCACTTCCATGATTTATTTCCTTTCTTTGTGGGTGAGTAAATTATTATGGTCATAGGTACTACTACGAAACAACAATTAACTTGGAATCAAAAATCAACACATAATGTGAATAGGGAATGTGCTATTATTGACTTAAATCTGACTGTTCAACAATATCATTCCTTTTTAAATTGGAAAAGATATTAGAAAATGATGGAATTTAGTTTTTTGGATGTGGAAGTCTTCATTTTTGTCAATGTTCTTTTTTTTTAAAAAAAGCAGAAATAGCAATTATTAGTCATAATTATTTGTGATAACTCTAAGCCAAGAACTTTGCCACAATGTAACAAGAAATCTCAATAATGCAATACAGAATACACCGTAACCTGGAAATCTCTTGGACCTTATTAATTATCATAAATAGCAGGCAGGCCTCATTATATTATGGTTTCACTTGCATCAGAATTCTTCTAGCATGGACCTCAAGAATGGAATTATAGTTCAGAAAGTAAATCACTGAAGGACTTTTTGTTTCTAATTTCTAAAATATTTTGCCAACATTATTGTCTGTCACTCTGGAAAAATAGTTGGTGGATATTCATCATTTTCTCCTCCATTCTATTTCTTCCTCTCTGAGAACAAATAGGTCCAATGAGTGCATGTCTAGATGTGATCTCAGTGCTGAAAGTCCACAGCATAGGAAGACCCTCCAGCATCTGGGAAGAGAAGCATGACTCAAAGAGCAGAGCCAAATGGCCGTGCCTCTGATGGACAGAGCCTACTCTATATGGACGGTGACCCAGATTCAGAAAAACTGGGTGACACCTCCCCACTGCCTACCTAAAGAAGGGGCACACGAGCCAGCCCTGATGGCCCAGCAGTTAAAATTTGGCACACTCTGCTTCAGTAGCCTGGGCCTGCTTCCCAGGTGCAGAACCACATCACCCATCTGTCAGTAGCCATGCTGTGGTGGTGGCTCACATAGAAGAACCAGAATAATTTATAATTATACACAGCTATGTACTGGGGCTTTGGGGTGGAGAGAAGGAAGAAAAAGGAGGAAGATTGGCAACAGATGTTAGCTTAGGGTGAATCTTCCCCTGCAAAAAAAAAAAAAAAAAAAGAAAAGAATGAAAGAAAAAGAAAATGAAATTCTAGATGGAAAACCATGTTTAAAAAAACAAAAAGGGGGGCGGGACACAGGACTGACATTGATCAGAGGCTGCTGTGACAGTGACAAGATTAGTGGCTTGAACAATGTGTGAGATTTGCTGGGCTCATTCCTGAAAACAGTAAATTATTTTTCCCTTCCTAGCTGATTAGGTCCCCTCTGGTTTATTCCAAATGGCAGAATCTTAGAAGCTGTACATTTCAACTGCTAAGGAAACGTAGAGATGGCGCCCTTGCTAATAGACTGTGAGCTGACAGGGTAACATTAATTCCTCTTTATTCTCTTAAGACATATTCAAAGTCTGGAACGTGCTCCTCCTCCCCATCTCTTCCACATCCTCCACCTCCCACCAGGACACTCTTCTACTTTCCTGATGAATCCTTTCCATCTGGCCTCACCTCTCACATTGCTGCCCCATTTTGCTGGCCTGACTGACTCAAGCATGGGGCTGATCTCTTTCGTTTACTTCAACGTCTAGGGAATGACTCCTTCTTGCCTTTCCCTGGCTACACAACTCACACAGTCACACGTCAGAATTCTGTGACTGCAATTTTCATGGAGTTCCTATACTGTGGGATAGAGTAAGCTGTTGCCCCCCTGAGGTCCAGGGATAGGGGTGAGCGTGGTGAGATGGTACCCCAGGCTAGGCTCAGGTGAAAGAGGGGGCCTCTGGCCTTTGTGTGACGCTGTAGTACAGGGCCAACAAAGTCATCCAAGTCATCGCTTCTAAGCGATCTCTAGTAAATTTTCCTGAGCTAGGGACCCTAGCTTTCTTCACAGTTCAATGTAGGCCTATATCATTTCTCAGATATGTGTGTATTTCATTGCCTGTTTCTATCCTCCTCCTACACACACCCCTTAGTTGTCACCTCCCATCCCACTTCCAGCCAGACACGTTTTTTTGGTAGGTTTTCATCCAACGTTTACTAATTTTTGGAATCCCCTGCTCTGCTTTTTCCATCTTTAGGGTAAACAGAGGTCCACTATCCCACAGGGGGTCAGCTGTGTTGAGGAATTCAGTCTTCTTCAGATTTTTGAAGGATAGGATAAACCAAAACGAGAAATAGCCTCACATCAGTTTGAAATTGGCTTTTCCACCAAATGAGTTTGCCACAATCTTATGAAAAGAAAAAAGAATACTTTTGTCTTGAGAGCTTTTTGCACTTTGAAAGTGAGGATTAAGGATGGTTGATCCGCATTATGTGTAAATTCTAGAAATGATTAACAAAGGAATGGAGTGTTTTAGGAGAATTTGGCTTTTTCTTGTTAAAAATGGCTTATTTTTCTAACTTTGGAGACAGTACAGAGACAATTTTGTAGGTAATACAAAGAAGGATGGAGTCACTCAAGTAAGCAGTTGAGAACAAGCCAGAAAAATGAAGCAAAATGAGTGGAGGTGGGGGGCTAGGGTGGAAGTGGAGGAGGAAAAAAGCCCGAATTAGAGGAAACGAAGATACAGAAAAATATTGGCTGACTAGAAATGGAACTTATTAAAGGGCAGGTGAGAGAATTTGGAGGAAAAAAGATTTCTTTATAATTTTGAGGGCATATCCAAGAAATTTTCTTAAATTTTATCTTCAAATGTACATTGTAAACCCATGAAAATAAATCCAGGGAAAAGAAAAATATCACAAGCCTGGTTGTCCCTATGACTCGCCCAGGTTTTTAATTTTTTAGTGTTCCATTAGGAACCGTTTCCAAGAAGTACTCAGGCTTCTGTCTCCTTGGATGGTTGGGAGGCCAAGGAGCCTATCGGAAGTTAGAGGTCAAGGAAGTCCCAGGGCTCTAGGCATTCTTTACTAAGGACAGTACATTTCCAAACGTAAGAAAACCCTAGGTTTTATTTCACATTGGGTTGGTTCTTATTCTCAAGTTATTTGACACTAACATGATTGTTTCTTGCATTCAAAATGTTACTTCCATCAAAATGTAGTCAGTCCTATGGAAAGATGTGGTTAGCAGCCATCCCTGTGGTCTAGTGGTTAAGTTTGGTGCTCTCAGCTTCTGTGGCTGAGCTGGGTTCCCAGGCACAGACCCACAGCACTGGTTCAGGGCCATGCTGTGGTGGCAACCCACGTACAAAATTAGAGGAAGATTGGCACAAATGTCAGCTCAGAGCCAATCTTCCTCAGCAAAAAAAAAAAAAAAAAAAGTGGTTAGAAGGAAAGAAATTATCAACAAAAAGTATGAAATCCTGCAGGGTTGAGGATAGCGTTTCATTAAAAGAGAGACACCATTCCTACATTCTTCGGATCTTAATCAGTATTTTGGGTTTCTCACCAAATTTTACAGATGGTGAAGGATCTGGGAACACCTCCATCCCCAATGATCTTTCAATAAATTGTTTCTTTTATAGAGAAAATGGAAAGTACTCAGAGACATAAGAGACAACCCGCCAGTTACAAGCTGAAGTAGTCAATTGCAGAATTGCAAATTCAATTTCAAAGTGTGTTTATTCCTCACGGATAGGGGAAAAAATGGAGCGTTTTCTTAAGAACAGGAGCAAGGTCGTATAGGGCTGAATGCTTAGCTGGGAGCGCACAGTAGGTGCTCAATAAAGATGTGCAGATTGACTATGTAAAGTTATGCCACTTTTCCTATGCCAGGCCCTGGGCTAGGTCTCGTGGGGCACAAGAACAGGTTAACGCCCAGGGAGGAATTTTGATCTAAACTGGCATAGAGCAAAGCCGAACGAACAAAGGTTTTAGCCAACATGCAAAGAACAGAGCAGCGATGAAGCAGGTGAGGTTTACTCCACATTTTGCGGGAGCTTTCATTCCCCTGTTAGCGTCTGCGTTTCCTAAGCAATCGCCCTTGATAGGGCGCGCAAAAGCAGGCGAGCCCAGAGAAACAGAAGCGGCAGCAGGCTTGGGGGGAAAGTTAGAAAAGAGGGAAAACTGGGGGGCTTCCTGGGTCCGAGACTGGGTCAGTCCAGAGTTTGAAGAGAGGACGTAGTGCCTTTTCTCACTTTTTCTCCTCCTTCCTCCAAATCCCTTAAGATGAGAAATTGGCGGGGCGCGGGGTCCGGGCTGTTACATCCCCTAGAGAGAGAATACCTCTCCTCGCTCCAATAGCCACAGCCCAGGAAACCTAGGAATCCACAGCTGACGCCTTCTAGAAAAGGACCCACCCCAGCTCACTAAGAAAAGGAAACCCACGTGACGGCAAAGGGGTGGGGGCGGGAAGCGAGGCGACCCCAGAGCGAGCTCGCACAGGAGGGGCCGGGTCCCGGTAGCTTCGAGGAATTGCCCCACGCCGCCGGGGGGGGGTTGAGGGCTCCCGCTGAGCTCCGCGCGCGCCGGGCACGCGGGGTGAGGACCAGCTCGGTGCGCGCCGCGCATCGGGGGCAGAGAGGGGGGATCCGCTCCGCGCCAGCCGGGCAGGGGCGGGGCGGGGTGTGTGCGAGCCTCTCGCTCCGGGTGCCACGAGCCGGAGCCTGACGCCGCCCGGCGCGGGCCGCGGCCCCTCCCCGCTCGGCACCGCCTCCCGCAGCCCGGGGAGGGGCGGGCCGGGGCGGAGCGAGCCGGGCGCGCCAGGGCGGAGCGCGCGCGGGCAGAAGGCGGCGCGGGGCCGGCGGCGAAGGTCCGCGGTGGGATCGGCGTCGCTGCGGCTGCTGACGACCCCCGCTCGGCCGGCCGCCCGGCAGACCCGCCTTCGCGGCGCGGCGGGAGGCGCGGAGCCCCGGGGAGCTAGTCCTCGCGCGGCGGCGGCGGCGGCGGCTGTGCTGCTGCCCTCCAGGGCTCGGGCTCCCCGCTCTCCGGACCCGCCCGGCGTCTTCGTCCCCGGCGGGCCGGCGGCCGCGGCGCCCGGGGCATGGCTTCGGCGGGCAGCGGCATGGAGGAGGTGCGCGTGTCGGTGCTGACCCCGCTGAAGCTCGTGGGGCTGGTGTGCATCTTCCTGGCGCTGTGTTTGGACCTGGGGGCCGTGCTGAGCCCGGCCTGGGTCACGGCCGACCACCAGTACTACCTGTCCCTGTGGGAGTCCTGCCGGAAACCCGCCAGCTTCGACCGCTGGCACTGCGAGTCCACGCTCAGCAGCGGTGAGGGCCCGGCGCGCCGCGACCCCTGCCTCCCGCCCCGACCGGCCCGCGCCCCTCGGCCGGGACGGCCACCGCCTCCCCCTGCCCCCGCGTCCCCTACCCCCGCGTCTCCTGCCCCGTCCGCCCCGCTCCATCCTGGCGCTTCGCGGATCGGCGGGCTCCTACCGCTCCCTGATACGCCCCCCTTCCTCTCCCCAGTTCTGGTCGCCAAACCCATGCGACGCCCCACGCCCTCTCCCCCTCCCGTGGCCGTTCCTCGGGCCCTGGAGTAACACGTATGCTATTTTGGGTAATTGTTCTCATTTAAGGCGGCGAGAACCATGTGGCTGTATTAAAAATGCAGCGCCTTCCACACCCCTGTTAAAAAAGAGACAAGCAAAAACGCCCCAACTCCACGAAGATGCTGTGGGTTCTCTGCTCCGTTTCCCCGCTCTCTCCTCTCTCAAGAGGAGGTTTGCTTGAGTTTCCCTCTTAGCGCCCACGTTTCTGCCTCACCTACTCCACTTTATCTGGGTTTCCCCAGTGAGTTTCGGTTTGGATTTGATTTCCCCAAATTTTTGAGAGATGTGGATAGTTGGGCGAGGGACAAGCTTAATTTCCTTTCCTTTTTTGGTTACACCGCGGTTGGTTGTGAGTTGCGCTTCCTTCTCTCCCCCTCCAATGCCGGCTCTCTCCTCCAGACCTTTCTTTCTCTTCTCCCTGAGCTGCGCACAGACGCCTGGAAAGTTGTGGCTTATTCAGCCAGCGCTGGAAACTGCAAATAGATGGTATGGAGGATGGAGAAGGAGGTAGTCACTGGGGCTCTAGCCCCAGGACGGGCTTTACCGCTTCTGCTTGACCAGCAGTTGCCTTCCACTGCGCCCTGGTTACGCCTTTAGCAGAAATCTGCTAACTTCCGATTTCTTGTTGCAAACCCTTTTCCTCGGTAATCTTGATTCTTCAGCCGCTGGTGTCAGTGCAGAGAAAGGGCAATAAGAGAAGAGGACGTGCCTGTGATTTTACACACTTACACACACACATTCACACGCACCTCTGAGAACGTCATTAGATTTCTTCATGACAATTTCATGTCCTCTCTGGGACTATTTATGAAGCTTTACTGGAAACGTTTCAAGTTCCAAGAAAGTTAAAATAGCACAAAAAGCCGCAAAATTCTGATTTACTTTTGTCTTTGGTTTCTTGTTATAAGAGATTAGTTCACTTGGTTAAGTTTCTTCCATAAATTTGATTTTCTGTTTACAAAAGGCTTTTTCTTTGCTCTTACCTCAAAATTCCCATTGAAGGGTTTCGTCTTTTGTTGCTTAATTCACTGTGGAGGGGACTGGTTGGCAGCAGGAGGTCAACATTTAGGTCTTTTAATTCTTTCAGGGTTTGTTGTTTACAACTAAAGATAAAATAAATCGGTAAAATGCCTTTCTTCAGTAACCAGGGGATCCAAATAAACTTTGGAGAAAATATCTTTTCTTTCCCCTCTCCAATAGAAATGGAAATTTATGTAGGAATGCCAGCTTCAGCATGTCTCCTTAGCAACGGGGATCTTTTGCCCCTTTCTCACTGTCTCCTGAAATAATAGCCTCCTGATTGCATAAAGACTTTTCAGATAGGTTTGAGAAACCAGCTTCAACTCCCCTTTTCTTTTCAGGCCCCTATCCTTTTCTCTTGGCCAGGAACGTGGGTAATGGGGAGAAGCCAGCTCCAGTTTGTAGAGCGGTATGCAGTGTTTGCTAATCTTTCCTTAATTGCCTCCATACCCATTTATCTCAGCTTTTTTTCCTCTCTAGGCAAGGAACTAGGGAGACAGGAGCTTACTGCAAATATAGTGATGATAGGACTCTGTGAGGTAAAAAATCAGAGGCAGGGACACTTTCTGATTTTTTCCATTAAGCCTGTTATTCTATCGTTTTACCTCATACCTCAGTATTTATTTTTCTTTGGGGTCCTGAAAATGAGCTGTAGTTTTATTTTGCGTCAAAAATAGTTTTCATCCCAGAAAAAGTATAGTTCATAAGCAAATGGGGGGGCATAGGAGATGGTTTCGTTTGAGGCTATCTGGAAGAAGTTCTTGACTTTGTTTATGTAGTAGCAGTTCATTTTTCTTCTCCAAGGTGGTGGTCGGGGGGGGGGGGGAAGGAAACAAAATGTGGAAAATTGCTGTATCTCCCCACTTTACAAAATGTGCTGTCTTACAATGTTCCGTGGACTTGAAGCTTCTGTTCCCCAGGGTTTTGAAATGAAGGGGGAAGCTCGAATTGAAAGGAGCAATGCTTTTCCTGCCTGTTCGAAGGGCAAGCAGCTTTTCTCAGTGTGTTTGCTGTGTGGAGTAGCAGGAAGCAGAGAGGGAGATGTTTTCTCGGAAGGTTTGAAGAGCTCCACTTCATTGTCTCGAAATGAATTACCTTGGGAGGAACCACCAAGGACAGTTTTACTGAAGGCCCTTCACCAGAATCTTCAGGGCTTAATTAAAAACCTTTGTCTTAATTAGAATTCAAACTGCCGTGAAGAGGCAAGCTTGTATTTACAGAAGGGAAATTTCAGGAATGTTTCTACTGACGACAATATGTCCTACTTAGGCCCAGTTCCTACGGAAACTTTCCCTTCAGCCGTGGTTTTTAAAGCTGCATTTTAATTTTGGTGCCAAATATGCGTCGTTGGCTGCTTATAACCTGTTTTATGGTTTTGAGCGAAAGCAGAACCATGCCTTTTGTGTCCTGGTGTATTGAAGGTTGCCTCAGCACTTCTAGTATGAACCAGTAATCCGGGTGTCAGTCAACCGTAATGCTTTTCTCCGGTGTCCCAATTCAGGGGATGAGGGACAGCCTGGCATTCATCTTAACCTATAAGTTTTCCAAAAAGACAAGAAAACGGCTAATTGTCATTCTCAGTGGAAACAAAAAAAAAATAATAAAGTGTGCTTGTTAGGAAGTTTAGAATAGGTGGTACTCACATGGCTGCCAGCCACTGCATTTCTAAGGATAGTTTGCCCCACTACAGATTTTGGCAGCCTTTTAATAGATCCGTAATCTTCTTCTTAAAAAAAATGATAGTAATGTTTTAGACTTCTGCTTAGTCACATTTAGTTTTGATCACTGTTTTTTAGAATGTGATTGTTAGGGTTTCCCCACCATAGCATTACAAGAGAATCCTTAGTGCAAATTGGATTACTCAAGTGTATACAGAAGGCTGACACTCTAAACTCGACATCAAACGTGCTGTATAACCCTTAGGGTGATTTTACTTTTTCTTCCTTAAAATTTGTAAATATTTAGCTCTTTTATATAAAGCAGATTGCTTTTTTGATGTCTGTGTGATTTATTGACTAAGCAAAAAGTCAGGGCATGCAGATGGCCAAATGAACACATTTTACCCAGATAATTTTGGGATAAACAAGTGCATGTATCCATCTTTTCCATCCACAAAATAACTTGATCAAATAGTTAGTGCCTTTTTCAAGGAATATTGTTAACATCATTTGTGCACTGTCCTAAAAATAGCTGCATTTGTAACATGAGTCACTGGCAGTTTTGAAATGGCAGTGCACCGTGAGCTAATAACAGGTGAATATTATTATTTTCAGTTGACAAGTGGTTCTTTTAAGAGTAGTTTATATGTAGCTCATTTTTTTAAAAACTATTATAAAAATCCTCTTTAAAAGGCATTGTAAGAAGATCTGTCTTAGGTGGTAGTTTAAGATAGCTTGAACCGCCTAAACACTGAGTCTTAGAAAATCTGAGAGACAGTGATTTCTGAGTTCAGATGTGTATCATCTGTGCGCATTTTGAATCTGTACCTTAATTGGAAAGCAGAATTTCACTGGGAAACCTCCGCAATGTGATTTACTCCAGGGAGGGTTCAGCTTGTTGCTTGAAATGAGTTGATATTGATGCATGTTAACAAATAGCAAGCCTGGAGGTCATGACAGTCACATCCTCCTCTGGCTTCTTGAAAAAGAACATAAGTAGAGCAAATGCAGTTTTATTTATCCTGCACAGTGTACACGTGTGGAAAATTGTACAAAGAGTAGCACCAAAACTTTCTCAATTAATAAAGCAGAGGAAACCAAGTATAACTTATTTCAAGATCTTCATGGTGATTTTCTTTGAACATCTCCTAAGATTTTCAAGTTCCCCGGATTGACTTTTACAAAGGACATTTTAATTTGTGGGCAGATATAATTCCTCTTTTGCTCACATTTATAGAATGATTGTAATCTCCGGGGAGCCATTTAGCTCAATCTTTTCAGCTAAGGGATTTGATGGGCGTGTGAGAAGCCTGGCCTTTGGTAAAACATTTCAAAACAAAAGCATATCTCAAGCAATAGATTTTAGGAATTTCCTTCAAGCTTCTGTTAAATAGTAAGAGCACTTAGCAAGACCATAGATTCGGCCAGTGCTGCTAGATATATTATTGAAAAGGATTGTAGATGCTTCGGAATAAGTCCCTGGCGTACATTACCCAAATGCCACAGTGAACTTCTATATGAACTATGCTAAATTAGAACGTAATCCTGTAGGAGGGCAGAGTAATGTTGTGGAGGATACGTCAGTCTTGATTCAGACTGCTCTGAACTTGGCCATTCACCAATCACGTGACCTCATACAACTTAACGGCTTCAAATGGTTTTTCCTGAAGGTTAAATATACACAGAGTACCTGCTCCTTAGGGTTGTGTTTCTTATTATATATTCAGAAAAACAAATGCCAAGTGATCTTTTTTCAATAATGGAGGACTTTTTTCCTCCTAAATGGTAAACTTCCTTTGCAGTGAATAATGAAGTACGTTTAGTTTCAAATTTAAATTTTGACATGCGTTACCTGGCATTTAACAATACTCTTGGTAGGTTATGATCACAAAACTATTATCTAATAGCTACCTTTTATTTAGTACTATTACAGGGCAGACATCTCAGTTTTTCCCAATGTCACAAGACACTTGCAAGGTAGCTAATGTTATTCCTATATGTTATTGAAGGGATTTTTGTAAACTTACCACGTTCTCAGTCAGTGGTAGAGCTGGGTTATTTCTGAGAGTGTTCCAATTACTAATGCTGGGAAACAAACCGCCCCAAAAGTTAGTGGTGCAAAATAACAATCATTTTATTATGCTCCTGATTTCTGCGGGTCAGGAATTCAGATAGGGCATAATGAGAATGGCTTGTCTCTGCTCCAGGACATCTGGGGCTGTAGCTGTGGGGGACTTGAATGGCTGGGGACTGGAACTTCTAGAACTGCAAGATCCTCTTCCAAACGGTTTCACTGGGTTTGGCATCTTGATGGGAATGGCTGGGAGGCTGGACTCAGCTGGGACTGGCCTTTCTAGCATGGTGGCCTTGGGACAGTTGGAATTCTTACAGGCTGAGTAGTTTTTCTGAGAGCGAGAGTCCTAAGAGAACCAGGTCCTGTCTGAACTAGCCTGGGAAATCACAGAGGAGCCAGATGGCCCGCCTGGATTCCAGGGGAGGAGAATTGGACTCTGCCTCTTGGTGGAGCAGCAGCAAGGTCACATCCTAGAAGAGCATGGGGTGTAGGAGATGCTGTTGAGCCACATTTGCAGCGTATGGTCTGACACTGGAGTCTAGCTGCACATTATTGCCTCCAAAGAACAAAGACAACTACACAGCTTCTTTCCTTAAGAACTTTGACTTGATTACATAAATAATGTTTGACTAGAGCAAAAACTGCCGTCAACCAACACGTGGCTTTAATGATTGGTCACTTGTATGAGGTTACTTTGCATTTGGAATCAAATGAACTCAAGAACCTAACCGGCCCACAAATAGAGAACTTTTTCCTCTCTCTATATAACCCTAGGTCATCTTTGGTTACAGTCTCAAATGACCAGGGCTCAAACTGATTGAGAATCTGGACTATAATCTGCTACTTTATGTTGCATGATAAAATTTTGGTCTTCTTTTAGAAAGTTTTGTATGAGTCTGATGAGGTGATTTGTATACGAACACTAAAATGTTAAAATCCCAGACAGGAGCCAAGTTTTGTAGTGCTAGAAAGATACTGGAGTTGCAAAGTTGTTTTTTGTTTGCTTGTTTTTCCTTTATTTTAATAACATACTTCTTCTCCTGATAATTGCCCATATATTGAATCACAGAATCATAGCACATTTGGAGTAGAAAAGATTAAAATAATCTTACGCAATCAAATTTATTGCATGGGTAAGAAAAATGAGGCAAGGCACAATGTTGAAAGACTCAATACCCAACTAGAAGGACCTGCAACTAAGATATACAACTGTGTACAGGGGGGGTTTGGGGAGATAAAGCAGAAAAAAAAAAAGACTCAATAGAGAGATTGTATTAGCTGTAGTATTTTTGCAGGGTGAGTTTTCAAAATTTCTTGTCACATTGCAGATAACTGTCTCTTGGTATTTGAAGGATTGTTGAATACTATCTTGTTATGGAACTTTGGATGAAGAGGTTAAGGACTACACATGAAATAGATATCCACTTTTTATAGGATTATTTACCATCCAAGATTTGATTTCACATAGAATTTAAAGAGTCTTCCAATAGACTCATATATGTTGATAAGTCTGTTCAGTTTTAGATATTTATTATCATCAAATTTACATTGTTAGCAAAGCTAGTCCTTAAAACTTAACAAAAACTTTTTCTTTAAGTTTCTCCATGATAGGGAACTTTAACACGACTGCTTGATTTTAAATTGAAAAATAATTCCAAATGTATGTGGAGGCCAGCCATGTAAGTTTCTTAAATTGATTAAATGAATATAAATTTCACTAGATCAACTTATTCCTGCATTCCGACTTTATTTTTTAAAGATACATTTATGTATCAAAAGAGACTGATTTTTTCCTTAAGCAGAATTTCATCCTTGCATGTCAAAGGCACTGACAGTGAAATCTTACCAGTCTTTTCAAAGTATCGGATCATCTCCCTTGAAAATTAGACAAGGACACCTTTCTTTACCCTTTTTTGCTCCTATATTTGTGTGAGATTTTGAGACACTAGTAGACTATGAATTTTTATTCTATTGTAGTCTTGCCTTTGGCACCAAAGACTCCCATTAAAAAACAAAACAAAAAACTACAAAAATGAGGCATCCATGGCTCCGAAAGAACCAGGAAAAAAATATCTAGGAGATCATTTTTGTCTCTACCAGCTTATTAACTGTTGTGAGATTTAAAATGATAGTTTAATGAGCCATGTTTCAAGATACTGTCATAAAAATTGATTCTTTCTTTTCAAAATATATGTTTACTGGCCAAAAAGATGCTAAAAAATAGAAGTTGGGACCCCTGCCGCATATTCTCTATGCATAAAAGACACACCCACAAAAGAACTCAATTTTCCTTCAAAGGGGGTTTTATTGCTGTCATGTTTTAAGGTCCCTAAACCAAATGTTCATCAAAATACTGCCCTAGTGTGTTGTGAATGCAACCTGGAGTCTATTCCTAGCACCGCTAGGTGACTTAAAGAAAGCTAGAAATGACCTCTCCCCTCTTTCCTATCTTCTCGCATGTGCCCAAGGCGTTAACTTCATTGAAACATCTTCAGTGATTTCCTAGCAGAGAGTAAGCGTTATCCTGGTACAAAGTCAGCCAGTCAGGCTGTGTGCCAGGCACTGTGCTAGGTGGTGAGAGTAAAGTGATGAATCAAACAAATGGTTTCTGTTAAATAAATTAATGAAATAATAAAAATGTACAAAGTTCTGTAAAGGAGGGAACATGCGTTCCACTTCTGCAGGGGATAGAAGAAAGGATCTCATCTAAAGAAGCTTGCGCACAGGGAGCTGGTTGGGGGCCCTAACCTGCCAATTTAGTTCCTCCATAGTTACTAAGGGGGTGTCTTAATCCTGATCATGAGTGACTGTCTGGCTGTCTTCTGTCTACTCTTTGATTATTATTAGCTTCCCTAAACCCATCACTAAAGCTTTTTACTTGCTTGGAGGAACGGCACCCACTCCTAGTCCTGGCATGAGTGGTGTTCTTCCTGTTTTTCCAAATAACCAAGTTTTTCCAAATTGTAAACTTCTTAGATTTTTTCCCAAAGAGTGGAGAAGGAACAATGTTCAAAGTAGCAAACTCATCACAACTTTATAGAAATACTAGGATTAGACATCATTATTGAGAAATACCAGTACCGATTAGATAGCATCAAATGCTAATGAAAGCTTTCTGCTATAGTGCATGGTACGAAACGGTGTCATTAGTGGTGATGTTGTCTTTCTTTTTGTCTAAATACTGAAACAATGCTTTAATAGCAGGGCTCTTCGCTAAGCACTGTGTACAATGGTTTTATTTGGGGGAAAATTACATTGTGGTATTTAGATGATAAACTGCATTTCTATCAAATTTTCTAAGATAGTATTTTGTGAAGCAACTAAAATGCCCCTTTATCTGTTAAAGAAAACAGGATGTGTATTCTTCTAACATCAACACAAAACAAGACACGTAGTTGTTTGCCTTAAATATTTGTTTGCACATGAAAAATGTTAGTTTTGATATTAGTTGTTTGAAGACAGAGGTAGTCGCTTTCATTATTGAAATTAGAATCCGAATTCTTCTTGTGGCCGCCTTTGTGTCTACATCTTGGGGAATAGTGGAAAATGAACGCAACGCTGACGGATTTAGGTCAGAAAGCAAGTTAGCCAAGAAAACAAAGTTTAAACTCCCTCAGTAATGGTTTTGGTTTTCTACTTCATTTGCTGCATGCAGACTAACTTAAAAAAGTTAAGTATGTCATTTGATGCCTCCGCAAATATTTCTGCTGTTAGGTCTATAGTTACCTTCCTTTTACCACGAAATAACAGCACCGTTGTGGTTTCTTCTTCATATATGAGGATATGTCCTTACTTTCCAGACTCAGAAGTATGTAGTGTTAATCTCAAAATAAATTCTTAAATTACATTTGATGAAGATAATTAAATGCCACAATTTCTGACAGAGTGAGCTAGTTGGGAAAAAGCCATGGTCTTCCGAGAAGAGAGGGATATCTTGGGGAATGTGGGTTTGAAATGTTATTCTGTAACTGAGCTTTTTTTTCCCCTGAAACAGATAGAAACCATCCCAGTATTTCCAATTCCTGATGATAAAATGGAATTGACAATACTGTTTGCTTTCCGAGATCTCACTGGTATAGCTAAAATTGAAATATTTTGCTATAAATATGTCCTACGAGTGAATAAAGGTATTTAGAAGACCTGAATGTTGGCTAGAGATGAGTGAAATATTCTAGTTCATGTGGGTGAATTAGGAAGGAACTGTAGGTGTCAAGATGCAGGAAAGATCACTATTCTGCGTTGAATGGGGGATGATTTTGGTCGCAGTGTGGATATAATTTTGGTTAATATATTTTTCTTTTGGAGAATTCAAAGGTGAAAATATAAGTGCCTGTCTGGCAAATTTGAGTGTGATTTTAAAAGTTATTAAAAATCAATATTTTAACCTGTGATGAGAAGTATAGAAAAGCGAGAATCATGCATTAAAACATTAGAATACACTGAGGTAAATACTCCCCACCGAAACTATGGGAGTTGAATTTATAAGGTTAAAAATATGTTTCATTGCTTTTTAATTATATCTAATTTCTTAGAATTGTGTGCTCAGAGATTTGCATACAGTAGAAGTAATCTCAGCGTATAAACAATACCTACAAATTAGCCAGTGTTTGACAAGTTAAACGTTTTGAAATGAGGTAGGTGGAGGAAAGCTTTAGGCACTGGTGTGGTACATTGACCTTGGCTCAAAAGTGTGGAAAATGTATTGTCATTAAGATTCTGCCTTTCCTGAAAATCAAAAGTAAATTTTGACCGTGAATTCCCTAAGGGAATGTGAATTCTCCAATTTGGCAGTTATAATGTGGCCCATAGAATTTTCATAATGGAGTGGCAATTTCAGACCAGTCTCATGTATTAGACTGTAAAGTAAGTCAGCACAATTCTGCAGAATACTAAAGCATTTATAGTCGTTGGAAACTCCGGCACCAGCTAATAAAAATACCTTGAAAGAGGACTTGAATTTAGTTCATGAGTTGCATATTAATGTTGGCCTTGATGTTATGACATAAGGACTGCCCAGTTTTTATTCTCTAACTGCAGGGGGACTTATAATATTATATATATACATTCATTCCTGTTATTTTTTCCTTTCTTTTTTTCTGTTAGAGGCAGCACTAGTGGAGCGCACATACTCATCTTAAGCTTTGGCTTCCATAGGTGCAGTGCCCAATGCCTCCAGTGTGTCACTGTGTCCATTTTGCCAAAATACTCTTAAGTGGAACCTGACATATACTGTAGCAGCCTCATTTCAGGTTTGACTTCAGATCCAAAACATTCTCCCCGGCCCATTTGAGCCCTCGGAGGTTTCTGGGCCAAAGATGTGCGTTGTTTCCTCAAAACTGACTATCACTTCTTCTCTCAGGTCTTAGAAACCAAACTCAGATTTCACATCAGCTGGGCTGACAGTGAACAATGCCCAGTTTTAATTGTGCGGAGCGCTGCAATTTGTAAGCCAGCACCATGCCGTTGATGTTCTGCAGAGCTGGCTTATCTTCACTGCTCCACTACAGTATCGTTACATCATTTATAGAAATGTGTAAAACGAATGCGGAGTAATAAATCTCGGCGAACTCAACACTTCATCTGACTAAATACTGTGAGGGCCATAAAATTGGGGAACTAAGATTGATATAGAAATTAACTGATTATGAGAACTTAAAATAGGTGATGTTTTTGAAGAAATGGGGCTGAAAATTGAGAATTTTATGACATTTTAATATGTTTTGCAAACACTGACTATGGGATAGCAAGTATTGGTGGCATGCAAACCTTCTAAAGGAAAAATCATTCGTATATAGACAAGTCTTCCGGTCATTTATTATAATATTACTGTAAAATTGTCTAAGTCCTATGGTATATAACAAAACATTTTATATGTATATAGTCTTGTTAAATCTACAGTTGGTAGTTAAGTAAATGTCTATCTGTGTAAACATGAAGCCCGGCCTCTTATTTGAATCGCCATTAGTAGGTGTCTATAAAAGTATTTTGCGCTTTTTTTATTCCTGCATCCTAGTCTTGTTTAGTAATTCAGAGGGAAGTGGCATCAGGCCGGTTACATCCTTCCTAACTTTAGCTCACCTGTAAGGCAAGCCCCAAAAGTTGGACAGTGGATTCTAACTGTTTACCGACACAGCCACGATGCCACATGCCCTATTCTCAGCTCCAAAATGCCTAGTGCTGAACCTTGAAAAGTGCCCTGGGCCTCCGAGACTATGGTAGCCATATCAAAGCACTTTTTCAGCCTCCTGATTGACGTTCAATTGGTCAGCGAGTCGAAGCTTTGGTCCTGGGCACCCTGCCTGAGTGAATCATTCCAAATGGATACAATGACAACAATCCCAAAACTTGGCACCGTCCACCAGAGATAGAGCCTCAATGCTTCAGTCTAAGCCCCAGCTTCTGGCCAGGATAGTGGCAGCCATGGCCCAATTCTAGTCTCTCTTGGAAATACAATGGCTTTTCTGTTTGAGCAGGCATAGCTCTGGTTGTGGACCACAGGGAAGGGTAGCGATATCACAACAGTGGTCATACTGGTGACGTGCCTTTTTGGCTTTCTATCTAGAGTGACTTTCTCATTAGCCACAGTCAGTACTAAAAATAAATACAGGACCGTTAGAAGAAAATCAGAAGTGGTTATATTGATTTACTTTTTAGAACTATTCCCATGCTGTTAGAGATTCCTTTCCTAATTAGGTTCTAATCCCCCTCCACCTTTTTTTTTCTTTTGCTGAGGGAGATGCACCCTGAGCTAGCATCTATTGCCAGTCTTCCTCTTCTTTTTTTTTCTTTTTTAATGTGAGCAACCACCACAGCATGGCCACTGACAGATGAATGATGTGGTTCCATGCCCAGGAACTGAACCCAGGCCACTGAAGCGGAGCGCACCAAACTTTAACCACTAGGCTGTTGGAGCTGGCCCTCTAATCCCGTTTAATAACTTTTATTCTCCTGGTGGCTTCTATTGCATTTTATTAGTTTTTCATATGAAATAAAGTATTGCTATTTTAAGGAAATTCAACATTGTGTGAGATTAGGATTTTTTGCAATTTTCTCTTGCTAAATTGGATAAGTATCACTTTGCACTCCTGTGTTACTCGTTTATCAAGTTGACTTCATTATGAAATTATTATTGTCTGAGAGGCCTTTACCTAGAAAAAAATTCAACATTTTAAAATGGTACATAAAATATAGACCAGGAGTCAGCAAACTACAGTCAGAGGGTCCAAACCAGCTCACCACGTGGTTTTGTAGATAATGTTTTATTGGCACGCAGCCATGCTCATCTGTTTACCTGTTGTCTATGGCTGTTTTCACACTACATGGCAGAGTTGAGTAATTGTAACAGAGACCATGACCCACAAAGCTGAAAATATTTACTATCCGACCCATTATAGGGAATGTTTGCCAATGTTTTTCCATCTTAGTCTACTTTTACAAAATGCGAATAAATACATGTATTTTAGCTATTCTTTGAGGCTATTTAAAGTAGAGAAAAATGATTGAAATTAATTCCTGTTTTATTTTGGGTTGAAAAATACAATTGTGTGGCATTTTATGCATATTGGGCTATGTGAAAGAGCTTACCAGATAAGAGCAATCCATTGCACTTTTAAGATATTTTTTAAATGAATGAATATTTAGTTGTATCTTAAACAAAATCGATACTTGAAAAATTCTCATTTATTTAAAATAATTTGGAGGAAGTTGCTAAAAGTAATAATGTTTTTATAAAAGGAATAGTCCAACTAGAAAGTATTCAGCATAGGCTCTCTTAAACAAAGTCTCCAGGAATTTTATTGATGGGTGGATGGATGTATTGATTTTATTATTTTCTTTGTACCCCAAGCACTTTGATATAATGAAAATTTGATTTATTATTCAGAAATTTCAACTTACAAGTTTTCAGAAAGATTTCTATGATGTTCAAGTACAATCTAATTGTGCTATGTATAAACTTTTTCAAAGACATTTAGAGACTTCCAATTGTAAGGATTATTCTTTTGGTTTTTTAATTCAAAGGTACATGCTGTTATGGAATAAAAAAGCCATAGTATTGACCATCCTTTTAAACTCTGGTTGAAAGCCAGATATACTTTTGTTTGAAGTTATATGGCTTTGTTACAAATAGATGGCATAAAAAATGCTCTGCACTTTCTTGTGATTCATCTTTATATTTTAAGAAGTGTGGATTTGTTCTGTTTTCCCCTTGTTTGTTTGTTTGTTTGTTTGTTTCCTGAGTGCAGTGCGAGTTCTAGTTCAGGGCCACTTACACATCTCGAATGTGTTAGAAGGAGAGGCTGTGGACGAGGATGCTTGAGGCAGGGGTATATAAGTATAAATAAAAGAAGAAAATCTTAGAGTGTTGTAGGTTCCTCCAGTCCTCCCTTATCCCACAGCGGCAAAGAGTGCTCTTTGGGAGCTTTCTAGAGGGATAATTTCAGAGTGCATCATCAAAACATCGTGAGTTCTTGCCTTTGGATAGATTACATTGCAATCTAACCATGGATTAAAGT
Source organism: Equus asinus (assembly GCF_041296235.1). Taxonomy (NCBI): domain Eukaryota; kingdom Metazoa; phylum Chordata; class Mammalia; order Perissodactyla; family Equidae; genus Equus; species Equus asinus. Next base: position 28,438,331 of record NC_091820.1, on the reverse strand, counting down.
CTGTTTTTATTTCCTGCACATACATTAAAGCGAGGGCCAGAAGAGGCAGCCTGGGACTTTGAAACAACCCCCACTGAAGAATGTTCTCCACGGTATCATTTTCTGTGATGCTTCCTAAGCTGGATAGTGCTTTCATCTATTTATTTTGCCGCTTCTTACAAAACATTCTACTCTTCTTATGGAATGGAAAATGGGCCAGTTTTCTGTCATACTGTTTCTACATCTTTATAAGAAATGATGAATACATTTCAATGAGGTTTACGTTTCCCTTAGGGCATGGGAGAATCTCAAGGTATCCATGTAGAGAGGCCTGCACATAGTAAGTGGTCAGTACTGTTGACCATGTATGCTGTTTCCATGTATGAATGAAGAAAGGTGCCGAGCAGCCATTCAGAGTCCATTCTGGCTCCCTGGGAGTACTTATTTTCAGAAACAGTCCTTGTGATGGTAAATACAACAGTACGATTAGAATGAAATGAGAGGAGGAAAAATCGACCAACCAACCACCAATCCTCCTGATGCTAATTTGCTGGGGGAGTTGTTTTAGCGAAGGGGAGGGGACGCAAGGCAAATAAAAACTTGGGAGTTTTTTTGTGCAGAGAAGAAAGCTTTCCAACAAAGGCAGCAATAAAAAAAAAGGAATGTATTCTGCCACATGCAACAACATGGATGGATATCAGAGACATAAAAGCTAGACACAAAATAAATATTACAGACTTAAAAGCCAGACACAAAAGAGTTCATGCGGTTTATATAAAGTTTAAGAACAGGCAAAACGAATCCGTGGTGATAGGTGTCTGTCGGTAGCCTGGGTGGGAGGGTGATTATTGACTGGGGAGGGACACAAGGGAATGTTCCGGCTGATGGAAATGTTCTGTATCTTAATCTGGATGGTGGTTACATGGGTATATAAATAGATATAAAAATTCATCAAGTTCTCTGCTTTCTATACTTAAGATTATGAACTTTGTAGCTCAATAGAAAATTAAGTAAATTATTAATAATAATGAAAATAGGTCATGGAGGGGGCACCAAGTTTAGCGTGAATGCTTAATAGAGGCCTTGGAAGAAAAGCATGGGAGGCCCCTGGTCTAAAAACTGCTGAGCTTAACATAGGAGACCTCTCTGTATAAGGACATTTAGAGTAATTTTTGTTGCAAGGCATTTTGAATCTCAGAGGATGCTTAGCCTGCAGTACAATCGCATCTATTTAGCTACAGCAAGGTGAAGGCTGCTGAGCGTAGTTCTGTTTTTGAGGACTTGGAGGACTTCTTGCTTAAAAGCAATGCCTTTCTCTTTTCTTGGCAGATTGGCAGATTGCTACTCTGGCTTTACTCCTGGGCGGTGCTGCCATCATTCTCATTGCATTCCTGGTGGGTTTGATTTCTATCTGCGTGGGATCTCGAAGGCGCTTCTACAGACCTGTTGCTGTCATGCTTTTTGCAGCAGGTAAATATATTCATTGCTTTCAAACCAGTATTAAAGTTTCATGAACCTTTCTACCATCCTCCCTTCTGCAGAAGCAGTATGTGGTTGCTGCATTACATACAAATTGAGAGACATTTGTTATATTTTAAGGTAAATTGGCTAAAGGTTTATCATATTATCAGTTTTCAGTGTGTTAAGCATTTCACAGAGCAAGCACAGTGGCAGTTTCTAAACTTCTAACTAAAACATGAATAAATAATAGTTCTTGACAGGGTTGTTGCCTTAGGAATTGCTGCAGATGTATTTACCAACAGCCTTTCTTCACATTCAGTTTTTTTCCCCCTCCTTTTACTGTCCCCTTGATGATCTTAAGGCAACATTATTTTTTCTGACGTGAAACTGAAAAAATTCCAGCATATGTACCCTTAAAGTTATAAATCTGGAAATAAACGTGGTTATACTGAAAAATCTTAATGTATAATTTGAGCCATCAGACAGTTCAGTTGCATGAGGTCAGTGGCATATTCATTAATTGAACAACCATTGTTCTCTGAAGCACAACTTGGATTAAATATCAACCAAGGTAAAGTGGAGGTTTTACTAAAAGTCAGGGAACTATTTAGAAAAGGGGCTTACAAGACTAAAAGCCCAGTACATTACTTTGTTATGTGTTTTAATTTTCATTTATAAGAATAACCTTGAATATATTGTTCCTCTTGACTCAATCTGAAACATTCTTGTGGTGCCTTCAATTTACCCTGTCAGTCAGATCTGATTTGCAGACTGCCAAATAAGCCCCTGTGACTGTCAGTAATGAAGACACTGACAGAACCATCTAGGCTGTTAGATGGGTTTTTTAAAACTGTTTAAAGATGGGGATAGATGAAATTTCTCAGGATTTGAAGGGTAGTTTGGGCTAAACATATAAACCAGCAGTGTTCTGCTGCCCCCTGCTGTTTGTGTTCATCTCCTTAGACCCCTGAAGGCCACCAGTCAGAATGTAGGTCTCATAAAAACGAAGGGCCAAAGGGCTGAAGGAATCTAGATGTACATCTAATTCAAATCTCTTAAGTGACTTGGTCAAGGTCACACATAGTGGTGGAGCTGGGGCTGGGAGGCTACTGAATCTTAAGCTAGTGGTTATTCAGTACTGACTCCCGCCCTCATTCAGCTGTTTGTTGGGTGCCTATTACAGACTGAACATTGTGTTAAGACACCTCTAAAATTGGCTAAATAGCACCACAGATACTTTCTCATTTTGCTATTACAAAAAATATTTTGACGTCTTAGGCGGTGACCATCGTATCATTATTTTGCTGCTCTCATGTGTAATAAAGGTCTCTATTGTGAATCGTTTAGTACAACAGGAAGATTCTCCTAAAGATTACATCACTATTCTGTAGTTTATTTCTTGTTCATAGATTTACCATGTTTTTTTTCTATTTTTAGAATGAAATAGCTTTGATATTTTAATTGTAGTATAACTTTGTCTTTGCATCTAGGATTTTTTAACAAATTGATTGGAAATTTTAATAGAATTTCTTGATAAATTGTTCTGAAATGATATATCATTCTTTAAAACTGGGATTATGTTTTGAATAATTTTTAGAATATTCAGATATTTCTGATTTTAGGAAGATATAGAGATATTCTAGATATTCCCTTATAAGTATACAATATTATTGTGCTACTTACTACCCCATTTAGCCTTTAACTTACCACATAAATGGCATACGCAGAATCTATAAAGAAATCCGTTGTTTATAGCACCTATTATAAACAATCTTAGAAAAATAACTGGAAGTTTCCAGTTTTTTCTAAAACAGTTCTGTATGTTTTTCCAAGTATAGCGAAATTTATGAAAATGTGAAACTAAGTACTGGTTGTAACAGAAAGCATACTTAAATGAACATAAGTTAAAGGTAATGTATTTGGTCAAAATAAAGGTTTTGATTTAGCTCTGCCACAAATATTAGGAAATTATAAAATAATGAAAGGAATCCTTACAGCGATATTCTATCCTCTGAGACCTACAATGAACATTATGCTGCTACATTTTAAAAATGTACCTGTGCTGAGATTTGACTTTACTCATTTTCTTTTGACACTGTGCTTATGGGAACGTTTTTGAAATAACCAGTAGTTTAGGGTTAATTTGCATATAAGCAAGGTAAAACTTGCTGATTATTTGAAACATGTCTTAAAAGGGTTTCTCTTTCCCATCTGCAAAAGCCATGAGAGAGTTGCCTATAGCTGATTTCTGGAAAAGATGTTCATTACACATAATAATCCATTATTGATTTGGGTGTAAGATTTAACAGAGTTGGGAAATCTGCCTACTTGAAACAGTGCTGGGTAAAATCACGGTTGTTTACTTGGCTTGCTTCTTAGTAAACATACTTAGTCTAGTGGTATCTCACTTGTAATTCAATTTAGTGATTCTTTGTAAATGTGTATTTAGGGCCATTTCCCCTTCTTACTCACCTTGGTCTGCTTGAAAATGGTCTGCGTTTCTCCCCTTTTCTCAAAATAGTTCTTCTCCAAATAATATCAAGCCTTATCTTGGTGTTCACACATGCGGAGAGTGGTATCTATCTCAACCAGGAAATATGCTTTCTTTTCTTCTGCTGAGGCATGCAGTTCATAAAATCAAAAGCGACATAGCACTACCACTTGGAAACATCTCTACGCAGGACTCCATACTTACTTACTTCAGTACCATGTGCTGTGCCTGGTACTCTGAGGCACTCAATAAATAGTTGAATGAGTGATGGAAAGATGACTAAGGCATGTGGCTTATAATCTGATAGAGAAAAACAGCCATGTAAAAAACTAGCTAACTGTAATTGTTTTCCTTAAACCATTTCTCTCTCTGCAATTTATGAAGCAGCAAGTTTCACATGATCACAAAGCTAAGACCAAAACAGCTCAAAAAAAGTAATAGTTATAAAAATGATTTTTTCATTTATTTAACAAGTATGCGTTGGGCACCGGTAGTCTGTAACTATACGATCTTGGTGTTAGATAATGTACTCTAAGGGTTTTTACTAAAAGCTGATGATTAAGTCTCAGAAAGACAGCCAAACAGATTTGAAAGGTTTTTATCTTCTCTTTTTCTCTGAGGTCCTTAATTTAGGGTGGGCTTGTTACTGCTTGAGTGGTTGCCAGAAGAGCTAAGAGCTAGCCATCACTGCAGCCCATCTAAAACATTGTCCTATGTTCCACAACTCTCTCACTCACTGGTCTTAGAAGTCTAGACTTCAGAATAAGAGATTATCTATAATAGTAATTTTGATGATGATAGTAAACTGAGCACCTACCATGTGTCACACTGCTAGACACTTAGCACATTCTCTCTCTGATATAACAATCTTAAGATTAGGTATTTGTTTTCCCTATATTAGCAATGAAGAGAGAGATTCAGAAAGGTTAAGTAATTCCCCAGGGTTCTCCAGCTAGTAAGTTGCAGAGCCAGAATTTCAATTCAGGACATCTATCTGACTTGAAAGGCCAAGTGGGGATTCACAAGTCATGTTTACTTGGGTACATATAAAACGTAGAAAAACAAGAGCAGAATCAGCCTTGAATTTTGAATTCAGCTGCTGACTGGGTACTGCAGTTGGAGTCCATCCTGTAACTCCAGTTACTCCATCTCTTGGGAGCAACCCCTGAAGGGAGTCAGCAACCTGAGATGTCATAAGGACCACAGACTGATCAGTGCAGCGTGACTGAACCATAGCACATCGTGAAAGCTGTGCATGTTTTCTAGCACAGCTGACGACAGCGTATCCCTTATCGTGTAACTGACCGTGATAGATAATACGTGATGATTGTCTGGTTTTGCAGATCTTTTTATGCCACTGGGACTTAGGGTGACTGCTTCCTTTTTTGTCCAAGGTCTTTAATATAAATTGCAGAAAATTCGCAGTCTTTTATAATTCAGATTTTAAATAACAGAATCCCCACTAATTGTATTCATATTAATGATGTTTCCTTTCTGTTACATCTGCAAAAAGCCTCCTGAAACTGAACGTTTATGCAGAATGGTAACTTTTTCTTCGGAGTCCTGCAGCTGCTTTTTATCTGAGCTATCGCAGATGAGAGGCTTCCGTTTGGCAGCGCTGCTCGCCATCATATAATACAGTGAGATGGCTGGAGGGACTTTGAGTCTAGATTTGATGGAAAAATCAGTGTCCAGCTTACATTTCAAACTAAAAAGGAGTTTTATTTACAGATCTTTATCAACATCAAACTACCCGTTGGCTAGAATAATTTACAGCATCAGTGCCACTTAATACTTTTAGTAGTTATAGATTAAATTAAAAAAAGACATTGATAGCTTCATATTAGCCCTTCGTGGGCAGATGTTTTTATTCTCAAATTATCATTTCCTTTATGTAAATTCTATATTTAGGGAATTGGCTGGTAAGTCCTATCAATTCTATCATTAAATTCTCTTTTAAGTCTGTAGCTGCTTTTCAAGCGGAACACCTCGGTTCCTAAATATGAACTTGCTTTGTTTTATTCTTCTCTGGTAACATCTGACTTAAAATGTCTATGTGGCTCTTTTCTTTCCCTTTCCTAGGTTCTGGTTATTCAATTTTTCTTTCATAGTCTTTTCTTTACACTCTCTGACCTTTCTTTCCCACTGACCCCACCTTAGTCATCACTGCGCACAGGTGTCCATGCATTCACTAACCTCCTAGGGGCCTGTCCTTCTCTAGTCTCCTCCTCGTTTAGTCTGTCTTGCACCAAACACATGAGGTATACTTCTGAAACACAAATCTGGTCTCGTCCCTTGTCCCTTCAGTGTCCCCAGAGGCAGAACCTAAGATGACGAATCAAGTGCAAGTATTTGATCTGGGAGGTAAAACAAGAGATATGGAAAGTGAGAGAGGGAAGGAAAGGCAACCAGTAAAGAAGTACATTATCAAACCAGTTATCACTGTAAGCAGCTGGAGCTTAATCTTCCCAGAAAAATTGTGGAAACCGATGTAGAACACACAGCTCAGAGTTATCTCGTGGGGTGGACCAGGGAACCTGGGATATTTATAAGCCAAATCCCGAGAGTCATTGGTAAGGACTGTTGGGGATGATGGGGAGACAGCAGGTGTTAACTTCGCAGAGCACCAGGCCTGCCCCACAGTCAAGCAAAGTAGCTTTAGTGGCCAGAGGAAAAGTCAGGTAAAGAAGTGCAGGTGGTGCCAGTTGGAAGTCAGGCTGACATACATAGGAGTGACGGAGAAAAAAGTATTTGTCTAGGGCATCAGCAGCCTCTACAATTAAAATAACCTCTGAGATGTCTCCCTATAGAAACCAGTCTATGATTTTTATGACACACTAAGCCTTTTATAGTCTGAACCAAACATCTCTGTGTGAATGTACCCTTCATTTTACCCAAGTGAATTTTCTATAAGCACACCCTCTTAGACCTCTAAGCTCTATACAAACTGCTTTTTCTTCCTAGAGGTCTTTTCATCTTTCTCTTCTGACCAAGTCCTGTCCATCCTTCAAGAACCAGTTCAAATGGTGCGTCCTCTTTGAAGCCCTCCTGGAATTCCTTCTCCAGGCAGAAGCGGTGCTTGGAATATCGTTAGAGCTCAGTAAACGTGTGGTGAATGGATTACAAGTGATCGTGCCTCTATTACTACTGTTGAACGCATTCATTTGTAATTATCTCTGTGTCTGTCTCCACCACAGAGTGTGAAATAGAAAAGGGCAGGGGCCATGTCCCATCTCTCTTACCCTTTCTCCTAGAACACAGTGGGCATCCAATAAACGTTGGTTGAAATATCCCCTTAGAAGAAAATGTTAGGTATTTCAGTATTGAATGTTTTCAGTATTTCACTATTGAAAAACATCCCCTTAAAGAAAGCTGGAAACAACACAAGAATTAGTACCTCCAAGTTCTCCTTGTGCTTGTCTTCACACAATTTCACGTGTGGTAGTTTTGTTGTCTCTTTTCAAAAAAGTGGGAAGGGGAAATAAAATGAAACTCAAATTTCTTTCAAATTTTAAAATGCTACACAATTTTTCTGATGTTGCCTCTGAGGTAGAGCAGAGAGAATACTACAGCCGATGACTATTATGTTTCCTTGATTGGTGGTAAGGTAGAAATAGGGTGATATCTTCTTGAGTTCTGGATTCTTTAGGTTTATTTTTTTCCTTTACAGCATCTACAAAAGGCAAGGAGGCATTTTTACCTGCATCTCTGTATTTTATTAAATGGAAAATTATTTACAAATGATTACAAATTCTTTACAGTTTTGCTATTACATGCATTTTTCTCCGTGATTCCAAAGTGAGTAAAATAATTCAGAGGCAAAAAGCCTTTTAGGGTAATTTTCATCTGGCTACACCACAATGAAGTTTTATCTCTAAGAAAGCTGCTCAGGAGAGTGTCACTGCACCCTGATGGAGTGCTATTTCCACTATTCCACTAAAGGGAAATTGTGTCATTGTATTGTACCACGGAGGCCAAATATTTGCTAAGCAAAACACATTGAAATGAATATTAAAAGCAGTCTAGGTAAACACCTGACTCCAGGGACTGGCTGGTTCACAAAAGAAGCAGTATAATCCCTTTAGAATATAATTCAGATCAGTTATTACTTCTCTGCTCAAACTCCGCTAGCAGCTGGCCATCACACCTAGAATAAAATCCAGGCCCCTGGCCGGGGTCACAGGGCCATCCCCGAATGGGCCCCTGGCTCTGTTTTCCACCTCAGCTCATGCCACTCCCTTGCTTGCTCTGTATTGCAACCATAGCCTTCTTCCTGATGTTCCACTGTACCAGTGCGCTCCTGTATCATGAGTTAGGGATTGCTCACCCCCGCCATATTGACCTGCACCCCTCAGTTCATTCAGGTCTGTGCTCAAATGACTCCTCCCCAGAGAGACCTTCTTCAGCTCTCCTTCTAAAAGAGCAGGCTGCATCCCTCTGTCTTGATTTCTTGCTTTCTTGTATTTTCATGTCTCTTAGCAATACCTGCCATATTCTGTATTTATTTATTGATGGACTGCCCACCCATGAGGGTAGTAACTTCTATTACCAATGCCTTAAACTGTGTGACTTTAGAAACATTCAAATATTTAGTGAATGAATCAGTTTGTTGAATGACTAAATGAATTGCTATTCCTAATTCACACTCATATTTCAGTCATATCCTGACAGGAGCTGCCATGATTTGACTAGTGACCAGAGTAGAGAAACCTAAGGAGAAATGCCTTTTTTAAAACTCACCTAGTAACTTTGGAATTTGTTTTTTTTTGTAGTTCCTGAGTTGATAGTAATTCGCTTGTTACTTTTAAGACATTAAAACATGAAAACACCCTTTTCCTCACAAAAGCACAGAGCCTGCTGAATTTCTTTCAATTAGTATACATTTAGCGCTTACTTGCTGCAAATGGATGAAGTGTGAGTTATATAATATGCTGTCAGTTGTCCTCACAATGACCTAAAACCTTTTCTGAGAGTTTTAAACTATAAACAAGGTGTGATTTCCATTTTGGATGTTGAGTGATTGTTTTTTGTTATGGACCTGTTTATCCATCCACTCTCAGTAGTAACATGGAAGCATGGCAGGCCAGTGCTGACCCAGAGCAGTGTTGAGCTACATGGCAAAAATGTTTGGAATTCTTATGTCTGGTTCCAGAAAGATCCCTTGACCCCTAGTCAGAGCCTTATGGAAAGTAATGATTCTGAGGAACCAGCCACTCATGAATTTTCAATAGTTCATCACTTTTATGCCAGATAGATGACTTAAGTAGACTTTCTAGGAACGTTAATCGTCTTGGGAATGATCTCTTAAAGGTACTGAGAATAGATGGGAGGTTTTAAAGCACAAAATTCCAGTTTAATTGAACACACTATCCATTCTATTCTTTTTTTAAAAAATGCAATAAACTGAATCTCTTTTTACTATATCAAAGTTTGTTTTTGTCTCCTACTCCTTAATTGTTTACATTTTTATTGTTGCACTTTTGGAATTTATAGTATTTTTAAGATGAGAAGTAATAGTCATTTTAACCAAAAATTTACTCTATATATCAGAAGTTGGCAAACTTTTTTTTAATAAAGGGCCAGATCGTAAATATTTCTGGCTTTGTTGGCCACGTGGTTTCTGTTGCAGCTACAGTTCAACCCTCCCATTGTGTCGCAGACACATAAATGAATGAGCCTGGCTGTGTTCCAAGAAAACTTTTTTCAAAAACAAACAGCAGACCAGCTTTGATAGGTTGCCAGCCCCTGTCACATATTACTGTACCCCCGATTTTTCAGGGAGAAGATTGTCTGTTTCTTGATGGTGGAAGCCTTCCTATAGTAGAGAATGAGACAGATGCATTCCACAAATTCTGGTTAAATTGATTTAAATAAAATAGAAATTACAGAATAGTTGATCCAATAGGAAATTAAGATTTTGAGTGGGAGACATCATCTCTTGTGTAATCCAGTTCTGCCATATAAAAATATCCACAGGATAAATACCACTTTAATTTTAGGCATTTAAAAAAAACAACCTTCCCCTTCCTGATTAATTGGTTGGTTTTATTGTCTTAGGTATGACTCATCACGTTTCCCCTTTAGCCCTGACTGAGAACTAAGATTTAAGGACTGAGAGCTAAGTTTTGTGCTCTGCTGAGGTGGCCATCATCAGCTTGAGTTTTCAGTACTGTTGTCGCCCATGTCTTCATTGACTTAATTCTTTTTTGAAAGTAGGTGAGGAATAAATATATAAATGTCATCTGTTAGATGTAATAGAAAAGGTATAATTGAGTGTGGCTTCTTGACAAAGATGACTTTTGAGCCCCCTTGTTAAAGATGAGAGGTATGGACTGGATGAGAGGAAAAGAATGAAAACAGTTTTTAATCAGAGTAGTATAAGCAAAGACATCAAGGTGGGGCTGGACTGCTGGAGTATTGGGCTGAGTTAGATGGTATTGAGAAGCGACAACAGCAAAAGCACATCTTGAATCACAGGTTGACTAGTTTCATCAGTACAAATGAATTCCAATTCTCCAATTCCTCAAGAGCATAAATAAATAACAAGGGTTTTAGCTAGTATTTGGGGTCACTACTCTTGGGGAGCTATTTACAGGTTTTGTATAGTGGAACAGTTTAGCTTAACTAGTACTACTTGCCATAATAGTGGTAATTGTATATGTGTTGTAAAGTGAGAATCACTACCTTCTATGCTCATATAAATGATTGTACTCATTCTTTCATCAAATACTATTATAATGATGTACTAATTATTAATAGAGTGATTCTTAATATTTGTGAAATAGCGTTAAGGAAAAAATTGTTAATATTTGAAAGTATATCATCTAGAATAAGCAGTGCTTCAAATGTTTTGGCTCTTATGTTTCTTTGACTAAAAAGTAATTCTCATACATATGTATATTTATATGTTATGTCATTTTATTTCCCGTGAATAACATTTTTCTAATTGTGCTTTGCTTTTCTTTCAGTTGTTTTACAGGTTTGCAGCCTGGTCCTTTACCCAATCAAGTTCATTGAAACTGTGAGCTTGAAAATTTACCATGAGTTCAATTGGGGTTATGGCTTGGCCTGGGGTGCGACTATATTTTCGTTTGGGGGTGCCATCCTTTATTGCCTGAACCCTAAGAACTACGAAGACTACTACTAGAACCGATAGTCTCAAGTTTTAAAAAAAAAACCACCATCCAACAAAAGGATTACGTCTGCATCTTTTCTAACTCACTATTTTCTAAAACCCTTGTGGAGCATCCAGCAGTTTGCTCAGTTGATTTAATATCTTTTGCCTTTTGGCTGTCAACATCATAACCAGCTTTTACATCCATTTTAGGGACCTGCACAAATTAAGAGAGCTGATTAGACATAGGCAAATGCTGCAAACTTCCAATATGTTCATGTCATTTTTCTTGACAAGTGAAGGGTCTATATGACAGCAACCATTGTGAGAAACTAGTTGGAATGAGAAATGCCTGAATCTCCTATTGCCTGCAGGGGAGCAGCTGGCATAAGCAACACTTAGAAGTTCCTTTGTGCTGACAAGGATTCCACTGTTAGAGTCCTTATCACCTGCTTATCCCACCCAATGACTACATTGGCCGTTGGTTTTTTGCTTGAGTGAGCTCTTGAAAAGTGAACTGCCCTTCAGCATCTAATGGGAGTTCTGAATGTAACTGGTTAATGGTACATATTCCACCCTCAAGAATACTCTTTTAATGGGAGGCTATGCTGTGGCAATCAGCATCTCCCTGGGAAGGGAGTCAAGACTCGGAGACATGTGCTTTTCATTATGTGGTTAGAAATTGTGCCTCAGCTATATCTAGAATGAGGAAAATTGAGAGTCTACTTTCCCTTGGGGCAACTAGAAAGAAATATGCATGAGTTGCTTTTGTCCTAAGTACCCTTTAAAGCATTTACCAAACATTACAGCAAATAACTGTGCATATGTAACAAGCTTCAATATTTTTATAGAAGGTGAACCATTAGTATAAATGGTAATAAGTTGTATCCTAGCCCTACACATGCATTTGCCTATTACACATAAAATTAATATTTGCTCTAGTGAAGTGATTTGAACACTAACCTTGTACACGTTGTTAAGAGGCTTAGATCGGTATTCACACTAATGTACCATACAAAAGTACATATACCTTAAAGCTTTTGCTCTATGTTCTCTACTGTTTCACTGGAAAGTTTCAATAGAATTGTATAAGAAGAAAAACTGAAATGGTGTTAATCTGAAAATGAATGATTGTTCTGTAAGCACCGTAGTTCAAAAGAGAGTAGCAATTAGGATGATCAGTTTGTTTAAAATTCTTTAAAATAGAAGGCTGCTTTTCTTTCAAGTATTTTAAATGTCTTTATTAAAAAGTAAAGAAATATTGATAGATTTATATAAATGTCTAAATGTCTCAGTAGAGGAGTAGAATTCATCTGGTTATCACCTGGTCCTCTGAAGTTACCGAATGGGCTAACTGATTTGTGCACACAATTATGATGGATTTATGTTACAGGAATCGTTTGTTGACTGTTCAGATGGAAGGAAATGTCGATAATAGGGAAGAAGTTTGCAACGAACCTCACACTGCAAACTTGTGTTAATCCTGTTTAATATACAAATTTGGGTAGTTTAATTATAAACATATTTTTATATCAAATATACAGCTCTAATATAAAAGTTATAAATAATTATTTTTGTTAACAAAGACATTAAAACAGTATGTCCTCGCAGGAAGAAACATTGGAAAAATCATTGAAAACGTACCGATGTACTGTTGTATTGCAAAATCTGTGAAGAGCAGGACCACATCAATAGTATTTAATAATTTGTGTTACCTCCCAAAGCAGAGTTCTGCTTTCAGTTTGTCTTAAGAACTGTTGCCAAAACAACAGAGGAAAAACTATTTTATTATTCAAATGCTTTAAAAAAAAACTCGTGACTTTTCTAGAGAATCACAGAGTAAATATGAAGAACCAGGCTTATTCTTATTTTAGCAATGACAGACAAAAGTGATTAAATGCATCCTAGAGAGAAACTTTTATAAAAGTATATGATTCTGTATAGAATCATAAGAAACTATGAGTGGAAATTTTCCAGAAAGATATTAGTATTACAGGATCTTTTGAAGCAATTTCCTTGAGAAATAGTAAAATCTGGGCCAGACTATCTTGCAGTTAATTGCATATTGTCAGAGCAGCATGAGAAATACCATATTTGTTGAATCGGGATTTCGGCTATTAAAAACTCTATTGTGAGAGAATCTCTTTATTCCTGAATAATAGAAGAACAGTACTTCGGTGCTGACATCAATGAGGCACTTCTCTTAGTGCTAGTAGAGGATGCAGTGTGCTGTTAGACCAATATCACGTCTCGAATCTTACCAAGTTTTCATTCTCTGTCAATATGACAAGCTGGAAAATGACAGAATGTTATAGGCTAAGGCACACATATTTGCAGTTTACTGAAAAGTGGATTTCTTATATAACTTTTCCCCCTTCCCAGTGAAGAGCCCCATGCTATATTTCTACCCTCACTAATATTTGAAGGTGTTTCATGACTGACAAGCTCAGTACAACATGAAAGGTGTTGTTGCTCATCCAAAATACTGTTTTGTCTATCAGAATAAACACAAGTGAATTTTTCACCTACGTTCACATTATGTCTTTGCAGCTTTAGGTTTGTTTGATGTTTTCTTACAAGCAAAACTGTTAACTATGAACCCGTTGTTTATCTTAGAGAGAGAGAGAGAGATATGCACATACACACATATAGCATAAAGTACTCAGCAGGGCTAGTTATTTGGGTTTCTTGCACAACTATTTAGCTTTTTGTAAGTTCAACATGTAAATTTTAAAGACATAAATATAGAGAGATCTATGTGTTTGAAATATAAATGATATATATGGATTAGCATGTACCTGTATATTATTAAACATGCAATGAACTGACTGGTAAGTGACGTCTAATTGTATGGCTAGCAATGTAATTTATTCAGACTGTATTTTTGTACAGAGCAGCGCACACTAACCTATGCCTCTGTGTCCTCTTTAATGCCTAAAACTGTGCCTAGAAATTTCATCTGTCTTAAAAAATAAAATATACTTCATGCTGTTTATGCTATTAGTTTCTCTACTGCTGTTCTATATTTATTATTTTTAAAAATGAGATATGTTTACTAGTTAAATATGAATTCACGGTATTCTGGTTATCTTTTCTAACAGTCCTCTGGGGGAAACCTGTTTATCACTCCAGTGGTTTTGAGTTTGCAGTTTCATGATCAGTTCTTCATTTCATGATTTTTGTAGCTGACATGAAGTTATCTATGTGGAAAAAATAAAAATAAAAGTGGTTTCACTGATGTGGTTTGACTTTGTGTCTTCTCTACCATGTAGACCCTTTAAAGGTTTCTAAATTACGTGTCTTCCGTTCGTTGTCTCCTTTATATCTTATTTAGAAAACACAGCTTAATAGGGCATGCTCATTTTGTGTACACATTTTTAAAACTATTTTTGATTTCAGTTCTCAAGATCCTTTGTCCTCTGCAGCTGAGTTATATGAACAAGAAAAGAAAGAAGTGATATTAAATGTCTTTAAACTTTTTCTTTTAAAATACACAGAAGGGAGATACAGCGTTGTCTGTTGTTTTTCCTACTCTCATCACACAATTAGAAACAGGAATAGTGAAAGGGTTGGATACTCTATTTTGGTTTTTGTTTAGTTTTCAGTGTTTGCAAGGTATGTTAAAGCCGGCTTTCCTGCATTATTTCTATTTTTTTAATTAGAGAGGCACTCTAAATTTTCAGTGCACATGTGCACGTTGTGTATAATGTGAAGAAATTCATAAAATTAAAGTCAAAATTTCCCATCACCTTTTGTGTATATAAATGGTGAGTATACTTGGAAAGAAATTTAAATTAGGCAATAAAATTCACTTGTATGATTGTCAGAATATTTTCCTGAAGATATAGGTAGAGCCATATATAATTGAGCAAACTTTCTTGTTGATAAAATCAATTTGAATATAAAATACATATTTTTGTTACGAAGATATCTTTTCATGTCTTATGTACTCAAATTTTGAGAGGTTCACAGTATATTTTTCTGCTAACAAAATATCGTAAATTATCTGCAAGCCTTTGGTATATTTAATATCAAACTTTAAAAAATTTGCATATTTAACAGAAATTCTAACATTTTCACAAATTTTCTGTCATTTTGGAAATTTTCCTTTTCAATGGCCTTATTCTAATTGGATGGAGTAGCATCATTCATTTGATATATTTTCAGCATAAAGTACTTTCATTTTTATACACAATTCTCATGAGCAAAACACCTTTACAAACATGTCCTGCCTGGCAATTATTCATGACCCAGTTTCTCTGAATTTGGAAGACATGGAGACATAACTTCACTACGATTTGACAAGGGAAAATTCTTTGCCTTCAGAGATTTCATTGTGAAGGTGAAACAGGAAAGCAATTTTAATTTGGCCTGTTAGCAGTTTGTTTTATTAAGTCGAGCCCATGCTATGTCAACACAATGTTCCATTTTGATGATTTTAAGTCATTTTGGTTAGAAAATAAATTGGTAGTGAAATTATTTTGTATTCTGTAGAATCATCCACTGAATATCTGGGTTTCTAATTTATCAAACTTTCATGTTATGACCTTCTGTTAATAGCTTTTCCAAAGTGTAACATTAAATAAGATTAAAAGAGCAAATAAAAATTAGAATTAAGTGCTTAGTATTTCCACAGGAAGCACTAATTTATTTGAATAATTTAACTTCTATGTCAAGTATTGGAACGTGGTATCATAGCTACTTAATGTCAAAGTTAAAATCTGACTAAAGAACAAAACTCCATGTAATAAAATGCCAACAAATTTTCTTATCTAAGGCAGATTTTCATACTGTTTGGGAAGTCCTCACATTTTGAACAACTGCTAAATGTTGCCATGAGCAGACGGTCCATATATCTGCACTTGGAAAATCTGTTTTCAAAGAGTCGCTAGCTAAGTGACTCACACATTTATATTCCAGCAGTAAGTCTAATGGTTCCAAAGTATAACTAAGAGAACAGGAGCGGAACTGTTCAAGTGGGAAGGATAATATGTGTGGTTTCTAAGCCAAGATTAACAGCACACAAAGAATGGTGTTCTTTGTAAAACTAAAGCTGTTTTGAGTGGTTCACCAGAGAAACTCAGTTTTTGGCAAGCAATTATTTTTCCAAGTTGAATGACTTCATAGGAATAATGATTATAAAAGAAGCTTGGAACAAGGACTGGAAAATCATGTCATCAAACCAGCAAAAACCTTGAATACTTCAATTTCTGCATGTGACAGGGATTAATGAAGAAAATAGTATCTAAACAATTTATATATAATTTGTCTAGTATTTCCCTATATGGATACACACACACACACTCGTTTTGGCATGGGTGAGGATGTGTCTGGGTGCCACGAAGGCGTTTCTTATGGAAGAGAGGCAGTCAGGCATGGAGTTAAACTTAAAACATTGCATATATGTGATGATGGTACTGAAGACTGCCCCTTGGTTGCTTTGAATTTATCATCATCAGGGTAAAATAAATATCATGCAGCCTATTTAAATTTTTAATAAACACGTCGTTTCAGGAAGAGTTCAAAGAAACTGTTTTAAACCTGAACAGAAGACATTGCTCTTAAGATTATTATGAATGGAAAGTTAAATTAAGAGTTAAATGGAGAAGAAACACTACTTTGCTAGTCTTTGATACTGTATGTTAACTGAAAAGAGAGAATGCTGTCACTCTTGGCACCCTCTCCTAGGCAAACTTCTGTGTCAAAGTGTTTTTGGAGAGTAAGTCCCCCTTTGTGGCCATATTGCTGTTCAGTGGTAATGTGACAACTCATCAAAATAAGGTTTCCAATTTTTAACTTTTAGGTGATTCTTTTTCTTAAACGTTATCTAGCTGTTATGGTTGTGTTAATTGAGTAGTGGTGTGTCTGAAAGAAGCAAAATGAGAAATTATAATAAAAAAATTAACACTTACGATCATGAAAAAGTATGTATCTCATTCAGCTCCAAGCTATGAATGCTATTCACTGTTGGAAGAAATTTGGCATAAATTTAGCACAGAAATCCTTATGGAGGCATAATGTTTCATACAAAATTTCAAGTTGTGTTTTCCAAAGACCATGATTTTTTTTAAGTACTTCTTAATGAAGCAGAATTTTGGAAAATACATTCTCAGAATGTTTTTTTGCAAACCTCAATATTTCTCATATCTTTGCAGCCAACTTTCAAGACATGAAATACTTTGAGTTACTTTCCGTTATTTTTTCAGGGATGGATAAAGTTGTTTTTTTTCCCTGTCTATATCAGAAAGTCAATAAACAATACATATTTAGCAAGGCATTTGAGCTTTAGGAAGTTCAAGTAAGATCCTAAACATGGCGACCTCCTCCTACTGCCGATGGTTGCATGAGATCTTTGAATCAGAAATGTTCCAAAAGTTGAGGCAATAATTCACAATTCTTCAAACCAAAAGCCCTGTTTGGCTTCGGTTGAGCTTGTTTGACTGTTGTGCTATTTGGATGGGGAAAACACATATAACATGCTGCTTTCCTAAAGTTAAGCTGGTTTTGATTTATTAGTGTGATAAATATGTACAAATTTCATGCATTTATATTCTTAGAATGGTTTGCATATTGTCTATTTTGGAACTGGAGCATTTTTAGAATGATTTACAATTTATGGAAATACAACATTAAACTCAAGAGTAAGGACTGGGGAAAATATCTACAGGAAAAGGAGATCAAACAGTTGGATCTTCCAAGTTTTACCATCTGGTCATAACTGTGTATATAAGACTGTGCAGTATGAGAGTAGAAACCTGACAGGTTGATGCAATTGATTAGCTTTGGCGTCTATGCCCCATCCATAATGATTTTTCTGAGAACAATGGAGGGCTTGGCAGGCAACCATATTTGCACTACATGACCCTGCACCCCTGGTCAGAGGTGATTACAGCAGAGATGGTTCCTGCCTTAAGCTAGCTGCCTGTTTCTCTTGCCCATTAATTTGGAATTGGTCTCTGCATGTAGCTAGTAATAAAATGCATAAACTATGAGGTTTTGGGGTGTGTGCAGGGATGCAAAGAAAAACTGCAGAGGACAAAAGAGTGAAATAGATAGGCAGAGAAAAACAGTGAAGAAGGACCATGTAAGACCCAGAGAGAATGAAAGAGTGGGTGGTCTCACTTCCTAGTAAGGTCAAGCTGCCTTCTGTTCCATGAAATACTCCTGTGTCCTTCCGGTAATTTCCTGTTTTGGTTAAACCAGTTTTAGTTGGAACCAATAGAACTTTTTGTTAGACAAAGCACCCTTTGTTAGAGAGTTCAATATTGAGGTTGTGCTAAATCTTCAGAAAAGAATTGAGAAGTACAGGAGGATTTCTTGACACACTTCCCATCCCACGCCAGGGTGCCCAACACTATTTCACCAGCCAAAATTGTTCCCAGTTGCCTCATTCACAGTAAAATGTAACTAAGTGAAAATATTTTCGTGTAAACTCTCCTTTCTGTGTGTATGTTTTTTCTAGGATCAAAGTCATATGCTAAGGGGGAATGATCAATAATTAGATGGCATGAAATCTGCCCTGGAATCTCTGAAGCCACTCATGGTAATTTGTCCCTCATCTTACACCTAGAATGCGTCGGCAATCTGCATTGGCCCATAAGAGCTGTCCCGCTGCTCAACTCTAGAAAGCACCATTCACATGTGTTCTCCAAGACTGCTAGTCCTACTGACTTTGCCTATTTGTTTGCCCTTATGGCTTCTCTTAAGGATTTCAGAGTAATGTCTCGCACACACAATACCATCAACCAAGGATTCCATTGCCTTCACTCTAGTGCTGCTTTGGGCTCAGATGTATCAAGCCCAAGCAGAATTGAGCATGTTGGAGTGAACTCGTTGATTGTACATGGTAAAAGAGTACTCATCCAGTTCCTCTGGAGACCTGATCTGCATGGCTGCTTAAGCAAGTATACCTAACGGTTACAGTTATTCTTGGCTCATCCTTTGGCTAACATAGTGGCTCCACACATGAAAAAGTAGCTATACACAGCACAGACAACTAACCCAAGATCAAGGACTTAATGTGCCCCACGTTTCTGTTCCCAACTCAACCTAGGAAAGTATCCCCTCTTCTTGTTATTATGTCCTAAAGGCAAACCTGTGTGTGTGTGTGTGTTTTAAGAAAGATCACTACTTGTTCATGAAAATCCACTGATGTAATATGTATTTCAATATCAGATGCACTATGACATAGATAAACACCTTTAAAAGGGGGATTGTTTTTTCTTGCAATGAGACCAAAAATATTGAAGTGTTTAAATGACATGCTAGGATGAGTTTTTTAGTTCTTAGTACAAAGTCTTATAGGCAGTCAAATTATCTGTCATCTCTACAGTTTTCATCCAAGGGCTAAGTCGTTCACTTTGAGGGGTTTTTTTTCCTATTTAATTTCAAAATAAAGTTCTCTTGATTGATGTGAGTTTTATCTTTGAGGGGCATTTTTCTGTGTTTCTAATATGACAGCAGATGGCCTCGAGCCCTTAAGACAAAATGATTCATCACCAGAAGCGTCCACTGGCACAATATGCGATCGCTGCTTTTTGTGAACAATATCTTCAAATTGTCCAGAGAAGCCACATGCATGCAGAACATGAGACAGAGTGGTTCTGACAACTGATACTGCTGAAAAAAGGGTCACTTAAGACTTAATTGATAGAAGACTTCAGGGATGTGGTGGGACTTCCTCTGGGCCATTTTAGTTGTTTCAGTATTTGATATCACTAAATACTCTACATTATCATTTTCCCATTTGTTCAAATTTCTCAGGCCTTCAAAAGATCCTTGAACACATTTAACAAAAAGTCCGATCCTTTAGAACATTCTCTTTTTCTGTGTCTGGAGCAGTAAAAGCTACTTGTTTTTGAAATACCAGACAACTGTCACATTTCTTGGGTCAAAGGAAAATGCATGCCGTGTTATTTTCCATTCTTATTTGGATCTAACAATGTAAGGCAAAATAATTTTGCATTCCTTACTCCTCCATCAGGAAAGTGACATAAGAATCCACATAACAAACATAGCACGAGACATTGGGAGTGCTGTATTTTACACACTATATTTAAATGCTGCAGGAATAAGAATAGAGTCTTAAAAATACATCTGGTCAGGACTTGCTTCCCCCTCTCTCCAGTCTTTAAATGCAAATGCATGCACACTGACAGCTCTCAAAAAAATAGCCCTAATGAGAATTTCTCCCTTTCCCAAGGGGTACCCTCTGCCACCATCTATTTATAGAATAATAGCAGGCTCCCTACTTCATTCTCACATCGTAGGTTTAAAAGAGCAATTTCCATTTTTGAAGTATGGCTGAAAGGGAAGAAGTCATCTTTTATCACAGTCAGGAAAGGTCAGCAAGTCAGTAATCCTCCATTCACTTACTGACAGAAATATCCTCTTTCCTTCCACGGCAGACCAGAAAAGTGATTTATTTGAGATTGGTATTAATACATAAAATGGCCAATGCACCTGGCTATGCCTGGGCAATCCCTTACATGGTCCAGAGGCTTCTTTTATTACCTACTAAGGCTGTGAATTGAATCTGTTGGAGCAAGCATTGTAGATAGGATTCCCAATCCCCTCCCAAGCACTCTTCCATAATATCTAATCCGTGATATCTAATCCTGGCAAGGCCAAAATATTTTCATAATGAAGACCAACCAAGAAGCTCTCTTTGCCTCTGCGCCCAGATGTTGACCTTTCCTTTGCATTCGGGTGCACACATACACACACCCTATTTATGGAAGTTTTGTTTGTTTTCTTCTTGCAAACCTCATGTTTGTTTTTCAGCCCTCCGAACATTTACTAAGTTTTATTGCTACTACAATATAGGCCCAATACTGTGCAAGGCAACGGGACATTTGTTGTTGGTGCCAAGTGCATTCTGACTCCTAACGACCCTGTGGACAGCAGAGCGGAACCCTGCCCGGTCTTTTTGTGCCATCCTCTCACCTTCTGGTGCTGTATCAGAGAGTGCTCTGCTGCTATTCCTAGGGTTTTTACCAAAAGTATAATCTGAGACTTCAAGGGTCTTATAATTCAAGTAGGGAACACAAAGCACGCACATAGAAACAATAATTCTGTCTTCTATTGTGGAATGACTTACAGTTCTCAAAGTGAGTTCATTATATTGCAACCTGATACTTTTACTGACAATATAGTATGTGGCAAGATTTTGACCAAAATTAATACATGGTTAAACAAAATGATACATGTAGAATCAGTCTGAGTTTTCCTATCCAATTGTAGGCTAAATATTTTCTTTTGGAAAGAAAGCGAATCTCTACCTATGACCTGTATATTGTATAAACTAAGACACTACTGATTGTAAGATTTGATGTACCAATAAGAAAAGAAAAACATAACCCAGATTGGGTGGAAGAGGGGGTATAACAAATAAAACTGGGTCACCGAAGGTTATAGATTCAGTATAAAACTAAGCACCTCAATAGAGTGGCCATAGAGAATGGAATAGCAAGGGAGCCTTAATATCTCAATCTTGGCACTGGGTAGAGAATTTGAACAACTAGTCGGTACTCATGCAGGTCTGAGGTCTGAATTCACACTTCCATTGTGGTCCAAAAAAACTCAAGCAGAGAATTTAATTTAAAACGGTTTCAGATGGGTAGTGCCTGAATTTGGCTGGCAAAAGCAAAGGAAAATTCTTTCTGGAAGGTCTTAACTTTGATCCAGGCTGACAAAGACTGAGGATGCAGTTAGTTATAAGATGCACCCTGATTTCATAGATGTGAGAAAATATGTTTTAGGATTAATGAATATGGTTATTACTTATTTGTAAGTGATTAAAGGACTTTCACCTCAGAGTGAGCTCTTAGTTATGATTAAAATAGCCGAGATTTAAGAAAAGTTAATTGTCTTATATATCTTAGTCAGTATTTTTCAGTGTCTTTAATTGTAGGAGACTTATCTATAAATCTGGAATGTGTTTCCAGCCTAGCAATTCCAGGCTAATATGTCACTGATTCACAAAATAATAATGGGGAAAGATATTAGATAAGACTTTAAGTAGTTTATTTGAAAGACTTGCTCTATATGAAGGCAACCGTTTAAAAAAGTGCAATGCTTCATGGCAACTTAAGCTAAAGAATGGAAATGAACCAGAAGATAATCTTGTAGGGGTGCTTCCAAAATCATGACATCCTAATTAGTATTGTTTGGTTTTTAATCATTTTTATAGTGAAATAAAACACACACAAATGTGTACAAATACATATGTAGAGCTTAGTAATTTATCAGAGTGAACAGCCATACAACCATAACCAAGATCAAGAAATAGAAATCACCAACATTTCAGACATCTTTCATGCTCTTCCATCACTGTCCCCGTTTTCCCCACCCTAGAGATAATAATTTCCTTTTTTGTTAAATAGCATGATCACGTAACTATTCATCCCTATACATTATGATTTTATTAAAGTGTGTTTTTTGAACTCAGGAAAATGGATTTATGCAGTATTTATTTTGTTTCTGTCTTATTTTGCTCAACATTGCGTTCCTAAGATTTGTCCATATTGTTCCATATAAGCTATAGTTAGTTCAATCCCATTGCTGGATAGTATTTCATTATATGAAGGTGCCACAATTTATTTATCCATTCTACAATGGCTGGACATATGGCTTGCTCTCAGTTTGGACTATTACAAATATTGACAGTATGATTATTCTTGTACAAGTCCCTTGACAAAACTGTGCCCACAATTCTGTTGTGTACTTATAACTTGGAATATAATTGATGGGTTGTAGGGAATTCACATGTTCAACTTCATAAGTATTTCCAAGTAGTTTTCCAAAGCAGTGGGATCAATTTGCATGCCCAACAGCCATGTGATAGAGTGCCGAATTTTTCAGTTATTTTAGTCATCTGGCCTATGGAAAATTTTTTCAACGACTTTTAAGAACACAAATTTTGCAAATAGCATTGTAAGACTATACTGCCAGGATTCAAAACGATGACAGATTTGGGCAATGAAGCAATGACAATAAGGTCAAATGCAGCAGGAACTACATAAAGCTACATCATGTGACCAAGTACAGTAGGGGGAGACTAAGTGTCACAGAATTTCACATGAAAAAGATGGTGGGATGTTACAAAGGTGTAGCTGGCAGGAAAAAAAAGAGTGCTATCTAAACTTACATCAAACAGGGGCAGTTTTCTCTCAGCAGAGCTTGTGTATGCCTACTCCCTAATGAGAAGTTATCATTTCTCTCTATTCATTTCTTAGTCAATGAACAAGTGAATGAATGAATGATTGAATAGTTTGTGTTCAAAACTGAATACTAAAGTAAAGACACTCCAGCAAAACGCCTCTGAGTGTTCTCTCTCTTTCCCTCTAAATTTCCTTTTTATTCAAAGAAAGACAGAGAAAATTAGGTGACAATTATCAGAGGAGAAGCAAATGATTAAAATACGAGCCAGTTAAATCAAACCTGGGATATTTTGGAGACATTTATGAAACAACAGGTTTTGTATAAATCATTTAAGTCTTACTTATGCTTTCCAAAGCAGAACTCTTTTCCTATTCTGTTTCGTCCATTTCTTTTGGTTTTTTTCTTCTCTTTTCTTCTAAGTTCATTTTTTTTCTTTATCTTTATGAAAGTGTCATTTCTGTATTTTATTTAAAAAAAGAATCCTGCAGACAAAAGCCTGCCAAATCAAGAAGTCCCTCTTCTTTCTTTCTTTTTTTCTTTCTTTCTTTTTTTTTTTTTGGTGAGGAAGATTGGCCCTGAGCTAATGTCTATGCCAATTGTCCTCTATTTTGTATGTGGGATGCCACCACATCATGGCTTGATGAGTGGTGTGTAGGTCCACACCCAGGATCCAAACCTGGAAACCCAGGGCCGCTGAAGCAGCGTACACGAACTTAACCAATACCCCACTGGGCTGGTCCCAAGAAGACCCTCTTCTGATCATGCCCTGCTCAGCTTACGTGTGCACTTCCACAGAGAGTCCTGTTTCCCTTCAGTTCTCCCCATTAGTCATTTCACCCAGTGCAGCATTCTAGTTTTATTTTTTTGAAGAAAATAATAACTTTTGGGGGGTTTAGATATACGTAAAAATGAAAAATAGAATGAAATTTTAAAAATTCATGCCCATAGAGATTATTCCATGTAAATAAAGTCACACCTCATAAACTTAATGTCTATTAGCATTTCCAGACTTTTCTTTTTTATGTTTATTCCAGTTTCCAGGCATAATCAGCTTCTTGTTTTGCACCATTTGTATTTGCATGCCTCCTCGAAGCTGAGGAATAAATGCCCTGTTTCATTGCTATTTCCCTAGGTTATTTTGGTTCAGTGGTCTGATGTGTGTAACGCTTCATAAAATTAAGAAATATCTTATTAATGCCTTCATTTCCCCTTCAGGTTTTTTGTCTGTATGATCTATGCTACAGATTACATTTACTGTAAACCTAATCTATTTTTAATGACACTTGCCAAGAAAACCGTGGCTTTATTTTTCTGTTTACTTGGTAGTTGCCTAGCAAATTGCAGCGGTCTATCACTGATTCGGAAGGAAGGTGGCATGTTAAATTTCACCATTTATCAGTTTTCCCTATGTAACTGGCATATCAAAGAACGGTGCATTTTAAATCATCTAGTGCTTGCCTGGGGTCCCTTTTTTTTTATGAAACAAAGCAAAAACTTAGCTGGAATTTTACAGCATCTTTGAAGAGGAGTTGCAGCTTCATAATAATGACTTACATTTTTAGTGTGCTTTAACATTGACAAAGCACTTTCAAAAAAATAATCTCATTTCATCTTCCCAAGAACAAAGCCGTTCAGTGTACTGGTTAGCATATGGCCTCTGGAGCCAGGCTCCCTAATTTCAAGCCCTTCCTCTGTCATTTACTGTCTGTTAATATGACCCAGGGCAGTTTACTGAACTTTTCTCTGGGTTGTGACGTCTTCTTTTGTCCAGCGAGGATGATAATAGTGCCTATAGATTTGTTGTGTGAATGAAATAAGATAATCATTTGCATCTGTTAGTTATTGCCCCAATAATATGTGTGCTCTTGTAAATCCTCAGTGGTTTATAACTAACAGTTTATAGCTAGAGGTGGCTAGAGGTTGGCTATACGAGTCATCCCTGGTCTCCTGAACAAGTCTGGGAGTTGGCAGGATGTCAGTTGATCTAGGACGGCCTAGGCCGGGATGACTGAGTGTCCTTGACTCTGTTCTAGATGTGTCTTATTCTCTAGCAGTCTGTTCTGGACATATTCTCATGGAACAAGAGGGCAAGCCCCATTGCTAAAGTTCAAGCCTCTGCACTTGCTCACCATGTTAACATCCCATTGGCAAAAATAAGTCAACTTGTTGAGCCCAGACTCCAGGAACAGGGTAGGCTAGCTTACTTGTCATGGGAGGACACTAAAAATGTATATTGCAGAGGGCAGAAATAGAGGCGGGGGTAAAAAACTGAAGCCCTCGTTGTAATCTACAACAACATGTAAAACATAGCGAAGTGCCTATAAGACAGAGGATTCAATAAATGGGTAGCTATTACTATTGAGTTGATCCAAATGACATTATCATTTTTGTAGATAAAAATGATCGAATATCAGCAATTTTATATGGTTCAACCTCAAATTACTATTACAACATCCTGTAAAAAGGAATTACCATCTACGATTTTCAGTGGAAGAAACTGAAGCCTAATTAATTTTCAAGGTTACTCAGCTAGTAAATTTCAGCTTTTTATTTCATTGTTGTCTTCTGACTCTAAATCCAGTTGTCTTCTCTTATATTACAGCTGCATTTTGAGATGCTTGGTGATAGATAAATAATACTAACTGTGACATGACTTTATATATAACACAGACACATAATTTCCCAACTCTTTATCCTCATAAAACTCATGCACTGCCAGTGAGTACTGACATCTGAAACACCTGGTCTTCTGCCAACGATAACACTGTAGTATTCCATCTCCTGGTTACTAGCTCCTAGGAATAGAAATGAAGGTGGTAATAGCTAAATGCTATATTAGTACTCTCAGAAAAGCCACGTCAAAAGCACTTGAGAATTTGTGAGTTATACCTAATCCATCGTTTCATGCTTATCTCACTTATGTTTTCCTAAACACGGGCGCTATGGTATTTTTTCACATTTATTTCTTGTTTGTATATCTAATTATATTTTAGGCAATTAAACAGATACATTATGCATAAATATACATTCAGATTATTTTTACATATGTGTCTATTACATATTTACCACTAAACCCTGCATCACAATGTTTCTAGAGATGTCTTATATGTATCATCTTTCAGATGGCCTCTACTCGACAAATTGACTAGATTAGTGAATAGCCATATAGTTACAATACAATTGATTTCCCTATGTGTAGATTCAGATGAGTCAATTAAATGAACATTCAAATCAAATTATTCTTTCAATTACAAATAATATTTCATATAGCTCAGAAGGAGAGAATATTTATAAATAGCCATAAGCTATTGAAGCTCCTCATTATCATATATTGCTGCAGAATTAAGTTTCCTTATCTGTCAGTATCTTATTTATAATAGACCCGGTTTCATTCCCCTCTTCCTACTTCCATTAAGGTCAGGAGCATCAAAGGATTCTTCATTCTCTGACAAACTGGTAATTTTGAGACTGCAGATCTCTGTTACTTAATGCTTTTCAAATTGAATGATTGCACTGATTTATTTTGTTGGTGCTGTCAAATCAAGAAGGACATTTATTTATTACCAGTGTAGAAAGCCATAGCATATTATCAGCATAGTGATGCCCTAAGGACTCATACTTCTTAAGTGTCCTGTTTTCTGCTCTGAACCTGAAAGCTAAGGGTACATGGAACACCTACCATATGACTTCTAAAGGAAGTGTGAGGAGAAGGGGACATGACGGCACAGAGTCCATAGTTGATTCCTATTTCTGTCATGTACTAGTTGTGTGACTTTGGGAAAGCTAGTTAGGTTCAGTATTCTGTCTCTAATATTTGTGTAAGCACTAACTCACAGTGTTGCTTGACATCAAATGAGATCTTGTTTGTGTACACTTAAGCGCCACGTAGTTGTTGGTCAAGCTCTGAATTGCAGAATCCAGAGAATCATCGGAGAGATATCTGCTTATATGTCTAGTGAAGGAGAAAATGAAAAATAGCCCACATAGCCTCTAAAGCTAAGGAAATTAACAATCACATCTTCCAGTTATAGTAACTTATTTTAGGGGTTTTCTTTTTCTGAATATCATAATTGCCACAGATCATTTTGATTCAAGAGTATAGACTGCAGTATTTTTCAAACTTCTTTTTTACTGTGATACTGTAAGAAATTCGTTTTTATTTTAGATCATTATACACATGCTGCACACATACACACACGTATGAAAGCAGTTTCATGAACTGTTACTACCTGTGTTGCTGTCTAATATTTTCTACTCTGCCTTGTTCTATTGTAGTTTATTTTACTTTTTTAAAAAAGGTTGACCAGTTTCCCAGCAGCAATGTGTCATGTCATGTTTTAAAATATTTTGAAGTAAGACAGGTCAGAATTTAAATTCAAAATCATCCACTTACTAGCATAGTAATTGTGAACAAATTCAAATCTCGGTTTCCTCTTTTGTAAAATGGGAATTATAATAGAAGTAAATCGTATTTCATAGAGACATAGTGAGGATTATATCAGATAATTAATATAAAGCACAAAGTATAGTAGATGCTCGTATTAGGGGATTTCAAATCACTACCTTTAATTGCCTTAGAGATAAAGTTTAAAAAATATATTTGACTGTATTCTATCAAATTCAGAAAAGTTAAACAATAATCTGGACAATTCAAATTCTTAAATTCATTTTTACCTTGACTGTTTCATGTAGAAAGAAATCAAAGATTACTTTAGGATGTTTAATATCCATGAAAAAACAAACTTGATATCTAAATGCCACTGACCTAGTTTGGTGGGAAAGGCCATGAATGCTTTGGAAGCATCATTCTGGAACTTAACAAGTCCCTCACTGCACAAAGCCATTCAGGGCACTGCCCTGGTATAATTTAACTCTGTTCCCGAAAGCTCTAAATCCAGGCCAACATTTCTAAACACCAATGCACAGTTGATTACAATGTCACCTTGTTCTCTCTTTTCCCTCTTCACCCTACTTCATTTCCCCAACATGACTCAAAGTTTAAATTTATCTGAACCTTCCAAGTGTGTCTAAGAAAATTGTGTCATTGTTAGTCATTTACTTCCCTTTGGGCTTACAATACTTGGCCAAAATCAAATCTCATATTTCAAACCAGACCTCCCTCTGTTTAAAACTAGGGTGAGAAGCAGAAATTTAACTTAATTTAATTTGCATTTTCTCCCTAATTTAGTAATGCAAATTATTATATTCTGCACTGTAGATGCCACAATGCGCAATGCAACTGGGACCCTGTTGGCTAGCAATGCAGATAAGTGAATCAGTGGAGATGTTTACAGGGAAGCAAATAACACGCTTACTTAAAATTCATTGCTTTTTTATGGTAAGAAAATTCCTTTTCAAATTGCAATCTACAGGTGTTGCTAACAGACCTTTTCGGTCATTACTACTTTTCTTCTCCTCCACCCTCTTTTGCCAGGCCTAGTAAATATTGTTGACAATGGGTTTCAAAACATTCTGCTGGTATGTTATGTTTCTATGTCCTGTGAATTGCTTATCATGTCCTCTTGATATCATCTGAAACATAGTGTATTTTTAAGAGGAAACTGGATGATTACTTAATTGCAGTGTTTCTGTTTTCACTGGGTGTGCTACTGAATAGAAAGGAGAAGAATATGGTCTCCTAAATAAAATTCCCTAGCTAAGCTAGAAATCTGATTTTCCTAACTCACTCATCAGATGAATCTAAGCCAAAAAATCCTCCTTCTGAATGGAAATAGCTCATTGCTAGTCTCTCATGGAAGGTGAAGTTTATTTTGATCTAACCTATTTCAGTCACTTTTCCATTAAGGAATCTTTAAAAATATTTTTGTGACCTATAAAGTGTTCAGGCAGCTCAAAAGTGGAATCACTTTTAAACTAGCAGGAAATCTCATTAATAAAATCACCTGCATGCTCTATGTTTAATTGCAAGCCCTTCGGAAAAAATGTCACTGTAGAATGAGATATACTCAAAATTTTAATGATGTAGACTTTAGGATTTGATATCTTTATAAATTTAAACTCAGAAAAAATGGGAAAGGTTAATCATTCATAAAGTAGCATCTTCATTATGCATAAGCATTCCGTACTTTCTACTATTTTATTACATCCTTGTAATTTTCTGAAGATTGTCTAGTTCCAGGGTCTCTGGGTCAATGGTAATGATTTGCCTTTGTTCAAGTCCACTGCTATTGTGTTAGGTAATCTTTTGGGTCTATCATTTCAATAAGACTGTGAATATGCTATTGATGTGTATGTGTAATCTTAGGAAACTCCCAGTTTAACCAAATACAAGGAGAACAGTCACATTGGGAGTAAGGAGTAGCATTTGGACCAAAGGACCAAACCAAAAAAAAGCCCTAAATGGATGAAAGGGATATGACCAGAGTCATGAGCTCAAATACCTGTGTGCCTGCAGAGATAACGTAAATGAGTGAAAGCGGTTGGATGCAAGAAACATTGGAGAGTGATGGGGTCTATGTCCAACTGAGATGGTAAGGATTTATTTGGTCCTAACCCCAACTGCTAGGCTTATGTGATAATGTCGTTTCAGTGTTTCCAGTCTTCCAATTTTCTATAAAAAGTCAGAAACACAGACTTCTAAATTGAAAATGTTGGCAGTCATTTTTAAAAATTAGCCACACATTAATTTATAAGAACTTTTGTTAGTTTTTTACCTTAGAGTCCTCATTCTTCCAAATTTTTAGGAATGATTTACATAAAATAAATTACACAGATTTTAAATCTATAATTTAATAAATTTTGATAAATATATATGCTCATGTAACCCTTACACCAAACAAGTTCAGAATGTTTCCATTCCTCCCCACCCAAATTCCCTTATTTTCAGTTCCAGTCAATTCCCTACTCCCAGAGGTAACAACGGTTTTGATCTCTATCACCATAACTTAGACTGGCCTTTTCAAGAACTCAATATAAATGGAATGACACAGCCAATTTGGGTTTGGCTCTTTTTGCTCAATATAATGTTTTTGAGATTCATCTATGTTGTTACATTTATCAGGAGTTTGTCACTTTGAATTGCTTAGTAGTATTATATTCAATTTATTTTAAAGTATGATGTGGACCAAGTCTTAAGATAGACTTGGCCTGTAGGAAAATGGTTGGTTATTTCTGGATTGGAGAGAAGATAATCGGTGAATGCAAATAATCCTAAATGCAGAAAGGATGGGAGAATGACCGTTGTGCTAGGAGAGCGTTAAAATAAAACAATGTGAAATAGTGGAAATAGAAGAACTGGAAGGTAGAAGAGAGCAAAGGAATCCTTAGGTAGGCCTTTCAAGGTTTTTAAGAATTTGGGTGTGAGAGGGACATAGACGGGACTAAAGAAGTGAAGAAAATAGCTGATGAAGGAATGTACTACTTAGAGGTTGAATTAAAAATAGTAACATGGTTTTTGATACCTAAAGTCATTTAAATGCTAATGTTTGGAACGTTTTTAGAATAGAAGGAACACAGCACACTTTTTGTTATACTTAAACAACATTCTTATGGGGGTGATGATACACCTATTTCTCCCTTGTCTTATTTTCTTTTCATCTATTTTCCCCATATCTTACTTCCCTCTCTCTCTTTTTCTACCACCCTCATTGTCTTTTAATAAACTTTTTATTTTAGAATATGTTTAGATTTATAAAAACGTTCAAAGATAGCAGAGTTCCCATGCACCACATACTCAGTTTCCTTTATTAACATCTTACATTAGTATGGAACATTTATTACAATTAATGAGCTAATACATCGATACATTGATAATAATTGATACATTGTTATTGACTAACGTCCATACTTCAGACTATTGCTAATGTCCTTTTTCTGTTGCAGGATCCCATCCAGGACACCACATGACGCTTCCTTAGGCTCCTCTCTGCTGTGGCAGTTTCTCCTATTTTCCTTGTTTCAGTTTGAGGAGTACAGATCAGATATTTTGTAGAGTTTCCCTCAATTGGGTTTTATCTTATATTTTACTCATGATTAGACTAGGGTTATGTGTTTTAGGGAGGATGACCACAGAGGTAAATTGCCGTACTCATCACATCATATCCAGGGTACATACTGTGAACATGAGTTATCGCTATTGATGTTGACCCTGCTCACCTGCACTGAGACACACTGTCTCAGTGTTTGTCAGTTTTCATACTGTAAAGTCCATGAAGAAACTTGAAGATAGGCTATTTTGCTTGCTCCCTCTGTCTTAGGCCTGGGGACACAGCTGTGGGAGGGGGATGCTCTTGCACCCATTAACAATGGTTTCTTTGTTTGCTACAATCCTGTGGGTTTGTGAATGCAGGCTTCATTTGCTATCAGAGCCAGGTGATCCAGGAACCCGTCCCTTGGGCAGCAGGCACAAAAGCTGGGTGCCAGATGTGTGCAAGCTTCTTCCAGGGAGATATTGGCGATCTGTAGTGGGCTTGAATGAGAAGGCAGAGGTGGTCCTGGCTTCCCAGTTCTCCGGGGAGGATGGCAGTAAGCCCCTAGATGTGTGCCAAATTAGAAGCCTGACCTTCAGGGAGTAGTTTTTAAAGTATGCAAATAGACTTCTTTCAGGGAAAAACTGAGAAATGAAAGTTCTTTGCCTGCTCCCTCTGTGCTGAGCTCTGGGGGATAGCAATGGGGAATCCTTAGACACCTGTCAAGAACTGTGTGTTTTTTTGCTATAGTCTCATGGATGCCAGCCACATTGGCTTTCAGAGCTAGGTGTTTTGGGGGCCTGTGCCACAGGTGGGAGTCTTAAAAGTTGGGGTGCTAGATATGGGATCCAAACTCTTGTCTCCTCAGGGAGAAGCTGGGACTTGGGAGTTCCCTGCAGATTTTATGGCTCTTGGTGGGGGTCAGGGGGGGCCGCATTGTGAGAGACTGTCTCAGCCTTTTCTACCCATTTCAATGCAGGTGATGTGAATATTTTCTCTTTTACCAATGTGTAGGAATTGCTTGCTCAGTTTCTGGATTTCTTCCAGAGAGAATTGCTCCATGTATAGCTATAGATTTGGTGTATCTATGGGAGGAGGTGAGTTTAGGAGCCTCCTATGTTGCCATCTTGTACTGGAACTTTTCTTATGGCTTCAATAATAATCTTAATATTCTGCTACATGATCACGAAGATTGTGCTTTTGTTTCTTCAGGATTTTCTTTCTTTCCCATCTTCTTTTCTTCTGATAGTCTCACAATAGCCTAAATCCTTCTCTATTTAACTGTGATTGAATTTCATTTTCTTAACCTGTGAAGATTAAGTCCACATTGTAAAATTATCCCTATATTGATGATACTTTAAGCACAGGTCGTATTTTTCCCACTTCTCACACTTAAGAGAAATAATCTCCGTTCTGTTTTTCATCAGTATCTCATTCTCTGCAATGAAATTCACTCGCCAATCCCTAACAATACAGAAAACTTCAACAAGGCCATTGCCATCAATGACCATTCAATAGTCAGAGAACAGATACAACAGAAATGACTTTTCTTTGAATCTCAACATTCTAAAATTGCTATACGTAAGTCCAATCCTCTTAGATTAATTTCATAATTATTTGCTTCTGTGTTTCTTGTGAGAGATTCTAATACTTGAGGCATTTTTTCAATCCTGAGGTTTTCCATAATTTAGCGGATTTTGGAGTCTTTCATTTACCAACAATGCTATCTTCCAGTATTCCTGGAGATGGTCTGGTAAACCCCTTCAGAGTTGGATTACAATATGTGAACCAAAGCGTATTCGTTTATTTTCTATTACTTGCTATGTAGACCATAACCATGAACTATGAGTATCCTATTTTAGCCTAAAACTCAGTCCAACTACAAAATATTTTACTATGAATCAATGCTTGAGTAGTACAGATAATGAGATGCTTCCATGTTGCCTGGAAGAATATTCTTTGAATAAGAAAAACTAAATTAAACTTTCCTAAACAATAAAGAAGTGTATTTCTTTGCATGCCAGGACGCCCCCTTTAATAACAACTTCTTTTCAAGAGAATGCCAATGGCAGCCAGGAGTACTTACTTTCTTGTTCACTAAAACAAAATAGAGTAACTTCTCTTCAAAATATGGAATAAAATTTATTCTGATTAGTCCAACTTAAGTCACATGACCTATGTGGAGCAAGAAAAATAATCAAGAGAAATTCTATGCTTTTATTCCACTGGCAAATAGGAACTCACTCTGAAGCTATAAATGGAGTAGATACCTAAACAAAATTGAGGTTCTGTTAGGAAAGAAAAAGTGTGGCTTCAGCTGTTTTCCATTTTGTTTTATTTTCTATTCTAATATCTCCCAGGATTTTACTTACAATACATGGGCATTTAAGAGCTGCTCATGCCATTTAATATGTGAAAAAATGAGTACTGAAAATGTATTGGAGTTTAAGTACAAAGTGGCTTATAAAATGCATAAACTAAATTTGCATATTGATGAAATTATTCACAACCTTTAAAATAAAAATCTTTCCAAATTGTTTCTTTTAATTGGATTTGTTTCCTGGCTGCAGAAATAAATAAAAACTCCTTTCAAATTTGTGCAATATGCCTTCAAACACCAGAGATATGCTGAGTCACTGATAAATAATTCACTTAGCCTGGAAACAGATGAACCAATTTCTGAAAGCTGCAGATATTGAAGTCTCCCCATACCTTTCCTTGTTGAGATTAGCTGAAACAGATGAATGATGGCATTCTAATCAGGATAAAAAAGGGTATCTCCTTTAAATTTTCAGCAAGCTGTCATGCTGAATTACTGATGGCATGTCTACTCACATTATTTGTGTCAAGAGTCCTCTGGCCTGCTGCATCTAAGTGCTACAAATAGTTGTGAATAGTTGATATTTCTCCAGAAACAGCCACATTCGCAAATGATCGCATTTCCTTTAGGAGACGTCAAAAGCAAGGGATAGGACAATTCTTCTCCAAGTATTTTAAAACTACGTTTGAATTCGCTTTACCCAAACCACTAAAGTAGTTTAGGATTTTTCTCTGATTTTTATTCAACACTGCAGATTGCACAGTACTTTAGGGAGCATTATTCAATAATCTGCTTAGTCTATTCTCCAATATCTGTGAGTAAAATAAATTCAAGAATCTTTACCTTCCAAAACAATAACTTAGATTCACAGAAATAATTGTAGTTATATGGTTTATGTACATTTTAGTTAAAAGCTAATGTTGACTGTGGGATCAATAAATGTACTTTGGTGACTTGAATAACTTTTAAGAATAGAGCTACAGAACAGAAGGTTGTTTTCACTAAGGTTTCACAAATACATATAAAATATTTGTAGGTCAAACGAACTAGATCAGAAAAGAAAAACAATTACCTGCACACTGAGCAAATTTCTCCCCATATTATTCAGCCTAAATATCTTTTCTCAAAGAATTAACTTGTAAATTTTTTTAATTATTGAAGGTAAATTTACATACAGTGAAATAAGCATTATTGTAAGTGTACAATTCAATGGTGTTTGATTGTATGCGCACACAAACACTCACGTATAATATACACATATGTAATCTACAACCACTCAAGACAGAACCAAAGGCCCTGGGGCTTTCTTATTCCAATCACACTCTACCTCCAGATAAGCAATCACTGTTCTGATTTCTATCACCATAGGTTGAGATTTGTATGTTCTAGAACTTCATCTAAATGGAATCATAAAATACATAATGTTTTGTGTCTGTCATCTTTTAGTCAGCATTATGTCTATGAGATTCATACATGTTGGCGTATGTATCAACAGTACATTATTTTTTATTGCTAAATATTTCATTACATGAATATACCACAGTTTACTATCTTGTTGATAGACTTTTGTGTTATTTCCAGTTTTTGGTTATTATGAATAAAACTACTATAAACATTCTCATACAAGTCTTTGTGTGGACAAAATTTTTAATTTCATTGGAGTAAATACCAAGGAGTGGAATCACTGGATCATAAGGGTGGTATATATTTAACTGTTTAAAAAATTGCCAACCAATTTCCAAAGTGGTTGTGATACCGAACCTCTTAATCTCGAGTCCGTGTGTCCAATGTGCAGTAAACCAATCACTGAGCCATCAGTACTTGGAGATGGAGAAAGGTTTTATTTGAATTGGCCAAAATGAGAAGGCAGGAGGATGGGTTCTCTCAAATCCACCTTAACAAGAGAAGAAAGCAGGGGGTTTTACAGAGCTAAGGGGCTTGGCAGGAGGAGTTTCGCAGAAACAAAGGGGTAATCTTTCACTCCAGAGAAGCCTTTGGGCAATCTGACTTCTGGGCATAAAGCGTAGCTGGGGGCTGGTCAACTGGTGATCACGACCTCGCCAAAGGCATTCTTTCTTCTGCAAAACAAGCTCACAAATCCTTAGGTTAAACAAGCCAACTTATTGAATATCTACAGTAACCCTCAAGTACCCAGCTTCAGTTGTACCACTGTGGTTTTAATATTCATTTCTCTGATGCCTAATGACGTGGAGAATCTTTATTTTCAATTGAGATTCATAATAGTTTACATCATTGTGAAATTTCGGTTGTACATTATTTCTTGTCTGTTACCACACAAGTGCTCCCCTTCACTCCCTGTGCCCATACCCCCCTTCCCCTGGTAACCACTGAACTCTTCTCTTTGTCCATGTGTTTGTTTATATTCTACACATGAGTGAAGTCATATGGTGTTTGTCTTTCTCAATCTGGCTTATTTTGCTTAGCATAATACCCTCCAGATCCATCCATGTTGTTGCAAATGGGCTGATTTTGTCTTTTTTATGGCTGAGTGGTATTGCATTGTATGTATGTACCACATCTCCTTTATCCAGTCATCAGTCAATGGGCACGTGGGTTGCTTCCATGTCTTGGCTATTGTGAATAGTGCTGCAATGAACACAGGGGTACAAATGTTACTTTGGATTGTTGATTTCAAGTTGTTTGGGTAGATATCCAAACAGTAGTGGGATAGCTGGGTCATATGGTATTTCTATTTTCAGTTTTTTGAGGAATCTCCATACTGTTCTCCATAGTGGCTGCACCAGTTTGCATTCCTACTGGCAGTGTATGAGTGTTCCCTTTTCTCCACATCCTCTCCAATATTTGTTGCTTTTTGTCTTGGTAATTATAGCCATCCTGACTGGTATAAGGTGATATCTCATTGTAGTTTTTATTTGCATTTCCCTAATGATTAGTGATGTTGAGCATCTTTTCATGTGTCTGTTGGCCATCTGTGTATCTTCCTTGGAAAAATGTCTGTTCACATCCTCTGCCCATTTTTTGGTCAGTTGTCTGTTTTTTTTGTTGTTGAGTTGTGTGAGTTTGTGAGTTCTTTATATTAACTCCTTGTCTGATAAATGATTTGCAAATATTTTCTCCCACCTGGTGGGTCGTTTTTCCATTTTGTTGATGGTTTCCTCTGTGTTACAGAAGGTTTTTAGTCTGATATAGTCCCATTTGTTAACTTTTTCTTTTGTTTCCCTTACCCGAGTAGATGTGGTATTTGAAAAGATGTGGCTAAGACCATAATGACATTGAGAATCTTTACATGTACTTATTGATTAATCACATATCTTCTTTTGTGTTGTATTTGTTCAAGTATTTTGTCCATTTTTGTTAGTCATTTTTGAGAGACTTATATATATTCTGGACACAAGTCCTTTGTCAGATATGTGTGTTTCTTATATTTTCTGCCTCTCTGTGGCCTGCGTTTTTATTTTCATAAAGACAATTATTGAAAAACATATTTTTTAAAATTTTTAAGCCCAATTTATCACTTTTATTTAAGCTCAATTTTTTCTTATAACTGCTCTAAGAAATCTTTGCTGACTCTGTGTTTGCAAAGATATTCTGCAAGGTTTTCCTTTAAAACTTTTATGGATTGGATTTTTACATTTAGATCTTAATCCATCTCAAATTAATTTTTGCACACTATGTAAGGAAGGAGTCAAGGTTAATTTTTTCCATATGTTTATTAAGTATCTCCAGCTTGATTTGTTGAAGATATTTCCCTTTCTCCTTTGAATTGCGTTGAGCCCTTTCTTGAAAATCAATTGATTATATAAGTGTGAGTCTTTTTCTGGATGATGTATTATATTCATTTGAGGTATCTGTCTATCTATTCATAATACCACAACATCTCAATTACTGTTACATTATAGAAAGCCTTGAAATTAGGCAGTCTAAGGCTTTTAAGATGGAAACTTTGTCATTGATTTTAAATCTTACTTATTTCTAAAATAAGCATGCAAAAATATGAATTTCTCTCTAAGTATTGCTTTAGTAGCATCCCATGAATTTTGGCATGCTATATTTTCATTAGAATTCAGTTTAATATATTTTATAATTTCTTTTATGATGTATTCTTTGACCCACGGGTTATTTCAGAGAGTGTTGATTAATTTCCAAAGTTTGGGGCATCTTCTAAATATCTTGCTATTATTGATATCTAGTTTAGTTCTATTATGTTCAAAGAACATACACCGGGAGTGTTTAGTCTTTTCAAATTTATTGGTACATATTTATTGCCAAGCATATGGTCTATCTTGATGAAAATTCCATGTGCACATGAAAAGCATGTTCAGTAAAACTGTTGAGGTGATTTATAAATGTCAATAAGATTGAGTTGCTTGATAGTGTAGTTCAAATATTCTACACCTTATGATTTTTTGTCTACTTGTTTTATCAATTACTGAGAGAGAGGAAATGAAATCATCAACTATGTGGCTTTTTGTATTTCTTGTTTTAGTTCTGTCAGTTTTTACTTCATCTGTTTTGTAGCTTTGTTATTTGGTGCATTCACTTTTAGGATTGTGATGTCTTCCTAATGAATTGACAGTTTTTTGATATGGTTTAAGTTAAGTCTACCTTCTAAGCTATTTGTTTTCTATTTGTCCCATACATTGTTTCTTTAGGTCTCATTTACTGCTTTTTTTGTTATTTGAATATTTTTAGTCTTCTATTTTATATTCTCTACTGGATTTTAATTGATACCTATTTGTCCTGCTTTTATTACTTTTTCTTGGGATTATAATATGTATCCCTAATTTATCATAGTCTACTTACAATTAATATTATATCACTTTGTGTAAAATTAAAACATTTAAAAGAGTATAATTCTATTTCCCATCCTATAGTTTCTGCTATCTTGTCATACATTTAACTTCTACATCTGTTAAAAATCCTACCATAAAATATTATTTATGCTTTAAAAATCAGTTTTCTCTTGGGGCTGGCCTGGTGGCATAGTGGTTATGTTCATGCACTCCACTTCGGTGGCCTGGGGTTCACCGGTTCGGATCCCAGGTGTGGACATGGCACCACTTGGCAAGCCATGCTGTGGCAGGCGTCCCACATACAAAGTAGAGGAAGATGGGCATGGATGTTAGCTCGGGGCCAGGTTTCCTCAGCAAAAAGAGGAGGATTGGCAGCAGTTAGCTCAGGGCTAATCTTCCTCACACACACAAAAAAAAGGAATAAAAAAATCATTTTTCTCTTAAAGAGATATGGAAATTAAAAGAAAAAAATGATATTTAGATTTACCCATATACTTATCATTTCTATGACATTTATTTTTTTGTCGTAGATTTGAGTTTTCCTCTAGTATGATTTCTCTTTAACCTGAAGAACTTTCTTTATCATCTTTCAGAGGTCAGGTCTGCTGGCAGCAAATTCCCTCAGTTTTTGTGTATCTTACAATGGTATCGTATTCTATTATTTTTCATTTTTTAAGGTACAAATTACATATGGTAAAATTTATCTTTTTAATGTACAGTTCTGCTAGCTTTGACAAACTCATACAAATATCTCCTTAACCAACATATAGAACACTGCCATCACCCAAAACATATTCCCATGTGACCCTTTAAAGTCAACCCATCCTCCTACTACCAGCCACTAGTAACCATTGATCCATTTTTTGTCCCTATAGTTTTACCTTTTCCAGAAGATCATATAAATGAAATCATGCTCTGTGTAGCCTTTTCAGTCTAGCTTCTTTCATGTAGCATAATACGTTTGAGATATGTCCAATTCATTGCCTATATCAATAATTCATTCTTTTTTATGCTGAGTAGTATTTCATCAAGTGGATATACTACAATTTGCTTATCCATTCCATATTTGAAAAATCTTTGTGTTTCAAATTTTGGTGACTATGCACACTCTAAACATATGTGAACAGATTTTTGTGTGAACATACATTTTGTTTAACTTGTGTAAATACCTGAGTTGTACATTTAACTTTATAAGAAATCACCAAACTATTTTCCAAAGTGGCTGTGACATTTAGCATTCACACTAGTAATGTATTTTCAGTTGCCTCACATCATTGCTAGTACTTATAAGAATTTTTTTTGCCAGTCTAATAGGTGAGTAGTGATATTTCATCATGATTTTAATTTGGATTTCCCTAGTGATTAATGATATCGAGCATCTTTTCATGTACTAATTTGCCATCTCTGTGTCTTCTTTGGTGAAGTGTCTGTTCAAAACTTTTTTTCATATTATTGATTTTGATTAATATATTCTGAATATAAGTTCTTTCTCAGATATGTGATTTGCATATATTTTTCCTAGTCTTTGGTTTGTCATTTCATTGTCTTAACAGTGTCTTTCAAAGAGCAGACATTCCTAATTTTGATGAAGTTCAATTTATCACTTTTCTCTTTTTTGTGCCACGCTTTTAGTGTTGTATCAGGAATTTGGCCTAACCCAGAGTCACAAATATTTTTCTTATGTTTTCTACTAATAGCCTCTTTTTTGAAGGATGTTTTCAAAGGACATAGCATTCTGAATCGACAGGGGTTCTTCTTCCTTCTCTTTTCTTGCAGGATTTTGAAGATGTTCTTCCATAATGTTATGGCATCCGATGTTTCTAGTAAAAAGTCAATCACCATTTGCACTGTTTCTCCCCTGTTAGTCCACTTGGGCTCCGCCCCTGTTTTGCATCCTGAAAAGCGCCCCCAGACAGAAAGCCAGATTGAAAAGTGGCTCGCCCTATGTATTTCCCTTCTCTTAAGTATCAAAGTTGTGAACTACCTACTGCTCATTGCCCGAACACAGTTGCCTCAAATAATTGGTCAAGTGTTATAGTGCTTCATGATAAGAGGGTAAACCTGATACCAGTTACCCCATCATGGCTATATGAAGAATTCTAGTGTGTTTAGTCTTTTTACTCCTATTTCTCCAATCTGCAGATGAAGCAATCAATAATATATTTTTGGATACTTACTCTGAGAGTGTGCTTATTATTAAAGATGCAGAGGTCCGGTCTCAACTCTTAACTAGCTTATAATTTTGTAGGCTTATATTGCAGGAGAAAACAGATGGACAAAAAGTATTCAAGAGTTTTTATGAATTGTTGCTGCAACTCAAATATATCAAGATTTTTCGAGTCATGGGCTGGTGGACTCTATAATTAATGCATGATTTCAAAGCTCATTGTCGCTCAGCATTACCTTCTATTATCCCCAAGTGAAAGCCTCATCCATTTCCCACAGTAATAATTCCAAGGTTTCTCTCTCTAATGCTGGGACAATTAAGGGCATGAGTTCTTAATATAGACCCACTAGTAAATATAATTGAACACCTTCACAGCTATCTTATCTTCAGCAAATTCAACCCAAATGTGTATATTCAGATTTGCATGAAACCAGTCAAGCAGGACCATTCTCCACTTGATGAACATCACCAGAAGGGATGTGCTTATTTGCCGTTAGGATGAAGTCCTGCTGAAAAGAGCTCCAGGATTTGTTGATATTTGTCTTCCTCCTGCTTTAGTCTTTGAAAAACTGTTTGAGCTTGGAAATAATCCTTGAACACCTGTTTGACCTTGGTAACAAAAATTTCAAAGGAATTAACACCTGTATTTACGGCTTTAATCATTCAAAGAGTGTAATCAGGAAACTGCTTTATTCCAGGTCATGCGCTAGACCCAAGGGGGCAGGGCACAAACATACATAAGATTTATTTTTCATCTGTGGAGAGTACACAGTTTAGCCTGGGAGAAGGACACGTTAGCAAACTATGTGAATGTAATTAAATTATAGTGCAACAGTGTGTGCCTGTGTGTGTGTGTGAGAGAGAGACAGAGAGAGACAGAGGGAGTGGGGGTTTGGGGACGTTTGCTATCTTGGTGGTAAAGGCACATTAACTAGCCCTTTGGTTTAAAAAATATACAGGAGGGCCCAACCCAACTCACTTAATTCAGGAAAAATTGTGGGCTGGCTACAAAATCTTGACAAAACCTCTTCAGGTCGACATTTGAGCCTACAATACTGATCGGACAGTTGCTCGGAGGTTCTCGAGCCAGAGGTTATGAATCTCTTTGCCAGCTGGATGCAGCTGCAGTTTGGCATGTTAGTTCTTCCATCTCACAGGAGTGAACTGATTGATGGAAACTGCCTGACCTAGGCCCAGACGTGACCAAATGCAAACGGGCCAGGGACATGATGTGGATGGTGCCATATACCAAGGAATATGTAATTTGGAATGAGATTGGTGGAGCAGCCTGAGCTGAAGTTGGCAGGTACTTTGTCAAACAAACCTGGGCTGAAGACCAGAAAAATCCAAGGCAAAGGTGGTAGCCAGGCAGCAAGGCAAGGTTTTAGGCAGAAACACCAGCAGGTTTTTTTGTTTGTTTGTTTGTTTTTGAGGAAGATTAGCCCTGAGCTAACATCTGCTGCGAATCCTCCCCTTTTTTTGCTGAGGAAGACTGGCCCTGAGCTAACATCTGTGCCCATCTTCCTATACTTTCTATGTGGGACGAGCAGGTTTTAAATGAGGGCTGCATTATTGAGCATGACACTGAGGGAGGCTGGAGGTCTGATGTGTCAGCAGCAAAGGGAAGGACAGTCACGTCATTGAACAGGACTGATGCAATATTGTCAGTGTAAATGCCAGTATTTTGTAGCTTATGAGATGATTGTGTCCACAGGGAAAACCTCCTATTCCCACAGCTATGTTGCAGTTTTAATGGACGCAGGTATTCCACTCTCAGAGCCTGCTGTTTCTGGAGAAAAGACAAATTCTGTAAAAACTGCAACTTGCAGGGGCCAGCCCTGTGGCAGAGTAGTTAAATTTCCACGCACTCGATTTTGACAGCCCGGGTTCACGGGTTCGAATCCCAGGTGCGGACCTACTCCATTCATCATCCACACTGTGGAGGCATCTCACATACACAAACGGAGGAAGATGGCACAGATGTTAGCTCAGGGCTAATCTTCCTCACCAAAAAAACATCTCAACTTGCTTCTCAGAAGAGTGACCCATACTAAAATAGGAAGGGAATACAAGGCTGCAAATTTTCAATGCAAATCGTATCGTAACTTTGGGTTCTTAAGGGAAAGCACTTAGTTTCTCAAATTACTGCACAAAGTAATCTATGAAATGAAAATCCTTGCAAACACCAAGTGCACTCAGAGAGCACTTGAAGTACTTGGCAATCATTCTGAAGCTCTTTATTAAAACCTTAAAGCTCACTATTCCCAGCACTCTCAGATGAAAAAGAAAGAGACACTGGATTATCTGTGGAGGGCACAGGGATTGCTTCAGTTGATACTTTTAAAGTGTTCCTCACTTCTCCACTGCGTTAATAACCACACTCGACAAAGACCTTATTGCCATAGATTTGTGTAAATGATTTATTTTTAGCAAAATATTTCTTTTTTTCTTCCCTCCTGCTTTTTTCTCCCCAAATCCCCCCAGGACATAGTTGTATATTTTAGTTGTAGGTCCTTCTAGTTGTGGCATGTGGGATGCCGCCTCAATGTGGCCTAATGAGTGGTGCCGTGTCCGTGCCCAGGATCCAAACCCTGGGCCGCTGAAGCGAAGCGCATGAACTTAACCACTCGGCCACGGGGCCAGCCCCATAGCAAAATATTTCTGCTCAAGTTGTCTCATAGAATACGTGAATTTCTCGAACATGTGAGCAATGCTTTTTGCTATCTCTCCAAGCTTCAATTTTTTTAACATATAAAATGAAGACACTGAGTGAAAACTTAGAAATATATTCTAGTGACACAGTCTTACACATAGGCAAATGATTGTACACTAAAAATGTGCATTGTCACTTAATGTAAAATATTAATATTTAGAAATAATATAAATGTCCAAAAGTGAATAAATTAATTATGGCATTGTTCAGTGGATTATAATGCGACTATATACCATCACATTCACAAAGGGCTTTAATGACATGTGAAAGTGCCTGTGATACAATGTGATTTTTCAAAATTGGGAAATAATATTATGTTAACAGCATTATTTTAACATTTGTATAAATTTTATGCAGAGGCTGGGGGAAACAGGTGCTGTCATACATTGCTGGTGGCAATAAGATGATACAACATCAAATGGTGGAGAATTTGGTAATATCTAACAAAAACGCATAGTCATTTACCCTTCAAATTAGAAGTCCCACTTCTCAGAATTTACCCTGAAGATACAACTGCAACAGTGTGAAAATATATATAATCAAAGCTATTTATTAGAGCATTATTTGTAATTGCAAAATATTGGAAACTACCTAGATGCCCAAGCTTAGAGAGAGATTGAATAAACTGTTATATATGCATAAGTGAGTACTACGCAACTGTAAAACAGAATGAAGATTCCTATGAATTGACACAGAGTGATGATATTAAGTAAAAAAAGCAAAGTGCAAAAGAGCATAAATGTATGTTACTATTTGTGTGTATGAAAGATGGACAAATAAGAAAACATATATATGTCTGCTATCTTCACACAAAAAGAGAAAACAATGACTTGGATACACGTAATGGAGGAACAGGGTGGAAAGGATACAGGAGGAAATGACACTTCTTTGAGTGTATCTTTCTGAATATTTTTGACTTTGGAATGTATGTTAATGTTTTACATACTCAAAAATAAAATTAAATCAATAAGAACGAAGAGGGAAAAATCTAAAAGTGAGAGGAAATTAAAATAAATGAACTTAATTTCATTTCAAATGAATATCATAGCCACACTGAAGCAAAAAGAAGGAAGGAAGGGAGGACTAATCCAATTAACTCAGGAATGAGATATTTGACTACATATTCTCAGTCTTGGGCAGGGTTGTGGGTAGGGGAGGAGATTTTCAAACAAATTTTGATTTCTTTTTAAAAGATTTTATTGTTGTAGTATGGAGGAAGCAATTCTTAAGCTATTTTACGTGTATTAAAGAATTGAGCAGAAC
Source organism: Equus asinus (assembly GCF_041296235.1). Taxonomy (NCBI): domain Eukaryota; kingdom Metazoa; phylum Chordata; class Mammalia; order Perissodactyla; family Equidae; genus Equus; species Equus asinus. Next base: position 28,393,958 of record NC_091820.1, on the reverse strand, counting down.
TGATGATATTGTTGGGAGCCACTGTTCCCACTACGCAAGAAGGAACATAAAAATATAGAAAGTGGAGAAGGCAACAGAGGATCCTGTGGAAATGGATTAGAATTAGAGATGTCAACGTGAATCCATGATTTCTAACATATGTACATGTATGTGTACTTGTTTACGTGCACGTGTCTATGTATGTGTGTATGTACGTTTCAATGTATATTTAGATATATGTGTATATACAGGAATATTTTCCTAACTCTACCCAGTAAGACAGCCAAAGAGCAAAGTCACCACAGGAGCAATGAGCACACAAAGCACCCAGATTTAGGTCTCTAATACCATTTCTCATGAAAGAGTCAAGAGTCCTTGGAGAAATGGTTGATTCCAGGAATGAGGCAGGGTAGATACGAGATGAGCCTGGAGCATCTTGTTATGTTTGAAAGTAAGAAAGAGTAAAGAAAAAGATTGATGTGTCAGTTCACAAGGGTATAGGAACTAACTTGATAGGGCTCCTACCGGCCAGATGCCCTGACAATTTGAGCATTAAAATAATTAAGAACCATAAAGAACCGTTGATAAAATAGAAATTCATGAGTCCACAATGACAATGAATAGATAAATAAATGAATGTGGATGGGATGGTGTAGGAGAGCCTTTGCTTACAGCAGAATTCAGAGCACCGACTGGCCAATGCGAAGGGAGTACTGGAGTTGGATATCATTATTTTGCAACCCTAAAGATAAAAATCGGATCAGTCAAGAATTATTTATAGATACTAAATCAAGGGAGAAGTTTTGATGATGAGCAGGATATCTTCATGGCCTTGGAGTGTCTCCTCACAGACTGCTTATGAATTTCAAGGGAAGAAAAATAGTAATTATACATTGGAGAAATAGAAAAACATTTGACAGAATGATCAAAATTAACATTACCTATGTAGGACAGACAGATAAGATGTGATACCTTATGAAGGCTGCAAATTGGAATCTAACCATGAAGAAACACCAGACAAACCCCAGATGAGGAACAGTTCACGTAAAAAGATGCACGCATATAAATATTCATAATGTCTTATTCCTCACAGCCCTTAAGTGGATACAACCAAAATGTTCATCAATAGTGAATGCATAAAGAGTATGCAATATTCAAACAATGGAATACTACTCAGTGATAAAAAGGAACAAACTTCTGATATATTCAACAACATGGAAAATCTTGGAAGCATTTTGCTGAGTGAAGGAAGTCACACAAAGGACTACAGACTGTATGATTTAATTTACATGAAATTTGAGAATAGGCCAAAGTAGTTTATGGAGATAGGAAGCAAATGAGTGTTGCCTGGGGCAGGAATAGTAGTGTGAATTGACTGCAAATGTGCATAAAGGAACTGTTCTAGTGTGATGGAAATACTCTACATCTTGAATGGGTGGTGGTTACATGAATTTATATATTGGACTAACGTATGGCACCATTTACATAAAATTAGAGTACTCTATGGTGTCTAAATTATATCTGAATAAAGTTTATTTAAAAAGGCGAAGGGAAGGTGTCCTCATGGAAAAAATTTTGGATGGAAATACAACAAAATAATCACATTGGTGACTGGGTGGCTCTTATTTTCACTTTTATACTTTCTTGCATTTAATCCATTTTGTCCAAGGAGAAAACCTCAATATTTGGTAAGTTTATGTTTCTGTTTAAAGGCACTCTATTTTGCAGATGACGGTAATGTGTGACATTCCAGATTCTTCTCTGTGAGGTGTGCTGTAGAGGCAACACATCGCTCAACTGAGAGATCTGGGTTCTGATTCTTGGTATTCTGCTGAGTGCTGTCCATTTTGTGAAAGTCACTTGACTTCTCTGAGTTGAGTTTCTTTACCTGTAAAATGAGGAGACTTGATCTACTTTAGCTCAAACGTTTCATGATACCTTTGGTACCAATTTAAGAACCTAATATGTGAATCTTTTTAATTGGATACCTTAATAGTATCAGTAATGTATTTGCATATTCAAAATCCTTTGGACTCGGTGTGCATTGCATCTTTTTCCTATAACCCATAACAGCATAAATACCAGAAGGCCAATTTAGAGAACCTTGACAGAAAATGTAACTTATAATCATCTTTAGTTTATTGCTATATTAAAGGTGCTACTCACTTTGTTTATTCAAGGAAAAAATTAGTCTTTTCCTTTAGATTTTTCTCTGAACACTGAAAATACTGCAAGCTCGTGTTAGAGACAATAGTAACCTTCACATGTATAATCACATTAACAACCTCTTTCCTTCTCCAGTGAAAGAACCATAGGCTATGAAAGTTACATATCCACTTTTTCTTTATTGAGTGAAATTAGCTTTTGACTCCTTTGATTACACGATAATTGAATCAGACGGCTGGTTCTAAGCGATATGTTTCCTTTGCTTTTCCATGTGTTTATTGTTGTTTGCATTGCTGCAAATGCATTAAAACTGAATGCTGGTGAAAAGAGCTGAATTCCGACTGTCAGTTGGGAAGAGCAAGCTGGCTGCCTGCAGATACCATTTGAACTTCGAGTCTTTCAGGTGTAGATTTTTCTATTTGTCTGTAGTTCTTTTTGGAAGACATTTTTCTCTTTAAATCAGATAACGCCTTTCAGAAGGTAGAAAATGATGAGGGAAGGCTTTTTTTCCATCATCACTTATATCAGATGGCTGTGTTGATGCCACAAAATAATAGGGAAAAGTTCTAAATTGAATCTAGCAGCACTTTATGTCACATAAAGTAGGCTTTTAGCTGGATCTTTTATGATTTCATTGAGAACTAGTAAATTTAGCCAATACGCTAGATATTGGTTCTATAAAATCCACATTTTATTTACATTTCGCAATTCTGGCTAAAGGGCTTGTTCTGCCAATTATTGAAGGAGCCGGGAACAATATGTTTCAGTCCTTTATGTTGTGTTTTCACAATACTCACACATAAGACCCAGGAATCCCATTGATGTAACAGGAAGTGACTTAATAAGCCTAAATCCTAATGACAATACATTCTGGGAAATGTACACTCAACTATGATCTTTGCCTTCAACAATTTACAACTGACTTTAATATGCCCGAGAGTGCTGTTTCCTATTGGCAATATGTGAAGACATTGTTCAGCATAAGAAAACGGAAGCAGCTGGTACTATTGTGTATGCTTCAGATCACAAGAAAATGAGAGTATATCCTGTTTCTACCTTATCCAGAAAACCTCTATTGACTCTCACAAAATTAGTAATCAAATTATTTTGAAGGCTTTTAATTTCTCCTTATTGTAATGAGATGTAACACTTATGACTCCGAAATTTATTTTACTTCTGGAGATTCCTGCAATTTGGGAAAGCTAGTAAGAAAGCATTATTAAGACAAAAACAAAACAACATGGCAATGATCTGAGCTATAAACAGTCATGGTTCTCCTACCTTCTCTTTTAGCGAAACACAGATGTTACATTTGCAATAGACCTTCTGTGGTAATGTGTTTGAGAATAAACACCGGCAGTTTCACTGAAACTAATTTACCTGCTTTTGATTAGTAATGCTTAACATTTTAAGAGCCTGGGAGGAAACACAGGAGGAAGCAATCATCCAATCACTGTTACTTCATGGACAGAGCAAGGAAAATTACTTAAATTAAGGTCCCTGTCCAAGTCCATTCTCATATCTCCCAATAGATTTCTTACTGAGGCCCTTGAACCCACGTAAGGAAGTAACCTGGTGTTTTGTTAAGCATTGACTCTTAAAAGCCAGAAAATCCACAGGAGATGCTTGATGGTGGGTGAATTATCGAAAGAAGATGCAGCAAAAAAAAAAATAGAGTTGATATTGTAGCATCAGTTCTTGACAGAGTCCAACATGTAGCTGCAGTTTGACTTTCTAAACACTGAGTCAAAAAAGGATAAAAGCAGCTGGCTGATTACTCCTGGGTCAGAAAGCCGGCAGAGAAGGTTAAAGAAAAATAGGCAGTTGGAACAAAGTTAGACTCTATGAGTAACATCACATAAAATGGAGTTAATCAATCCTAACTCCACATTTAGAATCACCTGGAGAGTTGTTAATAATGCCTGGACCTCAATACAGGCAAATAAATCCACATATGCAGGGATGGTCATGGACGTGTGCAGCCATGGTTGAGAATCAGTGATTTAAATGATCATAATTTTTCTTCTAGCATATATCGTGATAGGGAAATTTTAAATTGAGAATATTTAATTAATTGTCTGAAAATACTTTCTCTATCCAAAGAGGATTTGCACATCCATGGATCCAACCAACCATGGATGGAAAGGCCTACGATGGTTGCGTCTGTACTAAGCATGTACAGACCTTCTTTTTCTTGTCATTATTCCCTAAACAATACAGTATAATGACTATTTAGATAGCATTTACATTGTATTAGGTATTATAATTAATCTAGAGATGATTAAAGCATATGAGAGGATGTGTGTAGGTTGTATGCAAATACAATGCCATTTATTTAAGGGACTTGAGCATCCATGGATTTTGGTATCTGTAGGGTCCTGGAACCAATCCCCCAGGATACCGAGGGACAACTGTATTTGTTTAATAGAGCAATACTATGCAAAAAGATATAAAATATGATTATCTTGTCTGGTACATGATGTAAACTCAATAAATGTTAATTTCTTGTTTGATTTTCTAGTAAGTATTTATAGACACACAAAAATGGTAGTTACAGGACACTAAATAAGTGTGACTATTTTTTTCATGGAAATATGGAATCAATCTCATCTTCTATTATTATTTAAATAACAACCAATTATTTTCCCACAAAGAAAAATTCCTGATTTGAGTTTCAGCAGTCTTTTCTCAGACTTTATTTGCAGTTACAAAAGATTAAGATATCTATATCAGTTAGAATATTTTTCATTGCAAGTAACAAAAAACTTAAACATAGGTGACACTTATTGGCTCAATTTTCTGAAAATTCCAAAGGTGTTTATGTTGTAGGTTGGTGTGGAAGGTTTCAAGTTAGAATTGATTCAACAGAGTCAAAATGTCACCAAACGCAAATTTCTTTTTGTATCTCCACTATGCCTTTCATGAGGTTGGCCGATTTCTGGGGCTAGCTCCTCTATGTCTTTCAAGATGGCTGCCAACACAACCTGGGCCACAGGCTTCCTAGTTCTTATTCAGTGAGCAAGTGAGAGCTTCTTTTCTTCTAACCATAAAACAAAGTCCTTTACTTAGACTAACTAGGTCATATCACATGCTCATCCTTAACCAACAATTGGTCCAAAGAGGATATAGTTATTGTGACTGGTTTGAGTAGGCCCAGAACTGGAGCTAGGGGGATAGGTGGGGTGGGGTGGGGACAAGTAGCCCCACCCAAATGACCTGGTTGCCTCCCGTGTGTATGTGTGTGTGTGTGCGGGGGTGAGGGAGGTAAGCAAGTAGATTCCAGGGAAAGCAATCATCAATGTTGGTGATCAAAATACCATATTTTAAGCAACTGATCAAACAACCATTAATAAACCAGAATTTATGAACGTGTATGAAAATTTTCATCTTCCAACATGTCTAGTTATATTATTAGATGGGATTAAGAGGCAACAAAGGATTTCCTTTTTAGATTCATGGAGGCTGTAAAGTATCAAGCACAACTCTATTTTATATAAATTTATAACTCCACATTATCTATAATTTTGAGTAAATTGAAAACAATTTTACCGCTTTAACATCCCTTGTCTTATTCAAATATTGCACTGGAGATAATACATATAGTTCAGAGGTTCTTAAACTTTCTCACACCAAGATGCTTTTAGTTTTTCAATAATGTTTTCATGTAGGATCCTAGGCCAAAATAAATATGTAAGAGTTCTGTTTATTGAGTTGTTAGGCCCAATCAACTTAATTTTTGTGCTGATAACTTAGTAGCCATTTGGAAAAAATAATACATATAAATCAAAAGAGAAAATAGAACATTTATTTCATTCTTAAATAACCACAAGATGTATTTGCCTGTTGGGCACTGCACACCTCAAACCCTGGAATCAGTTTGAATACCATCACTTTCATTTCTCATCTCACATTGATTTTTGTACAGTACTTGCCTTTTATCACAGCAACTGCCAAAATCCAGCTTCACAAAGATACTATGTAATCAAAGGGAATTTCACGTGATCTAATGATGAAACTGGGAACTACTTTGTCCTAGTGGTTCACGCCATGTCTGACAGATGTTGCTGCGCTTCTTTTGAAAATTTAAAACATCTCTTAGTGTCCTAGGGTGCCTTGGTGCACAGTTTGGGAACTGTGGTTATAGTTACAACAGAAGACAAAATAAAAGTCAGGATTGGAAAGCCAGGTTTCCGAATTAAAAATAGCAGGAGATGACAGCCAGTATTAAAAAAGGAAATTATCATATAAATCTTTCAAACATCTTCTTAATAGGTTGAATATTTGATTTGTATAATAAAGTTTTTATTTATATACTTTTTCCCCAAAAAAGACATTAAGAGAAAAAAGTACATTATATGATATAAACTAACCTTTGGAATTTTTAAAACCCTCTACTACTTCAATAATTTAGCATTCTATATTTAAGATTACCATGGAATTACAAACTCATTCTAATGAAAAATGGGGAGAGGCCAGTCCAGGAAGAGATACGACCTCACATTACTGTAGATTAGAAATTTTAGCACACTTCTAACTAAAACAGTACCAGTCCCAATGACAATAATTGCTAGGACCAGTCAACGTTCTGAACTAACCCGTTGGCCTTATCAACTTATCTCACATTTATGACTAGAGAGATATTAGAAGATAAAAAATTCATTCCCTTTGGATATTTTTTTTACAATGGCTGATCGTCACAGAATTAGGACAGATAGAGTGCTATATTTTTCCTCCTAAAAAAAGAGCAGTAAAACTCATAGGCTAATGTATCACAGTAAGATTTTAGAAGGAGAAAAATCAATTGTCAGTAAGATACTTTGTAATAAATCTTACAGTAGTGACCTTGTTTGGCTGCTATATACTGCAAAAAGAAGAGAAGCCAATCAAAATGGCATGAATGATTAATGCCTTTCATACAAAGCCCAAGATATCCTTAGAATATATTTGCTAAGGTGCTGCAGTGATAAGAAGGCAAACAAATGATAGAGCTCAAGTAAGGAGTTTCAGAAGGAGTTCTTAACAGAGACCCATGCAGTTAATTTCTTAGTTTTTGTTGACTATACAAACTGAAGTACTAATACCAGAATATACGTTCTAAGAAAAAGATGACATTCAGATTCTAGGTCGAAGGTGTGAAACTGGGGCTATGTAGTGGATTTTATTATTGAATAATCCTATAAAAAGATTATATATTCTGCTCTGCTGACATAAGGCTCAGTCATATTATCTGCTTTGCCCAAATGGTGTGTGTTACTTTTTAGCACAAATTTTAAGACTGAATATATGGTTCTCCATATGTTCTTCTTCCCTTTGCCGCAATGACCAACACTATTCCAGGCTGAGGCTGCTTCCTCAAAGTGGAGCAGAGCTGTATCTAACCATTGATGGGCATGCGGGGATATTTAGTGTGTTTGTCACTGCAACATAACCTAACCCATCTTGACCGATGCCAGTCGGTAGCTGCTGGTATTAGCATAAACGAAATGTGAGGAAACAGAGAAGGAAGAAGGAAAAAAAAAAGCAATTGCTTCCATAATGGGTGTATCAAGGTTTTATAAGCAGGTGAAAAAGACAGGCCTTGGAAATGGAGACAGTAGGAAAGAAAACCTTGGTAACAACTCTATTGTTAGAATCCTCGGCCTGGGACTAGAGTGAAATGATCACCGCTCTCATGGTTATCCTGAACAACCACTGTCATATATTTTCTCTAAGTTTAGAGAGTTTCAGTTGCTTTCTTGTGGTCACACAGCTAGGAAGGGACAGACTCAAAATGCATTGCTTTCGGTTCTATTGCACTGTCACCTGAAAACAGAGCATGAGCACCTGGCTAGGTGTGGCAGCTGCTCAGATCTCCCTGGAAGAGAGAATCTGCTGTGGGGAGTGCGATTAGCTTACAGCCTACAGTGCCTTCAGGGTTTGGGATTTCCTGTAGGCATTTGAGCTGCAGAAACACTTCCCCAGGGAGCCTCCATCCAACTCTCCTGCCAGTTACCAAACACGGTAGGGCTATTTGGATCTGGCCATTTCTGCCCAGTGTAATGTCTTCTCTATGGACAATCTTTAGTCTGGGGTTCCCTGTTGGAATACTGACACTTTCTCAGAGCTGCACTGTTGTCTGAGGCTCTTCCAGTCCCCTCCTCCTACCTTCCCCCTCTCCCTTCACAAGTGTCAGACCTCGGGCCAGCCTGGTGGTGTAGCAATTAAGTTCGCACGTTCCGCTTCAGTGGCCTGGGGTTTGCTGGTTCGGATCCCCGGTATGGACCTACGCACCGCTTGTCAAGCCATGCTGTGGCAGGTGTCCCACATATAAAGTAGAGGAAGATGGGCACAGATGTTAGCTCAGGGCCAGTCTTGCTTAGCAAAAAAGAGGAGGATTGATGGCATATGTTAGCTAAGGGCTAATCTTCCACAAAAAAAAAAAAAGTGTCAGACTTATATCATGGTCTGAAGGCTTTCCCTGCCTACTCCTGCTCCCTCACCCCTTATCTTGCATAGGTTTCACCTGTGAAACAAAAATTATTCTGACACTTGTTAAAATGGTAAGGAAGACACTATTTAGGACCATTGTGAAAGACGTCAACACTATCACAATAGGGGAGAGAGTTCAAGCTCAACTTTAAATAGAGCAAAGACATCTGGGGATTTAGAACCCATGAACAGAATGAGGGGAGTTAATGGATGGAAAATTTAGTCAAGGAGAGTCTGTGTTACATCCCAATAAATCTCTCATACTTTTTACTCCATCTTAATACCTACTGGAGGCCCCGGATTGACACACTAGCTGAACTGGGAAATCCGGTCAGTACCCTGTTCTGTAGCGAAATGTATAGCACAGCTAGAAGGATCTACAACTATGTACTGGGGGGCTTTGAGGACAAGAAGGAAAAAAAAGGAAATTGGCAACAGATGTTAGATCAGGTGTCAATCTTTAAAAAAAACACAAAAAGCCTATAGATTCTTATGCCTAGGTTACAATGGCTTGAAGGATAAAGTCCCTCTTGTTTTAAAAAAAAGTAAATAGAGGCTTGAGTGCTGGTAATACGCTGCCATCTATGGGCTGTTTCCTGTTTGTTAACCACCGCAGGTAGGAGTTTACATGGATTGTCTCAATTAATGCTCATATAATGTTGCCAGTTAGATATGACGATTATTTTTATTTTATACATGAAGAACTAAAGCTGAGGTGAAATGACTTGTATAAAATGATCCTTCCAATACATGGAAGAGGCCAGATGCAGGCCCAGATCTGTCATATTCTAAACTCTCACTATTTACATGCAGTCAAAATCTTAGTTGATAAATTACTGTTATGCAGGTTTGCTGAGGATGGGAAAAGAGGTATAATATTTGGAGTCTGCATTATGGTGGGAAGGGATTGAGAGATGTAAGAGGCTTCGTGAGTATTACATTGTGAGTATAATATTTTATGCGTACTGTTTCCATTATGCCAAGTCCCTGGAGAATACAACCTGTTGGACTAAAATGGATAGTCACAATTTGGTTATACATTTCCTTGGATAAGGAGTTCTATGGCTAACACAAATCTGAGAACTGTGCAACAAAATAGAGAACAAAGGGAAAATAAATGGCTCTAAATTCAACTTATATTCAGAATAATTTTCCTTTCTTTGGGATAAAAAGAATCTGAGAATGCTTAGCCATGGACCCAGATTGTGACTCTCAGCTCTCCAGATCAGGAAGTGCTTGTGCCAGATACTTTTCCTACTTCTGTACCTGCTCCTTTGCAGCACCTGTTCTAGCGAGCAGCAGACAGTGGTCAGAGTTGGCGGTTATAGGGTGGAAACTGAATAAGGAAGCAGCAGGTTGAGAGATCAACGCCAATAGTCTAATTGACATTGCCTGGTTTCTCATTCATATCTTAACCCTAGCCCATTGATTCTTTTTTTTTTTTTTTTTAAAGATTTTATTTTTTTTTCCTTTTTCTCCCCAAAGCCCCCCGGTACATAGTTGTGTATTCTTCGTTGTGGGTTCTTCTAGTTGTTGCATGTGGGACGCTGCCTCAGCGTAGTCTGACGAGCAGTGCCATGTCCGCGCCCAGGATTCGAACCAACGAAACACTGGGCCGCCTGCAGCGGAGCACGCGAACTTAACCACTCGGCCACGGGGCCAGCCCCTAGCCCATTGATTCTTCACGCAACCTAATCCAAGTGGACAGCCTTGGCCTGAGTCAAGAATGGGCCATTTATTAATTCATGAAATAAACGTTGTGCACTGTAGCTGATAGCATTATTGCGATGCCCAGACACCTCAGATTCCTTTTTACCATGTACAAGTGTACCTTTGTACCCTTTGGTATGCTTTTGTTACCACCCAAGGGGGGGTTGTCTGCCCACCGCAAGGCATGCCAATAGTCAAGAAACAAGGTGGTAGGAGAGAAAGGGATTTTTATTACAGCTTACTAGCAAGAGGGAAGATGGCCAACTAATGTCCAAAAGAACCATCTTACAGAACAAAGACTACAGGCCAGTTATATAGGGGCCTGGACTCCAGGTAGGGGAGGCCTCTGGTCTTCAGGTGGGGGCATCCATCTGGTTTCCAGGTGGGAGCAGACATCTGGTCTTAGTTGCTGATAGTCTCTTATTTTACTGGATATGCATCAGAGACTGGAGCACTGCCCTATACCCTGATCTTTCACTTGTCATTGATGATGACTAGTAGCATAGACTCTCTGCCTGGGGTTCAACACAGTCCTAAGGAACTCAAAAAACAAAGTTATCATCTTATCACAGCCATGAGGGGCCATAAAACCCACAGAGCCTGCAAATCCCCCAGAGATGGACCCTTACTTATCTAGGCAAACTAAAGCAAGAATTCAAAGGGGCTGAAGAGTCAGGGTTAATTAATCAGAAGTCATTCAAAGTTACAATATGGTTTCTTTTCTACAATATATCTTCCCTCATGTCAACCTTGTGTTGAGCCAGTATCACTTTTACTTCCAACAGCCAGCAATTTTGGGTCTTTTCCACAGGATTGCCCTTGGGCTATTGGTGCCTCTTTGCTTTACTTCACACACAGAGACTGACGTGCCTGGAGATTTACAGTGTGTTTGACTGGCAGAGTATGAAAATCCAGTTTCCTTTTTTGGGTCAAGATAACCCTGAAGCTCAACTTTCACCCCAGAGTTACCCCATGGGATCAGGTTGAAGCCTTACCTTCCACAGGAATTTCCCTGAAATCACATCCTTGCTTGACTTCCTGCCTTTGCCTGTCCTGCTTACCCCACTCCCTTACCAGTTTCCTCTTCATTGGAAGCAGTACCTTAATAAATCACACAAGATTCCTCGTCTCAAAGGCTGTTTGTAAACCTAAGAAAAACACCTACTAAATCTAAGTCATGATGTTAAGCAATAACAATGACTCTTGACTTCAAAGAGGTAATTGAATAATCACAATATTTTATGTATAACATAGCCAATGTATATTGCAAAGTGATACTACTGAGAAGGGAGTGGTTATCATTAGCAAGTCTCTTCGGAGGAATTAACACTTAAGCAAATTCTTGAAAGGTCAATGAACGAGTAGGTCTCCACCAAGATGAAAAAAAATGAAGGGCATTTTAAGCAAAGGAGACAGACTCTGCTTTGATAATAGTTTCCCTAAAAAGGGATTTTGTAGACTTCATTTTATTCTGAAAGAAGTACTTCACTCTGAACTCTGAGAAGGGAAGGATCCTTTCTTAATTATACAGGTTATTTTGAAGCTGGGTACCTAAGGGTTACTGTAAATATTCAATAAGATTATTTTTTGAGTTGTTATGAAAAGAAATTAATCTTGTCAGTTTGCTGTTTTTTTGTTTAGCCTGAGGGGTAACTCCAGGGTCACAAGGATTTATGAGCTTGTTCTAAAGAATAAAAAGAAGGCCTTCAAGGATCACCAGATAATCAGCCCCCAGCTGCCATTCACAGCCAGAAGTCAGATTGCCCTGGGGTTTATCAAGAGTGAAAGAAACACAGATTACCCCTTTGTTTCCCCAAAACTCCTCCTGCCACACCACTTAGCTCTATAAAACTCCTGCTTTCTTCTCTTGTTAAGGCAGATTTGAGAGAACCATGCTCTTGCCTTCTTGTCTTGGCCAATTTGAATAAACCTTTCTCTATCTCAAAACACCAGTATCTCAGTGTTTGGCTTACTGTGCACCAGGCACATGAACTCGAGATTAAGAGATTCAGTGACAATATCACTCACATCTAATATAGGACTTAAGACAGTGTTTAAGACTGTGATAAGTGAACTCATTTCCAGAATGCATTCTGGCCTTTCTGTTTTCCACCATCTTCCCCAAGTTTAACAATAATTACAAGAGAATGTTTGAACCGTAAAGAAGTGATGAAGTGATTTAAATTACCTAGGCCATCTGTGTATAATAGGAAGATAATCAATTAAGATGTTCTTTCTTTTTTAATGCACTAACTCATAAAAGTAGCATTTAATCAATCTCACTTAATATTCTAAAGTCCCTACTGTGTTTCAGGCACTCTGCAGTGCTCTGATTATGAATGATAGTCATCAGAAACTTAGGACTTAGAATTGGGGTTTGAACACACACTCAGCTCCTAATCATGTGACTTTGAGAATAAACACAGTGCCTGTCTTATAAAGTGCGGTGGAGAATATATGAGTTAATGTATGGAAAATTCAAATCACAGTGCCTGACACACAGTGAGTGCTCAGTAAGTGTTAATTGTCACTAGTGTTTGTGTTACGGTTGTGGTTCTTGTTTCTGTTATTCTGTCATACACCAGATTTGCATAGGTTCTGTGACTTTTTTTACTGTAGAGTCAAACTTTTATTGTATTCCATTCTTCTGAAAGATTAAGAAGGATGGATGATTACAGCTTACATTTACAGAAACCTTGACGTACCAAACAGCTACAGAATGCTTAGCTTTCTCATTCATCTCAAAAGCAAACAATTAACTCTACATCTTGGCAAGACAAATTCATATGTAATCAGTTGGCTTCCATTTAGTGAAAGACTATGTAGATTTTCAATGTAACCAAAGGTACTATCCTGTGCTGAATCTTCTCCCCCAGCAAACAAGGAAAAACAAATGCCTTTAACATAGTAAAACAACAACTTTAAAGATATTCAGTTAAACACTTGATAAATACTTGGATGTTGTATCAGCCATTGTAAGCCAATTAGGAAAGATTAGATGTTTTTATTTTCAAAGTTAAAACATAGACATTTTGCACATCTAACTCTGTTCTGTAATGATAAAATAATTGTTCATCTTGAAATGAGAAATCAGTTATGGTTTTCCCATTGGTAATTTTTTTTAGTAATATAACTCCCCACTTAATATGTTTCAATTATTTTCAGATTAAAATGTCTAATTTGATAAATGGAAATTAAGGCCCCATATAGTAATTATTTATCTAAGACTTTAGTATTAAGTATATGGACTGAACATTTATTTTATTTTGTTTGGGATAACTGATATGTCAGTCACTTGCCAACCACTTCAATATAATTTTCCGCACATAATAACTGGCAGAAGAGACTGGGAATTTTAAAAAGATAATTTGAATATCAAGTCCAATGAGGCCTGTCATTTCTCATTGCTTAGTTAAGTAAAACCTGCATAAAGACTTAACTATGAAATATCATATGCTTCTTGACACCTATACTTCAGACATAATAAAGGCATCAAAAGAGTGGTTATAATATGTGGGAGTTTGGGGCTGGCACGGTTACATAGTGGTTAAGTTCCAGTGCTCTGCTTTGGCAGTCTAGGGTTCACAAATTCAGATCCTGGCCATGGACCTACACACCACTCGTCAAGCCATGCTGTGGCTGCCTCCCATATACAAAGTAGAGGAAGACTGGCACAGATGTTAGCTCAGGGGCCATCTTCCTCACCAAAAAAAAAAAAAAAAAAGAAAGAAAAAACCCCTGGGGTTTAATTTGTTTCATTCCTTTGTATTTACAGTTGAAAGAACAGAATTAAAAATCAGGTGTGATAGTTTCTGCTCCTTCTATGCTTATTCCAAAATAAAAATGATATACAACGCATACAACTTTTATTCAGCTCTTCACTGTGGTCTAGGAAATGGTGTTTGTTTTTTAGTGTGAACTTGAAAAATGGCTCTGACAAGTTTCCAATACTGTTCACACACTGTTTTGAAAATTTTCTTTAAGGGTCTTCAAATCAATAATTTTTCATTTGGTTCCGGCAAAGATAGCCTTCCCTGCTATTGTGAGAATTACTTCCCTTTGCAAGTAGAATGGCAAAATCTGGATCACGAACATCAGAAGTTCATGAATTTCTAATTTACATTGAAAGGCCCTAAAATATTCTTTGCACATTGGGAAAGCTTTGTAATTCAAATAGTATTCTTAACAAAGTTAAAATATCACCAAAATTACTCTTGGTATGCTTGGGAAAGCTTTGTGTGAAATTATACTGGGATGCTTAGGTGCTTCATTGAATTTGTCCTCAAGAGCCATCAATTTTTACAACTCATCTGAATAATTTCTTATACTGTCAAGCACTCTTATCAACACATATTTATTGGACTCAAAATTTCTCTAAGTGTTGTATACAGTGCAAAATAAACAGAAGATATAGTTTTTACTTTTGGGAAACAGTTTTTATTTGGGGAGATACACTGAATAGAAACAATTCTGTTAGAGAACTGTTAAGTATAAATCTGTACGACACCACTCTAAGTTTAATAGTTTATAAAAGAGGAAGCTCATTAAAGGCTAACATTTATGGAAAAGTCTCCAGAGGGAGTTGAGGCTCACACCTGGATTTGAAAAACAACTAGGATTTAAACATAAAAGAAGAGACTACCACTGTACTCCTTAGGTTTTCATCTAAAAGAAAACATCTTTTTCATCTTTAGAGAAAACATTAGATTGTTAGTGAAGGGGAGCAGAATTTGCCATTCCAAAATATGCCTCTTTGGCATAAAGATTACCTTAATCTGGTTATTTTTAAGACACAGCAGACACCAGAAAAGCTCTGAAAACCTAGAAGTTCTCCTTTTGTGAGGGACATTTATGTTTATAAGAGAAATCTCCATTTGTGAGTGTGTCTCCCTTTCTGCGCCTGGAAGAGAAAGATGACTCTAAATCTCTAGAAACTCATCAAGGAGAAGACAAGGATTTCAATCTGCGTAACAACCTGACCCTCGTTTACTGTGCTTTGCCTGATAACCTCTCATAATTGCCCCCCACCCACATCTTCTTTTGTCTTTAGCTGGAGATGGTATTTAAGGTGGTGGCTTGGGCCATTTTGGGGAGTTACTCAGTTTTCCTGGGTCTCTCCCAGGTATAAAGGAAGTGTACATGTTATTAGACTTCTGTTTGTTTTCCTCCTTTTTTTTTTTTTTAAAGATTGGCACCTGAGCTAACAACTGTGGCCAATCTTTTTTTTTTTTTTCTGCTTTATCTCCCCAAATCCCCCCTGGAACATAGTTGTATATCCTAGTTGCAGGTCCCTCTAGTTGTGGCATATGGGACGCCGCCTCACTGTGGCCTGACGAGCAGTGCCATGTCTGTGCCCAGGATCACAAACCCTGGGCCGCTGCAGTGGAGCACGCAAACTTAACCACTCGGTCACGGGGCCGGCCCCTGTTTTCCTCCTGTTAATTTGCCTTTTTCTTACAGGGAGATCTTAGCCAGAACTTAGAAGGGTAGAGGGAAAATTGTTTTTCCTCCCTCCCCTATATTACTGAGCAGTATAAATATGTTGGTGCCCAGGGCAGGCCACCCCAAATATCCCACAATAGCATATTGATTATTTCGAATTAAAGTTACCTGAGAAGCAAAACGGCGTTCTGACCCTCCTGTCTCTATTCCACTGAAAGCAGGAAATAAATCTCCCGTATGGAAGGAGCTCTCCCCACATCCTTATCACCAGAGCTAGGAATTCAGGGCTGAGAAGCTGGGTAAACAAGCCTTGCTCATTCACTACCTCAAGCCTAAACTCTGCTTAAATTCCTCACTATTTACATACCCCAAACCTAAGTTTCTTTGTCCTGTCAATTCCTCACAAATTTGTGTCTTTGTGTAAAAGATATAAATATTGCCTACTTTGTTTACTCTTCAAGCATCATTTCTTTCTGATCTCTAATACGTACAGTTCTGGGCTTGGCTTTGGTCCGACTTTTGGACCGTTTCATTGTAACTGTGCTGGTCCAGCCTTCAGCCTGATTCCCTTGAGAGCAGACTGTTTATTAGAACTGTGTTGATCAACCTTCAGTCTCATTCCCTTGGAAGTGGACTGTTCTGTTAGAATTGGTTTGATTCAACCTTTGGTCCACTGTAATGAAATCAGACTATTCCTTAGAACTGGCTGGTATTAAGCCTGCAGGCTGGTTAAGCTGTTCAAGCTGTTTAGGCTATTTGAGAATTATTCCTTCGCTCTAGAGAAAAATCTCTAATAAATGAGATCACAGTTATTTAAATATTTTGAGGGTACACCCCTACAGAGGCCTCAGCTGATTCTATGTTTAAAAAACAGTCATTCCTCATGTACTTTTCTAACTAAATGGACCAATTTAGCCAAAAGTAATTTAGAATATCAATGGCCATAAGGGGGAACTTTTGAACTTTCCAAACTTAACTTTTCTTAAAACCAAATTGGACTGCCATAGCCCTGTAATTTCCAAAACTGAATGGAATGCCTACTTCAGTTGGTATTTTGAGGCTTCCAAACGTTACCAGGAGTCTAAAATTGCCTCTTTGCAAAATGAAATTTTAAGATTAACTGAGGCAAACAAACAATTAAAGAAAGGTAGAATGGCTTCCGAAGCCTCATGTTCCTCTTCCCTGGCTTATCTCAGGCTCTGCCTCAGACATCATCATGTTCCTCTCCCCTGGCTTCTCATGCTCAGGCCATACTTCCAGCCCTATCTTCCTCCTTCCCTTCTCTACCACCTACACCTCCTCTATAGTCTCAGTTTCCCCACAGTAACACTCTCTATCATCAAACTTCCTCTTTTCCCTGAACCTCGCTCCACTCCCTCTTCCTCTGAATCTGTCAGAACCTGTCCCTTTAAAATTAAGCTTTCTGAGGATTCAAAGGCTAGACCCTGAATTTCTTATACTTCCTGGACTAAAGCTCAACTCTGAGTCATTGTCAAAGATTTTCCCAAAGTAACTGAAGATCCTCACGGATTTGCTGAGGAATTTAATACAGTCATTCAAACGTATCAACCTGGTTTCTCTGACTTATATCAGCTACTTAATATACTTGTGGGTGAAGGCCAGGCTCAGCATTGGATGAAACCTGCTAATTGGGGAAATTCTGAAAAGTCTCTAGCATTACAACCAGGAGACCAACCCACTGACCTATTGTATGACCAGACTCAGGTAATCACTAGAACTCCATCAGACAATTCCTAGGACTTTCCCAAAGCCTCTGGATTGGAACAAAATTCAGGTTTGTGCACAAAACCCTGATGAACCTGTTCATGACTATCATAATCGACTTCAGATGGTTTTTAAAGAAAATTCTGGTCTTCCTCCAGATGTTGATTCCACCAAGGTGGCTTTTAATTCTATGTTTATTAGTGGGCTAAACTGGGACCTTTCTCTTCTAGCAAAAAAGACCAGGGTGGAATGGAAAACCATGTCCACTCCAGATTTAGTTAATCTGGCAAACCAACTCTTTCCCACTCTAGGAGAATCACCTAAAAGAAAGACCACTAAAATTCTTAATCTTTAACTCCAAAAAATGAAGGCCCCTAAGCAAAATGAAAAACCTCCTAGTTTTTGCTATCAATGCAATGAGCCAGGACATTAGAAAGAGACTGTTACAAGGTTAAGCAATTCAGGTGCTGGCAGCCCTCTAACCAGCCTTTCCAATGTCCTCCAAATTCCCAAAGATGGGGCTCTGAGGCCCTAAAGAGGCTCTTCCCAGTTCTCCTTCTTAATCAACTTGAAAAAACATTTCTCCAGATTGTAGATGAACCTCTCTGTCCTAAATGGCACCGGAGCCACAGTCTTGGTACTCAACTCAACTAGGATAAAGCAGCCCCTGCCTCAGACTACCTAAAGAGTTCAGAAAGTGGAGATTTCCAATAAACCTCAAGAGGTTCCTGTCTCTGAACCTATTTCCTTTTGTTTAGGCCCCTTGAGAGGCACAGGCCCTTTTCTCCTTAGTTCCTCCACCCGTATTCATTTATTAGTCCAATGTTTCTTACAAAAGTATCACACTGGAATTTCTTTTCCCCCAGAGGGGAAAAGAATTCTAAAACTTGACAGCAGCCATCAAAACAATCAACCAGGTGAATTAAATGACCCTTTGACATCTTTTACTCGCTCTGTCTCTGACAGTACTAGAGCTAATTCTGGAAACACCAATCATCAGTCCCCATTGAATCAGCTACCACCGTTCCTTATGGGCAAAATCATCAACTGATAATGGTAAAATTCACAGTGCGCTGCCCATCAAGATTCAAATAGATCCCTCAAAACCTCTCTCTAGAATTGTCAACACTCTATTGATAAAGAAGCCCTTCAAGGAATAAAGCCCATAAATGAGGATTACAAGGCTCAAGGCTTTGTTATCCCTTTTACTAGTCCCAGTAATACTAGTATTTTACCTGTGAGAAAACCCAAGGACCAAGGGTGGAGTTTTGTCCAGGACCTCCAAGCAATAAACAACATTGTTATCCCTCGACACTGTTGTTCCTAACCCTCAAATGCTATTAACATCCATTCCCACTGGAAGCAAACTATTTATGGTAATTAATTTATGTAGTGCATCCTTTAGCATTCCAGTTGATGAAGCTACCAATACCTTCTCGCCTTCACTTGGGAAGGAAAACAATTCACCCAGACGGTAATGCCTCAGGGGTTTCTCCGAGAGCCCTTCTTATTTTTCACAAATCCCAAGGCTGATCTGGATAACATAAGTTCCCTAAGGGTTCTACTTTGTTGCATTATGTGGATGATTTGCTTCTTTACCCTTCTTCCCAAGTCTCCTCACAGGAAGATAGTGTATACTTGCTAAAGCTTTTAGTCTTAAAAGGACACAAAGTTGCCAAAGAAAAATTGTAGCTCGCCCAAACCCAGATTCAATATTTAGGGCATTTTGATGTCCGAAGAAGGGATATACTCAGATCCAGATTAGCTTCATGGTGGCACTAGGATACCCGCCTTGTGTAGAGCCATCACTGACACTGCCCTTTTGGTTAAGGCCACTGGGAGAATTGTTGTGGGATCCTCTTTAACAATTTTTTTACCTCATGCAGTAGACACTCTCCTGAATTCTCATTACACTAAACATTTCTCAGTCAGTTGCGTGACCTCCTATGAAATCCTTTTGTTAGCGGCTCCTCACACAACTCTTTTACATTGTAATAACCTTAACCCCGCTACTTTTCTCCCCTCCATTACTGAAGAAGACCCTCAAGACTGCTTAATGCTGATGGATTATCTCCTGACTCCTTGTGATGATCTGCAGGAAACTCCTTTGGGTAACGCCAACTCTCGTGGTTTACTGATGGTTCTTACTTAAAAGGTGACAATGGCAAATACTGTGCTGGGTATGCTATTGCAACTCCTTTTGATATTGTTGAAGCAGCACTTTTACCTATGGCTACTTTGGCCTAACAGACTGAATTATAGACACTTACATGGGCTTGTAATTTAGCCAAGGGTTAAACTGCCAATATTTATACTGATAGTAGATATGCTTTCAGAGCAGCTCATGACTTTGGAATGTTGTGGAAGCAATGTGGCTTCCTTACCTCCAGTGGAAATAAAATTTAAAATGTCCCCCATATTCAGGAATTATTGGATGGTATACTTTTACTTGCTGCTTTAGCTATTATTAAAATCCCAGAGCATTCTATACTTGACTCTTTAAAAGATAAAGGAAATCATCTTGCTGACATTTCCACATGGAATGCCACCCTGAGAGGAACCAACAACAGCCAAGCCTCTGTCATGGTCCAAAGGCACATTTCCCAAATGATAACTTAGAAAAATGGGCTACAGAACCCCAACAACTGGCAACACAAAAGGAAAAGCGAGTGGAAATTCAACAATTGTTGGATTGATAAAAATAGAGGGCTCTTGGAGTGACATCAGCATCACGGCAGAGTGAACTTGCCTGGGACTCGCTCCCTTCCAATATACAACAAAAAGGAGCAGCCATATTCTAAAAGAAAATAGCCTAACAGCACAAAAACCTCACAGAGACATGCAGCCACACAACGGAGGGCAGAGAGTCTGGAGCCCCCCTCAGAGGAGCTGGAATTGGGTAAGAGAGAACTTTGCTCCCTCCCCTAAAGGCTGTGGTTGCTGCCACATGAGGCACCATGAGGGAAGGAGTTGGGGAGGGGTTTCATGTCCATAGGATCACCCAGGACTCCCTAGCGCTCTTCCAGCCTAGGGGGAGGCCCTCTAACAGGGCAAAAGCTTTTGCATGGGGTGACCTCATCAAGCCAAGAACCCAGGAGACCAGAGAGCAAGAGCTGATTGGGAAATCCGGGACTGTGTGCAGAAGAAAGTGCCCCTCCCTGGACCCACGCCAAGCCATCTTGGCTGAAGGAGGAGGGCTCAGAATACACGGCTCTCTACCCCCACCCAGTGGCAATAGGCTGTAACTGCAACCAAATACTATCAGAATGAGAAAGACCCATCCTTCCAACATCAGGCACTACATCAAATCTCCAGACCAGAGAGAAAACAACAAGCACCCAGAAATCAGTGCTGAGGACACAAAAATATGTAAACTAAACGACGATGAATTCAAAATAGCTATCATCAAAAAACACAATGAGATAAAAGAGATTATAGAGAAATAATTCATCAAGTTCAGGATCTACTTCACAAAAGAGATCGAAACTATAAAGAAGAATCAATCAGAAATATTAGACATGAAAGACACAATGGAAGAGATAAAACAAAAGATGGATTCTCTGATTGCTTGTGTGGACATCATAGAGGAGTGAATCACCATAATTGAAGATAGACATGTTGAAATGCTCCAGACAGAGAAGGAGAGAGAACTAAGACTAAAAAGAAATGAAGAAAGTCTCTGAGAAATATCCAACTCAATGAGGAAATGCAACATAAGAATTATAGGTATTCAAGAAGGCGAAGAGAAGGAGAAAGGAGCAAAAAACATGTTCAAAGGAATAATAGCAGAGAACTTCCCAATCTAGGCAATGAGAGGGAAATGTGTGTAGAGGAAGCTTCCAGATCACCTAGATTTGTCAATGTAAAAAGAAGTACTGCAAGGCACATAGTAGTAAAACTGGCAAAAATGAATGGCAAAGAAAGAATACTCAGGGCAGCAAGGCAGAAGAAAATAACCTACAAAGGCACCCCTATCAGACTTTCAGCATATTTCTCTGTAGAAACCTCATAAGCTAGGAGAGAATGGAATGACATATTCAAAACTTTAAAAGATAAAAATCTTCAGCCAAGGATACTCTATCCAGCAAAAATATCCTTCAGATATAAGGGAGAAACATAACCTTTCTCAGACAAACAAAAGCTACCACAAGACCCCCACTACAAGAAATCCTCAAGAAGGCCTTCATACCTGGTAAAAGAAAAAAAGGGAGAAAGTGGTCACAAAACACAGAGTAAGGAGACAAATAGGTAGACAGAATCAGAATAGAACAGCAAATATTCAACTATATCATTAAGCTAAAGGAAAGGAAAACACAAAAACAAAGACCATCTTGTCACTTTAACCACAAACTCACAACACAAGTTGGAATAAGATATGAGAAAAATAACTTAGGAGGGGAGGAGGAAAGGGACTGAATCAGTTTAGACTAAGGAAATAAGAGGCCATCAGAAAATGGACTATCTTATACACGAGATTCTGAATACAAACTTCAGGGTTGCCACTAAATGAAAAAGCAGAACAGAGACACAAAAAATACATAAGGAAAAAAGAAAGAAACACATCATAAAAAACTCCATAACTCAATGGGTAGACCAAAACACACAGGATGAGAAACAAAGTAAAAGCAGGAAAACTGGAAAATGAGTGATATAATGACAGCATTAATCCCTCATATATCAATAATCACCCTCAGTGTAAAGGGATTGAATTCTCCCATAAAAAGACACAGAGTAGCAAGAGGGAGTAAAAAACAAGATCCAAGAATTTGTTGCCTCCAGGAAACACATCTCAGCTCCAATGACAAACACAGGCTCAGAGTGAAGGGGTGGAAGATGATACTCCAAGCCAATGGCAAACAAAAGAACGCAGGTGTCACAATACTTATATCAGACAAAGTAGATTTCAACATAAGGCAGGTAAAGAGAGATAAAGAGAGGTAGTATATAATGATCAAAGGGACAATCCATCAAGAAGAAATAACGCTTATAAATATCTATGCACCCAACACAGGAGCACCAAAGTTCATAAAGCAAATATTAAGAAACCTAAAAGAAGATATTAAAAATAACACAATAATAGTAGGGGACCTCAACATCCCACTCACATCATTGGACAGATCATCCAGACAGAAAATCAACAAGTAAACAGTGTAATTAAATGAAAAGCTAAACCATTTGAACTTAATAGACATATATAGACCATTCCGTCCAAAAACAGCAGAATATACGTTCTTCTCAAGTGTGCATGGAACATTCTCAAGGATAGACCATATGTTGGGAAACAAGGCAAGCCTCTATAAATTTTAAAAAATTGAAATAATAACAGGCATCTTCTCTGATCATAATGCCGTAAAGTTAGAAATTAATTACAAGAAAAAAGCTGAGAAAGGGACAAAGATGTGGAAAATAAACACTATGCTATCGAACAAGCAATGGATCATTGAGGAAATTAAAGGAGAAATCAAAAAATATCTGGAGACAAATAAAAATAACATGCCGTACCAACTCATACGGGATGCAGCAAAAACTATATTAAGAGGGAAATTCATTGCAATACAGGCACACCTTAACAAACAAGAAAAATCCCAAATAAGCAATCTCAAATTACACCTAACTTTATTAGAAAAAGAAGAACAAACAAAGCAGAAAGAGAGAAATAATAAAGAAAAATAAAGTCAGCAGAAGGAGAGAAATAATAAAAATCAGAGTAGAAATAAATGCTATTGAAACAAAAAAGGCAGTAGACAGGATCAATGAAACAAAGAGCTGATTCTTTGAGAGGATAAATAAAATTGACAAACCTCTAGCCAGACTTACAAAGAAAAAAGAGAGAAAGCTCAAATAAACAAAATCAGAAAGGAAAAAGGAGAAATGACAACAGACTCCACAGAAATACAAAAGATTATTAGAGCATACTATGAAAAACTATATGCCAAGAAAATGGATAACCTAGAGGAAATGGGTAAATTCTTAGACTCTTACAATCTCCCAAAGCTGAGTCAAGAAGAAACAGACAATCTGAATAGACCAATCACAAAGAAAGAGATTGAAACAGCCATCAAAAGCATCCCAAAGTATAAAACCCCAGGACCAGACAGCTTTCTTTGGGAATTCTACCAAGCTTTCAGAGAGGAATAAAAACCACACGATCATCTCAATAGATGCAGAGAAAGCATTTGACAAGATCCAACAGCCATTTATGATCAAAACTCTTAACAAAATGGGGATAGAAGGAAATTATCTCAACATAATAAAGGCCATACATGACAAACCCACAGCCAACATCATACTCAATGGACAAAAAGTGAGCACCATCCCCCTGAGAAGAGGAACAAGACAAGGATGCCCACTATCACCACTCTTATTCAACTTAGTACTGGAGGTTTTGGCCAGAGCAATTAGGTAAGAGAAAGGAATAAAAGGAATCCAAATAGAGAGTGAAGAAGTGAAACTCTAGCTGTTTGCAGAAGACATGATCTTATATATAGAAAACCCCAAAAAATCCATTGGAAAACTAACAGAAATATTTAACAACTACAGTAAAGTTGCAAGGTACAGAATCAACTTACAAAACTCAGTTGCTTTTCTATACTCTAACAACGAACTTAAGAAAGAGAATTCAAGAGTATAATTCCATTTGCAATCGCAATTAAAAGAATGAAGTACCTAGGAATAAATTTAACCAAGGAGGTGAACGACTTATACAATGAAAACTATGAGACATTACTGAGAGAAATTGATAATGACTTAAATAGATGGAAAGAGATTCCTTGCTCATGGATTGGAAGGATAAACATAGGTAAAATGTCCATACTACCCAAAGCAATGCACAGATTCAATGCAATCCCTATCAGAATCCCAATGGCATTCTTCATGGAAATAGAGCAAAGAATACCAAAATTCATATAGGGCAATCAAAGACCTAGAATTACTAAGGCAATCCTGAGAAAAAAGAACAAAGCTGGAGGTATCACAATCCCTGACTTCAAAATGTACTACAAAGACATAGTGACAAAAACAGCATGGCACTGGTACAAAAACAGGCACACAGATCAATGGAACAGAACTGACTGAAAGCCCAGAAATAAAACCACACATCTATGGTCAGCCAATCTTTGACAACGGTGCCAAGAACATACAATGGAGAAAAGATAGTCTCTTCAATAAATGGTGTTGGGAAAACTGGACAGCCACACACAAAAGAATGAAGGTAGACCACTATCTCCCGCCATACACAAAAATAAACTCAAAATGGATCAAAGACTTGAAGATATGTCCCGAAACTATAAAACTCCTGGAAGATAATATCGGTAGTACACTCTTTGACATTGAACTAAAAAGGATCTTTTCAAATACCATGTCATCTCAGACAAGGGAAACAAAAAAAATAAGTGGGAATTCATCAGACTAAAGAGCTTCTCCAACGCGAAAGAAACTAGGATCAAAACAAAGAGACAACCCACCAATTGGTAGAAAATATTTGCAAATCATATATCTGACAAGGGGTTAATCTCCATAATATATAAGTAACTCACACAACTGAACAATAAGAAAGCAAACAACCCAATCAAAAAGTGGGCAGAGGAGATGAACAGACATTTTTCCAAAGAAGATATACAGATGGCCAATAAACACATGATGTTCAACATCAGTAATCATCAGGGAAATGCATATCAAAACTACACTAAGATACCACTTTACACCTGCTAAAATGGCTATAATCACTAAGACTCAAAATAACAAATGTTGGAGAGGGTGTGGAGAGAAGGGAACCCTCATTCACTGCTGGTGGGAATGCAAACTGGTGCAACCATTATGGAAAACAGTATGGAGATTGCTCAAAAAACTAAAAATAAAACTACATATGACCCAGGCATCCCACTACTGGGTATCTACCCTAACAATTTGAAATCAACAATCCAAAGTAACATATGCACCCCTGTTCATTGCAGCACTACTCACAACAGCCAAGACAGGGAAGCAACCCAAGTGCCCATAGGCCAATGATTGGATAAAGAAGATATGGTGTATATATATATATATATATATATATATATATATATAATGGAACACTACTCAGCCAGAAAAATAGACAAATTCATCTCATTTGCAATAACATGGAAGGTCCTAGAGGGAATTATGCTAAGCAAACTAAGCTAGTCTGAGAAAGACAAACACCAGATGATTTCACTCACATGTGGAATATAAACAAGTACTTGGACAAAGAAAACACTTCAGTGGTTACCAGGGGACGGGGGTGGGGGTGGGGGTGGGGGACAGGGGGTGAAGGGGAGCGCTTATGTGGTGACAGTCAAGAAATAATATACAACTGAAATTTCACATTGATGTTAACTATTATAAACTCAATTTAAAAAATATAGAGGGGGCCGGCCTAGTGGCACAGCGGTTAAGTTTGCACGTTCCTCTTCGGCAGCCCGGGGTTTGCCAGTTTGGATCCCGGGTGCGGACATGGCACCGCTTGGCACACCATGCTGTGGCAGGAGTCCCATATATAAAGTAGAGGAAGATGGGCATGGATGTTAGCTCAGGGCCAGTCTTCCTCAGTGAAAAGAAGAGGTTTGGCAGCAGTTAGCTCAGGGCTGATCTTCCTCAAAAAGAAAAATACAGGGCTCTGGTTTGGACCAAATAACAACCCAGTCCTACTGGAGACTCTAAAACCCCCACGCCCGCCTACTTTACATGCATTTAACCATTGGTCTACTGAGAAAATGATAATATTCTTGTGGGGAAATATCAACAAGGCTGCCAAAAGTGCCTAGCTCACTTGTCCCACCTGTCTAAAATACAACCCAGGGAAGCCTGTTTGTATCGCTCCTAGACATTTTAAACTGCCTAATGGGCCAGGTTTGGCAAATGGATTTCATACAACTTCCTGGCTCATGGATATAAACATGTTTTAGTCATGGTTTGTATGTTTTCTTACTGGACAGAAGCCTTTCCTTGCAGACAGGCTACTGCCTCTTCTGTGGCTAAAGACCTTTTGGAAAGGATTACCTCTACCTGGGGAAATCCTCTTGAGCTTCGTAGAGATTGAGGAACTCATTTTACTGGTCAGGTACTTTAGTCTGCACTGTTTGGCCAGTTTTACAACGTTTTTCACTGTGCTTATCACTCTTGATCCTCTGCTTTAGCTGAACGCAGCAACCTCAATTGGCAAAATTTGTAGAGACCCTCCAAATACCTTGGCCAAAAGCATTGCTATTGGTCCTTCTAAGTCTCAGATCCACTCCCTCTGGAACACAAACTCTCACCCTTTGAGATAGTCAGAGGACACCCAATGCACTTGGCTCCTGCCTCTTTTGACAGCTGATGAATGGAGATATGCTCCAACATTGCAAAGGCCTAACTGCTTCTCGGAAAAATAACCATGTTTTGCTAGAGCAATCTTTTCAGGGTGCGCTCCAGGGAGACAAAGACCTTACACATCACAGTTTGCAACCTGGAGACTTTGTCTATTGGAAAAGATGCCTCCAGAAGGATTCTCTGCAACCTCACTGGAAAGACCCCTATCAGGTGCTGCTAACTGACCCTTGTGCTGCAAATCTCTGGGGAATAGACTCTTGGATTCACGTGTCACACCTAAAGAAAGCACCTAACCCTGACTGAACCTGAGCATCATCTGGTGACTCAAAAGGAAAGATATCCCAGAATTGAAGCAGATGACATCTGATGAGACAGCCTTCCCAAGGTATCCAGACCAGGCCCGTTAGTACCTATAAACATAGGTTCCCTACGCACCACACAAGAGGGGCCAAATAAAAACTGGAATGCCAGGCTTATGGCAAGGAAAGTGTTTTTATTTTGGGTGATATCAACTGGGAGACAAGAGTGAGCCCTCAAATTCGCCTCGTTTAGTCTAATCTCCCCAAAAGATGGGAGGCGAAGGGATTTAAAGTTTGCAAGGAGTGTTTCTGTTTGTAGGGATGGGGGAAGCCTGTGGCCTTGGGGGCTTTCCCACCAGCCTGTGTTCAGCCTTGGGAGGCTGCTTAAAGGAAGGAGGATGATAAGGGAATTTGCAGGTGGGTGACCTTGGCTGTTAATCTCCAGGGCGGGTAGTTGACTCTGGAACCAGGAAGCCAGGGAGTAAGCAGGGAATGAGTGTTTTGGTTTTAACCCCATATATGCTGGGTTTAATGTACAGGGACTGACATCAGGGCTGGCATCAGGCCTATTGAAACTTTGTCTGTCAAACCTTTGATGATGCCATAATGCTTCAGATGATCTCCAATGCCTATGATCTTGATAACACAAAACTTTAGAAAATAAAAGTGTCTGAAAGTTCTCTTGTCTCTCTTTCCTTGTTAGTCACATGTGGCCAAAATAGGTTCCCAATTTGTGCTCTTACCCTCTGATATGGGACATGACACCCAGGAAAGGTCCTTCCTGGCATGGAAGGACAAAAGCCTGATGAAACTGGAAAAACCTGACTCTTGATTAGTGATACTTTCAGAGAAGGATCTTGATCCAAATCGTAAATATGGAAATTAATAAACAGAAACCTCATTAAAATATAGTTTGGGGGCAAAAAGAGGGAGTTCTCACACCCTATGTCAATATCAGAGCCCAACAGGAGGTAGAAAGATTTTCACTTCTAGATAGGCAAGAAGCTCAGCCAGTGAGAGACTGTCACGACTCAGCCAGTGAAAAGCCACCACAACTCAAACTCTTTGTTTACAATGGCCCTCCCAACTTCCTCTTCCCTTAACAAAACAGTTTCTCCTTCCCTTTGCTGCTGAGCGCTTGCACTTGTATCACCATATCTGTAGACCCTGAATTGCAATTATTTGCTGATCCTGAATAAACCCATTTTTGCTGGAGAAATATCTGACTGTCTATTTGTTTAGGGTTAACAGGCTTCACCACTACAAGGGAAGCTGCATCAAAGCAGGAATTTTGCCCTTTTAATGTGTTGCTCCATTCAAAGTGCAAAGTACAGTCATGGTGTTTAGTAGATGCTCAATAAATATTACTGCTGTTCATGTTATTATTTTAAAACTTTCTGAAATGCCATTTTGTTCTAAATAAAACTATCCTCTTTTGGGTATTGTCTTCTGTTGAATAAATATCTTGCACATTTTTTTAATCTCATTTAATCTTCATAATCACTTGGTAAATTAGATAGAGTAGGAATCAATATTCATGTTCTCACGTAATAGGAAACTGAAAATCCAAGAGGAGAAATGATTGGTTTAAAGTCATAACATTAGTAAGATGTAGAATTGAGGACAAGAAGTTATTTTCCTTGGCTAAGTTTCCTTCATATGCTGTTCCCAGAGTTGGATAGATGAATGAAATGAAACTTATGACATACACCCATGCTGTTGAAATTGATATAACATTTTAGAATCACTGAGCATTAAATATTTCAGGGCTTTCTTCAAGAATCCTTCAGTCAATTGCAGAACTCTATTTTTGAGGAGCTCATGAATTCTTTCACTCATTGCCTGAGAATATTTTGTAGATTCATCCTCTTAAAGAAATGTACATCTGCATAGCAATCAATGCTTATTGCCTCCCCAATATGCATAAGAAAATGTGCTTGTTGCTGTATAGACTATTACTTTTTTTCTTCTTCTGAAATGCTCTTCCCTAATCTGAGTTCTTTATCCTTCCTTCTCATCACTTGGGTCTCTGGTCAAATGTCATCTTCTCAGAATGGTCTTTGTTGAATTCCTTATCAAAAAGATCCAACTTTCTCTCCCTCCCTTCCTGCCCCCAACCTTTTCTGTTAATTTTCTTCACGTCATCTGTTACTTTCCAAAATAGTGTTATTTATTTGTTAATTAATTATTCTAAGGCTTCCTTACTAGAATACCAGCTCCATGGGGCCAATGATTTTTTTTGGCTGTCTCTCCAGCACCCACAACAGAATCTGGAACATAGTAGGAATTCAATAATGAAGAGGAACAGAATTTGCCACCCCAAAATATGGTTTTTGGGCATAAGGGTTATCTTGAGCTGGTTATTTTTAAGATACAACAGACATGGGAGAAGCTCTGAAAACCTAGTAGAAGTTATCCTTTTGAAGGGGATATTTACATTTATAAGGGAAATCTCCATTTGTAACTGTGTCTCCCTCTCTGTACCAGGAAGAGAAAGAGGATTAAACCTCTAGAAACTCTTATCGATGGAGAGGGAAATTGACTTAAATCTGCATACCAACCTTATCTTTGTTTTCTTTTTTTTGAGGAAGATTAGCCCTGAACTAACATCTATGGCCAATCCTCCTCTTTTTGCTGAGGAAGATTGGCCCTAAGCTAACATCTGTGCCCATCTTCCTGTACTTTATATGTGGGACACCTGCCACAGTATGGCTTGATGAATGGTGCATAGGTCCGTGCCCAGGATCTGAACCAGCAAGCCCTGGGCTGTGGAAATGGAGCACATGAACGTAACTGCTGTGCCACTGGGCAGGCCCCCAACCTTATCCTTGTTTATTGTGCTTTGCCTGATAACCTCCTATAACTGGACCTCTCCCTCCCCCAATATCATCTTTTGTCTTTAGCTGGAGATGGTTTTAAGGTGGTGTCTTGGGCTATTTTGGGGAGTCCCTCAGTTTTCCTGGGTCTCTCTCATGTACACAGGAGGTATACATGATATTAAATTTCTGTTTGTTCTTCTCCTGTTAACCTGTTTTTTATTACAGGGGGCCTCAACCAAGAAACTAGAATGGTAAAGGGAAAATTATTTTTCCTCCCTTATGATAAAAACATATTGATTGAAAGAATACTCATATTGCACTTTTATGCTCTAGAGTATCCAATACAATTGCAATTAAATAATAATTGTGGAGTTAATTTTGCATACTTTTATACACTCTCCCACTGGAAAATAAAGTCGATGGGACATGAGTTGTATCTTGTCCATTGCATTTGGGTTAAATGGTTTAGATCCCACAAAAATTCTACCACTTACTCTCAAGGAATTTAGAGATTTGTTCTCTATATGGAAGAAAAATATGAGAAAATGAAATGACAATATAAGAATTTAAATAACAGTTTAAGGCAACATAAAAGTAAGGAATCTGATACATGATGGGCACTCGAATTTGTTAATGTTAAGCTATTACAAATAGTATGAGATTAGACACTAAATGAATATTTAGCATATATTCTTAAAAGTGTTACAAAAGCAATATAGGACGGGGTGGGGGGGGTGGCCTTAAAAAGGGCAGAGTTCAAGTGTTTTAAAAGTAATGACTCTTCAAGGGAATAGGAAAGGTATTAGGAGAACATTTGGATAGATATGTTACCCAGCAAGTGCTCACCACCTGATGCTCATAAAGAGTCAATTATTATGGCATCAGCCTTTGGGAAAAGAAAAGTAGCTTTATTTGTGAGCTGGAGCTACAAGGAGACAGGAGGCATATGCTCTCAGATCTGTTTGCTGGATCCAGGGATTGGGGCAAAATTTGTGGGATGAAGGGCAGGGTGGTCTGAAGTGTGCAGATAGATAATTGGAGATAAGGAGAAGTGAAGTAATCGATGATCTGTGCAAGCCTAGTCGAACTTCATGGCTCTTCATAGGATGCATGCTCACAAAATGAGGCTGTTAGCATGGTCCAAGGGTGGAGTTTCCAGCTCTTTGACCTCAAAAAGGTCACTTATTGGGCATTTGTGCAGGCCCAGTTAATGGGTTGGTGGTCTCAACTGGCCTGAACTGGACAAGGTGTCTCAGTTCCTGAAAAACCACTCTTAACTACTCTGTTGATAAGATGAGGTCAGTTGAACTGGTCCTAGAGGGCCCAGGGTTGCAGATGCAGCTAGGGGTTGCCACTGCAGGCAAGTAGCGAGAGAAAAGGCTAGAAATTGGGTGGCCAGGAGACTTGAAATACAGTTTTAGAAGTTTGGACTGATAAAATTATTTTCTATATTGGGACGCACAAAGGGGAGGCTTGCCCCAGTGGCCAGACCCATGTCACCAATCTAAACTTCATCAGCCTGCACTTATGGGAAACACCTGTCAAGGAATCTTAACATAAACCGATCACAATCCTCCAACTCAGATTTAGCTAGCTACCTTTCCCTAGAAAATAGGACCTGCTGGCCTCATAAGGAAATCCCTGACCTCTTAGCCTATCCTGCCCTGTTTCCACATTGCCTCTTCTAACATTCTATAAAACTTGCCCTTGCCCCCAGTCCCTCAAACACAGGGCTTCCCTGGGCCGGTTCGGATCCCGAGTGCGGACATGGCACCGCTTGGCACGTCATGCTGTGGTAGGTGTCCCACATATAAAGTAGAGGAAGATGGGCAATGATGTTAGCTTAGGGCCAGGCTTCCTCAGCAAAAAGAGGAGGACTGGCAGTAGTTAGCTCAGGGCTAATCTTCCTCAAAACAAAAACAAAAACAAAAACAAAAACAGGGCTTCCCTGCTTGTGAGGCACTGTACTCCTCCAATTCATGGATTGATTTCCTTTGAATAAAGGACATCATATTCGTTACTAAATTGTTTTAGTTTTGTCATTTGACAGGACTTAATCTTCTGGTAATGACTAGTAAGAGAGAAAGAATAGTAAAAATATAAAAGTGATACTTTAAAGATAATTAAGGAGGCATATATAAATAGAATCTGAAGGAAGGAAAATCGGATAGCAGACCAATATGGTGTAAGTAGCAAAGACTTCCAATGGAAACTTAAATGCAAACGAAGAGGTAGAACAGGCTTTTTTCTTCTAATCTGGATTGCGTCCCTACAATATTTCCTTACTTGTGACACAAATACAATAGTCGATCTGCTGTATGCAGAGCACAGATCTATCATTTGCTTCTACTAAGTAAATCACATGTCTAGATGTTTCCAAATTATTATATCCTAGAAACTGCCCAGAATTATCCAAATATTTCTCTTAAGCAAGTCGGGATATTGGAGCAACCACATCATTCATTAGAAATAAAGTTTCTGTTGGTGTGCTTCTGGTCAGCAGCACTTATTTTAAAAATGTATGGAGAGCATTGACCATCTGCATAGCTGTTTCAAACACTCTTGTTCCTACCTATAGAAAGGTGAATTCTCTGTCTGATGCATGTGCAAAACTGTAATTAGAACTCATTGGGATTATATGTGAGAACAAAGGGAAAATTACTTCAAAGAATGAATAAACCTGTATACCTTCATGACTACTTATCTTTTTCTTTTTTCTTTTTTTTTAAGATTGGCCCTGAGCTAACATCTGTTGCCAATCTTCTCTTTTTTTTTTTCCTTCTTCTCTCCAAAGCCCCCCAGTACATAGTTGTATATTCTAGTTGTAGGTCCTTCTGGGTCTGCTATGTGGGAGGCCACCTCAACATGGCCTGATGAGTGGTGCCAGGTCCACATCCAGGATCTGAACTGGCGAAACCCTGGGCCACTGAAATGGAGTGCACGAACTTAACCACTCGGCCTCGGGCTGGCCTCTATCATCTTCTTTTAAAGGAAAAAAAATTGAATCTTAGACAATGTAATTTACAAATATATTAGACTGTCTTCAAAAGAAAAGAAGCACTGAACCTCTCTCAGAGCAAAAAGGAGATAAAATGGGAGATCAAATGAAAGGACTTGTTAATATCCATTCAATTCTAAAAAAGATATCTTTTGGCTATAATTGATGGTATGAAATAATATATTTCATTAAAGAAGAAAAACACAGGAATAAATTATCCCAACTACTCTTCTATGTTAAAATTGGGCCTATGAATTTAAAGATAGTATTTAAGTTGTAATTTTTGTAAAGATTGTTCGAAGTTATGTTACATGGCAAACCACAGACTAATTCAGCCTGGTTAGGTTACGATAGTAAATGCCAAGGGAGCCAAAGGATGATTCACTGCATGAGGTGGAGTTTGTAATTCCACCTGAAGGACATTGCAATTTAGCTTGAAGTAATGTACTACAATGCCTTTTATTATTACATGGTTGCATCTCTGCTTGTCATAAATTTTGCTCAAAGGTAAAATATCCCAATGATGGCAATGACTTTGAGTAGCTTTGATAAAATGCTCTTTTGGAGGGAAAAGCAAAATTTTCACACTGATGATAAAGGTTGCTATATTAATAAAAGCAGTGATTTTTTTCTTACTGTGAAACTGAAAGCTGATTCTATTTGCTTTTAATTACTATTAAAATTATAATAATTTCATTAAAAATTATTGTTTTAAAATAATAATAATATTATTGTTATTTATTATTTTAGGAACATAGTAGACAGGTGTCCTGCTTTATGGATTTATTGCAAATTAATGAAGTTTCAGTCCAGGAGGTCACAGAAGAGCGAAATTATCTTAGGGAAGGGGAAAGTGCTGGAAGAAATACTTCCTTCTGGTTTTCACCTGCTTCTTCCTACCTCATCCCACAATATTTGCTAATGGGAAACTAGACCCTTGCTGCTCTGAACACTGTCTGAAACTAGATAAACGGCTTAGTTTAAAACTTAAATTTGGGGCTGGCCCGGTGGCTCAGTGGTTAAGTGCACATATTCCACTTTGGTGGCCCAGGGTTCACTGGTTCGGATCCCAGGTGTGGACATGGCACCACTTGTCATACCATGCTGTGGTAGGCATCCCACATATAAAGTAGAGGAAGATGGGCATCGATGTTAGCTCAGGGCCGGTCTTCCTCAGCAAAAAGAGGAAGTTTGCCAGCAGATGTTAGCTCAGGGCTAATCTCAAAACAAAAACAAAAACAAACAAATTTAGGGCTGGCCCTGTGGCCAAGTGGTTAAAGTTTGACACACTCTGTTTCAGGGACCCGGGTTTGCAGGTTCAAATCCCGGGTGTGGACCTACTCCACTCATCAGGCATGCTGTGGTGGCATCCCTCATACAAAGCAGAGGAAGATTGTTATCTCAGGGCTAATCTTCCTCAAGCAAAAAAAAAGAGAAGGATTGGCAATAGGTGTTAGCTCAGGGCAAATCTTCCTCACATACACAAAAATTTTAAAAACCCTACAAAACTTAAATTTATTTTATCACCTCAACTCTGAGGGGGAAATAGGCGAGAAAAGAACAGTTTTGACATCATTTTTTCTTGGTGACAGACTAGTATTGCTTTGAGAATTGTGTTTTTAATGCTGACAAACACACACAAATCTTCACATTTATCCCAAGAGATCATACTTTTTTATAGCTCTATAAATCCTCTAGGCCAGCCTATTTCAATTATGCTTTCCAATTTTCAAACCATTTCTTCTGCCTGTGTGAATAGGTGATTCAACAGAGGCCAAGACATTTCTGATTACTTAACAACACTTTCTCTACCTTATCAGGTTACAAACGATAAGGGAGGTTTCATGAATGTGTAACATGGTATGTAATACCACAGGAAATTGCAGGAAACCTTACACAGCTGTTCATGAGCCCCATGATTCAAGGTATCGCCCTCAGAAAGGCGAAAGGAATTTTTGTGGAATGTTCAGTTCATTCCACAATAGCTGCATGAATCATTTCCTGTTTGCTCCCAGGACAACTATGACCCTTTATTTCCTGCAACATAATTAGGACATGTTTTTAGAATGTGCTTAAGAAAGGTACAAGAAATAATATTAAGCAAGTTTGGTTAATTAACTTTATATATTATTTATATAACTCAATCTACACCCAATATCTCCTTCCTTCTCCCTCTCTCTCCCAGAACACAGATACCAAAAGAAGATACTTCTATGTAATTGCTTATAGACTTTTAGATATTTTGAAGAACTATGTTACAGTTAATTATTTTACAATGTTTCTTTTTATCTTTCCATACCATGATTTGTGAAATTAAACAGGTGTCCTTTTTTTGTTTATTAACTGCTAGAAAGCTCAGAGGTAAATTTCAGTTCCATCTGTGGCAAATATGCAGGACTCAAATTTTAATTACTTTTTTTTGAGATATAATTTCTATACAATAAAGTGCACAAATCTTAAGAGTACAGACTGATGAATTTTTATGTTATGTGTTTTTATGCCTATGAATTCACTATTCAGTTCAAAATAGAGAATGTTTTCAGCACCCCATAATGTTACCTCCATATCCTTTCCCTATCAGTACCCTATAAAAGGTAACCACTATTCTGACCACTATATAATGTCAAATTTTGTAGGAGACTTATATGTGGGAGATCAGAATTTGCCACCCCAAAATGTGTCCCTTTGGCTTGAGTATTTTTAAGAACAAAAGACTCAGAAAGAGACTTAGATCTTCCTCCTAACTGCCTAAAAGAATTTAAGATAGAAGGCCTGTTCCAGGAAGGAACTATCCCATAGAGAACTACAGTATAACATTAACTAAGTGGGGTGGACAGAGAAGAACCTAGCAAGGCCCATTTGATCAAAGTCCTCTCCATGACCCATTGTCTCTACAAGGCCCAGGAAACATGTGTTTACCAAACATTTGCTTTTCCTTCTCCATGTGACTTGCCTTCCTTTCCTTTGAAGTCCCAAACCACTACCCCCAACATCCTCCTTTGTCTTTAACTAAAGATGGTATTTAAGAGTGTAACTTCTGCCATTTTTGCGAGTTACTCAGTTTTCCTGGGTTTCTCCTATGTATACGTGTTATTAAACTTGTTTGATTTTCTCCTGTTATTCTGTCTCATGTCAATTTAATTCTTAGACCAGCCAGAAGGACCTAGAGGGAGAAGAATAGTTCTTTCTCCCCTATACATACAACATGAATTATTCTTGTTTTTGTTTTGACTTTATTTTTCTTTACATATCTCTAAATTACATTGTCTTGATTTTTTTATTTATACCTATAAGATATCTTGAATTCTTAATTTGGACTAAGAGGGTCATAAAATATTCTTATACGAGTGTTGAATAATTTTCAAAATTACTAAGGAAGTGAGACTGGAATAGGAATGTAGGAACTTGGAAGTTCAATTATTGATACACTTCTACCACTGCTGACTTTAAATAATAAAGCTGCAATACTAATATAATCTTGCCTTCTAAATTTCCAAAGACAACCCTTTTTCCAACCTCCTGCCCTTATCCTTCTTAAGAGAAGTGCCATTAGACTCAATCTGTATATCAAAAATATGATTTTGTAACTAACAGTGCCCATGACTAAACAATAAATCATTAACAATAATTTATGCGAGGGACTTCTACTTCTGGCCAAGATGGAGTAACAGAGATGGACCTATCCTCCTGCCTGAAATAACAAAATAACAGGCAATATGTTGGAAATAACCAACATATTGAAAGTATCCCCAAATGGAAAATCTTGGAAATAGCCCAAAACACCAGAAATAACAAAAACATAGTGCAGGGAGGGGAACCTAGGTGAAGCCCAGCAGACTCCCTGAGTTGAAGAGACAGCCATGAGAATTTGGGGAAACCAAAGCAGCTAGAGTTCATAGGCCAGATTACCTGAGAAGAGAGAGCTGATAAGAGAGAGAAGCCTGGTGATCCACAGAGGGGGTCTTCTTGAGTATTTAGCTGAGTACTGATATGAGGAAACTATACAAGACCTTGTATACTTTGTGGCTTTCTTCGCTCTGCTCTGGGCTCCAGGAAGATTCTCCTCATAGACCACATCGCCTAGTCTTCTTTGTATTTGGCTTTTGGTTACATTTAGACAACAAGAGTCATTTCCAGAAGGTGGGCAGAGAGGAGAGACTGGTGTGTTCAGTCTTTCCCTTTCTTTCCTGCCTCCTTGAGGTTCTGCAGTGATTGAGTAACTAGGCTCTTATTATTCTAAGTGCGGTCCTTGGACCAGCAGCATCAGCATCACCTGGGAACTTGTTAGAAACACAGAATCTCTGGCTCACTCCAGGCTTGATAAATCATAATCTGCATTTAAATAGGATCCCCAGGTGTTTCATATGCATATTATCTTTAATATGCAGTCCCTCTTCCAAGGCTCCAGCTTTCCCCAAATTAAGATAGCACCTTTTCCTCCTCTTGCCTCTTCTGGCCTAGGGGCCACAATGGCTTTCTATTATCACTAGTTCCTTGTTAGATCCCTTAATTCTGTCCACACTTCTGTAAATAGACCCTTTGAAAATATGTTTTCCATTAAACACTTTTGAGTATACAATCTGTTTCCTACCATACCTTAGTGATCCAGTAATATATTATCTATCTTGATATCTATATATCTATGTTGATAACTGTATACACACTGTATCTATCTTTTTAGCTCTATTGTCTTTATCTTTATCTTCTCCGATAATTGCAGTCTTCATGCTTTAAAAAAGTACATGAATTTTGTAGCACCTTTTTCTTAGCTACAGCTCAATGATATCAAATTATGTACGTAATAATTTCCTAGCAATGCAAATTCAGGTTTTATGAAAAAAAATATACTATTCCTAGTTTATTAGGGAATTTTCTGAATCTGGAGAAGAAAGCATGACATTATTTTATGTTTGTATGCTAGTGTGGTGGGTAGCCTCTAAATTGGTCCCCAATAATCCTTGCCTCCTGGTATTTACACTCTTGTGTAATGGTCTCCCCTTGAGACTGTGCTGGTCTTACTGACTAACTTCTAATAAACAGAGTATGGCAGAAGTGATGAAATGTAACTTCTGGTATTGTTATAAAAAGATGGCAGCTTTTGTCTCGGATGCTCCTCTCACTTTCTTTTTTATTTTCTTTTTGGTGAGGAAGGTTGGCCCTGAGCTAACATCTTTTCCCAATATTCTTCTTTCTGCTTGAGGAAGATGGTCCCTGAGCTAACATCTGTGCCAATATTCCTCTACTTTGTATATGGGACGCTGCCACAGTAGGGCTAGATGAGTGGTGTGCGGGTCCACTCCCAGGATCTGAACCTGCGAACCCTGGGCCACCGAAGTGGAACGCTCAAACTTGACCACTACACCATGGGACCGGCCTCTTCTCTCACTTTCTGTTGCGTTACTCACCCTGGAGGAAGCCAGCTACCGTGTTGTGAGGAAGTCCTATGGGGAGGCCTGCTGGAAGAGGAACTAAGGGCTACTAACACCCACATGAGTGGGTTTGGATGTAGATCCCCACCCTCATACCATTTAACACCACAGATGAGTGGCCCCAGCCAAAAAGATAAAAGCTTAACTGTAGCCTGATAAGAAACCTTCGGCCAGAGGCAACCAGCTAAATTCCTTCTATGTTCCTGACCCACAGAAACTGTGAGATTATAAATTTTGTTGGTTTTAGCCACTACATTTTAAAGT
Source organism: Equus asinus (assembly GCF_041296235.1). Taxonomy (NCBI): domain Eukaryota; kingdom Metazoa; phylum Chordata; class Mammalia; order Perissodactyla; family Equidae; genus Equus; species Equus asinus. Next base: position 28,355,335 of record NC_091820.1, on the reverse strand, counting down.
TATTTGTTACATAATAATAGATAACTAATATAGCTAGATTCTCTCAGAGCATGAAAATGAATTCAGAATTTTGTTTCTTAAGAACAAGATATTTTATTAGTGCTTTTTTTCTTTCAAAACTTACAGACTTCTAAACATTAATTTTGAAATATATTTGGGGTCACTTTTTAACCCGAAGCAACTTTTTCAATAAATTGAAATGCTAGAAATGAAAATTAAAATTTGACTAGTTTAAGAAGGGAAAAACTAGCATAGTTTTAGTGAAGACAAGAGTCTTCCAGAGAAAATGTTAATTTAACTGAAAGCAGTATATGTCTCCAGGGAATGACTTGTGTATCATAAATACAGAGAATGGAATTTTATAAACTGATTTTCCATATAGATGTGAAGATACATCTTTCACACTTCTTTTCTTTTTTAATAGTTTGAGGGAAAAATACACATGAAAGAATGAAGAGAAAGCAAAGAAATGAGTGATAATAATGAGCTGACACACATATATGGCTGCAAAGATAACATAATCATTCTTGCTTCATTAGAAACAATGAGAGGAATACAGCTTAATCTAGTGACCTTGAAGCTCTAGTTGAAAGAATCTCAAGTATCTTTTTCAAATTCAAATCGTTTCCAAATAGCTCAAATAGCTTTTTTCATTACTAAAAAATACATAAAATGGAGAAGAAAAGCCTAAGTATGCAACCATAGGTATTCTCATTTGTGAGAACCATCAATTATTCTTTGATTTTTAATCTCCTCTTTCCTTGCCCTGTCTTGCTTTGCCCCCTTTTAAGTAGAAAGGAGAGGAGTGAATAAAAGAGGTACAGAAACAAAGAAGTGTCATCTCCAGAATCATGTTCTTTTAGAGAGCAAGAGAGACTTTGGATATTTAGAGGCATGGACTCTGATGTAAATAAACATTATGTAGGGGAGGAAGAAATTTTCCTCTACTCTCTAGGTTCTTCTGGCTCTAAGAAATTGACAGGAGACAAACGAACAGGAGAAAATCGAACAAAGTTTAGTAACATGTACAGTATGCATGGGAGAAACCCAGGAAAACTGAGTAACACCCCCAAATGGCTGAAGCCACCACCTTAAATACCCTCTTTACTTAAACACAAAAGAGGAGGTTGGGGATAGACATTTGGGACTTCAAAGGGGAGGAAGGCAATTCACATGGAGAAGGAAAAGCAAATGTTTAGTAAACAAATGTTTGCTATGCCTTGTAGAGAAAATGGGACATGGAGAGAACCTTGATCAAATGGGCCCTGGTAGACTCCTCCCTGTCCACCACACCAGTTCATATTATACTATAGTTCTGTATGGTGATAGCTCCTTCCTGGAACAGGTCTTCTAAAATTCCTTTAGGCAGGTAGGGGGAAGGTCAAAGTTTCTTCCTGAGTCATTTTTTCTTAAAAATAATCAAGCCAAAGAGACACATTTCAGGCAGCAAATTCTGCTCCCCTATAATTATTATCTTGAAGAAGTCTCCTGCTTCTTCTTTTCTGGACGTGTGAAATTTTAAACTGGTATATATCATAACCATAGAGGTAAAAATAGAGCCTTAGTGTTAAATACTATCATAAGAATGAGTAGTACCCAGTCTGGACCCACTGGCTAGAATAAGACACATGAGGAGAAAGGAAAAAGAGACAAGAAAAAGTTCGGGGGAACTCACTTGGTTAAAGACTAGAGCAGGGGTTCTCAAAGTTGAAGAGTCACCAGAATCATCTAGAGAGTTTGGTAACATACAGATTGTTGGTCTTAACACACGTAAGTCTCTGATTCAGTATGTTTGGGTTGGAGCCCCAAAATATGCATCCCCAACACATTCCCAGGTGATGCCGATGCTACTAGTCTGGGAACCATAGTTTTATAACCACTAGACTAGAGTATTGGGCTTGACTGTATCTTAACATAATCAATATTCCCTAACTTTTATTTGTAGTATTCCTGTTTTAAATCCTCAGTGATGGCACAAATAGCAATTATGCCTGGTGATTATTGAAGTTCCCTCTTCCTCCATCTGTTTGGGAGAATGAAAGAGGGAGAAGGAATTGTATAAAATCAGATATTGGTTATTGGCTAGTTTTTTAACGTCTCAGTTTGTGAAGTTAGGAAACATTTTTGGTTAGCAGGAATATTTTGATCAATTACTGGTGCAGATTAAGGGCTATTTTAAGGACAATCTTTGACGAAAACTGTCCATGAAATTATTCCATCATGGGATGGCTTGCTGGAGGCTCTGACAGTCAATTGAATATAATTGTGATGTGGCAAGAGATAGTTGTAAACTTGAACTGTTAGTACAATTGAATATACACAATTGAATATAACTGTGATGTGGCAAGAGATAGTTGTAAACTTGAACTGTTATTCCATCATGGGATGGCTTGCTGGAGGCTCTGCCCAGTCAATTGAATATAATTGTGATGTGGCAAGAGATAGTTGTAAACTTGAACTGTTAGTACTGTCTGTAGGAAAAGGAAGGGAACCCACGTTTATTGAACAATATATAAAGCTTCTACAAATTTAGCACAATACTACTATGTATATGAGTTTTTTTTGTCTTATTTATACTGGATTTATAGGGTTTGAATAAAAAAATACGTATGCACTGAACTTATTATATATTTCTTTGTCTAACATGAGTAATCAACATCGGACGCAAGAATATAAAAAGAACTCAAGTCTCTTTGCAACAGTTTCTAAAAAATATAAGATAACTTACCTTTGTTGTAGTTAGATTTCTTTGTCCTCAGTCTACTTTTGTTAAAATAATATCATCTACATAACTTTAGGGTAATCAGGATAGCATAGATTGAAAACTGATGCTTTTAATGCTTTTCCATATAAGTTTGATACTAATAACAGTACTGTGATTGAAGCATCTGAATTTTCACAGGAATTATTTTAAAGCTTTTTTAAAAGAATAATTGGTTTATTAATATTATACAACTGATACATGCTTAAAAATGATTCAAGCGATGAATCAAGATAAAAGCAAAACTATTATCCCAAATTCAACCATTCAGAAATAAACATCACTAGCATTTGGTAAATATCATTGCTTGCATCTGTATGTGAATGTTGGTAAGAATTTACATAGATAGAACTTTAGAAATATTGGATCATGAAAAAACACTGTTTTGAATTAGAAGCATTTCTGGCAGACATTTTTATCTGCCTAACATCTACTCACCTTTTATCCCTTCCCGATAAAACCCTGGCATTTTTTGCACCCAGACTTAAAGAATGCTAGATACTAATTTTCTACTCTCCCTTGCAGCTTGGATAAACTTTTGGATAATGAAATCCAAGACAATATTTCCATGAGCCTTCTGAGAAAGACTTTTGTCTTCTGGGTAAGATTTTTGTCTTCTCAGAGGAGAAGGCCTTTTACCCTTATGCCTTACTTTCTGCTTGGGATGCTCTTATGAGACCCTGATGCCTAGAGTTGCAGCAGCCACATGTGACTGAAAAGTGGCAAAATTGCACATGGTGAGGAGGGTAGATCACAAGGATGGAAAAGCCGTTATCCTTGGTGATGTTGTTGGGCTATTGAACAACTCCTGTAACTAACTGCCTATATCCAGGCTTCTGGTTAAGAAAACAAAGAATGTCCTTATGGTTTAAATACTGGTTAGTCAGGAAAACTTTTGTAACTAATACAACCTTACATTTAATTTACTAGAACTTAATGGAAGAGGAGGGACTAAAGTAAATCGGAAGAACCGTTAAATTTAAGATTACGTGTTTTTCACCATTAGGAGATAATAGGTCTCATAAGATTTCTGTAAGGAGAGATGGAGGGAAAGGAAAGATTACAAGTCTTTTTAAGAAGTTGAAATCATCATTAAAACATATATTAAGTGAAATAAGCCAGTCACAGAAGGACTAATACTGCATAATTTCACTTATATGAGGTGTCTAAAGTAGTCAAATTCAAAGAAGCAAAACGTAGAATGGTGGTTGCAAGGGCCTAGAAGAAGAGGGAAATTGGGAGTTGATATTTAATAAGCATAAAGTTTCAGTTATACAAGATGAAGAAGTTCTAGAGCTCTATTGTATGACATTGTGCTTATAGTTAATAAGATTATACTGTACACTTAAAAATTTGTTAAGAGGGTAGATCTCATTATGCATTTTTTTACAATAAGAAAAAACAATAGAAATTTTAGTTTCATCTCATACACTTTGGTCTATGATCCACTTTGAGTAAATTTTTGTGTATGGTGTGAGATAAGAATCTAAGTTCTTTTCTTTTCTTTTACTTGTGGATATCCCATTGTTTCAGCATCATGCCATTTTATTTTTTTTCATTGAAGTATAATTGACATATAACATTATATTAGTTTTAGGTCAGCATCATTTTTTTAAGAATATCCTTTCTTCATTGCGTTGCATTGGCATCTTTTTTGAAAATCAATTGACCATAAATGTACAGCTTTATTTCTGGACTCGTAAGTTTGTCCCATTGGTCTTTATGCTTATCCTTGAACCAGTATCACACTGCCTTGAGCACTATGGCTTTATGTTGTTTGGAAATTGAATAGCATTTTGTTCTTTTTCAATTGTTTTGGCTATTCTAGATCTTTTGTTTCCCATATAAATTTTAGGATCAGCTTGCCAGTTCCCACAAAAAAACCTGTTGGAATTTGAGAAGAATTGCCAGGAATTAATAGATAATTTGGGGAGAATTACCATCTGGACAATATTGACTCTTCCAATTTGTGGCCATCTCCTTTTATTTAGATGTTCCTTAATGTATTTAAGAAATATTACATAGTTTTTTTTTTTTTTTTTTTTGAGGAAGATTAGCCCTCAGCTAACTACTGCCAGTCCTCCTCTTTTTGCTGAGGAAGCCTGGCTCTGAGCTAACATCCGTGCCCATCTTCCTCTAGTTTTATATGTGGGATGCCTACCACAGCATGGCTGCCAAGCAGTGCCATGTCTGCACCCGGGATCTGAACCAGTGAACCCCGGGCCGCCGAGAAGCGGAACGTGCGAATTAACCGCTGTGCCATCGGCCAGCCCCGAAATGTTACATAGTTTTTAATATACAAGTTTTATACCTCTTTTGGTAAATTTACTTCTAAGGTTTTTATCCTTTTTGATACTATTGTGGGGGAAATTGTTTCTTCATTCCGTTTTTGGAGTGATGATTGCTAATATATAGAAATACAATTGATTTTCATAGTTTGCTCTTGCATACTATGTAGGAGAGGAAAAATCATTTTCCCTCTATCCTTCTAGGTTCTTGGCTGAGACTCCCCTGTAATAAAAGGCAAATTAAGAGGAGAAAAACAAACAGAAGTTTGATAACATGTATACCTCTTGTATACATGGGAGAGACCCAGGAACAATGAGTAACTCCAAAAATGGCCCAAGCTATCACCTTAAATGCCATCTCCAGCTAAAGACAAAGGAAGATGTTGTGGAGAAGGAGGCCAGTTATGGGAGGTTATCAGGCAAAGCACAGTAAACAAGGGTCAGTTGTTATGCAGATTGAAGTCCTTATCTTCTCCATTGACAAGATTTTCTAGAGTTTTAGAGTCATCTTTCTCTTCCTGGTACAGAAAGGGAGACACACTCACAAATGGAGATTTCCCTTATAAATGTAAATGTCTCTTACAAAAGAGTAACTTCAACTAGGTTTTCAGAGCTTTTCCTGTGTCTGCTGTTCCTTAAAAATAACCAGCTCAAGATAATCCTTATAGCTAAGACATATTTTGGGACTGCAAATTCTACTCCCCTTAAAAGAGAAATGATGGAGCCAGCCCGGTGGTGCAGTGGTTAAGTGCACACATTCTGCTTCGGCAGCCTGGGGTTTGCCGGTTTGGATCCCGGGTGCGGACATGGCACCACTTGGCAAGCCATGCTGTGGTAGGCATCCCACATATAAAACGTAGAGGAAGATGGGCATGGATGTTAGCTCAGGGACAGTCTTCCTCAGCAAAAAGAGGAGGATTGGCGGCAGATGTTAGCTCATGGCTAATCTTACTCAAAAAAAGAGAAATGGCTTATGACCTGTCAGCACACATGTTTTCCCTTAGCTCTCTTCTCCTGTGGTTCTATATTATTATACTGGGGCCTCTGCAGGGACTTCCTCAACCTTTCCTGTGACCCCAGATCTCAATGTGTTCTAACCAAAGGAGTACTGGTTATGCCTTTCAGGATGTTGGTTCCTAAATTTTAACAGGTCTGAGGTGGCACTGGCAGCCCCCAGCATGGTTTCAGTTTTGACTTCTCACTTTTAATCACATAGAGCTGAGAAAATTATTTGTTGTATTGTTTATTCTTCATTTCATTCTTTACATTTTCCTTTTGGAGTGTAGGGGAGGAAGAAATTTTCCTCTACCCTTCTAGGTTCTTCTGGATGGTCTAAGAATTAAATTGATAGGAGACAGATTAACAGGAGAAAATCAAACAAAGCTTAATAATATGTATACATGGGAGAAACCCAGGAAAACTGAGTAATTTTCCAAAATGGCCAAAACCTTCACTCTAAACACCATCTTCAGCTAAAGGCTAAAGAGGATGTTGGGAGTAGTGGTTTGGGACTTCAAAGGGGAGGAAAGCAATTCACATGGAGATGGAAAAGCAAATGTCTAGTAAACAAATGTTTGCCATGCCTTGCAGAGACAATAGGACATGGAGCAGACTTTGATCAAGTGGGCCTTGCTAGGTTCCTCCCTGTCCACCATGCCTAGTTCATATTATACCGTAGTTATCAATGGTGATAGTTCCTTCCTGGAACAGGCCTTCTATCTTAAATTCTTTTAGGCAGTTAAGGGGGAGGCAACAAGGAAAACTTTCTGAGTCTTCTGTTCCTTAAATGTAATCAGACTAAAATAATCCTCATGTTAAAGAGGCATATTTTAGGGTGGCAAATTTTGTTCTCCTTCAGGAGGGATTTGAGAAAGACTATGTAGCAAAAATTCTCCTACTTTATTATAGCCAACCAAAAGTCTTAAAATATGTCCTATTTTCACACTTGCTCCCTGAACCACTCCCTTCAGTAAACTGGGAAGTAAAGAACAGAGAGGTTGAATGGTTTACCTAAGGTAATATGGTTAGCCATGCAGAAGAAAAAAAATCCATCTTGTTGAAGGGTCATTCTTGCTCAGCTTACTAATTAATTTATTATCTTAAAAGCTAATTGTTATAGAAATGATTTCCCCAACACGACAAGGAAGGTAAAGCAGAAAAAAGAAATACGTCTAGTATCAAAAATATTTTTCCAGCAGCCAAGAGAAACTGGGGAGAATGACCCAAAAAGAATTAGTTAATATAAGTTTATATTGAAGTTTAAATCAGTTTTAAAACTTAGACTTTATTTTCTAATCTTTTTTCCACACAACACGTATACTACTTAAACTGCTGGATGCTTGGCCTAAATGTATGTCTAGGGTTGCCACTCTTTTCTTAGATGTGACTTCACAATCATGAGAAATAGCCCAGAGGGGGTAGCTAAAGTATAACAGCTCCAAAGCAATCAATAAGCTTTAGCACCCTGAGTATCTTCTTTCAGGTTAAATTGTATTGCAATGCTTTTTTAAAAAATGGTTGCCACGGTAACCTCAGTAATTGGATTTTTGAGAATCACGTGATTTTTCTCATACCCTTCCTCTGGTGAATTTATTGTTACTATAGAACTGAGAGAGTGGAGTGAAGTTGAGGCTAAATGCTATGATTTTATATTCTTACTTGGTGGTTCCAAGTGAGACTAAAAGAAATTATCTTCGACCAAGTAGAGTTTGTTTTTTGGGAAATGAGAAGGCAGGCCTTATATTCACACAGCTGCAGACTATTAAAATCGAACAGAATGCAATCAAAATAAATTCTGACATCAGAACGCAACAACACTTTTAAGTTTCTCTTTGGCTGTGCCTATTCATACACAACTGTTGGAAAATCAAGCATGAGCTAAGTTGCTCAAACCAATGGTTAGTTTTAAAACAATATGTGAGTAAGCGATTGTATTCTACTATTGATTCAAATTGACTTGTGTAATTTGGCCTGGACTTTGATAATAATACACAGAACAGAGAGGATTCCCTAGCATTCAGAGTGGATAGTTTTAAAATGAATTCTTTAAAACCTATGGAATTTCCCATAATGATTTTTATCCAAATGCTCCTTCATAAATGAATCTCTCTCTGTCTCTCACTCTTTTTCTTTCTCCCTGTCTCTCTTTTAAAAGGTTTGTACAGCGATCTTTTTTGTTCCTCAAAATTTTTATGTTTAAACTCAGTTAGTTAACCTCCAAGGATTTTAAAATGAAAGCTTTTCTTTATGCCATACCTAAGCATGAAGCCCCAAAAAGTTACAACAGGAAAAGTGTTACTATGGAGTGTACATATGCAGTGCTCTCAAATGGAAAATATCAGTAAGTCATAAGACATTCCAGTTACAGTGATGAATATTTCCACTTTGACATGATGTCTTTTGAGTCCATGGTGTAGGGATCATTTCCACTTTTATTTCAAATAAACTATAGATCCAAAACAAACTTTTGACTTAGAAAATTAAAATTATATGTCTCATTTGGTCTTGTGTACAAAGACTCACTTGAACTTTTCTACAGATATTTAACCAATTATATGTTTATAAGTTGATTTCACATTTTTAGGTTAGAGTTTAATCCGAAAGGATTACCAATATCAAATTTTGGAGATATGCTCATTGATACTGAAAACTTTGTTTTCAAATTCATTGGTAGAATTAAGGGAGGGAAATAGAGAGACTATCAAGGCAAATACTTATATTAAAATCAGTTAAAAAACACTGGCACACACTATTGATATGAACTTGATCAATTTTCATTTTATAAAGTCACAATGCAGGAATTTTTCCAGCTATTCACAGATGTCTTATTTGTTCTCATTTATTATATTATTACTAATGTTGAGAAATGTAATTAGTAAGATTGGATTTTTATTTTAAATATTTTAATAACACCTCATTTTATAACCTTTCTTTCTTTCCTTCTTTTTGAATGGTGCATCCACCCTTTGATTAGAAGAATTATACAGTTTTCAATTATTGCAAGTTTTTGTGTATTCAAAATTTTGATAAACTAACATTCATAATTCTAAAATTTTCTATTAGTATGAGTTGTTTCGTATGTACAATCTATTCATGATTGATTCTTATTTAGAGCATACTCAGTTGTAAGCAATGAGTGTTCGTTTTTAAACAGGAACCAAACAATGACATTGCTTAATTTAGGATTTTATAATCAACTTTTATAAATGTGCAGTAATATTCCCTTCAAAATGACGTTTCCTTTATGGTCTTGGTGAGAGCAAGGGTAAAATTACCTACTAAGAGACAACAGCACTTGCTAAACAAGCACTGTTACATAATACTCTGACCTAATTCAAATATTGGAAAATAAGGACAAACATTTCTATCACTGGCTTTGTCTATTATAGTGTTCACTACAAGAATGTGGGACACAGGCTTCGACTCTCTGAATAGGTAAACTGATATTTTAATAAAGTGCTTTATAGCAAGATTTTGCTGTGCTGAAAAAATGCTTAAGACAGAGTTCTGAAAATACATATCTGCAGTGAGCTTCAGAAAAGCAAAGAACATGGAGATGTGTTATATTCTTAGAAGCACTTTGCTTATCCATTATTTAGTATGTTTTGGCTGAAGTGTCATTATTTGCTAATTCAGTGAGCTATAGATAGGTAAGGACTTATAAATTCTTTCCCTCTTCTGACTTTAGATGTGTCTGTGATTCTTTTGCCGTCTGTTATATCATGAGGAATATCAAGTAACTAGTCTATCTACAAGGTGGAAAAAGAGAGGAAGCTTATACTCAATGTTCTTTAGTTTTTTTTTTTAGTTAGTTTGTGAGTTTGTTTCCTTCCCCTCCTCTCCTACCTCCTCTCCTCCTCCTTTTCCTCTTCCTCTTCTTCTTCTCCTCAAAAGTATATGTATATCAAGTTCTGGATTTTGGTGATTTTTCTCTCTCCTTTGGGTCAACAGTCGATGAAATTTTAGCTGAAATAAAGGCAATATAATTTTACAGATTTTACTTTTTCCTTTTTTCTCCCCAAAGCCCCCCGGTACATAGTTGTGTATTCCTCGTTGTGGCTCCTTCTAGTTGTGGCATGTGGGACGCTGCCTCAGCGTGGTTTGATGAGCAGTGCCATGTCCGCGCCCAGGATTCGAACCAATGAAACACTGGGCCGCCTGCAGTGCAGCGCGCGAACTTAACCACTCGGCCACGGGGCCAGCCCCAAGGCAATATAATTTTAGCATAAACTTTGGCAACTTCCCCATATCAGGCCTAGAAAGAAATCATGCATTTTCATCTATCCATACAGATAGTGATAATGTATAAACTATAATTAAACATATACATAATGTAAAATATATAAATGTCAAGCAATTAAAAACATTGACATTTTATATGTTGGTGTCATATATTAGTATTAGTTATATTATTGGCAATATTTTCATCAAGGAAGAAAGAATTAGCAAAGTAATGACCTATGCTTCTCTTTACACTTCTATTAGCATTTTACTTGTTTCTTTCCAAGTGAACCTCTGGAATCTTACCAGCTGATGATAATTCTGGTTCTGCCATTTACTAGCTATGTGAACTTGAACAAATACTGTAATCATTGAAAGCCGTGCTTTTCCCACACATATAATAGGGATAATCCTAGAAACAACCTCAAAGGTTATTGGGAGGATTAAATGAGATTAAAATCCACTGATAATTAAATACCAAAACCATATTAGAAACATTTGAGGAGAGAATGAGTGACTGAAAAATGGTTCAGCAGACCATATCAAGAATTTAGCATGAAAAACCAACAAAGAAGATAAAAAAAGAGTAAAAATCATAGAAGATACAATGAGAAGGTCTAATATATCTTTAATTGGAGTCTCAAAAGATTGGGAGAGAAATAAAATGACCAAAGCAATATTTCATGTGAGTATGTCTGAGAATTTTGCAGAATTCATGAAAGATTATAATTCATAAATTCAATAAACCCAATGAATCCCAAAACAAATAAATAAATTTTTAAACACCCACATATAGTAATATTTCAGTGAAACTTCAGAATTACAAAGGCAAATATGATTTATTAAAAGAATGTAGAATAAAAGATTGCCTTCAAATGAATAGCAATTGCACTCACAGCTCATTTCTCAACAGCAGAAGTCAGAAAAGAGTATAATAATATTATAAAAATGCTGAAAAAATATACTGCATATCAAAATGTTTGGAACATTGTTGAAGCTGTAGTTAGATGGAAATTTAGAGGCTTAAATCCATATATCAAAAAAGAAAGTTTAAAAATTAATGAACTAAATAACCATGTCAATATGGCAGGGAAAAAAATCAGCAAAACAAGCCTAAATAAGTTAGAAGAAAGTAAATGGTAATGATAATGCCATAAATTAATAAATATAAAGTAAACATATATTAGAGATCACGAACAAGCCAAAAGTTGACTCTTTGAAATGACTAACACAATCGAAAATATTTAGTGAGACTAATAAATTCCATATGTGAGACAACACAAATAAGCAATCACAGTAATGAAAAAGGAGGTATCTCTACAAAGCCTACAATTATTAAAAAAGATAAGAGGGTACTTGAGCAAATTTATGCCAATATGTTTGAAAAAAATGAAAGAAAACTTTCATTTAAATGTCATAAAATTGCAATTGCCTAGGAATAAATCTAAACAAAATACATCCGTCTACGTGTAAAATCACACAATTTTAAAACGCATTAAGGAAACATACATAAATGGAGAGATATACTATGTTTATGGATTGGAAGATCCAATTATATAAAGATACCAATTATCCCCAAATTTATTTACGGATTCAATGTGATTACAGTCAAAATCTTTACAGAATTTTTGTGGAATTTTATAAGCTGTTTCTCCACTGTACTTGGAATAAAAAGGGTCACATACAGATAAGTGATGTTGGAAATACAGTTGTTGAATATAATTATTAGGTCTTTTGGACACGATGCTAGAATAATAGACCTGGGAACACACTAGAGAGACCCAGAGTGACTCCTGTATGTATGGCCACTTGACTTATGACAGATATGGTACTTGCATAAAAATGGGAAAGAATGATTACCTCAGTAAACGGTTTTGGGAAAATAGGTTATATTTTTTAAATAAAAGTAAATTGGACCCCTACTTCACATAATAGAGAAAAATCAATTCTACATAGATTAGTGCTCTAAATGTGAAATGTAAAGTAATAAAGCTTTTAAAAGGTAATGTAGTAGAATACCTTTTAGAATTCTGGGAAGGAAATATATCTTAAATAAGACACAATTTAACCCACCATTCAGAAATGGGATTGGTAAATTTGAAATATTAAAATTAAGAAATTTTGTTTATTAAAAGACATACAAAGAATGGAAAGACACGGCACAGAATAGGAAAATAGACTTGTCATATAACCCTGACTTGAATAAATAACTCCCACAAATTAATTAGAGAAAGACATCTTGATAGAAAAACACATGGGCAAAAGATTGAACAGGCAGTTAATGAAAGAGAAAACCAAACAGCCAGTGAAAATATAAAAAGTTCTTGCCTTAGTTGCCAGGGAAGTGGTAAATTACAACATGATATCTTTTCATCACATACATTGCAGAAAAAATTAAAATTATGACATATCCAAGTGATGGGGGTGATGTGTAATAATGGAAAGGCTCATGAACTGCTATGCGGAATTTAAATTGTCAAACTGTTTTAGAAAATAGTTTGTCATTATCTAGTAGTTTTTAAGATGTGTGTACCTGATTATCCTGCAATTCCATGCCTAAACAAATACTTTAGAGAAACATGCATGTAAGGACCAGGACCTGTGTACAAGAACATCCATTTCGGCATTTTTATAATATCCTGAAACTGAAAATAATGCAAATATAGATCAAAAGTAGAATGGATAAATAAATTGTAGTATATTCATATGACAGAACAGCATCAGCAATGAAATCAAACAAATTACAGCTGCATTCAACACATTTTTTATTAAGGGAAAGAAACCAAACACAAAAGAATACAAATTATATGATTTTTACTTATATGAATTTCATAGATAAAAAGGAAAGTATACTTTCTAGGAGTATCTGATAAAACTTAAAAAAAATTAAATATGAGATTAATACGGGAGCTTCTCGGGAATGGTGATGTTACATTTCTTGATTCAAGCATTTACGTTTTCTACTTTCTGTATGGTTGTTATATTAATCTATTAATATATATATATATATGTATATATTTTCTTTGGAAGATTCACCCTGAGCTAACATCTGTGGCAATCTTCCTCTACTTTGTATGTAGGATGCCTCCACAATATGGCTGATGAGTGGAGTAGGTCTGTACCCAGGATCCGAACCTGCGAACCCCGGGCCACCAAAGCAGAGTGTGCACAACTTTAACCACTCTGCCACGGGGCTGGCCCCCTAATCTATTAAAATATCTTAAAACACATTGATGAGAGATTGCATACTCTTTTTTTGGCAACATTTTCAAAGCTGCTCTGCTGATATGCATTTAAATATTACTTGCTAATAACAGAAGTAGATTTGGTAGCAGTAATGGAGGAAATCAGAGGAGATTGTTTCTGTCCAAGTCAACCTCAAATTTCTTTTCTAGTTTGAATTTGAGAGCAATCAATCAACAAATTCTCTGCCTCCTTAGAAAGATGCAGACGTTCTGATGATAAGAAGTCGATGATCATTGTTATAACCTTCTTTTGGGGGGAAAATATATAAAACAATGTGGTAAGAATGGGCTTATTTCAAAAACACCCAATAGAAGATGACAGAGAAAAGATATTTAGAAGAAAGAAGTTGACAAGATGAGAAAAAGAGAGCCCATTCAGGAAATTTGAAGCATGAGATTATTTTGAAACTGTAGAAAGAAGTCAAATGGGTGGAACCAAAACTGGACATTTCTCAAATAATTTAGGAAGGGGAGCAATGAGATATGTATTAGCAGCATGAATATAATACATCAGTGAAAAAATTACATTCTGAATAGCCTACCCCAGATTTCTCTTAAAATCAATTATCCTATTTTAGGAAAACATCACGATAAAGGCCCTGATGTTAACATCACTGAAGAAAACAAAGTAGGTTTACTGCTTTACAAGCTTGTAAGACAAATATTTGTGTGTGTGTGTGTGTGTGTTTGTTCTCAGCAAAGTAGCGGGAAGCTAAGTACCATGTGGAGTGAAGTAGCCAATCAAACTTCCATGGTATTGATAGGGCAAAGGACATTTTATGAACAAGGATGATTACTGTTTAATACATAGTGTGTTGCATGATGTAATGCATTTACTTGATCTCCTCATGCCCAGATCTATCTCATTGATGGAAATTTTATGTGCATGTGTTCCCTAGTTAATGTCACTATGACCCAGGCCTAACCGTGAAAACATAGATTCATTGACATGACTTGAACTAAAAGTAACTTTAACATGTAATATTAGTATGACTACCACAGCAGTGTGTGCCTTCTTCACAGTATAGCCCAGAGAAGTAAATCTACTTTCACTACCAAGTCCTACTTGTCATGATGAACATTAGGATGACTGCCCTTTGACTATAAATCATCCAATGTTAGGTATTTCACCACATGCAGATTCTATGAACCACGCACGTTATAGAACAGCCTTCTTCTGTTCTTCCACAATCATTTTATAATGTGCAGTTCTTCATTGATGACTTGTTTCCATGCATTCTCACATTGCATAAGCATGCAGGCCTGCAGTTATCTGAAGCACACATTTTAGGACTGTAATCCAAAATATTCTAGGGCAGTACTTCTCAAGTGTGGTTCCCAGACAGCAGCATCAGCATCAACTGCCAATTTTTTAGAAATGCAATTTTTTGGCCCCGCCCCGGCCCTACTGAATGAGGAACTCTGGGGAATGGAGACCAGCAATTTATGTGTTAACAAGCTCCTCAGGTGACTCTGGTGTGCACTTAAGTTTGAGAACCACTGATCTAGGCTGGCTGCTAATAATAATTATTAAGTATTCTGCTCCTTTCTGATGGCCGTGCATCTCTGAGACATATTTCTCAAGAGCAGGCAAGCACAAGTAAGAGCAGATTCGTGCTAGTTACACCGCTTTCATACCAGATCATTCTCTGGTTAGGCTGCCATGATCGTATAACTTAACAATAACAAAGACTATATATCTTAGAATGTGATTCTGGATATTTTATCAAAGCATAAACTATGGAGCTGGTCTGCCTGAGTTTGTTTCCTAGATCTGATTGTACTAGTTGTATTGCCTTGAGCAATTTACTTAACCTCTCTATGCCTCCTCAGGTTTTTCATCTATAAAATAGAGGTAATAATGGAACCACTTTATAGGATTTTTGTGAGATTAAATAAATTAACATACATAAATCTCTTAGAACAGTACCTGGATTAGGAGCTTTATATAAATAGTTGACATCGTTAATACTAAGGAGAATATATTAGAAAGAGCAGACAGCTGAGATACAAAACCCAGGTCACATAGGAAATTTGTTGAAAGAATGAGAGCAGTTAACCTGGACAAAAGAAGACTAAGAAAATATATTACAAATCTCTTTATAATGTGTTTCTCCTGGAAATAATGTTAGAAACAAAGAGAAGTCATCTTTGTTTTGACTTGAATATATGTCATAAGTTAAAGTATATTTCAGATGTTAAACTATTGAAATAGAGTAAAACTCAATGTGCTCTGGATATGGCATGATTGATGATTATCGCCCCCAACCTCTGTCTTTTGTTCATAACCTGTTCTAAAATGTAACTGGGAAAGTTCTTATACTGAGAATGGGGAGGATGAGAGGATTAGAAAGTGATAGCTATCTGATTCTTCGGTAATTTTTGAGTTCATGTACAGTCAGTTATGTAAAGTATAAGCTTGATTCTCCTTACTTTCAACAGTTAAAGCTGTTTGGAAAACATACTCTTTTTTTAAACTCACAATACCATAACATCACATTTTATGTGATTAAATTTTCCGGTACCACATAACATACTGTAGGGGAGGAAAAAGTTTTTCTCTACCCTTCTAGGCTCTTCTGGCTGGTCTAAGAATTAAGTTGACATCAAACAGATTAACAGGAGAAAAACTAAAACAGTTTAATAACACTGTATACATGAGAGACCCAGGAAAATTGAGTAACTCACCAAAATGGTCAAAGCCCTCATCCTAAACACCATCTCTAGCTAAAGACAAAAGAGGATGTTGTGGGTAGAGACAGTCGGTTATGGGAGGTGACCAGGAAAAGCACAGTAAACAGGGGTAAGGTGTTATGCAGATTTAAGTCACTGCCTTCTCCATTGATAAGAGTTTCTAGAGATTTAGAGTCAGCCTCCATTTGCTGGCATAGCCAGGGAGACACCCTCACAAATGAAGATTTCCCTTACAAGCATAAATGTCTTTTACAAAAAGTAACTTCCATTTGGTTTTCAAAGCTCCTCCCATGTCTGCTACTTCTTAAAAAATTACCTGCCTAAAATAATCCTTATGCCAAAAAGACGTGTTTTCAGGTGGCAAATTCTACTCCCCTACAATATTATAGTGGGATTTTAGGGAAATCCCATTAGTGTTAGTAAAGAGGCTCTATCTAAGCTCCGTGAGCAGACCTCTGCTGCCCAGATTCCTCAGCTTTACTCCTGGGGCCCCTCAAACCTGTCCATAATCAAGAAACTGCCTAGCAGGTTACCTCGAAGATGCTGCGCCAAAGCAAAGTCTGTGGCTCATTTGTCTAATCTGATTTGTCAATCAGTTGTTAAAGATATTGAATAGCACTCAGATTCCCATGCATCTCCTGGTTTTTCTTTTTGCTACTTACCAAAAGGTAAGTATTTACTTGTTTATTTGTTCAGTGCCAAAACAGCATGATCCTATTCTGTTTGACTCATCACTGTAAACACAGCACCAAGAAGTGACCCCAGCACCAAGTATACTAAGTAGGTGTTAAATTAATGGATGAGTGAATAAATGAATATGTATATCTTCTAAGTACAGATTACTGCTTTTTGAATAATGTGCTATATCTAAAATCTGGCAGGGAATTACCGACAGAATTGAATACATACAATAAATTTACTGTTGGGGCCATTTAATAAACATCATGAACAAACAAGATATTAATATTTGCATTTTGTTGATAGTGAAATTCATGTCATTTTTCTCATAATAGATGGAAAAGCTCACTCCTAGCTTTTTTGATGCTAATTACAATGTAAAACACATTTTAATGTCATCATAATGGATGAGATAATTAATCTCTGCAAACTGGTGAAGCATTATTTAAATTACTAATTGGATTTCAATAAGCATTCAGTAGATTATCAATGATTTTAAGTCTGTATAATGAGTGATTGGAAGCGTTATAGGATATGGCATATTAATACCAAAGATTCTGAATAAAAAAAATAATTCAGAAATATAAGATATTAGGGATCTGTTAAAGACATTCAAACTTTAAGGACATGGAGCTCATATAAAACAACTGAAGTCTACTTACCTAATATGTAGATAAATATTTGGTTATGATAACGATTTTGTGGAATGCATAGAATTGTAGAAACCTAAAGAAAATTAAAACTTCAGGGAGAGGGAGCAATAGAAGGAATAATTTGCTGTGGAAATGACACCAGCGACAGAAATTCTAGAGGGTTAATGACTTTGGCATCAGATCTGAATTCCGATTTTTGTCTCTATCACCTACAAGCTGGGAGACTTAGGCAAATTATAAAATCTTTCTGAACCTTTCTGCCTTTTTCAATATTTCTTTCTTCCTTTGTTTTTTCCTTCTTTTCTCCTGCCCCCTGGCCTCTTTCGTATGCCTGTAACCACAGGACCAGGAGCAGAACTTGCCACTCCAAAATATGCCTCTTTGGCATAAGGGCTATTTTGAGCTGATGATTATTAAAAAACAGCAGACACAGGAAAAGCTCTGAAAACCTAGTAGAAGTTACTGTTTTGTAAGGGAAATTTACCTTTATAGGAGAAATCTCCATTTGTAAGGATGCCTCCCTCTCAGTGCCTGGAAAGGGAGGATGACTCTAAATCTCTAGGAACTCTTATGAATGGACAAGGCAATGACTTAAATCAACATAACAACTTTACCCT
This sequence comes from Equus asinus, assembly GCF_041296235.1. NCBI lineage: Eukaryota > Metazoa > Chordata > Mammalia > Perissodactyla > Equidae > Equus > Equus asinus. The sequence continues at coordinate 28,337,179 of NC_091820.1, read as the reverse complement.
TGTTTGCTGTACTTTTCCCGGTAACCTCCCATAACTGACTCCGTCTTAACAGCAGGCTGTTAAAGCTATTTTTCAGGGGCAGCAAGCTAGCCAGGAGCATGCGTAGAAAGAAAATTTTGATCTGTCAAATACCAGCTGGCCATCCCTGATCCTTTAAACCTCACCCCATACCTTGGATGGGCAAGACAGATGTGAGAGTGCTGCCTCCTGTCTCCATACAGATTGATCTTGCAATAAAACTATGTTATTTTCCCAAAAGCCAATGCTATAATAATTGGTTATTTTTATGTGCATCAGGTAGGAGAACACCATCTTTGCACAGTAACACGCCCACACGTAGATTTTGTGTTTGAGAATCCCAAATTTCTTTCTTTACAAGTGTAATGCATTTTTAGTAGTATTATTACCATAGAATCTCATTGCTTAATCCACGCGTAAGACCCATTTTCCTCTTAGGGAGACATATTCTCTATGCAAAACGTTAGTAAACATTAGGACAGATATAGTGAAGACTGAATTTATTGCACAGAGAAACATTTCATTCATCAGCTCCCATTGATACCTTCTATGCCTGTTTTTGAGATAATCTAGTTCTGAAGGTTTATTGATGAGATTCAACATTTCTTGATGTGTCCAACTCATATCAACATCATTCTAGCTTGACAGACAGATTTCTTTTTTCTGTGCCAGCCTCTTTTCTCTCGAGATTGTAAGGGCAGATTAAGTGTAGTATAAGTCTAGTAAGCAGACTTTGCCACCCCAAAATGTGTCTCTTTGGCGTGAGGATTATTTAGGGCGGATTATTTTTTATTTATTTATTTTTTTAGTTCAAAGCTCACTCAGTATTTATTTTATGATACTCTGATTTAGAACTACCCACTAGACCTCCTCTGTTTCACACCATTCTTTTTTCTTGTCCTAGTCTCTTCCACCATGAGCTTCCTTCCCAGCGGCCCTAAAGATTTTGGTCTCCCTTCTGACAATCTCAGATAAATCATGGTCCCTCTCAATTGGACTTGTCTTATATTCTTGTGTATCTCCCTGGGTCTTCACAAAGCTGGCCCAAAGTTATTTCACTATAATGCTCCCCTGGATGCTCTGACCTCAGATTCAACGAGTTCATTTTTCCAGATTCTTCACTGAACATGTAGAAGTGGTAATGGAGTGAACAGGAGAGTGGTCTGAATGCCAAAGCAGCTCACACTCTTCACATTTTGGAAACCTGGCCTCTGCATCTACTTTTGGCCAAATTCCCTTTAGGGTTCCATCTACTGTCCTCCCCCTAAAGCTAGCTTCAATGAGGCCCTGAGGTGGGGACACTGAGTCCCTGGAATGGGCTGATTATTTCTAAGAACAAAAGACTCAGGAAGAAACTTTGACCTTCCTCCAACTGCCTAAAGGCATTTAAGATAGAAGATCTATTCCAGGAAGGAGCTATCACCATAGAGAACTATATAATACGAACTGGTGTGAAAGATGGGGAGGAGTCTAGCAAGGCTCATTTGATCAAAGTCCTCTCCATGTCCGATTGTCTCTGCTTGGCATGGTAAACATTTGTTTACCAAACATTTGCTTTTCCATCTCCATGTGAATTGCCTTCCTCCCCTTTGAAGTCCCAAACCACTACCCCCAGCATCCGCCTTTGTCTTTAGCTCAGGATGATATTTAAGGTGGTGGCTTTGGCCATTTTGGTGAGGTACCCAGTTTCCTTGGTTTTCTTCCATGTATACATGTTATTAAACTCGTTTGATTTTCTCTTGTTATTCTGTCTTATGTCAGTACAGTTCTTAGACCAGCCAGAAGGACCTAGAGGGCAGAGGAATAGTTCTTCCTCCCCTACAGGATTCAACAAAGATTTCTGTACCCTTTATTGACAAGGCTATCATATTCTTTGTTGAAAGTCTTCTCTGATAACAATCATGGTAGTCTTTGTACATGAGGGGAGTTTTGGTTTATCAAATATAGATTTTTCACATTGTTATCTTAAATTTGTAGTTAATCTACTTTCACCTCTGCTCAATTATCATCATTTTAAACTTTTTAACACTCTACTACTTCTTCATTATTTTCAAGATTTAGTCTACTGCCAATGACCCTGGATTTTCCCACAAGCAGGAGAGTGCCAGGAAGAGAAGCAGGATGAACACAAGGAGACAGGGCAGAGGCCAAAGTAAAAATGATAATGGATATATCTATATTGAAGATTTTCAGGGAAGGTTAAATTAGGTGGTATTTGTAAAAGTCTTACAGAAGATGAATGTTACAGTAGTCTTGTATACTAGCATGATAAAAGAACATATCTCAATAAACGAAATCTCTTTTAGTTTGTTCCCAACTTCCTCTAATTTCAATTCTAGACACTGAGGCATCATCACATTATTTTTCTATACCTAACTCAGGAAATAATTTCCTAATTCTTGAAATGAATAAGGAACACTGGATTTGAAGTTAGAATAACCTTGTTTCAGAAATAGTTCCATTCCAAACTAGCCCTGTGATATAATTTCAGGCAACTTCTTTCAATCTTTCTCATTTATAAAATCAGACCAATAGTTTACAATTGTAATGAACTGAGATCATGAGTAGTGAATATAAATACAGTTTACAAGATGTAAGACACCTCAAGTTATAATTTAATTAAACATTTAAATGCTTCAGTAGATTTACATAGAAATCTTCAGATGATGACATGGACATTTTCCAAGAAGATTTATTCAAGCAACCTCTCTTCTTACTCCAACTCCTATCTCTCATCCCTAGCCAGATATTTTTCTTTTCTTTTGCAAGAAGAGGGATAAAAATTGTTTTGTCTCAAGGGCCTTCAATGCTTTAAAACAAGCATTAATTTCTTTAGAAAACTATCACACGAATTTGACCATTTTGTTGTAATATTCAAGCAGTTCTTTAGTCTTCTTACTCTGCTTAGGATAAGCCACAGGAATAATTTCAAAACTAAAACTGATGTCTGGTTATCCATTTTAGTGCTGGGTGAATGAGAATTTGTGTAGAAGAGAAGGGTTTTTTTTTTTTTTTTATCACTTTAATCATCTCAGCTCTGTTTTGCCGTATTCCTAAGAGGCTAGATAATTTCCGGAACTACAGTGAAAATTCATAGACTCAGGCCTGAAATGTGAACTTACCCTAGGGAAATCTGACCAGTTAGTTGAAACTTAATAGTAATGAGATTGAATTATCGGTTATGGACCAATGGAATATGTTCTCTTCTATGGCCTTGGGCTACATTCAAAATTTAGCCAATCCTCTCAGCGTTGCCTACCAAACTGAACTGGAAGAATCAGTAAAAATGTATCTCCATGACTACAAAAAGGTCTAAAATTATATGCCCTACTCTTCTGAATTAGTACCATTATATTCTGATTTGGAGAAAAGTAAATGGGTTTTGAATACAAACTGATAAACTTCAAGCTGAGCCAACCTCCCAAACGCCCTCTGATATCTGGTCAATTATTTACAACTTCTAAATTGTACCTCTAAGTCAGAGTCAGGTTCCGTATAAAAGAAAAAAAAAAGCAGAATAACATTTGATTAATAAGATCCCCATAGCTAGAAATGATTGATTCTGGGATACACCTCACGCTAGACTGAAAGCTCACATTTGTGATCAAGGCCCTCGAATCCCACTAGCATCCCTAGCATGTGCCAAGCACATAACAAACGTTTATTCAGTGACTGATAGCATGTCAGAAGGCTTTCATTGAGCATTCTATCGAGGATCAATGCCCAAAAGACTACCTGTTGATCAAGAAATACCTGTTGATCAAGCAAGTCTAAGTTTATTAGATTTACTGCGGTAAGGGAGAACATCTTGACAGAGGGTTCGCAATGTCTCAAAGTGGGGAAATTAGGAAAGAGTATTCATAGGGTTTGGGGGTCTGGCATGGATGATTTTAAGGCAGGGCTTGCAATGTGGGGAGTTGACTGGTAGTGGGCAGAGTTTATAACATAATAGCACAGTGAGGCAAGGGCTTGAAATAGTCTTGATGAGCAAGCTGTTAGTCTTGATAAAAAGCTTTTTAGTTGGCTCGTGGTTTTACCTTTGAGGAGTGGGTATTTCTTGGCGCAAGAGGTAAGAATTTTTCCCTTGGTGTCAGTACAATTTAACGTAGGGAAAGAAAGTATGCCTGGTCCCAGTATTATTTAACACAGGGACAGGGAATAATGTTGGTTTTAGTTAATTAAAAACTAAATGAAGAGTAAGTAAACCTCATAGAACTGCCTAATGACAAAAATCATCTTAATGAGATAGTTGCATCTATCTCATTACGAAGCAATTACTATCTCAATGTACATACATGTTATATATTATAATAAGAGAAATACTTGGTCTTTGTCCCCATTTCCTGGTACAGAGGTCCTAAAACCCTTGGAATTCCCTAAGTGATAAGGGTGCTGGGAAAATCTTTTGTTCTAATAACGTGACTCTTGGCAGGCCTCTAAATAGTTTCAGGATGCGGGCTGGTCCCAGAAAGGTCAAGCTTTGATTAGAAGCTTGGAACTTTTGGCCCCACCACCCAACCTCTGGGAAGTGGAGAGGGGCTGGAGATTGAGTTAATTACCAACGGCCACAATCATGCCTATGTAATGAATCCTCCATAAAAATTCCTAAATGGTAGAGTTTGGGAAGCTTCTGAATTAGTGAACACATTCATGTGCTGGGAGAATGCACACCCCAACTCCATGAGACAGAAGCTCCAGTACTCAGGACCCTTCTAGGCCTTGACCTCTGTATCTCTCATCTAGCTGTTCATTTGTATCCTTTACAACAAGCTATAATAGTAAGTATAACCTTTTCTTGAGTTATGTGAGTCATTCTAGCAAATTATTGAACTTGAGGGGGGTTGTGAGAACCTCCAACTCAGTAGCCAAGTCAGACAGAAGTGTGGATAACCTGGGGACCCAATACTTGTGACTGGCATCTGAAGTGGGGGCGGGCAGTCTTGTGGGACTGAGCTCTTATACCTGTGGAATCTGATATCAACATTAGACAGTCAGTGTCAGAATTGGGTGCCAGCCTTGTGGCCAAGTGGTTAAGTTCACGCTCCCCTTCGGCGGCCCAGAGTTTCGCTGGTTCAGATCCTGGGTGTGGACATGGCAACCTCTCATCAGGCTATGCTGAGGCAGAGTCCCACATGGCATAACCAGAAGGACCTGCAGCTAGAATATACAACTCTGTACTGGGGAGCTTTGGGGAGAAGAAAAAAAAAGATTGGCAACAGATGTTAACTCAGGTGCCAATCTTTTTTAAAAAAAAGAATTGAATTGAACTGTGGTATACTTAGTTGCTCTATATCTATAAATGCATTAAAATATTTTAAAGCATGTATACCTGAGGCTTAAGACCCAAAGTTGGGATTTGAGATTTAATTGTCCTAACACTTGCACTAAAATAATCAAATTGATCTGTACTCAAATGTAGTTAATTTAGATATTTTGTCTTGGGATGAAATGGAATCAGAATATTAGCACTGAAGAATCTTGGAAGGGCATATAGAATAATCTGTTTCACAGATGAAGGCACTGAAATCAAAATGGTTAAGTAACTTGTTCAACCTCATATAGCTAGAATCATCAAAACTGGAACTAGAATTGAATTAACTCTCAATCTAGAGTTATTTTTCATTATTCTATGTTGCTTTCCATTCAAATCTATATTTTAGAATAGTTAAAAAACAAATATAACTAAATTGCACAAAATTAACCAAAAAGTCTTTCAGTCAAGATGACATACCAAGCATGCACTCTTTTCTCCTTTTCCTCCTAAAACTCCATTAAATGACAGTAAAGGAATTGAAAAATACAAAACCCCCAAACAACAGAGAGAATGGAAGAAAAGGGATTCTGTGAGTTTCCTACAAAATAGGATGCCATGGGCTAATGAAGCGAGGTAGAGGGAGCAAAAATCTAGAATATGCATGGAAGGTAATGTAGCCAAAGAGAGATTTGACCTCCGAATCAAAACCTGAAATAATTCAAAAAGTGAAAGTTTTACCTATACATGATAAAGTACCAACATTTGAAATGCCAGAAATATTAATTCATAGAAAGATGAAAAAAATTCAAAGTTTCCTCTTACTGCTTACTGCCTCCCTCGTGGAGTATAGAGAAAGAAATTAAGCAGATACACAGATGCAAAACCTCTTGAGCACTGCAAATAGTTAATTAAAATTGATACAAAGCATTGACTAACTCAAAAAAGGGTGATTCCTCTCTCAGTCCATTCAGTTGCTTTCAGGAAGACATGGAGTAAACCTGGAGAGAATTAACTAAGAATAATACAACTGAATTCTTTGCATTGAGATAGTAATTTCTTCATAATGAGATAGATGCAACTATCTCATTAAGATGATTTTTGTCATTAGGCAGTTCTATGAGGTTTACTTACTCTTCATTTAGTTTTTAATTAACTAAAACCAACATTATTCCCTGTCCCTGTGTTAAATAATACTGGGACCAGGCATACTTTCTTTCCCTACGTTAAATTGTACTGACACCAAGGGAAAAATTCTTACCTCTTGCGCCAAGAAATACCCACTCCTCAAAGGTAAAACCACGAGCCAACTAAAAAGCTTTTTATCAAGACTAACAGCTTGCTCATCAAGACTATTTCAAGCCCTTGCCTCACTGTGCTATTATGTTATAAACTCTGCCCACTACCAGTCAACTCCCCACATTGCAAGCCCTGCCTTAAAATCATCCATGCCAGACCCCCAAACCCTATGAATACTCTTTCCTAATTTCCCCACTTTGAGACATTGCGAACCCTCTGTCAAGATGTTCTCCCTTACCGCAGTAAATCTAATAAACTTAGACTTGCTTGATCAACAGGTATTTCTTGATCAACAGGTAGTCTTTTGGGCATTGATCCTCGATAGAATGCTCAATGAAAGCCTTCTGACATGCTATCAGTCACTGAATAAACGTTTGTTATGTGCTTGGCACATGCTAGGGATGCTAGTGGGATTCGAGGGCCTTGATCACAAATGTGAGCTTTCAGTCTAGCATGAGGTGTATCCCAGAATCAATCATTTCTAGCTATGGGGATCTTATTAATCAAATGTTATTCTGCTTTTTTTTTTCTTTTATACGGAACCTGACTCTGACTTAGAGGTACAATTTAGAAGTTGTAAATAATTGACCAGATATCAGAGGGCGTTTGGGAGGTTGGCTCAGCTTGAAGTTTATCAGTTTGTATTCAAAACCCATTTACTTTTCTCCAAATCAGAATATAATGGTACTAATTCAGAAGAGTAGGGCATATAATTTTAGACCTTTTTGTAGTCATGGAGATACATTTTTACTGATTCTTCCAGTTCAGTCTGGTACGCAATGCTGAGAGGATTGGCTAAATTTTGAATGTAGCCCAAGGCCATAGAAGAGAACATATTCCATTGGTCCCTAACTGATAATTCAATCTCATTACTATTAAAAATTGGTAGAAATATCTTTTTTTACTTAAAAGTCTTGGATTTCTTTATTAAAGGAACTTTTCCAAGAAACTGATAAGACTGCATAAGCAAACAATATCCAGAATTTTACAGACATACTCAATTGCTTTCATCAGGGGCATAAACTGCTCCCTTGCAGTATGTTAGATACTTTGGGAAGCTATGTTGACTATTCAAGTCACCAGGGTACCATTTAGTAAATTGCAACTGCAATGGATTATTAACTTTCTACATAATATATTTCAATTAAAACAAAATTGGATCCTGGTGAAATCAAATGGTTGATGCTCAGTTCAGTCTATGAGCCGGGGTGTAAGCACTGGGAATGTTGCTTAAAGACATATTACTTACAAGAAATCCGATCTCTTCACTTTGGCAGTGAGCTCACTTATATTTGACTGCAGGCAACCACACATAGAATGAGTAGGTACATATCTTAACCCTTCCTTTTCCTCAGAGATTGTCCTAGATCTTATCTCCAAAAAGGAGAGCTTTACAAAGTAATCCTCACCTGAATACTACAAAAGTAACCACTTTTAGAAATTCAGCTTGAAAGGTGCTGGTATTAATTTCCCCTCACATACTTACTTTGAGTAAGTTAGACTTCCTCAAAGCCACTGTACTTATGGAGCTGGATTATCTCTGTGCATATAAACTACACTCTGCTGACAACTGACTCATTTTGAAAGTAGAATTAACTATTTCTTGCCCACTAAGGGCCCATTTGAATGCACTGAAGAGCAGTTATTGTAACACACATCACCTAAGCTTTCACATAATGGCTTACTTTTTAATTGCAATTTAAAGCCTTACCAGATTCACTGAATTCTATAGAAAGAAGAGACATTTTGTTATATTTATTTATGGCATTTTTGATTGATGGATTTTTGTTATACTACTTTAACTTTGTGTGGTTTTCACTGCCTACTCCTGTTAGTGTCCTGACTAGCCTGTATATACAATCCACTGAGGAATGAGTCCATTAAACTGTGCTCCTATTAGTACAATGCAAGTTCTGTATAGTGCCAGCTTAGAGTAAATATTTAATGGAACATTTTTCTCTTTTGAGAGCTTTTGACTTTACCTTCCTCCCCCACACATCTGTGATACTAATTTAAATGGGCTAGCTTAGTCCTTCCTTGTTCTGACTAAATTAAATCTTTGGTGGTGCCTCTTTCTAATGTAGCCTAGTTTTCAGTTCCATTCTTTTAAAGTATATCTCTCAGGTTCTGTCTACAAGCAAAATCTTGATAGTAGGAATATTTCTAAATTTTTAAAGATAATATTCCCTCTATCCTCTCTTTCTGTAAAAAAAAAAAAATAGATATTTTAAAATATAACTGAAATAGTTACTTCCAAATTACTGCTTCAACATTTGACCATCATGGGCATATCGTAAGCTTTCTTACCTCGTATAGTAAATGAACTAGTTTATAAAACAAGATCAACTTGAAAGAATTCAAGCTGGTTTAATATGAATTTAGTGGATGAAAAAGGTCTTTGTGATTTGGGGTACTAACTGATCCTCTGGAGCTAGCTTCTCTTGTGGCATGGCTCTTCCATTGTAAGGGAGAATATCCATGTTATATAAATGAGCTGAAGATGTATCTGTGTATTGTTTGTTTCTTCAGTGTAGGCTGGGATCCGTCAGCTCAAAAGCCCACTGGAGTAAACTCAAACATTTCCACATTCCAATTATTATTTTCATTGAGATATAACTGACTGAACATTGTATAAGTTTAAGGTATACAACACGTTGATTTGATACATTTATGTATTGCAATCCAAACAAGGAGATTTTTCAGCCTTTTAGAGCCTGCTTGCTTTGCATACCCCATGAAATCATACCCAACAATCTGTCAGTCATAGATAAAGAGCCTTGTGGTTAAAAGATCCCAAGCTGCTGCTGCCCATTGGAGTTCTCTGACTACAGACCTGCTGTGCTGCTGCATGACATCACCTAGACAGTTAAGCACTCTTTCTGAGTCTTGTCTCTCCTGGGAGTTCTCATGCCCTCCTTCCCTTCTGAGCAGAACAGTGGCCTTTGGACAGTCTTCTGCTATGTGGGACTTCCTCTGAATGCAAACCTCTCAAAGCATTGCCCAATAAAACTTGTGTGTGCTGCCACCTTGTGGTCATACCTTTTTCCTTGATCAGCCCCCGAATGCCTCAAACCCAAGAGAACTCTCTTTTTCAATGCAGAGCATGCTTACCAAAGAGACTGTCCTTTCTCTTTTCATTTCATAGATGGGACAAGTTAAGTAGTTTTCATTATATTTATTTTGTTTTGCAAGAAGATTAAAAAATAGTTAAAGGGAGTATCTTTAATGAAATCAAACTTTCTCCTTTTCTTCCATCATTTTAGTATGTCCTGCTTTCCTTATATTTGCTCACTCAATGGAACTTATTATGCATCTTCTATCTGAGTGGTACTCTTCCACCAGCCATGGGATACACACAGATGAAAAATACATAATTTACGTTCTTGAATTTTCAGTATGTAATTTTTAAATCTTTTATTTACACGAGATATATGAGAAGATCATATTTTCACTTACTCAAATAGATATAATGGTTCTAAATAATTTCTTTTATTTTGTTTGAAGCAGTTGCTTTACAATGCTTAAAGTTTTCATTATTTGGAAAAACATCTACCAAGCAAAGGGAAAAATGCCCATATACTCAATTTATAAAGAACAACAATTTTGGAAATTGAAAAGATGTTTGAAATTTACTTCATTTCAGAAGAAAAACAGGAGAAAATAGATAAGAAGAAACAAAAATACCTTAAACTATGGGGCCAGCTCGGTGGCCAAGTAGTAAAAGTTCCGCATGCTCTGCTTTGGCTGCCCTGGTTCATGGGTTCGGATCCAGGGTGTGGACCTACTCCACTCATTGGCCATACTGTGGAGGTATCTCACATACAAAGTAGAGGAAGAATGGCACAGATGTTAGCTCAGGGCTAATCTTACTCAAGCAAAAAAAGAGGAGGATTGGCAATGGATATTAGCTCAGGGCGAATCTTCCTCACACACACAAAAATATCATAAACTATAAGTCAATTTTGGTTTACTTCTACACTTAGATTAATTTACATATTAATATATTGTAACATATGCATATTCATGTGCACACTGGCATTTGATTTTATAAGTTGAAAACTTCTGTTACCTTCTGAAATTTAGATTCATCTTTAACAAGATTTATTAAGTGTCTCCCATGTGCCAAGGACAGTTCTAAAAAGTAGCTTATGCTAAACCAGGGCAATGACTGTTTCAAATAGGTCTCCAGAGAAAACAAGAGAGGGTGACATCAGCATCATGGGGGCATAGACATCCCTTGTATTTGTCTTCCCTTTAACAACAAAACTTCACCATCTATCCAAGGACAAAAGTGCTTTTGTGGGAGCTGTGGAATCCAGTACCATATACCAAGAAATCTGGGAGGCTTGCCCATCCATGTGTCGGATAATAGGCAGACAGATCTCAGTCACAGCTTTGGAACCTTCAGTGGCCCATGAACTGGCTCCAGCTCCTCTCAGCCACAATCTAGGAGCCCCTGGAAAACTTTTAGACAATCACCCATGGATGAGAGAACATTTGTGGAAGTCCAGGTTTCCAGAGGAGAAGTCTCAGCACACCACTGGAGGAAAAAAGCATGAGTTTGTATGCACTGGAGTGGGTAAGAGGAACAGCTTGCCTTTACCTGCCTCAGCCCTACTCCAAGGCAACACAGCTTATGGCAAAGAGAGATCTTCTTGGCCTATGATTTTTCCTGCAGGGGAGAAGGAGGGTATGTGAGTGAGCACCTGGCTTTCCCAGAGGTGCAGGATACTGCCAAAGGAGCTCATTTCTCTCTCACCCCATCCAGAGTAATGAATTGTGAGCTACATCAGTTGGGGCAGGAAGAGGCTAAGAGAGCAGCAGATAGGACTCTTTGAGAGCATTTAAGGTACGCAGAGCCTACTAACTGCATCATGGACTCCATCCATCAAGGAGCCCGCTCACAAGCAGCTGGGAATATCTTACTCACAGATCCCCCAGCTGGCCCACAGGCACCCCAAGTGCTCTGTGTGCCTCACCCACACCACTCCATCCTATGACTGGTTTCCTGTGCATGCTCCTGATGGTGGTGGTGATGAGAGCAAGCTTTGGCAGATGCCTAGAGGGCAAGGGCAGAAAGCTGGCCCAAATCTGCAGGTCAGGGAGAGACCATAAACATGAGCTTTAGCTCCACCTTTGAGAAAGTGAAAGAGAGGCTGTCAGCACTTGGCCTGGTGCCTTGCAGGATCCAGAGAAAGCATAAAAGCTTAAGAATTCTACTACAAGAGAGAGCAAGAAGTAAGGAGCAGCTGTACGCATGGAAGGACTGAGACAGCCTCAGAATCTCTAGCAGGGCTGATGGAAGTTCTCTCTCTCCCAAAGGCAGTCAGTAAAGAACTGAGGAGGTGAACTGCAACGTCAAATGCAGAGAGTCACAGGTAATATGACACCACCGAAGGATCACAATAATCTTCCATTAACTGAATCCAAAAGAATGTGATCTAGCTGATAGAGAATTTAAAATAGCTGTTTTAAGGAAACTTGTTGCACTACAAGAAAACACAGAAAGATAATTCAAGGAAATCAGTGAAACAATGCATAAAGAAAATGATAAGTCAAGCAAAGAAAGGAAAAATCATATAAAAGAACCAAACAGAAATTCTGGAGCTGAAGAATACAATGAAAAAAATGAAAAATGCAATCAATATGAGAGCATCAATATTAGAATGGATAAAGCAGAAGAAAGAGTTTGTAAGTTAGAAGACAGGAACTTTAAAATTATCCATTTAGATGAGAACAAAGAAAAAAGATCCATGGGATACTATCAAAAGGACTAATTTATGAATTATTGGGGTTCTGGAAGGAGAAGAAAGGAAGAGGGCAGAAAGCTTATTTAAAGAAATAATGGCTGGAAACTTCTAAAAACTGGGGAGACATCTGGATATCTAAGTTCAAAAAGCTTATACGTCAACAAAAAATTTCAACTTAAAGAGGTCCTCTCCAAACATTATAATAAAACTGTCAAAAATCAAAGACTAAGAGAGAAACTTAAAAGCAGCAAGAGAAAAAAAGCTTATAACTTACAGGGGAACCCACATAAGGCTATTAGCAGATTTCTCAGTAGAAGCCATACAGGTCAGGAGAGAGTAGGATGATATATTCAAAGTATGGAAATAAAAACCTGCCAACCAAGAGTACTTTACCATCAAAGCTGGCCTTCAGAGTTGAAGGCAAAATAAAGATGTTCCCAGACAAACAAAAGCTGAGGAAATTCATCACCACTAGGCTCACCTTACAAGGAATGCTGAAAAAAGTTCTTCAAGCTGAAATGAAAGGATGCTAATTAGTAATATGAAAACATATGACAATATACAACACTCTGGTAAAGGTAAGACTATAATCAAATTCAGAATACCTTAATACTGTACTATGGTGGAGTATTAACTACTTAACTCTAGTATAAAGTCTAAAGGACAAGAGTATTAAAAATAACTATAGCTACAATCATTTGTTAATGAATATACACTACAAAAAAGGTAAGCTGCAACATAAAAGACATAAAAGAAACAACACAGAAATAGAAAAACAATTTTAAAATTTGTATGGAACCACAAAAGACTCCAAATAGCCAAAGCAATCATGAGAAAGAACAACAAATTTGGAGGCATCTCATTTCCTATTTCAAACTATACTACAAAGCTATGGTAGTCAACACAGTATGGCACTGGCATAAAAATAAACACATAGACCAATTGAACTAATAGACAGACCAGACTTAAACTCCCACATATATGATCAACTAATATTCAACAAGGGAGCTAAGAATACTCAATGGGGAAAGGACAGTCTCTTCAAAAAATGGCATTGGGAAAACTAGATAAACACATGCAGAAAAATGAAATTGGACCCCTATCTTACACTACTCACAAAAACTAACTCAAAAGGGATCAAAGACTTAAATATAATACAAGATACCTCAAAACTCCTGGAAGAAAACATAGGGAAGAAGCTCGTTGACACTGGTCTTGGCAATAATTTGCTGGGTATGACACCAAAATCACGAGCAAGAAAAGCAAAAATCAACCAGTGGGACTACATCAAACTTAAAAGCTTCTACATAGCAAAAGAAACAATCAACAAAATGAGAAGGCAACATAAAGAACGAGAGAAAATATTTGCAAACAATATATCAGATAAGCGGTTAACATCCATAATATACAAAGAACTCATAGAACTCAATAACAAAAAGACAAATCATCAATTGAAAAATGGGAAGAGGGTCTGGCCCAGTGGTGCAATGGTTAATTTCACACGTTCTGCTTTGGTGGCCCGGGGTTCGCAGGTTTGGATCCCGGGCACAGACCAAGCACAAGCCATGCTGGGGCAGGCGTCCCACATATAAAGTAGAGGAAGATGGGCACAGATGTTAGCTCAGGGCCAGTCTTCCTCAGCAAAAAGAGGAGGATTGGAGGTGGATGTTAGCTCAGGACTAATCTTCCTCAAAAAAAAAAAAAATGGGCAGAGGATCTGAATAGTTATTTTTCCAAAGAAGACAGATGGCCAATTTGGTACATGAAAAGATGCTCAGTATCACTAACCATCAGGGAAATGCAAATTGAATGGCATATCACCTCACACCATTAGAATGGCTATTATCAAAAAGACAAGAAGTAACAAGTGGTGGTGAGGATATGAAGAAAAGGGAATACTTGTGTACTGTTGGTGGGAATGTAAACTGGTTCATCCACTATGGAAAACAATATGGAGTTTCCTCAAAAAATTAAAAATAGAACTACCATATGATCAAGCAATTCCATTTCTGGGGATATATCCAAAGGAAATGAAAGCAGAATATCAAGGGGATATATGCACTTTCACATTTAATGCAGCATTATTCATAATAGACAAGATATGGAAACAACCTAACTGCCTGTCAACAGACTAATGGGTAAAGAAGATGTGGCATATATATACAATAGAATATTATTCAGCCATGAGAAAGAAGTAAATCCTGCCACTTGTGACAATATGGAAGGACCCTGAAGACATTATGCTAAGTGAGATGTCAGACAGAGAAAGACAAATATATGATATCACTTATATGTGGAATCTAAAAAAAAAGCCAAACTCATAAAAATTGACAGTAAAATGGTGGTTATTTGGGACTAAGGGCTGAGGAGAATAGGAAAGACGTCATTTGAGGGTACAAAGTTGTAACTAGTAGATAAATAAGTCTTGGAGAGCTAATGCACAGTATTGTGATTATAGATAACAATATTGTATTATAAGCATCAAACTTGCTAAGAGACTAGTAATTAATTATTCCCACTAGGAAAAAGAAATGATAATTATGTGACATGATAAGGTGCTAGCTAATGTATCAAATCAACATTTGATACATTAAATTTGATACATTTGATACATTTGATACTTTAAACGTACACATTGTTATATGTCAAATATATTTCAATAAAATAAAAAATAAATGAGATAAATGGTAGGTTTGTAGGCAAAGTTTAGTTGTTATCAGTGTAAAAGAGACTGATAGATCTTTAAGATGTTTTATGTAATCCTCATGATAACAACAAGGTAAAAATCCACAGTAGATTCACAGAACATAAAGTGAAGGGAATCAACATATACCAATACAGAAAATTGTCAATTCACAAAGGGAGACGGTAGAAGAGGAAACAAGGGAACCACTAAACAGCCAGAAAACAATGAGGTGGCATTCGTAAGTCCTTATCTATTAATAATTATTCTAAATGTAAATGGATTGAATTCTGTAATCAAAAGACATAAAGTGGCTGGATGGATAAAAAACAAGACCCACTATATGCTGTCTACAAGAAACTCACTTCAGGGGCTGGCCCCGTGGCCGAGTGGTTAAGTTCGCGCGCTCCGCTGCAGGCGGCCCAGTGTTTCGTTAGTTCGAATCCTGGGCGCGGACATGGCACTGCTCATCAGACCACGCTGAGGCAGCGTCCCACATGCCACAACTAGAAGAACCCACAACGAAGAATACACAACTATGTACCGGGGGGGCTTTGGGGAGAAAAAGGAAAAAATAAAATCTTTAAAAAAAATAAAAATAAAAATAAAAATAAAAAAAAAGAAACTCACTTCAGCTTTAAGGACGCACATAGGGTTAAATAAAAGGGATGGAAAAAGACATCACAGGAAAATAGAAACCAAAAGAGAGCATGGGTAGCTGTACTTTCATAAAAAAAAATAGACTTTAAACCAAAAATGGTAACAAGAGACAAAGAAGGTGACTATATAAAGATAAAGGGGTCAATTCATCAAGAGGCTATAACAATCTTAAATACATACGTGCTCAATATCAGAGTACATAAAGACATTCAGCAAATGCTAACAGACCTGAAGGAAGAAATGGACAATAGTACAAGAATAGTAGGGGACTTCAATGCCCCCCTTTTAGCAATGGATAAATCCTGCAGACAGAAAATCAACAAGGAAACGGTGGTGTTAAGTCATACTTTAAACCAAATGGACCTAACAGACATATATAGAACATTCCACCCAACAGCAGGAAAATACGCCTTCTTCTCAAGTGCACATGGAACATTCTCCAGGATAAAATATATGATAGATCACAAAACAAATCTTAATAAATTTAAGAAGATCGAAATCATATCAGACATCAAGCATTAATTCAATTCAATTCATTCATTCATGGAATTAAAATGACTGACTAAAGGAATTCATGGAGTATTGCAAATGAAAACTCTCCTCTAACAGCGTACAAAAGTTCTTGTGTTATAACACGGAAGGAAACAAAAACATTTTGGCTCGAAATGGAATACTGAATGACATGGTTTTAATAATGCTTATCTGATCAACAAGATATACGGGAGTGTGCAAAATTCCATTAACTGTGCTAACTCTTAGTATTTGTATCCATATTTTGAAGGAGAAATAACATTAACTTTACTTTTTTTGAAATAATATAGCAACTTGCTAAATCATACTTATCTTCTTGATATACAGTAGCTAAGCATATTTTTTTTAAGATTTTATTTTTTTTCCTTTTTCTCCCCAAAGCCCCCCAGTACACAGTTGTATATTCTTCGTTGTGGGCCCTTCTAGTTGTGGCATGTGGGACGCTGCCTCAGCGTGGTTTGATGAGCAGTGCCATGTCCGCGCCCAGGATTCAAACCAACGAAACACTGGGTCGTCTGCAGCGGATTGCGCGAACTTAACCGCTCGGCCACGGGGCCAGCCCCACTAAGCATATTTTTAATCGCAACATCGCTTTAAAAGTTGAAGCTATTAGAGTCTAGATACAAAGATAATTTAAGAATGTCGTATCATTTTCTAATATGTACTGTAATATATAGATTTAGATTACAGATGGAATGACCAAAATAGTCCTCAAAAATGATTGGTTGTTATGCAGAAAAAAATATGTTCAAACCCCAAACAAAATACTGAAAATGAAAACAGTCTCTGTCATATTGTGCCAACATATGGCTATGTAAAGATATCAGGCTTTTTCTATTTTATCAAGGTACCCAACAATTTTAGATAAATTTATTTTATGAAAGTTAGTCAGTAAATAAATATTGTACATAATCCCTGTGGCATTTTTTCTTATGGTAAGGTTATGGCTCTGAATAATTATACAAGTTGCATTCTTTCAGGGTACTCACAGCATAGTTGGGGAGATAAAATATATGAAACATTAGTTAGTCTTCCTTATGTTGCTAAGGAAAGATATTTTTAAATATTAATTTTTTAATGTAATATATGAAACATACTGTGAAAACCAACATCCAAGATGGTCCCCAGTGATCCACATTTCGGATATTTATGCCGTTGTATAGTTTCCTTCCATATTGAATAGGTGTCTGGTGATGCGTGACTTCCAAAGCTAGGTCATAAAAGGCATTGCAGTCTCCACATTGCTTTCTCTTAGATTATTTCATCTGTGAAAAGCCAGGTGATAAACAGTGAGAAAACTCAAGCAGCCCGTGGGTAGGTGCAGTATGGAAGAACTGAGTCCTCCTGCCAAGAGCCAACATCAGCCATATGAGTGAGGCATCGTGGAAGCACATCCTCTAGCTCCGTCCTGTCAATTCCTAAGTTGATGGCAGCCCTGGCTGACATCTGACCGAACCTCATGAGACACCCTAAGCCAGATCCACCCTGCTAAGCTGCTCCTGAGTGTCTCCCCAACTAAGGTTTGGAATAATGTGCAGCAATAGATAAATAATACATGATAGAAAAAAATATGTAACATATATGTCATTATAAAGCATAATAAAATAAACACCTGTGACACCGTCTCCCCAAATTTATAAAATAGGACATAATCAAGTGATTGCATCCATCTCCACGTGTCTACTCCTATGTAAGTACAGCACTTTTAAATTACAACTGATTGATACTGTCTTGTTTTCTGGCAGAATATGTGCCCCCCTCCAACTTTTTCTTTTCTTTTTTATGAATGGCTTGGCTATTCCCTTTGCCATTTCCTATACATTTTATTTTCACTTACCACAAACTCAAGATGTCAGGATCCATGAAAGACACTTTGGGGATATTTGATTGAATTGCATTTTGGACAATTGAGTATTTGACATTAAATCCTTTTATCCATTAGCTTCACTTGTTTAGGTCTTTCAGAAAATTTTCATAATGTTCCTCACACACATTTCACACATATTTCTTTGGATTTATTCTTAGGTACCTTACATAGCATAGAAGCTGCTTTTCTTTAATTTATTTCATTAAAATTCCTAATATTCATTGGCTTATTTACTCCAGAAGTAAGAATGTAATCATCATTATTTAACTTAATTTTTTAAGAGAAACAAAAGGATTTGTTATTCTTATTATCATTGCTCAACTCATTTATATCCAGCATAAAGAGATTAAGTTTGGTAATACTATGAATCAAACCAACTTTTGCAACCAGATCCTAATGATGAACAAAGAAAATTTATTTTTCAACATTGTATTTTCTTAGCCAAAACATATTCCATGTGACTCCTGATTCTTTTTTCTAGGTGAACTTAAATTAATATATGACATTCCCCATCTGTTGACAAAAATGATGGTAAAAACTACATAGGCTAAATCAGAAGGAATCAAAGTAATATATAAAGAAAAATCTGAGCAAACAACATTTCAGTGAATATGTTCGATATGCTTTATTATTCATTTCATTATTATCCTTTTAGATTTAGTTATTTACTACTGAAAAGAGAGACATAAATTATATACCATCCAACTTATTGAATATTACCTATAGAATATGTATGTACCTACATTTTACATAAGAAAAAATGGTTCCTTTATATAACAATTGTTCCATGTAGAGTCAATAGTAGCCAACTTTAAGTTCAATTCTGTTTGCAGACCAACCACGAATCTTTGGATCAGAGTACGCATCAAACATTGTCTCATAATCCTTAAATTTGTAATCAAAGCTTTTTTAACAATAAATACAAAATTGATGAGAAGCTAATTTCCTAAGACAAACTAGCTATGAAATCTAAATAAAAGATTCCTTAGTTTCTCACCTTTTAGTAACAGCTTTACAAATGACTGGGAAAATCAGTCTAGAGGTAAGTTTAATAAACCGCATTTTCCCCCATTCTTAAAGCCAACCACTCTTGAGAAGTGATCTTAGCAACACCTATCTTTGAGGATCACAATAAAGGCTGAACTTGATAGCAAAGTCTTGATTCTGGATAGGTCTTAGACTGATCAAGAGTCATTTCCTTCTCAGAATCTTCTGAATTTAAGTAAGTATGTGTGAGCACTACCTTCTCTCTCAGCTCTGCAGTCTCTTCTGGTAGAGAGATCCATTGGTAATTCTTCATCTGAAGTGCTCTTAATATGGCTTTTGCTTTTAAGAGCTAGCGTACCAGTAGTAAGGCAGAAGTAATCTCTCAAAGCAGCCTGGAAAGCATTGGTGGAATAAAAATGGAAACCAGTGGAAATCCTGCAGGAATTGCAGAATAACAGATTATAGATGCAGCCTCGAGTGAACCTTCAATGTCCTATATAAGGGTGTTTCCCAAAGGATGTTATCTCTGATTCTTCTTGGGCTGCAGCCAGGGTCTCGGCTCCTCAATCGCACTCCTGCAAGACCCAGTGGTGGGGACCTCTTCACCATCTGCTCGTCCCACTCTGTGGAAGTTATAAAAGAAGGTTCGACAATTGCTTTCTTAGTCCCACCATCACAAAAGTCACCCTGTAGCAAATTAGCATAGCACCGAACACAGTCTTTTGATATCTGAAGTACGTTTTCATGTTTATTTTTGACTTACGGTTGAAGTAGAGAAATGAAGCTGTAAGCTCTCCAGTGCTGGAGTGTCTAATTGAGAAAAGCCTTTTGTGATATGAAATATTTTCCTATCTCTGGAGGTTACTAATGAATTAGATTATACAGTCTCCAAAATTAATGGAGCTTTATTTTAATGGATTTATAGAGATTTATAAATGCTTCCCTGTATCTAGAAGTTCCAAAGATTTGCATAAAATAAAGAAACTGAAACTTTAAATGTGTTAGCTTTTTAAGAGAGAAAAAACTTTCCATACAGAAACTGTGAGCATGTTTATATAAGAACCCAAGTTCACATATTCAAGGTGAATCTTTGTACAGATTAGACTGATTTCAAAACAGTTATATGACCTTTCTCTAATTTTTATGTGTTAGATGTAATATAACCAATGCATTTTATTTTTTATTATGTTTAAGTTTGTCTTTTCATGAAAAGACTAGTAAATCTGAGATTCATAAACTTTTTATATTGGCTTATTGATCTGAGAAGCAAACTTATTTCTATACACTGTTTAGGACTGTGAAAAATTTTAAACTATATGTTCATAATTTTGACAAAGTTTTTATGTTGACTGTAGTTATGTACAATGTAGTATGGGTGTCTGCACATAATTTCCAAGATTCTGTTATGGACTCATAAGCTTTGCTCATCTGCTAACTGTTTTGTATGATAGATGTTTGCTTTGTGAAAAAGAAGTTAGTTAAGATGGTTAAAGGACATAGTTACTATGGATGACTGAGACTCCACTAAATTAATAATAGTAGAAAAATACAACTGTATGTGCAAGGATGTGGGATGTGTTTTATAAAATAAATGAAGGTAGTTTGTAAAATAAGGTGTCTGTTCCGAAATATGAAAGAGGATAATAAAAGACAGAATCTGGATAGATATAAAAAGTTGCAGAATTTTTGCAGGAAGAACATTTATTCTTGGTTTATAATACCTGCAAATAATGGAGCTAAAACGAAGCATTGAAATGTATTAACATTTTGACAAATTTTGCTCAGTGTTGATGGGCTTTTTTGCAGGATAATTCATAAAGAAGGAGCTTGTGAATCTTTTTTTGTTTTTTTATTCATTAAAAAGACAATGGATCTTGAAGTTTTAAGTCTTAACAAGGAGTAGTAAAAAGGTTATTCTGTGTAACCTGCTCAGAGAGCAGAAATTCAGTATCTCACCCGAAAAATTTTCATTGCTTTGTGTTGATCTTCTCGAGTTCTAGAACAGGAATCAGTAATTTTTTTTTTCTGTAGAGGGCCAGACAGCAAGTATTTTAGGCTTTGCAGTCTATAAGGACTATAAGATCTGTCACAGCTAGTCTGTCATGCAGCAGTAAAGCAGCCATAGATGATATGTAAATGATTGTGTGACTGTGTTCAATAAAACTTTATAAGCATTGAAGTTTCATATAATTTTCACATCACAAAATGGTGTTCCTGTTTTAATTTTTCTCAAACATTTAAAAATGTAAAACTACTCAACTTATGAACTGTACTCATGACTAGGCCTATGAGTTGCGGTTTGCTAACCTCTGCGATAGATTATTAAAAAATAAAAGAACAAAGGGTCCTTATTTTTGAAAGACCCAAAATTCTTACCACCCTGTAACCTTCTTCGTTTATTTAAAAATATTATATTACCACTTTGATTGAATAGATAAGCAAATATTGTTTCTCAGGTGCCCATCGTCCTACCTTAGTCAAGTACCTAAATCTCCTTTGATAACTGCTTTGATTTTGTGTTCCCAAGATCAGCCTCTGAATTTAAAAAAAAGAAAAGGCTATCTTTACACCTGAAAGTATCTTTGAGATTTCCCAGTGGGTCCTAGAAAATCACAAATATTTCTTCTTTCTCCTTATTAAGAAAAAAAAAAGATATTATACATATTTCGGTTTATTTGGTCTGCTCCATATTTGTTAATTAGCTCAGTACCATTGTAAGAGATGAGTGAGAAGAGTAATAAAAAAATAAGAGAAGCTCATCCTTCCTAGGTTAATTTTGCACATGTAAAATGCTATTAAGATAAAAATTTAAGGGATTTTACACTTCACAGCAAGGCCTTGGGTCAGTGTGCTTGCTTCATAATATTCAGTTCTTATCCTCAATGGAAAATGGATTAAAATCTTATGAAATAGTTATATGTTGTACACTCCAATGGCTCTCTTCCATTTTGATATTATTGATTCCTATAATAGATTAACAACAGCCATTTACTCTCATTTACAGGTGAACTTTGCTTTCCTCTCATTCTTACTTGAAGACTCAAAGGTTAGAACTCATGTCTTCAGCAAAGAAGGTCGGTCTCCATGTCTCAAGGAAAGGACTCGACCTGGTACCTTAACTGTTGATACATCAAAGAATAGACTCTTGACTAAAGACTGTCAAGCTAGTATCGCTTAGAAATCTTTCCAACTGTATCAGAGGACTGAATCAGGCTTTCTAGGATTCTTTTTATTTCACAAGAAGATGACTTCATGAAAGCAGACTGCTGATCCAAGGTCCAGGGGAGCAAGAATTAATTACATAGGACTGAATAAACTGATGAGAACATTTTAACAGCAGTTATTTGTTTGGAATATTGTTGATGTTATTTTAATGCTCTATTTACTGATGAATACACAAGGAACCACTTTTTCTTCCTGTCAGATCTCTTGCCCTTAATTTAGAATATTATGCCATATAAATGGAATAAAAACATTTTTAAATGGAATCTAATTCTCACTGAAGTCTCATAATTCCAAACCAAATATTTTTAATGAGTTTCCTTATTTTTGTGGTCGCAGTTATTTTCATTATTTCAACAAGAATCTGTCTCCATTTTACCTCAAATTGGAAAAATTCATTGTGCAACTAAAAACATACTGCAGTGTTATATATGGAAATGAGTCTCTTTTAATCAGTTACAGCAAGCGCACCATTAAAAAACAAGAGCACCAATGCCTACAAAACTCTCACAGGAAACAGGCCTGGTGCCTGACTTATAGGGCTCCAGACTGACAAGTGATAAAGTCACTTGCTGGCAGTCCAGGAACCTTAGCGTATTTTGAGGACCTTGAGGAAAGAGGAATTTACTAATTCTATGGGTACTACAGTGATATCTGGGGGAGAGATTTCCTTGGCCTTGACTTCCTGGCTTAGACTTCACAGACTCTTTTAAATGGTCCAATCCTAGATTCTTTAAGAAAATTTACAAACAAAAGCTAAAAGTTTTGCTTCAGTATCTGTTAAATACTACCTGATCAAGGAAGCTTATATGGTTATTTAATACCTCGTATTGCATCTGTGAAAATGATCAGTCTAAACTATAATGAGATCAGCTTTTTTTGGATCAATATCTGGAGATAATTTATGACCAAAAGAGGGAATGTTATGGACTAAAGGTTTGTGTCTTCCCAAAATTCATATGTTGAGACTCTAATGCTCAGTATGATAGTATTTGGAGATGGGACCTTCAGGAGATAATTAGGTCATGAAAGTGGAGCCCTCGTGAATGGGATTAGTGTCTTTATAAGAAGAGACATGAGAGAGATCATCTCTCTCTTTGCCATGCGAAGACACAGGAAGGTGACAGCCGTGTGCAAACCAGGAAGGGGGCTCTCCCCAGAACCTGACTATGCTGGCACCCTGATCTTGGACTTTCCGACCTCCAGAACTGTGAGAAAGAAATTGTTGTTTAAGCCACCCAGACTACTGTATTTGTTATAACAGCTTGAACTAAGATGGGGACTGCTAAGAAAATTATGAAAACGGGAAAAAAGGCAGGAAAGGTGAATGGCTTGTCTTTTCAATGTTATTCTGAAATGTTGTTTAATAAGCTCACCCAAGGATTATATGATGTAGTCGTGTTTGACTCTGCTATTTATTTTTGGTTAGAACCCAGACACTATGAAGTTACTTACTAACATGTAAATTTCTATCTGATAGAAAAGATAATCCTGATGGTTATGGTTTAATTGCCCCATAGGGCAATAATGAATTTTGTATCAAACCAAGCAGTCCTACTCTAAAAATTTTTAGATGGCTTTCTTCACAGACTGTATAAACCCCTGTTCATCAAATGCCCTTGGATCGAGTTTTACCATCTTAGTGGTTTCCTCATTTCCTCATTAATTAGAGACTTGAATAAAATTTTTGAGATGTACTCATTTTATATTTTCATGTTATTTTTAACTTTTTAAAAGTAATACTCATGTATTCATGTTTATAAAAGCTTGCATTTTAATATAAATATAAGAATTCATATGGGTAATCACATAAGGTTTCAATATCATACAATAGAAAATAAGGCTAGATTTTAGTCTCCCTTTACCTTAATTTGTATTTAAATTTTATGATGCAGACTTTGGATTAATTAGATGTGTATCCTTTTGTGATGGCAAAGAGAGCAACAGACATTCTGAACACAGACTAAATGGTCTTAATTTCATGAACCAGAAATTGTTTCTAGAAATAACGGATCCTATTTTCCAATTACTTTCAGAAATGACAGAATAATAGTAAATCTGCCAAAACCAAAATTGTTTTTGGTAGATATTTTCCAAAGGCCATATTGTTAGTACCAATGAAGCCAATATAAGAATTTGTTTAGTTATTTCGATGAGCATTTAGCTGCAGACTCAAACCTGGCAGGCCACCGGGAAATGGTGTCGCACAAAATCAGAATTTTTTTTCCCCACAGGAACAATACTAAAATTTGCCTCTGGCCAGGGTGGATCACTAAATATACTTGTACATATAAATTTCCTGTGTAAGGTATGTATGCTGTATTCTATGATATGAAACTCTGGGGTCTTCATCAACCATTTGCTAAGACAGGTGAACTAATACAAAACTGTTTGTAAGAAAAATGCTGACTCTGCAGGAAAAATTACTTGGAGGTGAGAAAGTATTGTGTTACCTCATCTGGGTGAGAATAAGGTCCTTGGCTATCTCAATTTAAATGCTCACACTCCCCCTACCCTAACATGCAGTCCTTATACTTTTCTTCTCAGCAATTATCAGCACATAATACTTTTTTGTAAATTTTCTCTTTTCCTTACTAAACTTCATGAGGTCAGAGATTTTTGTCTGTATTTTTTTTCCGCTATAACCTGACAGTTAATACATGTGTCTGGTACGTATAAAAGTATTCAATATATACAAGTTAAATGAGTCGAATAAGTAAATGAATGAATAAATGAATGGGCCTTATCTAAAACCATTTAATGTTGATAGTATAAGATAATTTTAAATAGGTCAAATAATCTCTTATTTGAAGCTTCCTTTTATTACATAATGAGATTCATATGATCTTTCTGTTTTTAGTTTGTTTTAGTGACATTTAATGTTTAATAAATGACATAAACTGAAACCCCAGGTCATTATTATAGTGTGTTATTTTCTCACAAATTTAACAACTTGTAAAGTTTTTCTTTTAATTTTGGTACTTTTCTTGTGTATTTTTATAGGTTCTCTCAAATTCTGTTGTTAATCAGATAAAGTATATATTATAAATAAATAAAATCTGTGTCTAACCCATGAAAAATCCATTTTTAAAAACCGAAAAATCAGCGACGTCAGGAACATGGTGGAAAGAGCTGCTCCCTTTATCTCTCCTCCTTTGAACTACAACTAAATGGACATTCACCGACCAATGGAGGTTACCCACACAGCACAACAGGACATCTGAGAGACCTACACTGATACACATCTGAAGGTGGAAGGACTCGCCACCCAGGAAGTGGTGGAGATAGGTGAGCACAACCCTCCCTTCCCAGCAGCCCTGTGCATATGCCCAAATGCATTCCCAGCCAGCGTGAGGGTCCATAGAACTGCTGCTGCCCCAAAGTGGGAGCACACCTCAGCACAACTGTGGGAAGGGGCAATGGCAGCCTAGGGCCAGTGAGTGAATGTTTTCCTAGTTGGTGGGAGAGACCATCCTGCAATTAAGTCCCAAGAAGGGGCAGAGGCTTGGACCCTATGAAGAATCCCTGCGCACCAAACACAGTAGCCAGCATGACCATAAGAAGAGGCAGCAGCAAATATACGCACACATGAAAGCTTTCCTAGCTGGCGCGAATGCCCGTAGTACCACTGTGGCCCAACAAGTGGGAATGCACCTCAGCATGGAGGAAGCCCTGAACCCTCAAGTGAATGCTTTCAAGGCTAGTGGGACTATCCACCATACCTGCACAAGTTCCAGCAGATTGGGTAGGATGAGAAACAGCTCTTGCTCCCCTCCAGTGGTTGCAGATAGAATCTATGACCTAGTACTGCCACAAATGTGCCAGCAAAAGATTAGTTCATCAAACACCATGAGAAACTACAGGAACAATTCAGAGCAGGAGAATGACAAATCTAAAGAAACCAACCCTAAAGTCACAGATTTACAATCTAAATGGCAGAGAATTCAAAAGAGCTGTCACAAAGAAACTTAACCAGTTACAAGGAAACTCAAAAGACAGTTCAATGATCTCAGGAATAAAGTTAATGAGAATAAGGACTACTTCACCAAAGAGATTGAAATTATAAAAAGAAATGAAGCAGAAATTCTGGATATGAAGAACACAATGAGACAAAAATAACGTAGAATCCATAAAAAACAGAGCTGACATTATGGAGGAAATAATCAGTGAGTTGGAGGATAGAAATATAAAAATGCTTCAGGTGGAGGAGGAGAGAGAACTAAGGTTTTTTAAAAATGAAGGAATTCTTTGAGAAATATCTGACTCAATTAGGAAAAGCAACATAAGGATTATAGGTATTCCAGAGGGAGAAAGGAGCAGAGAGCTTGTTTAAAGAAATAATAGCTGAAAACTTCTCAAACCTGGGGAAGGACCTGGGCTTACAAATTCATAAAGCCAATAGAACTCCTAACTACATTAATGCAAAAAGACATTCTCCAAGGCATATAATAGTAAAATTGGTAAAAATCAATGACAAAGAAAAAATATTAATGGCAGCAAGGCAAAGGAACCCCTATCAGGCTTTCAGTGGATTTGTGGGTGGAAAGCTTACCGACTAGGAGAGAATGGAAAGATATATTCAAAATACTGGAAGACAAAAACTTTCAGCCAAGAATACTCTATCCAATGAAACTATTCTTCAGAAACAATGGAGAAATAAAAGCTTTCCCAGATAAACAAAAGCCGAGGAAGTTCATTGCTGCTAGACCCCCCCACAAGAAATAATTAAGGACACCCTCATTCCTGAAAAAAGAAAAGGCAAAATTCTACAAAGCTTTAAGCAAGGAGATAAACAGACAGACAAAAGTAGAAAACTGCAGCTGTCTTTCAGAAGAGGGTAGCAAATACTTAATTATAACTTATAAGATAAAGAGAAGGAAAGCATCAAAAGTAATTATAAACACGTCAACTTAGTCACAAACTCATAACACAAAACAGAATAATTTGTGACAACAATAACTCAGAAGGGGAAGAGGAATGGGATGAAACATTCTTGGGCTAATGGAGATAAGAGGCTATCAGAAAATGGACTATCTCATCTATGAGATCTTTTACACAAACCTCATGGTAACCACAAAATAAAAAATCAGAGCACATCCACAATTAAAAAAAAAAGAGAAAACCTCCACAGAAAACCACCAAAATAAGTTGGCTGACAAAAATACAAAGGACAAGAAACAATGGAAATATAGAACAACTGGAGAACAAGAAATAAAATGTCAGTATTAAGCTCTCATATATCAATAATTGCTCTAAATATAAATGGATTGAATTCTCCAATCAAACAACACAGAGTAGCTGGATGGATTAGAAAACAAGACCCAACATATTCTGCCCCCTTGAAACCCACCTCAGCTCTAAAGACAAACATAGGCCCTGAGAGAAGGGATGGAAGATGATACTCCAAGCAAATGACAAACAAAAGAAAGCAGGTGTTGCCATAGTTCTATCAGACAAAGAAGACATCAAGATTAAAAAGAGACAATGGGAGACAAAGAGGGGCAGTATATAATGATAAAAAGAACTTTCCACCAAGAAGACACAACCCTTATAAATATATATGCACATAACACAGAAGCACCAAAGTATATAAAGAAACAATTAACATATCTAAAGGGAGAAATTAGCAGCAACATGATAATAGTAGGGGACCTCAACACCCCACTTACATCAATGGATAGATCATCTAGACAGAAAGTCAACAAGGAAATAGTGCACTTAAATGAAACACTTAATCAGATGGACTTAATAGCTATGTACAGAGCATTCTATTGAAAAACAGCAGAATACACATTCTCCTCAAGTGCACATGGAATATTCTCAAAGATAGACTATATGTTGGGAAATAAGGCAAGCCTCAATAAATTTAAGATGATTGAAATCATCTTAACCATCTTTTATGGCCACAATGCTATGAAACTAGAAATCAACTATGAGAAAAAAGTGGGGAAAGCCACAAATATGTGGAGACTAAACAACATGCTACTGAACAATCATTGGATCAATGAAGAAATCAAAGGAGAAATTTTAAAAAACCTAGAGACAAATCAAAATGAAAATACAACATACCAACTCTTGAGGGATGGTGCAAAAGTGGTTATAAGAGGGAAATTCATAGCAATACAGACCCACCTCAACAAACAAGAAAAATCTCAAATAAGTAATTTTAAACTTTGCCTAAGAGAACTAGAAAAATAAGAACAAACAAAGCTCAAGGTCAGCAGAAGGAGGGGAATAATAAAAATTAGAGCGCAAATAAATGAAATAGAGACTAAAAAAATAGTAGAAAGGATCAGTGAAACTAAGGACTGATTCTTTGAAAAGATAAACAAAATTGACAAACCCTTAGCCAAACTCACTAAGAAAAAAAATAGAAGGCTCAAATAAATAAAAATAGAAATGAAAGAGGAGAAATTACAATGGATACTGCAGAAATACAAAGGATTGTAAGAGATTACTATGAAAAACTATATGCCCACAAATTGGATAACCTAGAAGAAATGGATAAGTTCTTACACTCATATAACCTCCCAAAACTGAATCAAGAAGAAATGGAGAATCTGAATAGACCAATCACAAGTAAAGGCATTGAAAGAGTAATCAAAAACCTCCCAAAAAACGCATGTCCAGGACCAGATGGCTTCTCTGGAGACTTCTACCAAGCATTCAAAGAAGATTTAATATCTATCCTTCTCAAACTATTCCAAAAAATTGAAGAAGATGGAACACTTCTTAACTCTTTCTGTGAGGCCAACATTACCCTGATACCAAAACCAGACAAAGACAGCACAAAGAAGGAAAATTACAGGTCAATATTGCTGATGAACATAGATGCAAAAATCTTCAACAAAATGTTACAAAAATCTTCAACAAAATATTGGCAAACCAAATACAGCAATAGATTAAAAGGATCATACACCATGATCAAGTGGGATTTATACCAGAGACATAGGGATGGTTCAATATTCACAAATCAATCAATGTGATATACCACATTAACAAAATGAAGTGCTCAACTCACATGATCATCTCAATAGATGCAGAGAAAGCATTTGACAAGACGCATGATCCATTTATGATAAAAACTCGCAATAAGATGAGTATACAAGGGGCCAGCCCAGTGGAGTAGTGGTCAAGCTTACATGCTCTGCTTCAGCAGCCTGGGGTTTGCAGGTGTGGATCCTGGGTGTGGACCTAGCACCACTCATCAAGACATGTTGTCACAGCAACCCACATAAAATAGAGGAATATTGGTACAGATGTTAGCTCAGTGACAATCTTCCTCAAGCAAAAAGAGGAAGATTGGTAACAAATGTTAGCTTGGGGCCAATCTTCCTCACACACACACAAAAAGATGGATATGGAAGGAAAGTACCCCAACATAATAAAGGCCATAAATGACAAACCCACAGCCAACATCATATTTAATAGGGAAAAACTAAAAGCCATTCACCTGAGAAAAGGAACAAGACAAGGGTGCCCACTCTTGCTACTCCTGTTCAACATAGTACTGGAGGTTTTGGCCAGAGCAATCAGGCAAGGAAAAGAAATAAAAGGAATCCAAATTGGAAAGGGAGAAATGAAACTCTCACTGTTTGCAGATGACACATTTCTACATACAGAAAACCTTAAAGAATCCATCAGAAAACTATTAGAAATAATCAACACTAAAGCAAAATTGCAGGGCATAAAATTAACTTACAGGGGCTGGCTCCATGGCCGAGTGGTTAGGTTCACGCACTCCACTGTGGCGGCTCAGGGTTCGGATCCTGGGTGCGGACATGGCACCACTCGTCAGGCCACGTTGAGGCGGCGTCACACATCCCACATCCCACAACTAGAAGGACCTGCAACTAGGATATACAACCATGTACGGGGGGTTTGGGATGATAAAGCAGAAAAAAAAAAAGATTGGCAACAGTTAGTTAGCTCAGGGGCCAATAAAAAAAAATTACAAAAATAAGTTGCATTTCTATACACTAATAACAAACTGGCAGAAAGAAAAATCAAGAATACAATCGCATTTACAATTGCAACTAAAAGAATAAATATCTAGGAATAAATTTAACCAAAGAGGTGAAAGGCCTATACACTAAAAACTATAAGACATTATTGAAAGAAATCAAAAAAGATATAAAGAAATGGAAAGATATTCCATGCACATGGATTGGAAGAATAAACATAGTTAAAATGTCCTTACTACCTAAAGCAATCTACAGATTCAACTCAATCCCAATCAGAATCGCAATGACATTCTTCACAGAAAAACAACAAAGAATCCTAAAATTTATATAGAACAACAAAAGACCCCAAATAGCCAAAGCAATCCTGCCAAAAAAAAAACAAAGCTGGAGGGATCACAATCTCCACCTTCAAAATATACTGCAAAGCTATAGTAATCAAAACAGCAGGGTACTGGTACAAAAACAGACATACAGATCAATGGAACAGAATCAAAAGCCTAGAAATAAAACCAAACATCTATGGCTAGTTAATCTTTGACAAGGGAGCCAAGAACATACAATGGAGAAAGGAAAGTCTCTTCGATAAATGGTGTTGGGAAAACTGGACAGCCACATGCAAAAAATGAAAGTAGACCATTATCTTGCACCATATACAAAAATTAACTCAAAATGGATTAAAGACTTGAATGAAGATCTGAACCCATAAAACCAGAAGAAAATATAGACAGTATACTCTTTGACATTGGTCTTAGCAGAATCTTTTTGAATATGATGTCTACTTAGGCAAGGGAAACAAAAGTAAAAATAAATGGGAATACATCAGATTAAAAATCTCCTGTAAGGCAATGGAAACCATGAACAAAATGAAAAGACAACCCATCAACTGGGAGAAAATATTTGAAAATCATATATCCGACAAGGGGTTAATTTCCAAAATATATAAAGAACTCATGCAACTCAACAACAAATAAACAAACAACCTAATCAAATATGGGCAGAGGATATGAACAGACATTTCTCCAAAGAAGATTTATAGATGGCCAATAGACACATGAAAAGATGTTCAACATCACTAACGATTAGGGAAATGCAAATCAAACCTGCAATGAGATACCAACTGACACCTGTCAGAATGGCTATAATTACCAAGACAAAAAGTAACAGATGTTGGAGAGGATGTGGAGAAAAGGGAGCCCTCATACACTGCTGGTAGGAATGCAAACTGGTACAGCCACTATGGAAAACAGTATGGAGATTTCCAAAAAAATTAAAAATAGAAATACCATATGATCCAGCTATCCCACTACTGAGTATTTATCCAAAGAACATGAAATCAAAAGTCCAAAGAGATTTATGCACCCCTATGTTCACTGAAGCATTAGTCACAATAGGCAAGATGTGGAAGCAACCTAAGTGCCCTGCTACGGATGAATGGATAAAGAAGATGTGGTATATATATATATATATATATATATATACAATGGAATACTACTCAGCCATAAAACGACAAATTTGCCCCATTTGCAACAACATGATTGGACCTTGAGGGTCTGATGTTAAGCGAAGTAAGGCAGACAGAGAAAGACAAATATCATATGATTTCATTCATTTGTGGAAGATAAACACATGGACAAAGAGAACAGATAAGTGGTTACCAGAGGGGAAGGGGGTTGGGAGGTGGACGAAAGGGAAAAAGGGACACATATGTGTGGCCCTGGATAAAAATTAGATTTCTGGTGGTGAGCACGATGCAGTCTATACAGGAATTGGTAAATAATAATGTACACCAGAAAGTATACAATGTTATGAACCTTTATGATTTCAGTAAAATAATCGAAAAAACAACCAACTCTAAATGGATGTTAAAATATTATTCATATACCTCTTCCACCAAAACCCTTCAGAAAACAAATAAGTTTGAAAGAGAAATACTTTTTCTTCCTTGAATCAGTGAACAACTATGAACTTTGAATAATTAAATAATTCCCACAAATTGTTACATATATTTAAGTTAATCTGTAGCAATGAGAGTTTTCTTTTATGATATGTACTGTGACTACATTGGTAAAAGAAGTGCAACATTTTCTCCTATTGACAGAAAGATAATCAAAGGTGTTAGTGTAGAGGAATAATTAAATACATGAAAAAATTGAATTCTAACTTCTAGAATGCTTTGTCTTCTGTGTAGTGACTTCAAATAAAAAATTGCCAGTGCAAAAATAAGTTATTAGGTAGTATTACTTCACCATCAACCATACAGATTGATCAAACGTACTTATTTTCCCAAAAATTTTAAGTAAATTAGTGTACAATTGATCAAATGAAACAAAACATCTGACATTGTCTATGAATATATATTTTGTCATCTATAATACATGTTAGCATCTAATTGATATTTTGGACTGTAAATATCACATAAACATACTATTGGAGTTTAAAATTCAACTCAAAGTACAGAAAGTAAAATACAATTCAAAGTACAAAAAGTACTATTCAAATACTGATAGGAAGTCTAAACATTTCATTTATTTGTGCACCAAAAATGTCTTTGTCAGTTACTCTTTGGTACTTGTAATAGATTTCTCTTTAAGAACATTGCAGATATTATTTAGGGGTTGTCAAGTTATGACGGCAGATAATGACTACTAATTTATTATCCAACCACTGGAATACACATTAAATCTTTCAAAAAGTTGCAAACTTTTAACATCATTGGAAACCAGGAATCTTCAATCTATAAAACTCAAAGAAGTATTTCTTTTTTACTAAAGTGTAAGTGAGATCATGAGGCAGAATGTGGTGTGGACAGCAGAGATATGAAAGGAAAAAAGGACCATAGAAACTTCCATTTATCTATCTGTTAAGTTGCTTCACTTTCCCCCTGAAAAAAGAGAGGACTCTGTTATCTGTCCTCCCCAGTCTGCCGCATCCCTGCCTCTCCTCCAGTCAATCCCATTCTGAGTTGAGAGAACTGTGGGAATGGAGTCCTTTGGAGAATGTAGTTCTTTATCTACCATCTCTGCTAATGAAAGAAAAAAAGAATTTCTAAGAGTATCCAAAAACAGATCTCTTCCTTATGGGTATATAACCAGGCAGTGAGGCCAAAATATCCTTCCTTACACCAGAAAATTTACATAAAACAAGTAGAATTACAAAACAGCAAAAACAAAAACTATTTTGCACCAGTTATGGGATGGGCTAATCAGTTTTCTTTGTTTTGCAAATTAAGAAAAGAATTCTAATAATGATCACAGAATCCCATGGCTATTATGAGAAAAGAGAATTCACTGATTTAGACCTGATACTAACATAACACCAGACAAACGTTTATATCTTCTATTTCATGGATGTCACAACATCCATGCAAAACAAACAACAACAACAAAAGAAAATGAGGCCCAATCTTTTGCAAAAAGGTGTACCACGTGAATTGAAATTAGTTTCAGGAAGCTGATACTCTATTATGCAACAGTGCTGAAAGCTATGGTGAAAACCCAAGAAACCATGATGAAAACTGTGTTGATTTTAAAGTCAGGAAGAAATGAACAGAGAGAACACCAAGACAAGGAAACATGTCAAAGGATTTAAAATTGCAGACTGAAATCCAGTCTTAGAAACAATAAAGCAAAGTGATGGTGTTGTAGAAACTGAATCCGTCATGTAGAGGACAAACCGAGGACGCCTTCCCTGAATACAGAATAACAGAAAAAAAGAAGGCAATTACAAACCATGAGATAAGACATGGGAAGATAGAATGAGAAAATTTATGCTCCTAAGGGTAAGATCAAAACCAAAGAATATGAAAGAAAATCAGTATAAGATATAATTTAAGAAATGTTATATAACTGAAGAAAGGTTTGACTTATAAGAAAGTATTTACTAAGAAAAATACCTCATCTTATCCTAGTGAATGTGTAAAACATTCCAAGAAAAAATTAATAATTCTACGATTAAGGAG
Organism: Equus asinus; assembly: GCF_041296235.1. Classification (NCBI taxonomy): domain Eukaryota; kingdom Metazoa; phylum Chordata; class Mammalia; order Perissodactyla; family Equidae; genus Equus; species Equus asinus. The sequence continues at coordinate 28,302,989 of NC_091820.1, read as the reverse complement.
GTAGAAAATGACTCACTCCAAGGAATAAAAAATGACCTTTGAAACCTCTGGAATTATAAGTGTAGAAGAACGTGGAGTAAAATCCACAATATTTTGAGAGAGGAAGGAAGTAAAAGTTTGTATGCCAGGTGGTTCGTGAATCATGTGTGCAGGGTGAAGGAAGTGAACCACCCATGTTCTCTCATAACAAACACTTGAAGATATATTCTAGCCAGCATAAATATGGATTATTTATTAATTTGTTCATCAAATATTTAATGATAGCTATCTGTGATATCATTATTACAGTCAGACACTATGCTAGGCACTCAGGATAAAAAGATGGGCCAAATTTCACATAGTACTACAAAGTGATACTTATATTTATGCAGTGCTAGAGAATGTGTAACTAGGAGGTAGGACTAAAGGGAATAAAAGGATCCCTGAGAAAGTTGTCATTGAGTTGAGAACTAAAGAATGAGTAAGAGTAACTAGAGTCATTGGGATGAAGGGGAAAGTATATTCAAAGATCCTGGAAAAGGAGTAACCACGACATAGTCAGGGAACTGAAAGAAGCCACTGTGACTAGAGAGGAAGAAAAGAGGATCACAGTGTCACATAACACGTGGGAAGTGGTAGGAGCCAGAGCACACATGGCCTTATAGGCCATATTAACATTTTTGGTCTTTATCTGAAAATCATGGGAAACAATTGATCTAAAGTAGGGGTGTGTGTGTGTGTGTGTGTGCATGTGTGGGTATGAGAGACGTGTTCAGATTCAAATTTTTAAAAGTTCATACCAGTTGAAGTATTGAGGAATAGATTAAAAGGGAACAATTTGAACAATTTGGATATAGGGCTACGGCATTATTTTATTTGTACACCTCGAGAGATGATGAATAAGAGTGGTGGTGATGGAGATGGGAAATGTGGACATCTTAAAGAAGTACTGGACTAAAAACTAGATTTTTGATGTGTGCAATTTATTGGACATTAATGCTTTTCACTAAGATAAAACATGTTAGAAGAGGTGGGTTCAATATTGAGGAGAAGGTTACATGTACAGTGGGGAAATTTTTAAGTGTGAATATCCTTTGAGACATTTCAATTAAAATCTCAAATTTCAAGAAAACATTTGGGTATGAATTTCTGAGGAGAGTTCTCAGACAGAGATACAAGTCTGTGAATCCTCACATGTGGGATTTATTGAAAACTTTGGAATTGGATAGGACAGAGGAAAGAGCTCACAAATATACAAGCCTGGTAAAGAGGAACTGGTATTAAGCCCGGAAAGAAGTTAAAATTAAACTAAGAATAAATATTTTTGTAGACATAAGTTTAAAAAAGGATTCCTGGGGCCAGCCTGGTGTAGTAGCATGCTCTGCTTTGGTGGCCCAGGGCTTGTGGGTCCAGATCCTGGGCATGGACCTACACATCGCTTGTCAAGCCATGTTGCGGTGGCATCCCACATACAAAATAGAGGAATATTGGCACAGATGTTAGCACAGTGGCAATCTCCCTCAAGCAAAAAGAAGAGGATTGGTAACAGATGTTTGCTCAGGGCTGATCTTCCTCACCAAAACAAAATAAAAATTACAAAATAAATAAAAAAGGATCCCTAATGAGAAGATATTTAGTAAATGGCCTTAATAAGATAGAGGTTTATTCCTTTCTCACCTAAAATAAGTCACATGTGTACACAATCCAGGGCTGGTTTGGTAGTTCCAGGGTTACCACCATCCTTAGCAAGTGATTTTGATTCTCAACTTCTCCTCTGGTCCCAAGATTCCTGCTGTAGCCCTAAGCTCTTGTCCTTGTTCCATGCAGGGAAAGGAGAAAGGATGGAGAATAACCAGAAGACTTACCTGATTTATGCCCCATCTTGATATTTACTTGTAAGCACAAAAGCACTGGGAAATGTAGTTTTGGTCTGGGCCCATTGCCATCTGGAATGAAATGTGCTATCTGTTAGTAAAGAAGGAGAGAATAGGCATTGGGGAGGCAACTAGCTGTCTCTATCATAAACATACTGTGGGAAAATCACTCTCATACTACGTTCATGGTGTATAGTATTACAAACTTCCTGAATGAAATTTTGGCAAATTATATTCAAATGTTTAAAATTTTTATACACTTTTGACAGAGGGTTTCCACTTTGGCGAAGTTATTCTAATGAAACAGAGTAACTGTCTTATCAAGCAGACTCGGGAAGTTTGCAGCTATGGTCATCTTGGTATTAGGTTGGAAACAATCGAAGTGTCAAGAAGGCCAGTCAAAGTTGTAGGTTTGAATCAACTAATTACTTCTTGAATGGGGTACAGGATATAGTTGTGCCCTTTAAGACAATTCAAATTGGAGTTCCACATCCCATTATTTTAATAATAAAGCGTAAGTAGTTACATCAAACTTAGGCCTTTCACTTAAGTTTTGGTATCTTATACCCTGGTCAGCTTTCCCAAAGTAATCTATTCTTTCACCCTCACTTGTCCAATACTCTATAGTCTGCTGCCAATTGAATATTATATATTGATCTGGTCTGTTGTCATTACTGGAGACAAGTAAGCTTTATCATCATCTAGTTATATTTGGTGTTGTCATTCAGAGATTTCATGTCCTGGTCAATGAAGAATATGATATCTGGTTCATTCTTCATCTTGCAAAAACCAGTTGAAATTTCTTTCTTCCTATATGTGGTAGGAGACCACAAGTTATAATCAGTTTGTTTCTGTAGGATTTTCATTGAGAAAAGTACAAATTTACTCTTCATAAAAAGATGGTTACTTAACAGAAAAGAGAATATTATATACTTCACACTCCCTTATCATTAAAATTAAGTTAAATAAAAATTACATCACCTTTTATTTGCATTATTACTTTCTTGTTGTTAAACTTTATATTAAATTTTCTTTTATGATTATAACAAGAGTCATGCTTTTATTCACAGACTCAACTTGTTCCAAATAATTACAAGCAGTATTTTCTCTATTACGCATATAGTCAAAACTTAGGCAGTGAGAATCCTTTTTAGCTGAGCTCATTTGTCCTTGCACTACCCAAGCCACCTTTGAAATGCTCCTCACTTTTGGGCAGCCATAATATATTCCAGGTCACAGGATCAACTATTACCCGAGCAGCACTAGTTTTTTTTTTTTACAAAGGAAGAAAGTAAATTCTGGGCATTAGCAGTTGCATATCAGATTTTTCCACATGCGTTAAGTCTAGCAGATAGGATGAGATTAATGCTGGGTCAAATTCTAGCTAGAACTAGAAAAGATACTACTTTTAAAAAGGCCATGAGTTCACAATATTTCCAGCTTAATGCTATTAAATCCTTATTTTTTTATGTGAAGGTTATTTTATTTTATCAAAAACATGCACACTTCGATTATTCATCCTTCCCCAAAGTTTTCAATATGCCTTTTTTCCTTTTATAATTCTTATGTTTCATTGACTTCCATTTGAGAGTCACTTCATTGTCTTTCAGAATTGGTTACACTAACGGAAGGAAATGTTCTCTAATGCGTCTATCTTTTTAAGTCATCTTATTGACAGGTAGTGAAAGAAAACATATAGAAATAAAAGTTCCATTTTTTCCACATTGTAGAAATGAAGTAAGTTCTAGTAAACCAGAGACTGAGGTAATTATTTTTAAAGTAAAATGTCAAAATGTATAGTCATAATTAAGTTCTGTGATGTATGTAAAAATTTATGTTTTAAGTTAAAGAAAAACCTCATTCTATGGAATTATTTTTAGCAAATATAATTAGTGGCACCATTTAGTGGGCTGTTATGAAGCACACCATTTGTCTCAATAATCCTTGTACTAATATGAAATGTAAGTACATAATTAGTTAATTTATTAATCATTTATTTAAAATATATATTGATTATGTACTCTGTGCCAAATGTTCTTCAAGATCTAGAGATACAATAATAAACAGGATCTTGCATCTCTCCCCTCCCCAAAGTTACAAAACAGTTAAGAAAACATCCCATCAAATAAATGATTATAATGTAGCTTGATTAATGTTATGGTGGGAGAAACTAGAATTTTAGGGGAACCCATGGCAATGAAACAAAACGTGTCTTAGTGATGGTCTTCCTGAGAATGCCACATTTAGGTTATGAACTAGAGAATGAATAGGACTTAGCCGAAGAGAAGGTGGAGGTTGAATAGTGGAAGTGATGGCCTTGTGGATGGCAAGGTAGTCATGGAGCCAGAGAATAAACGTCATCTATTTTTAGGAGTCAGACATTATCCAAAGGACAAACGTAAGTCACTGAAGGGACTTAGGTAGTGAACAATCAGGTTTTCGCTTTTACAAATATTACTTAGACTGGAATTTAGAACTGTAAAGGAACAGGGCCAGAGGCAACAGAGCAATTAAGGACACTGTTTCAGGACTGCAGTAAGGGAAGATAATGGCCTAGAACAGTGTGGGGCAAGTGATAATAGACAAGGATAGAAAATAACCCGTATCCAAACCATCAAAAGAGCCTGTTGAATTTAACATCAAAATGTTTCCAGAATCTGATCATTGCTCACCATCTGCCTTGCTACCATCCTGGGACAAGCCAAAATCACATCTCGTCTCAATTATTGCAACAACTTCTTAAGTAGGGTTGCCAGATTTAGCCAATAAAAATTTTATCTGACAATGCTGCTCCTAACTGCTCTCCCACATTCTGTCTCTTTTCCCATGTCAGTCTCTTCTCAACATGGCAGCCAGAGTACCATTATGAAAATGAGACTCAGTCTTGAAAAGTTCTAAAAAACCCAACTGGTCACGATGTATTATGTTTTTTATACACTGCTGGGTTAAATTTGCTAATATTTTGTCTGGGATCTTTGCATTTATATTAACAAGGGCTTTGGTGTCTAGTTTCTCTTTCTCAGTCTACCAGGGTCAGGTTTTGCTATTGAGGTTATATTCTCATTACTAAATGAATTGCAGAGTAATCTATTTTATTGTTCCCCTCTATTCTCTGGAAATATGTTTATAAGATTAGATTTATCTTTTCTTTGCAATTTTGTAGAATTTGCCTGAAAACCACTTAAGCCTGGTGTTTGTTATGGTTTTACATTTAAAAATACTGATTCAATATATTTGTTATAAGGCAATGTTTTTGAGTCAATTTTTATAACATTATTTTCTAGGAAATTGACTATTTTGTCTACGTTTTCAAGCTTACTTTCATAAAATTCTTCATTGTTTTCTCTTTGTAATCTGAGTTTTATCTCTACTTATGTCCTTTTCCCCTTTTTTGCTTCCTCATATTGTTTATATGCACTGTTGTTCTTGATAAATTTTGCCAGAGTCTGTGCAGTTTTATTTATCTTTCTAAAATAATCAATTTTTGTCCTGCTGATTCTCTCCATTGTGTATTTGTTTTGACTTTCATCCATTTCTAATCTTATATTTATTATCACCTCACTTATATTCTTTGGTTTATTCTATTGTTCATATACTATTCTGATTTGTGTGTTTGAAATTCTCATGAAGTTTTTTTTTCTATTTGTCAAAATTTCACATAACTGTTAGTTGGATCTAGATGTCCAATTGATTCAGTTTATTTTATTCTGTCTTTTATTTTGGCAAGAATATTTCAGAAGTAGTGCTGTGCAATTCCTGTTGATTATTTACATTATGTATGAATTTCCTTAATAATGAGCTGGTTACCTAACTAAAATCTCAAGAGATGAGCAATGAAGGATTAGTATAATTATGATAATCAGTGTCATTATCAATTTTAATAGATTTGATACGTTTCAGTATTCATTCTTCTTTTTGAAGCTCAAATTGTCCCATCTTTGGCTAATGGGAGTCCAAGTTGCCTCTTCTGTCCTTTTGTAGTTTGTGATAGAGTCTAGGTATGGGATTTCAGAAATAACAAGATGACCAGGCTCATGTTGGATATTTCTGGTCACTTTTTGGAATCAGATATGTCTCCGTGGAGCCCTGGTAGTTCCTTTTAGTAGAAAATGATAGTTGGAAATTATATCTTGGTGGTAGATTTGCTTTTTCTACTGGGTTGTTACAGTTTCTTGGGCATTTCAGTGGAGAGCTAAGAGACATGTATACTATTTATTTTAGAAAGAGAAAAACAAATTCTACCTTTTCACACTACCTAGAGAGGAGTCCATATGGCGTTGTCCTGGGTTCTTGTCAGAAAGGGAAGCTTTCCCCATGTCCAATGCCCTTGATGTCCTGCAAATGAAAGAGGAGGATGTCTTCAAATTCCTTCCAGCTGAAACCTACTAAGGTGGCACCAACCTTGACTTCCTAATGGAATGGTACATCTACAAAAGGAAAAGTGATGGCATCTACATCATAAATCTGAAGAGAACCTGGGAGGGGTTTCTGCTGGCAGCTCATACCATTGCTGCCACTGAAAATCCAGCTGATGTCAGTGTCATATCCTTCAGGAATACTGGCCAGTGGGCTGTGCTGAAGGTTGTAGCTGCCACTGGGGCCACTTCTATTGCTGGCCCCTTCACGCCTGGAATCTTCACTAACCAGATCCAGGGCAGCTTCCTGGGAGCTGCAACTTCCAGTGGTTACTGATCCCAGGACTGACCACCAGCCTCTCACAGAGATGTCTTAGGTTAACTTGCCTACCGTTGCTCTGTGTAACACAGATATTCCTCTGTGCTATGTGGACATTGCCACCCCATGCAGCAACAAAGAAGCCCACTCAGTGGGTCTGATGTGGTGGAGGCTGTGCTGGGAGTTTCTGCGTGTGCGTAGCATCATCTCTCATGAGCACACATGAGAGGTCATGCCTGATGTCTACTTCTACAGAGGTCCTAAAGAGTTTGAAAAAGAAGAGCAGGTCGCTACTGAAAAGCCTATGACCAAGGAGGAATTTCAGGGTGCATGGATCTGTCTAGCTCCTGAGTTTACTGCTACTAAACTAGAGGTCGCAGACTGATGTGAAGGTGCACAGGTGTCTTCTGCGCCTGTACAGCAGTTCCTAATTCCCTCCTGAAGACTGGAGTGCCCAGCCGGCCACTGAAGACTGGTCTACAGCTCCCACTGCTCAGCCACTGAATGGGTAGGAACGACCACTGAGTGATCTTAAACTGTTCTTCCACAGGCTCTTAAATAGAAAATGGAAACATCAAGTTGATGGAAAATAAAGTCTGCTTAAAAAGTAAATAAATAAATTCAAAGTTCATAATACTGATTGCCCCGATTTAAATGGAAATTAAAGAATTTTATTTGACTTACATCTTTATCTTGTCTTTTATACTGAAAGTCTTGGTTCCTACTGATATTAGTATAATTATTTATATGCTTTAATCTACTTTGTAGTGGAGTATGTGTGTATATTTATAATAGTTTTAAAATTATACCAACATTAAAGTTAATAACAGGACCACTGGCTACACCTTAAGATTTAAGTGATCTTTATTTTTGGTCCCACTTAGGTATATACAGTCAGGATCATATTTTTAAATTCGTGGAGATAAATATCCTTGCCATTATGCCACAAATTTGATATAAAGTGAGTTTCAATTTGTTTTTTATTTTAGGGATTGCAAATCGTAGGGAAATAAATAACCCTGTGTATAAGTCATTTCATATTTCTGTGAGTTTATCTAGGGATAGATTTCTAGAAGAGGGATTTCTGAGTCAAAGGGTAAATTCATGTGTAATTTTGCTAATCAATAATTTGCTAATATCAAATTCTTAGAGGTGGTATTTTTTCGCATTTCCACTAGCAATGTGTGAAAGTGGTCGTTTTCTCACAGACTTAGCAACAGAGTATGTTGTCAAAGTGTTCTGTTTTTGCCAAGGTTAGAAATGATAGCTCTGTGTAGTTTCCATTTGTATTTCCCTTATTATGTATGTGATTACTTCATATGATTAAGGGCCATTGCTGGTACGTTTTCTGTGTACTGCTTTCCATATCATTTGCCTATTTTTTTTCTAAAGTTTTGGGACTTTTTCTTCTTGTCTTTTGGAAGTTCTTTATATGATAGCAATATTTGTCCTCTTTATGTGATATAACATGCAAATATTTTATCTAACTTTGTCATTTGTCCTTATCCTTTCCTTCCTTCTTCTTTATCTATACCGTACACATTTTTAATGTAATCAAATTTATCAAGAATTTTCCTTTTTGCTTCTAGATTTTGAATTACAGTAGGGCATTTTTTACCCTTTTCTGGATAGTAAAGGAATTCACCCATATTTTGTTTTAAGATTCGTACAATTTTATTTTAGTGTTTAGATATCTGATATTTTAAAAAATTCTCATGGTCTACAATGCATGTCATCTTATGATATATAACATTTTATTATTGGTTAGTTCTGAATATTTTTTAAATTCTCTATTATGATTTCTTTTTTGATGAATGAGTTACTTAAAAGTAGTCTGTATGATACTGCTTGTTTAACATTTTTTGAGACTTGCTTTATGGATTAGATGGCCATCTTTCTAAATGTATAGCATATACTTAAGTTATTCTCCATTAGTTATTGCAGAGATCTGCATATAACCACTAAGTAAAGTGTGTTCATATTTTGTTGTTCAACTTGTCTATATCTTAGTATTTTGTCTGCTTGACTTGTTAGAAATTGAGAGAGCTGTATTGAAATCTCCTTTTATGTTGTTGGATTTGTCTATTTCAACTTGTAGTTCTGGCCAATTTTGCTTCACATATTGTAAGAGTATTTTACCAAGTACATTTTAATATTCCTTAGAGAACTGACACTTTTCTATATATAGATATATTATATGTATTTAATGCATACTAAATCTATCCTGCTTAGGTTTATTTTTCTGATAGTATAACTGACTCAACTGTAATTTCATTAGTGTTTGCCTGGTATACATTTATTAATTATTTTAATTTCAATATTTACCTTGGGTTTTAGGTGCATCTGTTATAAAGAGCATATAGCCGAAATTTAATATTTTTATATAACCTGAAAATATGTATCTTAATTAATAAGCTTAGTTCATATATTATTGAGAGGTAAGGGTTAACTTGCCTCAGACTAGTCTCCTGCATGTTGGTCCCCAGAAACGAAAGAGTCAAGTTCATATACCCTTGTAAAGCTCTGAGGAGTTGAATAATGGCCTGGTGACTAAGAAAATCATTCCTGGTACATACTAAGGTTTGGACTGCAGCCCCTGATGAAGGGAACACGTCAAATCTTGCTGCTGTGTTGACATATTATATGACTGTAATCTCATGGCTTGAACCAGAAGGGGCAGATAATGCTACCCACCTACCGTGAATGCTGAGATTGCAGAGCAGGGCTGGAGTCAAGGTTCTGCCTTGTCAAATTGCTATTATAGTCTGGCTCAGGATCTAACCATGGGAGGGACTAGTGCTTTCCATGGATTAATGATGCTTAAAACTCTACAGCTCATGTGAAAAGACCTTCTTCCAGAGTCTGAGGCCTACCCGGAAATATCTCTTCATTGCCCTAGAATTCAATGGGCAACAGAAGACATGCACACCTGTTATTGTTCCTATTTCCATGGGTTTTCCCCAATAAACACTATTCCAGGAGTGTGTGGTGTGTGGGCTTCTAGCCACATAAATTTTATATGTGACAATAGGTATAATAAATACTGATAATGCCTGGCTGAGTTTCTATGAACTTACTTTTCCTTTTATATGTGTTTCATTTTCTCTGAACTCCTTCTTTCCTCCTCTCTTGGTTTTCTGGAGATTGATTGAGCTATGTTTGTTTGCTTTTACATATAATTTTTCCTTTTATTGGTTTTGGATGCGTACAGCAATTTCCTTTTACTGGTTATACTTGGTATTTTATCCAGGATATTTATTTAACAAAGTCTAAAGTTAATAATTCAAACACCTACTGATCAATGCAAAGACCCTAGAACTCTAACTTTTATTGTCCCAGTTTTAACAAGTGTTATATTGTGTTAAATATGTTGTATCTGCCCTTTTTGAGCTCCACATATTACACTTATTATTGATATTGTTGTTATTGTTCTTATTTTATATGGAACATACTTATTAGTTATGCCCACATTTTAATCTTTTTTTCTCACTGTTAAGCATTCTCATTCATAAGTAGATCTTTTAGAAGTTCTTCAGTGTAGGCTTATTTATGTAAAATCTCTCTGTTTTCCTGTATCTTAAAATGTTTCTGCTTTCCTCTCTTTGCTGAAAGACAGCTTTGCTGGGAACACACTATTAGGTTGATAATAATTTTTTCTTCAATAATCTGAAAATAATATTCCACTATCTCCTGGCTTTCGTTATTGCTGTTGAGTTTTTTATTTGTTTTGTTTTGTCTTTGTGAGTTTAACTCTTATTTCTCTCTAGTAACCTATATTTTCTAAGTGCTTTTTAAGTTTTTCTAGTCATCTTTGGGGTTCTTCAACATTAGTCTAAATGTATCCAGAAATCGATTTCTATTTCTTCTTGATTATGCTATATTTAGTGTCTATGCTTTCCAACCACCCATTCAATCTTCATTTCCTTGCAATTTCATCACTCTTCCAACCCCATCTTCATGTCTCTTCAACCCCATCACTCTGCCACATTAGCTCTCTCAAAAGTTGCCATGATTAACAATACAGTGTCTTTACTTAGTACTTGACCTTATTTAGCCTGCCATAGCTATTTATACTTGGTTTATCCGTTTATTCTTAAAATCTTTTTTCTTTGGTTATAGGATGTACTAGGCAAAATTCTAAAGATGCCTCCACCCAAGATTCCTCCCCCTTGTTTATTCAATCAAACTAATCTAGGGACTGTTGTGAAGGGATCTTCTAGATGTAATCAAAGTTTCAAGTCAGTTTTAAGTCAGACCTTAAAATATGGAGATTACGCAGCTGGGCCTGACTCAATCAAGTGAGCCCTTTAAAAGTAGAGTTTTCTCCAGCTGGTTGCAGGAAGGGAAGTCAGAGAGATTCAAAGTGTGAGAAAGAATCTATTCACCAATGCTTGTTTAAAGATGAAGTGGACGGTAGGGGAGCATGTGTGAAGGAATGTAGGCAGCCTTAAGGTGCTGACAGAGGCCCCTGGCCAACAGCCAGCAAAAAAATGTGGACCTCAGTCCTACAGCTATAGGGAACTGAATTCTGCCAACAACTTGAATGCGCTTGTACACAGATTCTTCCCCAGAGTCTCCAGATAATAGACCGACTTCAATTTTAGACTGTGAGACCTTGTGTCCAGACTTCTGACCAACAGAACTGTGATGGAATAAATGGGTATTGTTTTGAGCTGCCAAATTTGTGGTAATTTGTTATGCAGTACTTATATGCTTAAAAATTTGCTAAGAGGGTAGATCTTATGTTAAGTACCCCTACAACACAAGAAAAAATATTTTTATAAAAGCAATAGAGGGGCCACCCTGGTGGCATAGCAGTTGGGTTTGTGTGCTCCACTTTGGCAGCCTGAGGTTCGCTGGTTTGGATCCTGGGCGCAGACCTAGCACCATTTATCAGGCTATGCTGTGGCAGGTGTCCCACATATAAAATAGAGGAGGATGGGCACAGATGTTAGCTCAGGGCCAATCTTGCTCGGCAAAAAAAGAGGAGGATTGGTGGTGGATGTTAGGTCAGGACTAATCTTCCTTAAAAAAAAAAAAAAGCAATAGAAAATTAATATCCTGGGCCTCCATATTCCTGGCTCACCTCTGAGCTTTATGACCACTCTGTCTCTGGCTCATCTTCTGGATTCTCTTCCTCTGTCCAATTATTGAATTTTAGAGTTTTCCATGTCTTCAATCAATCACTGCTTTTATAATTTTGTTGCCCAGAACAAGACAGTGCATCAGTCTATGCAAAAATCCTCTCGTTCTCTTTTCTTCTTTATTACTTTATGAGGGAATTGACTTCATTGTGTTTTTTTGTGTTGAAATAGCATTTGCAATCTTGAGTATTATCTCACAATTCTTTAAAGAAAAAATTAAGGATAAATGTAAAGAAGACAACCCTATATAAACAAACCATGTTTAAAATTTGACGCTTAAACTTCACTTACAATTTAATTGAATCCATAAGTTTTTAAACTATTCTAGTCTTGTCTGATTTCTTTCTTTTCCAACCCCGTTCTGCCCCTATTGTCTATTTGATAACATGTAGAATTGAATAGTTTTATTAGAACGGTTTGCTGGTTGTGTCAAGCACATGTGTCTCCTCTCCCTAAAGGTAAGGAATTTAGGTTTTCCAAGGTAGAGATTATACTCTATTTTGAACCCCTGCCTCCTCCCCTTCAAAAGACAGCACAATTCTGGGGACCTTATATAGGTTTGATGTAAGTTTTCTGATTACAGAGAAAATGAGAACTAAAAAGGAGGCTTCTGAATTAAAGGAGAGATGGAAATGTGTTTGCAATAGTTCCTACCGCCCTAGTATCTTGAATTTCTCCTTGCTGTCAACATTTTAACTCAGCAATACCAATGCCATGGTGCTACAACAGAGAAAGAGGAGGATCATATTCTATTTGTTTACTTTCCTTACCATAAAATACATAAATCTATGCCCAGCCTCTCCTGTATATATCTAATCTGGCTATTTTCTTTTTGGCCTTATTAAGACACAAGGTTTTCCAAAGCAGAGCCTTTGATTTGTTTTGACAGAGACAGCACAGGGGACGTTTGATAAATGCTAAATAATCAACACCTAAGGATGCCTGCCAGAGCTGGTAGATCATGCCCATTTAACATGCTTTCTCTAATGCCCATCCTCGCCTTGTGCACAGCTGGGATGTAATAAGCTCTTTCTCACGATAGATAAGAATACCCTGAGGGCCATGGGCTGTAGAGACCTAAGGTCATATCTGGCCACTGTGCTTCTCCTTTGTCCTAAATCTGTATTTATTCATGATTAGTTCTGCTTGCTACTACAGTCAGAAAAGCTAAGGAGATCATATGGAAAGCAAAGGAAAAAGATGTGATGGATGTAGAAACAGTAGGATATGATGAATGATCTTGTAGCCTCTCCGGGCAAGAGGTTTCAAAAGAATGCGTATGAAAGAATAGATCTTCCTGTGCTCTGAATGTATTGTCAAGAAATAAACTACTTAAAATGCACCTTTTTAATGTTCTCATTTGTCTTTTCTACATGTCTCAGCACATCTTTTTGCAAAAGCAAAATACCACAGCCTGATTAAATATTAAAAATCCCCACACACAGAGTGTGATAAATGTTATAAGTGAGTGTCATCAAAGGCATTTCATAATATTATACAAGTTAAATGAAAATAAAGGTCAAAAGCTATAGGAATATAGTGATTATTGATAATAAGATAATAATAGTAGGTACTGTTTATTAGACATTTTCCACATGCCAGACACACTGCTAAGCAGTTTATATAAATTAGCTTATTCAGTATTTTTAAAAAGTATGATTATGTAGACAAATGGTGAAATGGAGGAAAGGCTTGTCAAAGGTCATACAGTAACAACAATGTAGAATCAGGATTTTTACCTATTTCTATCTGACTCAAATTCTTAAAATCCTTGATATACTGCCTCTCAAAAAGTTGCCAATGATTTTGAGTGTATTCTTAGAAATTAGAGGGCTTTTGTTGAAGATCTATATTTTATTTGATACTATTTTCCTAGTGTCATCCTAAAATTTACTTTTTCAGAAATGGACATGTGCTTCTGAACCATATCATTATGCATTTACCTCCCATGTCTTATGTCAAATGATGTTAATGGATAAATTTTGAGAGGATAATGTGAGGTATATTTAAGAAAGTAACGTCTTCATCAGGTTAGATTATAAATGAAGCTGACATAGATTAAGGGAATTTGTGAAGAAGGCTTCATTTTTCTAGAAAAAAATATTTTAAAGCACAAGTTGAATGTATGAATCAAATTCAACTTAACTCCAATTTTTAAAATCTATCGATGTTGAAAGCAGCAAGCACAAGGTCATACTTTTTCCTCTCTGTAATTCTGATGGTTTTTCTTTGTCTCTATGTCTAGTGGATTTTGGAGATATGAATCTGTAATTTTCCGAGAGAATAAAAGATTTGTGGAAAGTTCTGAACAAATATCTAGTGTATAATATTAAATGTTGTAACAGCCATCTTCAAAGAGATCTTGGAACAGATAGTGTTAGCTAGCATGGAGAATTTCAGTTTTCTCTGTTGAATGGCTCTTAACAGAAGGTTTGATTGCAAGACAGGAGGCCAGTCCTAGAGAGTTGGGACCTGGAACTAGACGTATTCACTAGAAGAAAAGTTGTTGGTCAGGTGAGGAAGTCCAGCCATTTAGGAAAAGTCAGGTATCTTGAGAGAAACTGACAGGTAACTGGTCAGACTGAGAAGTTACGGTAAAGGTGACATAGCTGGCATACAGGACACAAAAAACAGAGACCTACAGGGAAGTAATATGTTGAGATGTGGTAAGCAGACAGGCTATTACTTGTCAAGAGATGTGAGAAAACAGGAAGCCAGCCCTAAGCCCTGGGGTCTGAAGTTCAGAATCAGGTCTCAAGTGGCAAGGATGGGGGCACAAGAAAAATCAAAATCTCAATCCTGAAGTCATTGATGTGCTGGGTTACTTATCAAGATTAGGACTAATATCAGAGTCTGGATAGGAAACTGAGTCATAAGGTGAGAACTTGACCCCAAGAAAAAGTCAAGTTACTAGAACTGGGACATAAAGTAGAACTACAGGGGCAGCCAGATCAACTGGAGTATTGATCACAATCATGACTTCCCTCTCCAACAAGGCTTGAAATCTTTCTAAAATTGTAACAGAGCCCACATGTTGGCATTAGGGACTATAGGAAGATATTACATGAGACATTTTTTTAAAAGTCTTCTGGGCATAATCAACCTGAGAGATTAGGGTAAGTTTTCCATTTTGGATTGGTATTTAAGGCAACAAGATTATAATTCATTTTGGTGTTAGTTGAGTTTGAGCAATCATGTTCACTATTAGCAACACATACAAGACAGAAGGAAAACATGGATAGAACGAGCTACTGTTAGACAAACCAAATTGGAGAAGCTATAAAGAGGAAAAGTACAAGAAGACCCAAAAGGTCACACTGAAGCACCTTTCAAAAATTATGCTTTAACTCCTAAAACCAGTAGTGATTGGATCAGCCTGATAGTTTGCTGCTCTAAGGAAAACACTTGTTAACTTTGTATTCGAGAACTTGGCTGGGGGAAGGAAGATTTTACTTTTACTTCTGATTTAGTCACTATCTAGATGTGAGAATTCTTTGGGCCTTTGGCTCATTCCTTCCTAAACAAAAAATAAATACAATCTCTTAGAAATACCTGATTAAGTAATTCTCTATTTAAGGAAAATTATTGTGATAATACACACTTGCTAATAGAACTTTGAAAATAGTATGTTAGTAAGAAAGTTAAATGGTCACCTAAAAATCTGATCACATATTTATCTCTCAATCACACCCACACACAAAGCTTATAATCACCATCAGAATAGATGTCTTTGCACATGAAGTCCAGTGATAAATAGCTATAATTTCACAAATATCGCCCCATTCTTCAAACTCTACTAATAATTTCAATTCCTGCTGTGGACTTTAGGTTCTAATTTGTACTTTATATTAAGTATATTAGTCTCTTCCAACAAAAATGAGATAAGCATGTATGTTATAAAGTAAGAGCAATGATATAAATTTGTATGTTATGTAACTTTAATTCACAAACCAATTCATTTAGTTTGATAAGCATAGGTAGATTTTTTTTTTTGACTTCAACCAATACAGATTTTTGTATCCCTTTAAAAAAATCAGTAGTACTTGGGGATTTTGTACAACCGGGAAAAGAAATGCTGACACATCTAGCGTAGAGGATGTGGTGCTGGAATCAAGTTTGCCTACATACATATCACTTTCCTCTTGCCTCTCAGAACCAAAGAATTGTTTCTGCTTGGCCATGTCAGCTTGATTATTTCTCATGCTGGCACCTGGTCTTCTATAGCTTGATGGACTTAACCACCCAAGACAAGGGTACATATTTGTTCTCCAAATGACTTCATGGTAGCCATTTGAAGGCAATCAAGGCCCAGTCCCTGAAGTTCTTGCTTTCTTTAAATAGCTCATGTATATTTTATATACTTCCTTTATTCTTGCTGCCTTCAGGCCCCAAATCAGCTAAATCATGTGTATTTTTAACAAACACACTTCAAACTGGCTTTGCTCAAACCTAAGAGACATGCTCAATAGTCGAATTTTCCAATCTTAAAAAGATCTTAATACCTAACACCTTGACCTTCATCTTTCACAGTTTTAAGATGTTTTGGCATAGAGGGGAAAATGTCTGAATGAATTTTGCAGTTATAATAAGAAAGGGCTCTATGTGAGATAAAAATAAGAAAAACTAACCAGTGTGATATTACATTTTAAAGTGCTATGGAAATGTAAATTATTACGTTTTTTATTATTTTAAGGTCTTGGCATCCTGCAGACGTGGAATCCACAACACAAGGCAGGCCACCTAGATTTACAGAGAAGAGTCCATGCTGATGCTAATGACACTTCTGACAGCCTCCTCATTCAGTTCCTAGACCTCGTTAACTCCAGTGACCTCCACTTTTCTCTTTCTATGCATGATCAAGTTGACACTTCTCTGCTGGAGGAACACCACCTCCAAAGTCTCAGTGAACCTTTCCACCTCTCTATCTTTCACTCTTTTTCAATTTGTTTTTCACTTTCTTTACTCTCTCTAGTCTCTTAATCTTTCAGCATGGTCCTAGAAACACATTCTTTCTGCCTTGTCTGGCCTCCATAACGGACAGTTTCAATGATCTCTTTACTGACATCCTAGATTTGTTCACCTCCTTTACCTGACTTGCCAGTTTCCCTCTAAGTAAGTACAGACTTCTGTTTTCTTCTGGCAGAAAACAAAAGGCTTAACTGCATTCTTAGAGAAAGCAGTTAACCACATGAATGTATTCTATCATAAATTCGTCTTCTCCTACTTCATTGGCTAACAATGACTCCTGGGACTTGCCATTCCCACTCTTTATATGATGTTTAGAACCAGAAAAGCAAACTTTGGGGGAATATAGCAAAACAAAGTGCCAATTTTTAGTACTTTATTAGAGACCTCTGGAGGAATCAAAGAGATTGAAAAGCTTTATTCAAAACGTGAGATTCAGATTGGTAGCAACAGTGTAATCATATTCTTACTAATCACAGAATGTTGGATTGGAAAATCAGTGCTCATTCATGTAATTTTTATTTATTACTAAGCGTTATATGGGTTGGTTAAATATGTTCACTCTACTAGTCATTTAAAATAATCCTTTTCTATTTACACTTCATCTTTTTATTTTTATTTAATATCTCCAATGAATTTCTTCAAAAGATCCCAGCAGCTGACTTCTGCTCAATCAGAGACAGAGTTCACCTTTCTGCACCTGTGCGGTTACATTAATACAGAGAAGAAGCTCTATGTTCAAATTTACCGTTCTTAGAACAATTCCAGAAATCTCCTTGACTTTTCAGACCATGGGCCATGTCAATTTGTATTATGGGTACTTGACTGATTAAACCTGGTATAGGTGTGTCCTACTGGATTGAGATTTCTGTTAAACCAGTCTTGTAGAATCTCTCCCCTACTAACTTCTCACAGCAGATTTTGTCGCATCCTAACTCACAGGGCTTGTAAACTTCTCATTTAGTCATTACCATATAGACTAAGTTAAGTGCACGGGTCCTCAAGTTCGACGGTGTGTGTTTAAATTCAAGTTCAGCCACTTATTAAGCTATGTGCCATTAGTGAATTAATGTATCTCTCTGAGTTCACTGTGATCATCTGTAAAAGGGGAGTACCAATAACACTACCTCTCTGGTTGTTGTGAGATGAGGTCATTCAGGTAAATGTCTTAACCTGATGCCTAATACGCGGCAAGCTCTCACTAAGTATAAGCTACTTTTATTAGTGGATGCAAGTAGTAATGCTATAAAAGCTTTCAACAAGTACAAGTATTTTTTATATAAAGAGCTGCCATTAAGGCTGCTCTAATTTTTTTAGATTATCTTTACCTATAGGTTTCTTACAGATTCAAATCTACAGTGGAAATAACTTTTTTTTCTAGTTTTGAAAAGAAGCTTTTAAACCAGTCCCTTGGAAGTCTCCTGTGTGATCCACCTTAGTGAAACATACCTTCAAGCGCCTCCTCTCCAGGAGTTGTCTCCAGGCAACAACAGCATAACACATAAAATATGTAAACAAATGAGTAACCTTATTTGCTAAAATTTAATCTGTCAATCACGTTGCATTACTGTTCTTCGTCAAGTTCTCCCTCCCTCAGGTAACATACCTCATTATCAGGAAAAGGAAGTTCCTTAACACATTATTTTGATAGCATAATTTACTCAGATGATCGTCATTACGATTCGTTTAGAGTCTGCTGTTCTGAAAGGAAGAATAGCTGGCCTACATTCTTCCTCATAGCTTACTAAAAATTGCTGCATTCCCATTTGTTAAAGTTTGTTGAATGACTGTGTAGCATACCTCTTTATAAAGTGGAGAGTGACAAATGAAAATAGGCCCTAGCTATACTCTTAATTTAATTGGCTATTAAAATAACCTCATATTGGACCTGGATTTTACTCTTAGAAAATTGTCAAAATGCTAATTTATTTGGTTTAACTGAAACAAGTACATGTCTTATTTAACTTTCATGCCCCAGCATAAACTCATTTATTAAGAATAAATGCTTGTTGAATCAAATTAAGCAGCCAAACAGCAGACAAATGAAAGTTGTGGTTAATAAGATGTGCCAGAACGAAGTACTGTTCTTGTTGAGGAAGTTATTTTAATCACCTTGTTATTTTCTAGCATAATATAATCATTTCTTAAAATGATAGGATATTTTTCATATTGAGAAAATAATAGTTTTGCATTTTGTTGATATCTGCTTGGGAATAAAACAGACACCTTATCAAATTCATTGAAGGTGTCACAAGTATTGATACCGGAGAGTAGTTGTGGGAACACATTCAAATTAAAACATCTGCAAGAGTTCTTGTTTAGATATTGCGTCATGCTGACTATTGTTTGGGAATAACGCATTTCAATTTATAGAATTGTACCATGTATTTTAAGACTGGAGAGAAACTTGACAGGTCCTCGACTGAAACTGAAGAGGAATGCATTGCAATAGGGTACTCATCCAAAATTGAATAATGATATAATGCTGATGATCTCTATTGGAGGAAAAAGAAGTGTCAGATGTTGCACATTAAGTACATTACTCATTATATATTTAAGAGTCCTGGACTTTATAAATAAAATGCTTTGTAGCATATATGCCTTATTTTTTTCTCATAGTTAAATGTCTGAATTTTGTGGAATTTCAGCATGCTTCAGTGAGAGGAACAGCCATCTTATTCCCAAAAAATGCAGGCACAGACTGCTTTTGACAAAAAGGTGTATTACTGACCAAAATTCAGCAGTCTAGTTTGGAAAATCAAAATGAAGAATTCTGCTTCTGTTGAGATGACCCGTAGGTAGAAGGAGGCAAAGAATATAAAGCTACTTAGCAGCCTTGAATTTTCTTTCGATGTTATATATTGGAGAAATATCAACGCTATCATTCCCAGAAGCCATTCATTTAGAAATGGAAATTAGAATATGATGGAAAAATACAGCGCTGGGAGTTATCCATCAGGAAGCAAAATGAATGTATGTGACATCTACCCACTCTCATGGTGAGGGCCCTGCATTATACTTACTGTCCTAAAACTTACTGTGCTGGAATCTTCACAGCAAAGCTTCCAGTTTCTCCTATTGACTTCTTAGTGAAAGTGAGTGAGGTTTAGCTACCAGTATGTGCTTCTGGAATAACACATGATAATATCTTTTATTGTTGTCTCCAAAGCTATTTTCTTCGGAATACTGTTCTTGAGATTTGGTAGAAAAAGGATCTCAGGATCAGAATGTTTGGGAAACGCTGAATATTTTACCTCTATTATAACTTCACAATGTATACTTTTTACATTAAAGACAAAACTTCTAGAGTAAACAGAAACTGAAAAACAAAAAATCCTGCTAAATCAATTAACACAGACATTATGTATATATTATCTATCTATCTATGAATCCATTTTTCACTGAACATCTGCTAATATTTTATAACGCTGGCTGATACAGGACACAGTCTTGAAAAGGCTGGTTAAGGAATTAAAAACTTGTAAAGTATGAAGGAAATACTTTCAGGTGAGAAGAGGTGCCTGCACTAGCAGCCTTCACTCTCTGTATTTCCATCCAGGCAATTGTTTTTATTCTATCCCTTCCACCCTCTCATCCTTTTTCTTTTCAGCAGACTCTGCACTAGCGATAAAGAGAAAAATGTCATTTACTACCCTAGAGGAGCTATTTACTCTACTGTAAATAATTACAGTGGAGCCTGGTAAAGATGTGGTGATAATAAGAAGACATATTAGCCTAGGGTCTCTGGGTAGCAAACAACAAAAACTAGATCAAAGTTGGATATATGAAACCCAAGGGCAGAAAACCATCAGGCTCAGGAAAGGTCTAGAAAGCAGTTATATCATTTCCACTAATGCAATCACTGAACTGCTTTTCTACAAAGGGTGTCTTCTAAAGCCAACATTCAGAATCTAGAGATTCAGAACGAACTTTGCTGCTGGTTGGAATGAGTATGTATCATAAATATATGTACATACATATACACATATGTATACATACATGCATATGATACAAATGAAAGAACACACACATAAGTAGACTTTTCATAACTGCAACATGCATGCCAGGTATTGGTGACCACAGGAAGTCAGCCCCATGTTTGTGGGGAAGCCAGCCCTACACCAGTTGCCTTATCACTGCAGCCCAGGGGGAACCTGTCAAAGAGGTACTCTACCATTTAGACTTCCAACGCCCACATCTTGCTATCCAGACTTAACCATTAGTATTTGCATAATTTAATGAACATAAACATTTCAGATAAAGCTGAAGACCCCCTTTATTTTAATCCCTGCCCAACCCCATTCTCTTCATTTCTTCTCCAGAGGCAACTGTGATCATGGTTTTCAGGCCATGTTTCTATACTTTTACTATTCACATACACCTACATTCACCAGTGACCGACATCAGCCCAGCCCAGCCCAGCCCACCCCACCCCCATATACCCACTTTGTTTATGAGTGGAAGATTAGTTTTGTGTTTTCCAGGGTCCCATGGAATACCTTCTCCCTCCATCCACGGAGATCCCGAGCTGCATGTGGATGGGACATAGGTGGGTGAAGAGATCCTGGATACCCGACTTAAAACTTAAAAGGTGAGATTTGCACACGTGAATCAAGGACAGACCTTTATTTATTTAGGAACCAAATAACTTTATTGGAATAAAATTGAAAGACAAAAACCTTAAGTGAACGTTTTGCAGGAACAGCATTGCAATATGCACGCTCAGTACGGTGACCAGGGGAAGTCACCCTGTGGCTCTGGGGAAAGCAGTCCAAACTCAGTTCTTACTGCCGTCCCCCAGGGTGAGCTTGTCGAAGAGGTACTCTGCCAGGCCGTCTGCTGGGGCCCCCATCTTGTGCAGGTTGTCGAGATGGTCCCCCAACTCTTTCATGGACTTGACTTGCTCTTGCAGGAGGTGACTCTCCAGGAAGTCGCACAGATGGGGATCCGCCTTGTCGGTGGCCAGCTGGTGCAGATCGAGCAGGCTCTGGGTCACGCACTTCTCTAGGTGGAGCGCACACTCCATGGCCTTCAGGCCGCTCTCCCAGTTGTGGCGGTCTGGCTTCTTGATGTCGCCAAGGCGGAGGCGGCCTCCGCGTTGGGTCTGCAGCTGCATCAGCCTCTCGGCGTGCTCCCCCTTCTGGCGCGACTGCTGCAGGAACAGCTGGAAGAAGTGCTTCAGGGCCACGTCGGCCCTGTCGAAGTAGTAGGCCATCGACAAGTACACGTAGGAGGCGTAGAACTCCAGGCAGATCTGGCCGTTGATGGCGGCCTCGCAGTCGGGGTGGTAGTTCTGGAGCACCTGCGAGGGCTGCGCGGTCGCCATGGCTGGAGGCGCGAAGGCGAAGGCGACCTCAGGTTGTTACCAGAGTGGGTGATGAAGGCGCCGCTCTGGCTCAGCGGCAGCACTGGCTCGCGACCAAAATGGCGTCACACCAAAGTGCGAGCGTTGGTTACGTTGGGGGGGTGGGGCGGGGGGTATCCGTTACGTTCCAGGGGGATCCGCTACGTTGCTTTACATTACGTTCCGGTGGGCGGGGGAGGAGGCAGCGGCGCGAGTGCAGTGTTCCGGGTTCCATCAGGGCCTGGCTGAGGCAGGGCTGCTGTGTGCTAAGCGTCTGGGCTATGTAATGTTTTAGAATGTTATTCATGAGTATAGATGCAACCATTTTGAGTTAATCACTTGCATGATTTCTTTGAGCAGTTTATTTGAATATTGTCCTACTGTGGTTGTTTCATTAAATATAGTGCTTTTGGGGTCTTATTAGTTATGTTTAATATCGCACAGTTTTATTTGAATGTTAGATAAATCAGTGACTTCAACATCCATACTGATGACACTTCTGATAGCCTCCTCACTCGGTTCCTAGACTTAGTAACTCCAGTGACCTCCGCTTTTCTCTTTCTAGTCATGGTCTAGTTCACGCTGCTCTGACAGGAGAGCACCACCTCTAGAGCCTCAGTGAATCTTTCCACCTCTCCATCTTTCACTCTTTTTGAGCTTGTTCTTCACTCCCTTTATTCTCTCATCTCTTAATCTTTCAGCACAGTCCTAGAAGCACATTCCTTCTGCCCTGTCTGGAGCCCGGTAGGACAGATTCAATGATCTCATCACTAATGTCCTAGATTTGCTCTCCCCCTTCACCTGGCTTGTCAATTTCCTTCCTCTTGGCTAAGTACAGACTTCTCTTTTCTCTGGCAGAAAACAAAAGGTTTAGGTGCATTCTTAGAGAAAGCACTTACCCACGGGGTTGTATTCATTCCCTCCAACCTCATTTGTTCTTTCACTGACACTCAACAAGTCTCTTTTTTAAGCCCAATTATGTTCTATGTAATGAGCCACCGTGGTAGGGAATACCACTGATCTCAAATGGCCTTTCATTCATTCATTAATTCATTCAACAAATACTTATTGATTACCTAATATGGCCCAGGCACTAGTCTAGGATTTGGGCATATAGTAGTAACAAAGAGAAACAAAGTCTCTGTTCCCTTGGGGGTTGTATTCTAGTGGAGAAGCAGACCAAAACAAAACAAAACAGAATAAAAAACTACCATTTTCTCCCCTTATTGTCTCAAGTAAATACATACAAGATATTACACTTGTGCATGGAAATAAAAAAGACAAAATATATTCTTAGAATTCAAGGATATTATAGTGGAAGACATAAGACCAACCTAGGTATTTATAATTAATTTATTTGTGCATTAATTCAACAACCACTTATATACTCCAAATATGTGTCAGATGCTGTGTTTGATTCTGGAGATGCGCAGAAGAATCAAATGAGGTCTCTGTTCTCAAGGTACAAGATAGAGTGACAGAATATTATAAGTACTCTCAGGTAAAGTTAGGATAAGAAGCCTATTTTCACGTAAAGGGTTAATCCCATGGCTTTGATTAATGCACCTTTTTTGGTCTCTTTATTTCTCTTTTGAAAGCTTATGCTATTTTATGATCAGAGTTTATGAAGAAAGCAAAGGATCACATATCAAATATCACGATGTAAGCTTATGTAAACAGTTTTAGAGGCGTTTAATTGTTGATTCTGTAAGGAAATAGAATAATAACAATGTCTATTTGATAATTGATTTTAGTAATAGAATCACACACTAGAGATGGAAAAGAACTATGTGATCAATTTCTCAATGAGATAAAATTGTATTCTATATTTGCTTACACCAGTGTTTAGTCTTAATATAATTGTAGACTTTCAAAATTTCCTTGGGAGACTCCATTTTAGACTTCACTGTAAGAATCTATTTAAGTAGAAGAGGTCTTGATTTTGTAGAACGTTTTCTCATTATGTCCCAAGATTATTTAATAATTAATTTATCCCTACAATTTTACTCTTCAAATACTTAAAATAATAATACTATTGAATGGTTGTGGATATACTAAGGGGTTTGTCTAGCCCCACGCCCAGTTGGGTGAGCAGTGTGGGACAGGTGTGGAGAGACCACAGAAAAGACCCAGAGACAGTCAACAAGGTGTATAGGTTTATTGGGAGTTACTTACAGGGAATGTGCAGTGGTGGCCAGCTGGATGGAAGTGTGCACCCGCGATCACGAGTAGGGAGGGGGTTGCTTATATAGGCAGGAGCACAAAGGCTATATGCTTGCCCAGAGGGGCTGTCCCTGGTTTGGCCAGCGTTCCCAGGAACAATAGCTCACGTGGAGGGGCTCTGTGTTCCTTTAAGACCTGATGTTCTTTGAGTGAGATAAGATCTGGGCTGGCCAGGCCCTGGATCTTTACAAATTCCAGCAGCTGGGCATCGTGCCCAGAAGAGGGCCAGAAGGATACATGGTTGCAATGGGCTTACGGGCTCTTGCTGAGCAAGCAAGGCCCAGGCCCTACGGGGTGATAATGGTGTTTCTCAGATACTTCATCCTTCATCATTACTTCCCAGGGAAGAAGGTAACGGTAAAATATTTATTATAAGTGAGAGAAACCTGAGCTTTAAAAACTAACTTTTCTAAGGGAAATCAAGAAACAAGCATAGGCTGGGACCTTAAATTTCCATGAAGGAAATATACATATGTATAGACAAGAGCATTCCATCCAGTTTTTCTTTAACGAGAAATATAAAACTAAATACCAACATAGAATGACAAAACTTTAGAGCAGATCATGTTTTTTAAAAATATGAATATAGGACTATAAGATAAAGGTTTCTTTGAAATGTTTGTAGTCACTGTTTGTATTGTATTAGTGTTAGTCATGATTCTCCAGAGTAACAGAACCAGCAGGAGATATATATATGGAATTGGCTCACGTGATTACGGAAGCCGACAAGTCCCAAAACCTGTAGGTAGCAAACTTGAGACCCAGGAGAGCCGATGGTGTAGATCCAGCCCAAAGGCCAGCAGGCTGAGGACCCAGGAAGTTCAAGTTGAAGGCAGGAAAAAAACAACATGCCAGCTTGAAGGCAGTCCAACGGGAGGAGTTCCCTCTTACTCAGAGGAGGGTCAGCATTTTTGTTCTATTCAGGCCTTCAATTGATTGTATGACGCTCACCCACATTCAGGAGGGCAAACTGCTTTACTCAGTCTACTGTTTCAAATGTTAATCTCGTGGAAAACCACCCTCACAGGCACACACGGAGTATTTGACTAAATATCTGGCTACCCCATGGCCCAGTCAAGTTGACATATAAAATTAACCATCACAGTATTATTTATAATAAATGCAGAGTCATGAAATAAAGATTCTAGTGAAATAATGTGCGAAAACTCTTTTGACTTTCAGTTCCCTTCATCATTTAAACCTGTTACAGAACTAGTAGTTACACAACTGTTATTAGGCAATAAATTCTGACTCAGTGTCAGTGATTAGCTCTCATTCATTCATTCAGTGCATTTCTACTGAGCACCTATTATATGTTAGGTATTTTTATAGGTACTAAACACAAAAGCTTGTGCTATAAACTCCTCATATTTGCATTTTTTGCAGCTGAGTGCTATTCAATGTTCCATATAATCCCATCTTTAAAAATTAGTGCATGCACTAGGCTTGATGATGTATTCATAAGGCAGTGGACCATGAGTAGCGGCAGTTGGTGGCTTATCTCACTCTTCATATATGTATGTGTGTGTGTGCATGCGTATGTATAAACCAATCATTTAATGAGGGGTCGTGAAAAGTGATATATCAATCCAAAATCATTATTATCTATCAAGTCAAAATCAATATTATCTGTCTTTGAGCTATTCACTCTACATTATCTCGTTACAGATACCCTCTGAGTTACCTTTTATTATTATCACCTGTATTTTACAGATAAAGAAATTGTAAATTAGAGAGGATGTAACATGCTCAAGTACACGTCTTGTAAAGCAGAGAGTGACACTCTGAACTGGATTCCTCTCTAGATAGTTCGGAAAATTTCCCTGGACCATGAGCTCCTTTAGGACAAAGACTGTTTAACTTGATGCTAAATTTCACATAATAGGGGCTCAAAAATATGAATTAAAGTAATGAGTGGCCTATTAAAAGTTTTAGTCTCATTATTTCTCCAAATTAAAGCAATGAGAGAGAGTAGATGTTGAATATATATTTAAACTGTGTTTCCTTTAGAAGGAAAAATAATCAAAGACACTCAATTGTGACAAATTACTATTATAATTTTACTCTAATATGCATAAACATAAAACGAGATATAAAAATCTGTAAACTTAAAGGTATGCGTTTATAACTGTGAAACTAACAATTTATAAGTATATGCAGATACAACTATAAAACTAATAAAATTAAAATTAAGAAATTCCAATTAGGCATCAGATTACGCTTTTTGCCTTAAACACAATTACTTCTCGCTGAGAATAGATCTAGTTGCCAAGATGCAAGTTTTCTTTTGAGTGTGCCGTGCTCAATATACATTCTTCTTGACTGAAATGATTGACACGCTTTAGCTCATATGATGATTCACATGAAGAGGGTTCATAGGGAAGAGGCTGTTGAAACTGCTTTCAGGTAGTGGAAGCCATCACTTAAATACTGTCTATCTGTGTTCTTTTTTATTGACTTGTGAAATGTCAAGTGATACTTTATTCTGATGCTGTTTGTTGATTTCGTGAAGTATCACTAAAAGTCTCAATACTTTCAATAAGTGAAGGGCTGATGTTTCATTCTATTAAACTATTTTTCGTTTTCCAATCATTGCTTTGAAAGGAAATTTTAGTCTTTACAACTAGTAAAATAAATCAATAGGACCATAAGGGTAGACATGGGACAATTGTCACTTTTACACCAGAGCATGCCAAACTAGCAGCAATCACACTCAGCATGATTCAAAACATGCATGCAAATGTGGATCATGTATCTGTGTGGTTGTATTGAGCTATAAAGAGATCAAGATAATCCTGAAAATGCTTCCGGTAATTTTTCATTTAGATGTAAACACAACAACAGATCCATGGAATTCACAGATACAGATAGAGAACATTGAGTTAGAATGGCATGGACACACCATATATCTAATCAATAACTATTTAGGACATAATGCATGTCCAGCTTTGTGCTGAATGATTGCAACAGACATTGACTTTAATCTCATGGGCCCAAGAGTCTGTTTAGGTTCACTTTGTTCACTGACCGAATGCTTATATGACCAATGAAAAATTAGTTGCTAATGAGTTGCTAATAGAATATATATTAATATCTTTACTTTGAAATATTCATATGTATTCAATGATGTTTTGTTTGAAATCTTTACTTCTGTTGTCACAGATAAGAAATTGCTACAGAAGTTCTCATACCTTTTCCTACATAGCAATTATGTTTAGGGAAAATATATTTGGCAGAATTGTGTTAGTTAACCTAAAGATCTGGAATGTCTTGGTTGAAGCTGTAGATATTTTGTTTCACTAAAATCAAGTGTAAGTTTTTCAAACGAAGTTAGAAAAACATAATCCTTGCAAAATTTTCCTATGATTCTATACTTTACTATAATATTAACCCAGAGTGTTAATAGAATAAGCTTATATTTAATGTGACCATTACTCTTCATAATTTGACAGGAGTAATTAATTTTCTCTCATTTTTTGATTTTCTCCACTTTCCTTCTACACTCTCAATGGCTTATTTGCTGGTTTCCTTTTCCATAAACATATGATAATTATCTCATCCAGCCAACGTCAAAACTCAGTGAAAAACACAACTTATAAAAGTGAAAGTAAAGTGTTTCCTGTGTATTATTCACGTTTATTACCCTCCCTGTGAACTTTTCATTCTTCAATTCTTGCTCATAAATGAAAAATAAACAATGCCCTTTTGAGTTATTTTCTTGAAGGCTTTTACCATTTTCCAAAAACATCTCTGAATGTTTAAGGTCAGTTAAACCTATTGAGAGAATTTCAAATTTCTAGGGAATATCTGATATTTAGGAGCTTTTTGCCAAAATTATTTTAAGCCTCATTTATTTCAATGTGAATCAATGGATTGGGATATGTTCTTTCGGTAGAAAGATTATTAACATTTTGCTTTTGCTTATGCATATGGTGCTCTTAAGTTCTGATTTCTTACATGGCAAACAACCTATGAGGAAAAACTCATTAATAATCTGCCAAATGCTGTTGGCTGTATGACTCCATTCTCCATTAGTAATGTTATCCCTTGA
This sequence comes from Equus asinus, assembly GCF_041296235.1. Classification (NCBI taxonomy): domain Eukaryota; kingdom Metazoa; phylum Chordata; class Mammalia; order Perissodactyla; family Equidae; genus Equus; species Equus asinus. The sequence goes on along the minus strand of NC_091820.1, from coordinate 28,274,735 downwards.
TTTTCTGCTGGCAGAAAATTGCTGATTCTTCGAAACCTTTGGCAGTAATATGCATTTATACAGCATATATATATTGGAAGAGGAATTGAGGGCAAAGACAAAACCTAGCATTCCTTTACAGGACATGAATTGAAGATGTGTTGTGGAGTAACTGGTGGATTTGATGAGGCCAAAAAGGCATCCCGTTAGAAAGGGAAGAGGCAGTAGAAACTGGAAATTGAGGGGAAGAGAACTACTGGAAAGAATTCTTGAAGGATAACACTCGTCCCTTTGATTGTCTATGTGCTAAAGTCCCTGGCCTGGAGTAGAAGGGGAGAGCTGTGCCAAGAGCATCTTCTGGTGGCAGGGACTATCATTTTCTAGTACATGCAGCTACTGAAACATTGCTTATCATTCCTAAGATCTTAACTGTCAAGGACTAAAAATAGTAATGGTAACTGGAAATGTCAGTTTCATCTCCAAAACAATCTACTTACAATTGCTTCCCTATTTCACCCAATCTCTATGAATTATCGATGCTTTTATTCCCCCCTAAATCATCACTTTGGTCCTTAATCAAATGTATTCCTCAATTTTTCTGCAGAGAAATGCATTTTTTTCTATGTGGCCCTTCCCCCTTTTTCTTTTTTATTTTCCACATTAATAATCTCTAATATTTAGAAAAAAGATAATAGCGTATAAATGAATCAAGGTGCAGAATTCCTCAAATTATAAAAATCAATTCCTAGATCATTTTGGATTGATAAATATATTTATCACATCAATGTATTTCAGTTAATCAGTTTGTGTATAGAGATTGCAGCTACAGGATGAAAAATCTTATTCAGTTTTTACAAATGTAGGAGGGGGAAATGGAAATAGGAATAATAGATTTTTTGCAGAACCAAGCACTTCCTTTTCTCCAGAGACACTGTTTTATAAACCATGGTGGCGATTTTCCTAGCCACGCTATTAAATATATTTGGTTGGGTTATATTCTGAATTAAAGCAGGTCATTGGAGTAAGTGTCTGTATGGGACACCTGGTTTTATAAAACTACTTCATAGCTGGATGATGTAGAGCATCCTCAGATTATCCTGTTGCAAAGGAGAGCTGTTGGGTCAGATGAACATGAGAAAACAGGTAATATAATATTAGAACTCTTTTTATAAAATAACATCTTAATTCACATTTTGTGATAGCTTCAATAGCATCTTAAAAAACCATAGGTGTACTTGAGTATTGAATGCATACATTCGTATGTACATATTAGGCTTTGATAGCTAATGTTAATGTCAGCAAAAATTTGGACCTTAATGTGGATTGTGGTATGAATACAGATATGTATAGATATATAAAATAAATTATTCTAAAGAGATATGATTATTAACATAGAACAATAGCCTATATTTCATAATCAGGATTAGAGTGGTAAGATTTATAAACAAGAATAATATTGCATATTTTTGCCTGCTCTTCCAATGTCAGACATTAGCCAGGTAAAGTGGACATTAGCGGAAACACGCATCTTAGCTGATTATATGTGTACATATTCTATGAAATTTTGATTTTTTGAGTGTTGCATTAGAAGTCATGGAGTAAGATTAAGCCAGTGCTAATGGAGAACTGAGATTATTGATTATTCTGTATTTTTCATATCCATAATATGAAATGATTCTGGAAATTTTTGCTAGCTACTAGAAAATAAGCTAAGATTTATGATAGCGCTTAGAATGCATCTACCAAAGTTCCATCAATAGGAAAGTCAGGTCAGCCTTCTTTTAATGAAATCAGCAGACATAATGTAGTGACATTTACATGTCCTCAGACAAAGTTTTATTACTTTAGCAATGCAATAAATGGCCAAGATTTTAGCCATTCGCAAGGTCTTTTAATGATATACCAGAGAATTTCATGAGTACCTGGTATGAACCACCTTATAAAATAGAGCTGCCTCTGCTTGATTATTTCTTCAATGTTATAATCTAGCTATGTTAGTGAATTAGAGCTGTGGATCAGAAGATAAAACATGCATACGCTGAAACAGGAACACACCTCATTTTTTTTTTCTAGAATTCATCTATATAAGAAAATAGAATGAGCCTTCCAGAAATATGAAAAAAAAATTAGCCTGATAGTGTTCATTCTTATCTTTTTGGGAATTTGAGTAAGTCATTTGTTCTCATTTAGCCTCAAGTTGTTTATTGAAAAACGTGGTTTTGGACTATATCCTGTTGGATATACTGTGGTCAAATGATTTTATGCCCAGCGATTTTGACCCTTGGCTGTGAATCAAAACCAACCGAGGGAATTCTGATTCAGCAGGTTGGGGATAGAACCCTGGCGTAAGTACTTTTAAGAAGTGCCACAAGTGATTCTGATACTCAGCCAGGATATTAAATACTGATTCTATGCTATTTGGTGCAAAGAACAAAATGGGAAAATCTAAGTCTAGATATTGCTTATAACTTATCTAAATTTCGTACCTTGCTAAGAAAAAATATCAGTGGGTGTATCAGTGGTAAAATAGCTGCAGTATATTTCATCATATGAAAAGATGGTTACAGTGTTACTGGTAGAAAAATGATCAGAATGGACAGTGTATTAGGGTTCTCCAGAGAAATAGACCTAATAGCATATTTCTATTCTATTCTATATAATAGGATATATATCATATATAATAGGATATATGCTACAAATATATATATATATATATATACATATTTAAAGAGAGAGAGAGAATGAGAGATTTATTTGAAGAAACTGGCTTAGGCAATTGTGGGGGCTGGCAAGTGAGAAATCTGCAGGGCATGTCAGCAGGTTGGAAATTCAGGCAAAAGTTCATGTCGCAGTCTTGAGTCCAAAGGCTAGAAACTCAGAGAGAATTTCTATATTGCAGTCTGGAGGCGTAGTTCTTTCTTCTTTGGAATACTGCAGTCTTTGCTTTTAGTGCCTTCAACTGTTTGGATGATGCTCACCCATACTATGGAGGGATAATCTGCTTTACTCAAAGTCTACTGATTTAAATGTTAATCACATCTGAAAAATACCTTTACAGCAACTTCTAGACGGAACAACCAGGCACCAAAGCCTAGCCAAGTTTACACATAAAATTAACCATCACAGATGGTAAACATTAGTGAGGGCTGAAGCAGGGAGAAGAGTGCCAAAGTGGGTTCAATCAGGGCGAATGTGATTGGATTTCCGAGGGGCTAGCAGATGCTGTGTGTGGTTGGGGGAGGCTGCAAGGTTGCAAACCACCTGAGTCTGTTGGAGCATGAAAGTAGTGTCCTGAGCCAGTGTTAAGTCTGCAGTAAACGTGGTAGGCATCTGAGGGTAGGCGGAGGCACACAGGATGTCAGAATTGGGACCAATTAGGCTTCATTTAAACCAGTGAGTTTCATCACATTGATTTTCATATTTATTCTCATTCCCTTGTTTACCTGTTCATTATACGCTGCTCCAGTCAGAGCCTTTCAACTTGCTTAAACATTTGTTAATTGGCTTGCTGGTGTTACTTTTCAGTGGCAGCACTGCACTATTCATTTTTGGAGTAACACTTCATACTAAGGCAGTTGTTGCCTGTTGATTGAACAGGCCAGTCGTTAATTTCTCTGCACTCTATAGTGGTGTCAGTTTTCTTCAACCCAGGAAGGGTTGTTTGCATAAGCAAGTTGCTTCCATGTCTAGTACTTCTACGGCTGCTGGGACACTTGGAAAACTTTGTATCTTCTTAGCTCTTCTATCATGACTCCATTACCCTGTGGGCCTAACAGTTATATACATATTACCTAAGTGAATTATTTTGTCCACAGGCTCCTCTACCTGATGTTTCCTTTCCCATCTTGCATATGCTGAATTTTAACTTTCTCCAAATTTGGTTAACTTGGTTAATACCATTACTATTGTGCTTTTTAAGGCCTTTGAAAATCTTTTGGGCCTATGAAAGGCACAAGGCTCTAGAAAAGTAACTCTCAGATTTTGCTGTGCATAAGAATCATCTAAAAACTGTAAAATGCAGATTCTTGGCTCCATTTCTAGAAGCTTCTGATAAAGTATATATGGGGAGAGGGGCTCCACAAATCTGCATTTTAAAGGAGCTAGTTTCTTTCTCTCTAGTATCCTTAATAGCTATTCTATGTTGATCCAGCACAATGCAATATATACTTCAAAAAAAGCACTTGTTAAGTTCGCACATTCCACTTCGGCGGCCCGGGGTTTGCCGGTTCGGATCCTGAGTGAGGACATGGCACCGCTTGGCAAAAGCCATGCTGTGGTAGGCATCCCACATACGAAAAGTAGAGGAAGATGGGCACAGATGTTAGCTCAGGGCCAGTCTTCCTCAGCAAAAAGAGGAGGATTGGCAGCCGTTAGCTCAGGGCTAATCTTCCTCAAAAAAAAAAAACCTTAACCTTTTATTTTGGAATAATTTTAGATTTACGAAACAGTTAGAAAGATAGTACGGAAAGTTCCCATGTACCCTTCACCCATCTTCCCCTAATGTTAATATCTTACATAGTACATATGTTAAAACTAAAAAAATAACATTGGTATATTACTTTTAACTAAACTCCAGACTTTATTTAAATTTGTAGATTCTTTTACAATAATGTGCTTTCTCTGTTCCAGGATCCAATCCAGTATATCATATTGAATTTAGTTGCCACCTCTTTTTGGTCTTCTAAGGTCTTTCACAGGTTCTCAACCTTTCCTTGTTTCCAATGACCTTTACAGTTTTTGAGCAGTACTGGCCAGGTATTGGTAGAATGTCCCTGAATTTGGGTTTGTTAGATGTTTTTCTCACGGTTAGACCAGAGTTCTGGGTTTTAGGGAAGAACGCCATAGAAATGAAATGTCTTTCTCATCACATTGTATCCGGGCAGCGGGAGAGACCTGATACCAACATGACTTATAACTGGTGGTGTCAACCTTGTTCAGTTGGTTAAGGTGAAGTCTGCCAGATTTTTTCACTGAAAGTTACTATTGTTCCTTTTCCGTAATCTCTTTTGGAATCCAGCCACACTCCAAGGAGGATGCTTAAGCTCTGCCTCCTGGAGGGAGGAGTAGCTACATATATTACTTGAAATTCTTTGTAAGAAAGATTTGTACCTCCCTCCCTATTTATTTATGTATTTAATTATGTCAATATAGACTCACGAATGTTTCTTTTATATTACACTGTAATTTTAAAGTTTAATTAATTTTGTTGCTCCAATTGCTCCAGCTTAGGCCATCAGGTACTCCTTCTGTTTGGCTCCTTCGTCCCTTTGATCTGCCTCCATCCTTTTGTTTTTTGAGCACTTTCATATTTTCTGGCACTACATAATGCTCTAGGCTCATTTTGTATTTTCATTGCCCCAGCCCTATAATTAGTCATTTCTCCAAGGATGTCTGATTTTTGTTTTGTTTTTGTTATTTAGGAGAATGATATTTAGAAACGAAGGTCTGGATGCTGCATCTGTTTGTTGCTACTTGGGTGTCATTGTTCCTAGTCTCTCAGCAGACAGAGCTGTGAAATACGTACATGTATACTAACCAATATATACACACATATCTATAATTATTTCTATAAGTATCTGTCTCTATTAATAGTAAACTAAACATGAGTTCACACTAATGTCTAAGTACAAGTTTGTTTATCCATTCACCTGTTGAAGGACAATTCGATTATTCCAGTTTGGGACAATTATGATTAAAGCTGCTATATATATCTGTGTGTAGGTTTTTGTGTGAACATAGGTTTTCAATTAACTGGAGAATATGATTGCTGGATCCTATGGTAAGACTATGCTTAGCTCTACAGGAAACTGCCAAACGGTCTTCCCAAGGAGCTGTATCATTTTACATTACCCCTAGCAATGAATGAGTTCCCGCTGCACTAAATCTTTATCAGCATTTGGTATTGTCAGTTTTTGGATTTTAGCTCTTCTAATAGGTGTGTAGTGATGTGTCGTGATTTATTTGTATTTTCCTAATGACAAATGATATTGAGCATCTTTTCATATGTTTATTTGACATATGGTAAAAAATCTTCTTTGGTAAAAAAATATGTTTTTTCTTTCTTCTTATGGATTATGTATGTGTGTATATATATATATTTTTAATTAGGTTGTTTGTTTTCTTATTGTTGAGTTTTAACAGTTCTTTTTATAGCCTAGATGAGTCTTTATACAGCATACTCTATTGAAAAGTGAAAAAAATGAGGTGGATACAAGGTACAAGAAAAAGTTTTAATGAATAGTCATATGAAAAATTTTGAAGATGCTCAGTTGAATTTTAGGATATTTTAAGCAAGTGAATGCTCATATTAGCTTGCTAGTTACAGTATTGTTAAAGGGAATGGTTGAAGCTTTGACTCTTGAATTTAATACAAGTTCCATAGAATTTTTCCAAATAAGGGAGTTAGAAATATACCCGTATCAAAATTCTGTCTTACTCCTTTAACATCATGGAATCTTAAGTACCTTGAGGCTTTAAAGCACATTCTTACAATCAATGAATGAAAATGTTTGTGAGATATAAGAGGGTCTCTATTATTTTTACTTCCCCTTTATGCATGGAATATAGGTTCTATTTTCTGATTATAAATATACTATATAAAATAGTAATGTTATACTGGATGCTTATTCTGTGCCAGATAACATGAAAAATCATGTTACATAGACTATCTTGATTTACACATAATCCGTTTGTTTGATTTCGTGAGAAATTTAGGAGGAATATATATTGTATCCAGATTATAGAGGAGGAGCCAGAGGCAAAAGAGGCATTTATCATGCCTCATTCACAGAGAGGAACCAAAGCATACTTGCCAGTAATGGTAGAAAACATCATTCAGCTACATCCAACAAAGGAAATGATAAAGATTTCCTTGACAAGTTAATAAACATGTTCAGAACAATTTATTCTGTCATGAAAAATGATATGATAAAAGAGTAATCCAAGATGAATTTGTTTATATTTCAAATCTTTATAAAATAGCTTTTTCATAGGCATTGTTGTAAGCACCATAAAAGAGAGAATTGATATTATTTATGGAAAAATCAAGGATTGCAATTGGATTTATAGAGGAAGAAATATAAATCTGTGACTAATAGCCTACTGCTTAAAAGGAAAGTGTTTTAATTTTCAAGGTCTAATGTATTTATTTTTATTTCTTTGGAGCTTTCTTTTATAGATCATGTTTTGCTGCCACGGTTTAAAATTCTCATATCATTCCTTCATTTCTAAAAACTGATTTTGTTAAAGCACTTCTTATAGAATTTTTTTATATGAGTGTATGATAGGAAAACTTCCTTAGCATTTGCGTGTTTGTCTTACTTCACAGAATTGATCATCTGACTGTGTATAAATTGTTAGTACAAAATAGTTTTCATCAGGCATTATTCTACTGATGTCTAGTATCCAGCATTTCTGGTGAAGGGTTGGATACACGTCTGATTCTTACTCCTTACAGGTTCACTGTTTTTCTGCTCTGAAGTCTTTTAAAAAAGCCTTTTCCTTGAGATTCTGAAATTTCATCAGCATGTATTTTGGTATGGATCCTTTTTTTATCCCTTGAACTCAATACTTTACTTCGTGGACCTACTTGAATCTGAAAACTCAGATATTTCTTTAGCTCAGGGATGGTATTTTATTAATGTCTCTTTGTTGAGTTCTTCTCTATTTCTTATGTTCTCTGATTTTAGGACTTCTATTAGTTTTGTGTTGGACTTAATCACCACATTTCTTAATTATCCTTCATATATTTAGTCACTTTACCTTTTGCTCAATATTTTGTAATATTTCCTAGATCTTATTTTCCTTTTGCCTGATCCATTGCATTGTTTAGTCCATATGCTGAAGATTTAAATTCTAGAAATAGCATTTTAATATTTCATTTATAATATGTAAAGGCAATATATTAATTTCAAAATATTAATTTATATTACTTGCTCAACCTAAATTGTAAATACAGATGAAATTCTCTTATCTGAATTTTCTCCCAAGGATGTTCCACTTGGTCTGTGAAAGTTCAATAGGTGTTACTTGAAAAAAAATCTGTTCTGAAGTCAAATAAGTTGCAGAAACCCTGTGTTTGACAAATATTAAACTTATTTCTTGAATCCATTATTGTAAATAGCATTTAATAAACTCATGGACATTGGGAAACTCTAAGGTGCAGTTTTATACAGAGAATTTTTCAGATTTATTTTAGTAAAAATATGAATTAAGGAAACATATTAAAACACGGGGGGCCAGCCCAGTGACGCAGTGGTTAAATGCGCACATTCCGCTTTGGCAGCCCGGGGTTTGCCGGTTCGGATGCCGGGTGTGGACATGGCACCGCTTGGCCTGCCATGCTGTGGTAGGTGTCCCACATATAAAGTAGAGGAAGATGGGCATGGATGTTAGCTCAGGGCCAGTCTTCCTCAGCAAAACGAGGAGGATTGGCAGCAGATGTTAGCTCAGGGCTGATCTTCCTTCAAAAAAAAAAAAACACGGGAGTTTAAGAAATGGAACAATGCCACTTTAGAATACATAGCTTTGGAAATATGTTTTTTATAATGGAATTTTGTTGAATTTAATGTGTTGTATTTCTAGAAATTTCTAATATCTTCATAGTAAATAAATACATGAAGAAGTACTTTCTGACTACAAGAATAAGGAAATATTATTTATTCCTCCATGCCCCATTCCATTTCCTCTTCCAGGATTTCCAGATTAATTTTTTACATCTTTGCTTTGGTGACAGTTTGGAAATTTGGTTTCCTTTTTTCTAGATGATTGTAGTGATATAAACGAGGGGAACTCCAGGACTACTGAAAGGCTTGACTAAGTTTATTTCAGCTTTCCTCTTCATCACTATTAGGAAAACAGTATTCAGTCAAGATCTGTCTGTATGGAGAATAACTGTTGACAGAGTCTTAAAAAAGCACTGTGTAAGGTAATTTCTTGTATAAAATTTATTATAATCAGATCAATGGTGAGCCATAGAAATAGCTTTGTAAAAGTAGAACCAATCAGTCAACAGATAAATTGACTGCCTATATCTTTGTAATAAAGTGAGCTGTATTGGATATTGCCTGCTTTTTAAAATTATTTTATTGAGGTTATGGTTTCTAGATTATTTCTTATCTCATTAACTGTGTTCTTCATATCCAGAATTTGTTTTGTTTTTTTTTAGAGATTCAATCTCTTTGGTGAAGTATTCCTTCTGATTATTAATTTTATTTCTGAACTCATTGAACTGTCTTTCTGAGTTTTCTTGTAACTCACTGAGTTTCTTTATGACAGCTATCTTGAATTTTGTGTCATTTAGATTTCAAATTTCTGTGATTTCAGGATTTGTTTCTGGAGACTTGTCATTTTCCTTCTGCTCTGAAATGTTACTGTTGTTCTTCATGTTGTTTGATGGACTGATCCTTTGCTGGCACATTTGTGGTAGTATGAAGTCACAGATTCCACCTGTCACCACTGGGGGGGAGCCGGCACTGTGTTTTCTGATCCCACCCTGTCTGCTGGAAGTTGTGCTAGTAGGGCTGCTCTGCATTTGTGCTGGCTGGCTGCAGCAGCTCTGCATGTTGTACTCATGTGGGCAGGTCCTCTTCACTGGGCAGGCAGCACTCACTCCATAGGCAGGGCCTCTGAGCTCCTCAGATGGTTCACTCTCATGCAGGCAGGGCCACTGCACTCAGCAGGGGACTGGCTGAGCTGCTGCACTAGGCAGGAGGGCATCTACATGGGGGCTGAGACACCGTTCTGTAGGTCCCATGGGCTGCTGTGCTCTGTAGGTAGAGTGCCTACTGAGCAGGCAGGACACCTTCTCACCTGTGCTGCACTTGGTAGGTGGGCAACTTTGCAGGGGCTGAGCCATAGCCACTCAATGTAGAGCGTTCCCACTGGCAGGGCCATCATGGCACAATGGGTACTCCTATGGGTCAGCCTACAACTCCAAAAGCATTTGCATGGGCCACGCTGTCCCTGCCACCTCTTACAGTTGCACTAGTCAGTGTGTGGGGATCTGGGACCTGGTTCACTGCCACCGAGGAGGGGGAGGGGTGTGTGCTCACCTAGTTCTGCTGCCCCCTGGGGATCCAGTCCACCCCCCTTCAGATACACGGCTGTGTGGATCTCTCAGACGTCCTGTTGCACTGTGCAGGGAATCCTCTGCTGGTTAATGAATGTTCATTTTGTTGTAACTTAGAAGGGAGAGACAAAGGGAACAACTCACTCCGCCATGATGCTGACATTGCCTCCCCAGATATTGCCTGTTTTGTGGCCAAATTACAGAAAAAAGGCATTTAGAGCAGTGACTTTTTTCCCCGAACAGAATGGAAAAAACATTCTCAGAAACATTAGAAATATTTTAAATGTAGTCAATTTTGGGTTTCCACTCTATTTATTTTAATTTATTTAACTCATATGATTGTGTTTGCAAGCCCCTTTATATGTAAACCTTTGGTGCATTATAGTGCATTATTGAACTACAGTTCATTAGATAATGGAATTTTATGAACTTTATTTTTTTTTCCTTTTTTTTAAAACCCAGGAATAAATAAATAAGATTCTCATTCTAAATAATAAATTTTGTAAACTATTGATAAGATGGCTTTACTTAAAAAAAAGCAAGCAAAAATAAATAAATAAATGAAAAGCTTGTTACTATCTTCTGCCATCATCATCTTGCAGAACATAAATTTCAAATTCACATTAAAAAGACATATTGCTGCTGTTGATCATTAACTAGGAAAATGAGCCATAGGGGATACATTATGCTAAAGAACAGTTAAATGAGACATATTCCCCAAGGCATTTGCCTCTTGAAAACAGCCTATAGCTAAAATCTTTTAAAGAGCCTGCTGTCATTTTATAAACTGTTTTACTGAAAAGGTAAAAGTCAATACCCAAATTTGAGATGTAACCACACACCTAAGTTGTGTGACTTCATATCTCTGTAAATTGAAGTCCTCCTTTCACATTAATTTTAGTTATAATAGTGAATATTCTGGTCGTTAGCCGAAAGTTATAAATAATAGCTTTATGATATAATAGCAACTATGGAAATTGAGACAATTCACAATCTGTATTCTCAGTGTACTACTATTAATTTAAGATACATAGGTACAGAATGAATGCAATAAGCATTCTTTATTCCCTTCTTAGGAGGTGATGAAAGACTTGGGGTTCTGTGTCAATTAGTCCTCAGTTGAAAGCCTGACTCCACCCATTCCAGGGTATGTGAACTTGCATATAGTGATTTGCTCATCAGAAAAATGGGACTAATAATATCAGATATTATGAGTATTAAATTAGCTAATGCATTTAAAAGGACTCTAATATTATACTTAGCTCCTTGGTTTCAATCAATATGTGGTAGCAATTATTTTTAAAAAGCTAACCTTGAGAAAGTAGTCTATTCATTATGTAAAAACTCAATGTTTTAACTTTAGATTCTTCATTATAAATTTGGAAGGCTAATATAATACTTTTTGTCTTCTCTTTCATGTTATTGTCTTTTTTTTTTCTTTTACAGCTGGTCACCGAAATCTCATTTATATTTTTCATGGTAGAAATGTTAGTAGGTAGTGCATTTCCAACATATGGATAGCTTTTGGAATCGATAAATCCCAAAGATTAGTCTCAGACAGAGGAACTGAACTTCAAAAAGTAGCTGATAAAAGGCTATATTTATATAGTTTTTAGACATTTCTTTTTTTTTTATTTTTTAAAGATTTTATTTTTTCCTTTTTCTCCCCAAAGCCCCCCAGTACATAGTTGTATATTCTTCGTTGTGGGTCCTTCTAGTTGTAGCATGTGGGACGCTGCCTCAGCGTGGTTTGATGAGCAGTGCCATGTCCGTGCCCAGGATTCGAACCAACGAAACACTGGGCCGCCTGCAGCGGAGCGCACAGACTTAACCACTCGGCCACGGGGCCAGCCCCGAGACATTTCTTATATTATTGTCCTGAATTCTACTTAATTTTAAGATTATCTGTCTTGTTTGTCTAACTACAACAAAAAAAGGGAATCTTAGACTTTGTCTGTGTTTCCATTAGAGATTTTTCCCTCTTGGAAACTCAATAATAATGGTGTAATAAGTAGTAGATCTTATAGAGTTTAGTCCACAGAATACAGATCCACTAAATACTGGTACTGATATTCTGTACTGTATTGTGAAAATTTTGATAGTTCATAATGCTGAATTTTCTTTTGTTTTAAGGAAAATAAGGAAATATTGCAAATATGCAACATATAGTAGATTTGCGTAATTTTTAATTTAAAATTTTTTTCCAGCTTTGTTGAGATATAATTGACATATAACATTGTGTAAGTTTAAGGTGTACAGTTTGATGATTTGATACACACATATATTATGAAATGATTGCCACAATAAGGTTAGTTAATCTATCCATCACCTCACATAATTACAATTTTTATGTGTATGGTGAGACCATTTAAGATCTACTCTCTTAGCAACCTTTAAGTAAATAATACATTATTGTTAACTATAGTCACCATGCCGTACATTAGATCCCCAGAACTTACTCATCTTCTAACCATAAATTCGTACCCTTTGACCAACATCTTCCTACTTTCCCCGCCCTCCAGCCCATGTCAACCACCATTCTACTCTGTTTCTATGAGTTTGGTGTTTTTAGATCCGTGTATAAGTGATATTGTACAGTATTTGTCTTTCTCTGTCTTCTGACTTATTTCACTTAGCTTAACATTAACAGCACCTTTCAAAGATCAGAGGTTTTTCAATTCGATGAAGTCCAATTGATCAATTTGTTCTTTCTTGGAGTGTACTTTTTGTGTTATATCTAAAAACCTGTCTTTCCAAGGGTAACAAAGTTTTGTTTTATTTAGATCTGTCATTAGTTTTTTGTAAATGCTGCAAGATATGCAGGAAAGTTTTTATTTTTTGCCTGTGAATATCCAATAATTCCAGAACTATTTTTTGGAAAGATAAGCTTTTTTTTTTTGCTGAGGAAGATTCTCCCTCAGCTAACACCTATGCCTCTATTTTTTAAATCTTCCTCTATATCTTTTGTACGTGGGACACCCCCACAGTGTGGCTGGTGAGTGGGGCAGGTCTGCACCTGGGTTACAGACCCATGAGTCTGGGCCGCTGAAGCGGAGCACACAGAACTTTAACCACTTGGCCACCAGGCCAGGCCCAAAATGATGAGCTTTTTTCCCACTGAATTATCTCTGTAAATTTGTAGAAAACCGGTTGTCTATATTTCTGGGGGTCCATATCTCAAAGCTCTTTCTGTTCCACTGATTTTGTTTGTCTTCACACCAATTCCATGCTTTATTGATTACTTTAACTTTTTAGTGAGTCTTGAGATTAGGCTGCATTAGTCCTCCAACTCCATTCTTCTTTTACCAAGCTGTTTTGGCTCTTCTAGGTCCTTTAAATTTGTATAGGTATTTTAAAATCAGCTTGTCAATGTCTAAAAAAAAAGCCTGTTCAGGTTTTTATTAGGATTCTTTTGAACCTATAGCTCAATTTGGGGATAATTGACATCTTAACAATATTGAGTCTTCTGATCCATGAGAAAAGTACATCTTTATATTTATTTATATGTTCTTTAATTTATCTTAGTAGCATTTTGTAGTTTTCAGTGCATAGGTCTTTCACATCTTTTTTCTTCCACATTTTCCCTAAATATTTTATGGCTTTGATACTATTGTAAGGAATACTGTATTTTTCACTGCAGTTTCCAATTGCTCGTTGTTAGTATATAGAAATGTATTTGATTTTTGTAAATTGATCTTGTATCATCTGACCTTGGTAAATTCACTTATTAGTTCCAGGAGCACTTTTGTAGATTCCATTGGATTTTCTACATAAATACAAATGTTATCTGTGAATAAAGACAATTTCACTTCTTCCTTTCCAGTCTGAATATCTTTTTTCCTGGCCTTATTGTACTGGCTGGAATGTATTTATAATGTTAAATAGAAGTGATGTGAGTAGAAATCTTTAGTTTTTTGCTGATCTTAGGGGGAAAGCCTAAGTGTGACATTGGCTGTAGGTTTGTTGTACATACCCTTTTTCAGTTTGATGAACTTCCCTTTTATTCCTTGTATTCTAAGAGTTTGTGACAAATGCTTTCTGTCAAATTTTTGGATTGTGACAAATGCTTTTTCTGTAACCACTGAGATGTTCATATAGCTTTTCGTTTTTAGTTTGTTAAAATAGTGAATTATACTGATTGATTTCCAAGTGGTAATCATACATTGAATTCCTGGGATAAACCTCACTTGGTCAAGATGTATTATCTTCTGTATGTGTTGTTGGATTAGGTTTGCTAAAATATTCCAAAAATATTTGTACATCAATGTTTATGAGGGATATCTGGTAACTGTTTTCCTTTCATGTCATTTGACTTTCTTATCAGGGTAATGCTGGCTTTATGGAATGATTTGGGAAATATCTCATCCTTTTCAATTTCTGGAAGTGTTTGTGTATGGTTGATATTGTTTCTTCCTTAAATGCTTTGTAGAAGTCACAAGTGAAGCTGTCTAAGCCTGAAATTTTCTTTGTGAAAATGTTTTTCTAACTACACATTCAATTTCTTTAATAGATATAGGTATTTTCAGATTATCTATTTATTCTTGAACTAATTTGATTAGTTTGAATGTTTCAAAGAATACATCTGTTTCATGTGTGTTGTCAAAATTATAGTCATAAAGTGTTCATACTGTTCCTTGTTATCCTTTAAATATCTGTGGAATCTGTAGTGATGTCGCCTCTTTCATTGCTGATTTTAGGGGTCCTTGTCTTTTTTTTTTATCAGACTGGCTTGAAGTTAATACATTTTATTGGTCTTCTTAAAGAATCAGCTTTTATTTTAATTGATTTATCTGTATTTTTTTCCTGTTTTCTATTTGATTGAGTTCTCCTCCCAACTTCATTCTACTGTTGATGCCCATTTTGCTCTTATATATGTTATAAATTCCATACTACTTTAAAAAAAATTACCTTTGCTTAAATACTGCATCGCCATTGATTTTAACATATAAAAATCTTATGTATTTACCTATGTACTTACAGTTTCACTACTCTTTATTCCTTGTGTAGATACTTATTTACGTTATTCCTTAGGTAGGTGCTTATTTCCATCTGGTATAATTTTCTTTTTGCTTGAAGGAAATCCTTCAACTTGTTTTTGGCACTTTATGTCTACTGGTGATGAATTTGTTCATTTTTTTGTATGACTGAAAAAGTTTTATCTTGCCTTGGTTTAAAGAGATGTTTTTGCTGTGTATAGAGTTCTAGATTGACCAGTTTTTTCTTTTTGTGCTTTAAGGAGGCTGCTCTACTGTTTCCTCATTTGCATTATTCAGATAAAAACTCTGATTTCACGCTGATTTTTATTTCTTTGTATGTAATGTGTCTTTTCCCTCTGGTTCCTTTTAAGATTTTCTGCTTATCATTGTTTTTGAGTAATTTGATTATGATAGAACTTGTCATTTTTTTTTTTATGTTTCCATGCTTTGAGTTTGTTGAAGTTCGTGGATTTGTGGATTTATAGTTTCTATCTTATTTGGGAAAAAAGTTGCCATTATTTCTTCAAACACGTTTTCTGTCCTGCCTTCTCTCTTCTCTTCTTTGGAGACTCCAATTACATATATATTCGGTTGCTTGAATTTTTCTCACAGCTCACTGATGCTGTGCTCATTTTTTAAAAAAAATTTTTGTTTGTGTTTTATTTTGGATAATATTTCTTGCTTTGTTTTCACGTATACTAGTCTTCTGTAGCGTCTAATATGTCATGAATGCCATCCAATGTGTTTTTTTATCTTACACTTTGAAGTTTTCATTTTTACAAGTTTGATTTAGGATTTGTTCATATGTTCCATATCTCTACTTGACTTTTTGAACATTTTGAGTATAGTTATAAGAATTGTTTTATGTTCTTTTCTGCTAATTCTACATCTGTGTTGATTATGAGTTGCCTTTGATTGCTTCATTTCTTCATTACAGGGGAGATCACTGCCTCTTTGTATCCTTGATAATTTATTGTTGGATGCCAGACATTGTAAATTTTAACTTTTTGGGTGCTGGATAATTTTATATTTTTACAAATAGTGTTTATCTTTTTTCTGAGATACTGTTAAGTTGCTTGGAAATGGTTTGATCCTTTTGGGTCCTTTTTAAGATTTGATGGAAAGAAACAGAGCAGTCCTTGTTATGTTATATGACTAAATAAAGTTGTTATATTATTATGTTGTATGGTTAAATACTCCCCACTACTGATGCAAGACCCTTCCATACATTATCCAATGCCTGTGAATCTTGAGATTTTACAATCTGGCTGACAGGAAAAGTTACTATTTCAGGCCTTGTGTGAGTGTCAGGCACTATTATCTATAATCCATTTAAGTGGTTCCTTTCCTGGTGGCTAGTAATGTACTCACACACATAAGCTGATCAGTAATCAGCTGATCAATTACTGTGGGAGTTGCAGATTCTGGAGTTCCCTCTCTGTGCATCATTGTCCTGTCTGGTACTCTGTCTTGCGAACTCTACCCACCTTGTTCTCTAGAGTCTCTCAACTCCATCTCCTCAACTTATTGAGACTGCTTATCTCTGCCTGGGTTCTCCCTCCCTGAACTGTGACCTAGAAATTCGAGTAATGTGAAGCAATCATAGGGCTCACCTCATTTATTTCCTATCTCTTAGGGATCAGTCTCTGCTGCCTGATGTCCAACATCTTGCAAACTATTGTCTTATTTCTCTGTTTCTGTAGGTGTTCCAGAGGGTAAATCTGATCCCTGCTACTCTATCTTGGCCAGAACAGCAAATATAATTTACTTATTATTGCTATGTCTCCACCAATTTGTGAATCTGCCTCCTCAGAGGTCACCAAAGACTTGTAAACAATCAAATATCTTACTACATTCTTACTGTTCTCCATAATTAGAAGTTGTAGATCACACTCACATTACTGAAACAAAGTCCTCTCTTAAAATCCATACCATTCTATTTTTTTCCTAATACTCGTGAAATTCATCTACTTTAAAATCCACGAACTAATACCAAACTTTTTAGCGTATAGCATTAGGTGTTTTATAATGTAGCATAGCTTTTCTTTTGCCACAGTAAAAAATAATTACATAAATTACAGATTAGATCTAATTGTTCAATCATGGCTGCAAGTTGTATCTTTTCTTAAAATCCATTTTTTCATTCATTCATTTATTCAACACACATTTGTTGAGTTTCCATTTTTTGTCACACAGTGTACTGGATCCTCAAACTGTTGCAATTAAATATATAAACAGTCTGTTTTCCCTATAACAAAATTCCCATCTGTTCTTTACAAGATGAAATAAGTTTTTTCATATGATTTATTTCAAAGATTTTGTTCAGCCTTCATCCTTGAAGTACATCCTTTCTGAGTAAGTATTGAATGAGGCAGGTTAAGACTACAAATCAATGAAATAGAATTAAATGTATCAACACAACTAGGATGACCTAAGATTGGTATCAGAAACTAAAGTAGGAAGCAAAAGAATAAAAATTCAGGTGGTTATCATTCGATGGGAACTTGGTCTAGTCTAGAGATCATTGCTTGTAACTGTTTTTATTATTATTATTATTATTATTATTATTATTATTATTCCCTGTACTATGAAGCACAGGCAGAATATCTCCTCTTAAGGTCAAGGACAAAGTTACATTTTCATATAAAGAAGAAAAGACGACTAGCAAATTGCCTAAAGTTAATGACCAGTATAGGAAAATATCTGATATTCAAACACCTTTGAAAGTTCACTGTCTTCCCACTTTGTCATATGGCATATATTTTTTCTGTATGAGGAAATACAGATGTACAACAGAAATTACGTATATCCATTATTACAATTATCAAGTGAAACATAATGAATAAGCATCATGTGCTCCAAATAATGCTTCCAGAGCTCAATTCATTTTTAAATGAAAGAGATTACATTACTGTATGAAAATCAACATCTTCCAATCATCCATCCTACTCTGGCCATGGAAGTCAATATTAGGAGATATGTATATTGAAAAAGAGCCTGCTGCGGTTGTTTAACATCTCCCAAAGCCGTATTTCTGAAAAGTGATGATTATCGATGTGGAATGCCCATCTCTTTCCTCAATTGCCCCATTTTTTGCTTCTTAAAGTAATAGGAAGCGTGCTAATGTGTCTTAAAGGTACTTGTTACCATAACTTTTGTCCTTTATACTAACACACAATAAAAATATTTTTGATACCTTATAATCTAGCAAAAATCTTCAATATCAGATTATTCCACTAGCTTCCCCTTTTAGTTTTCATTTTGACTTTCCCTTTTTTATCAACATGACAATGTTAATTATTTCTCTGTATTCTTGGCTTCTGTGTATCACTTCTCTCTCCTTTTATATCTATCAAATATTTATATATAATTATGCTTCCATTTAGTCATCTGCTGTTCTAAGCTTTCCAAATTTAGTCTCCTTTGTTTAATATTTCTTCGTAAATCATTCCAGGCATGTATCACTTTGTTCATTTTCTCTGAACTTCAATTTCATCTAATTTTGCCCTTAATTTTCACTATGGAAACATGCAAAGCTTGTTCTTGCTGAAATATCAAGAAAGTTCATACTTTATTAGTTGAATAATCAAATAAAAAGAACATGACTGTGAAATTTTAGATTTATTTCTGGACTTGCGGAAGGAAACACAACCAAGATGCTGTGTTGTGTAAGGTGCAACTATACAGGAGAAAAGAATCAGCCATCTATAACATTGCAAGCAGAATGAAATAATCACAGACCACAACTTTGTGAATTTTAGAAATTAAAGAGTTAAAAGATGAGGTTCAGCTCTCAGCTATCACAAGAGGCACAGATTTTTTCCTGTAATAATGCAACATTTTGTATAGGGAAAAACACCAAAGTATTAACTCATTTCTGATTTCTCAAGGAGAAACGTCTTTTATCTATTCAAAAATATGATAAATCTGATATATGTTACTTTGCTTATATTTGCCTAGATCAGATTTTCAATGTATCGCATCAAAAAAAACTTACTATCTTTCTCATGGCCTCTCTTCTTTCTAGCTTGTCCCCTCCACTCTCTACATTGATATAGTACAGACTCTTCTTTTTTAAAACAATAGCTTTATTTTGCCATAATTCACATACTGTACAATCAACCCATTTAAAGTGAATAATTCAACAATGACTGTTAGTATATTCACACAGTTGTGCAACCATCACCACGATCAATTTTAGAACATTCTCTTCCCCAAAAGAGACACAGTACCTATTAGTAGCCACTCCCTATTTCCCCTAACTCCCTCAGCCCTTGGCAGCCACTAATCTATTTTTTGTCTATGGATTTGCCTGGTCTGGAAATTTCGTATAAATGTGATCTTAGAATATGTGATCTTTTGTGACTGGTTTATTTCACTTAGCATATTGTTTTCAAGGCTTATCCATGTTGTAGCTTGTATCAATACTTTATTTCTTTTTATTGCCAAATAGTATTCCATTGCATAGGTATACAATATTTTGTTTTTTTCTACTATGAATAATGCTACTATAAACATTTGCATATAATTTTTTGTGTGACATACATTTTCATTTCTCTTGTGTATATATCTAGGAATATACCTAGGAATGGAATTTCTAGATCATATAGTAACTCTGTATTTAACCTTTAGAGGAACTGTGAGACTGTTTCAAAGCAGCTGCACTGTTTTACATTCCCAATAGCAGTATATGAGGGTTCTAATTTCCCCACCATCCTCGTCAACATTTATTATCCGTCTTTTTGATGATAGCCAAACCAGTGTATGTGAAGCAGTATTTCTTTGTGGTTCTAATTTACGTTTCCCTGATGCTTAATAACATTAAGCCTTTTTCATGTGCTTATAGGTTATTTGTATTTCTTCTTTGGAGAAATGTTTATTCAGATATTTTGCCCATTTTAATTGGGTGATTTGTCTATTTATTATTGATCTTTAAGAGTTCTTTATATATTCTAGGTACAAGCTCCTTTTCATATATATGATTTACATATATTTTCTCCCAGTCTATAGGTTGTCTCCTCATTTTCTTGATGGTGTCCTTTGAGCACCAAAGATTTTTTTTTTATTTTGATAAGGTCCAATTTATCTTTTTTCTTTTGTTGCTTGTGCTTTAATTTTGGTGTCAGAT
Organism: Equus asinus; assembly: GCF_041296235.1. NCBI lineage: Eukaryota > Metazoa > Chordata > Mammalia > Perissodactyla > Equidae > Equus > Equus asinus. The sequence continues at coordinate 28,254,583 of NC_091820.1, read as the reverse complement.
GTAAGAAACCATTGTCTAATCCAAGGTCTTGAAGATTTACCTCTATGTTTACTTCTAAGAGCTTAATAGCTGTAGTTCTTACATTTCCATTTTGAGTTAATTTTTGAATATGGTGTGAGAGATGGGTCCAGCTTCATGTTTTAAATGTGGGTATTCAGTCATCTCAGCTCCATTTGTTGAAAAGACTATTCTTTCCCCCATTGAATTGTCTTGGCAGTCCTTTTGAAAATCAGTTAACTGTAAATGTGAAGATTTATTTCTGGACTCTCCGTTATATTCCATTGATCTACATGTCTAGCTTTATGCCAGTACCAAACTGTCTTGATTATTGTAGCTCTGTTTTATGTTTTGAAGCATGAAAGTGAGTCTTCCAACTCTGATCCTTTCCAAGATTGTTTTGGCTATTCTGGGTCCCTTGAATGTCCATATGAATTTTAGGGTCAATTTGTCAATTTCTGCAAAGGAGCTAGCTGGAATTTTGATAGGAATTGTGTTTAAGCGTAGATATATTTGGAGAGTATTGCTACCTTAACAATATGAAGTCTTCTGATCCATGATGTCTTACCATTTATTTAGGCCTTTAATTTCAGCAATGTAATGTTGTTTTCAGAGTATAGCTTTTATATTTCTTTTGTTAAATTTATTTCTAAGTATTTTATTTCTTTGACGCTATGGAAAATAAAATTATTTTATAAATTTCATTTTAGAATGGTTTATTGCTAGTATATAAAAATACAATTGGTATTTCTATATTGATCTTGCACCCTGCAACCTTAGTGGACTCATTTATTAGTTCTAATTCTTTTTTAGTGGATTCCATGGGATTTTCAATATACAAGATCATTTCATCTGTAGAGATAGTTTTACTTCTTTTCCAATTTGGATGCCTTTTGTTTCCTTTTACTTCCTAAGTAACCTGACTAGAACCTCTAGTACAATGTTTAATAGAAGTGGTAAGAGTAGCCATCCTTGTCTTGCCGTCCTGATCTTAGGGGCAAAACATTCAGTCTTTCACAATTAGGTATAATGTGATACTTTCATCGCTACTTTATCAGGGAAATTTCCTTCTATTTTTAGTTTTTTGAGAGTTTTTTTAATCATGAAAAGATGTTGAATATTGTCAGATGCTTTCTTTGTATTTATTGAGATGATCATGTGGTTTTTGTCTTTCATCTTTTTGATGAGGTGTATTACAGTAGTTGTTTTTTGTAAGTTAAACCAACCTTGTATTCCTAAGATATATCCAAACATGGTCATGGTGTATATTCCTTTTTATATGTGACAGGATGTGGTTTGCTAGCATTTTGTTAAGGACATTCTTTTTGACAATTCCCAATTAAATTCAGGAATCTTTGCAAGGGTAGTTTTTAAGGCCAGTCTTTGAGGTTTGTTCTGACTCTAGGAGGGCTCTTCTTAGGTGTCTCCTTCCCTGGTTCTCTCTGGTAAACTAGCTGGCATATGGTTTTTGTAGGGCTACCAGCTTCCTCTTATTTGCTTACCACCAAAATCTCCATTATTGTCAAGAGCACCCTTAGGCTTGAATTTTCCCAGTCTCCAGTTCAAATAAAGTCAATTCCTTTGTGGAGAGCTTGGAATCTCTCTGTTGTTACAGCCAGCCACTAGACAAAATCTCTGTGCCACTGCTCTGGAGCTGGGGACTGGCCCCACAGCGCTGCTTTACAAGCAGGACACTGGGTGGGGCAGTAGCCTTTGATCTTCCCCTCTTATTTCTCCTGGTGTGGAACTTCCACCCAATGAGTGAGCTGTGGCAAGGGCTGCTGGGACCCCAAGATTCTTAGCCTGCTATGCTTAGGATAGAGCCTCTGCCCTACAAGTAAGGGATTTAAGTATTTTTTTTCTTTTTAAATAATTTTCACCAGTTATGACTGTTTTGCTGGGGAATGGGTCCACTTTTCATATCACCATTCCATAAGTGCTAGTGTGAGAATAGTCTTGAGGTTGATTCTGACCATGTCACTTTCTTCCTTGAATAATATTGCTTTCTCATTACTCTGTAAACAATGAATTGTCATTTTCCAAATATGGCGATGTGCCACCTGCTTTCCAAGGGTTGTTTTCCATTTTCCTTAATGATAATCTAGGCATAGAAAATGACTTACTATGTCTTGAAAATGCCTGTACCTTCTTAGTATTTATACCTTCAAAATGAATCTTTCTGCATTGCTCTTTCCTCCACTTCTGTCAAAGAGTTGTCAGTCTTTGAAGAAGCCCTCAAATGCCACCTTCTCCTTCATGAATCCTTTTGCAGTCTCAGGAGCAAAAGAAGTATTTCTATCATCTGCCTATATTAGCAGTTAGAAGTCCTTCCATAGCCTTTATCAAATTAAACTTTGCTTTAGAGTCATTTTATGTATACTTTTCTAATATACGATTCCATGAGCTCTTTGTAGGCAAGATTTCTTACTTTTTATTGGTACATTTCCTCAATACTTAGCACAATTCTTTGCATATAATTGTATCTCAAATTTTTGCTGAATCCAAGTGAATAAGTGTTCTGTCTCAAAGTACTATGCAGCTTTTGTGTTCCTTGAAGAATTCTAAAATATAAAACATTCGGAATTGATCATGGGGCAATTTAAATGTGCTCTCCATTAATTATTTTACTGGGCCATTAAATCACTATATTTCGTTTTCTAATTAGGGGACCTAGCAAAATGAACAAAGCTAGTCTTTCAGTCTTCACTATGACTGCAACAACATCATAGGTTACAGTGTAGATTACACTGATTTACTACTAAGTAAATGGAGACTTGTGGACTAGTCAACACTGTATACTCTGCTCACTAGCCATATAAGATCATAATATTGCTTCTATTTGCAATGGTTTCACTGAGTTAAGGGGAAAATAAAATCTTTTCCTCCTAGGAGCTTTAACAGATCATATTTACTTTTATTTTGATTAAAAATAACACATATAAAAAAGTAAAATTTCCAAGGAATGAGTAGCATTAATAACCACTGATTTGCATTGATTTGATAATTTAGGAGTATGAAATGTGGTTTGAGAACTGTTATGAGCATTCATAGTCATTTAGAGATTTTTCCAGAGCTATTTGGAAATGTGAAATTGAAAACAGATGAGATTTGGACCTGATGGTAAACAGCCCTTAGATTTTCCAGGAGACAGCATAGTATCCATTTTCTTCTTCAGTACAAAGCATAATGGACAATTGAGGATCATTTTCACACAATCTTATAGACTTGTTTTCTGATGTGTGCATTTTGTTTCTACGGTAAGGCATGATTCATTTCAAATTTATGTTATACTTTGTGATTGGTTGTAAAAACTTGTTTCATATTGATTTTTTACGTTTACTAGGATATGTTGACAAAGAATTATGACAGGGAGTTTAAGTACATACATACACACACACGTACCCACAAACACAGATAAGAAAACACATAGTAAGAAGAACCGTTATTCTAAAGTCATTTTCCAATTTCAACCTAAATCTGTGCTTGAACAAATTCATCAAATAAGATAGATATTTCTTTAAGATTGGATTACATATTTTTTTCTAATTTGATGTCTTATGATGAATATTTCGCTCTTACAGTCCCAGGATTGCCTTTCTAAAATTGGTGGTTTTTATTAGTGACATCTAATTGATTTTTTTGTGTGTTTGTAAGGAAGATTGGCCCTGAGCTAACATTTGTTGCCAGTCTTCATCTTTTTGCTTGAGGAAGATTGTCGTTGAGCTAACATTTGTGCCAAGCTTCCTCTATTTTATGTGGGATGCCAGCACAGTGTGGCTTGACAAGTGGCGCTAGGTCTGTGCCTGGGATCTGAACCTGTGAACCCCGGACCACAGGGAAGAGGAAGTGTGTGAACTCAATCACTATGCTACTGGGCTGGCTCCTAATTGAGTTTTAAAAATGGTTAAAATTATGTCTTTATGAATCAATTAGGTGAAATTGCTCACAACACATGCTATGTACGTAATCCATAAATACAAGGCAACAAGATTTGTGGGCCCAGCGAAAGCTCAGATTTCAATTTAAAACAATTAATAGTTTATGTTCTAAAGGAATTTCTAAATATCTTTAGCATAATTGACAAATACTAATAAATTCTGTTGTTTATTTTTGTATTTGTATGTATTTATCTACTTATTTTTTACAAGAGAACTAGAAGTGACGCATCATTGGTGGAGTTATTCCTCTTTGAACCCCTAGCATCTAGTATCAGGGGAATTTTGCTTGTTGCCTCTATTATCTCCTAATTTCCCAGATTTGTTTGACTGAACTTCCTGGTTAGATGCTACTGTTCTTTCTGTTTTATTTTTGTTCTCTGTTTTTTTTTTAAAGATTGGCACTTGAGCTAACATCTGTTGCCAATCTTTTTCTTTTTTCTTCTCCCCAAAGCTCCCCCCAGTACATAGTTGTATATTCTAGTTGTAGGTCCTTCTGGTTATGCTATATGGGATGACACCTCAGCATTGCTTGATGAGTGGTACCAGGTCCATGCCCAGGACCCGAACCAGTGAAAACCTGAGCTGCCAAAGCAGAGCATGAGAACCCAACCATTCAGCCACCGGGCTGGCCCCTGTTTTTCTTTTTCAGTGCTCCACTTGTGTTCTTCTTGAAGCTGAGATCTTTAAAAGCATAAACTTTGTACTTGTTCAAATATTCATTAATTCAATTAAAATTATCATCTTAGAAATCCTCAAAACCAGAAAATAAATTTTTATAACTACCTATGGTGATGGATGTTAACTAAACTTAATTGGGACAATTGTTTCACAAAATATACAAATATCAAATTATTATGTTGTATACCTGAAGCTAATATAATGTTACCTGTCAAGTATACCCCAATAAAAATCTTAAAAAGTATTTAAAAAAAAAGAAAAGAGAAACCTAGACCTCAGTACAGTCCATTACTAAATAATTTTTCTTTTTTTAATACTGTTTGTTTGCCTGGAGCTGCCTTTCAAAGTAGCTGATGTCCCTCACCCTGGAGAGGCCTGGGAAACTGCTGGAGACACTCTGGATGCTGGAAAGAGAGAGGATGATGAAGTCCAAAATTGGCTAGACTGTCATGGTAGTCGTGGAATATCCAACTAGCTAAAGAGGTGCCAGAAGAAAAGACGGCAAATAACCAGCACCTTTCCTTATCTTCCACAGTGAGCTTCCCTCCTTCCTCAGTGCTGAAGATGAATCTAGAGTAGATTGATCTGCGCTCAGCTGCCTGCTTATTAGAAGTTAACGTGCATGTTCTTGGATGAGAATATGGGTGTTAAGCATTTAAAGAAGAGTTTCAATAGTCCCTTTCTTGATTGTTTGCTTAGCAACAGATGAATTGGACAGAAATCTCTGAGTACACACACAGAAAGAGAGAGAGAGAGACAAAAACATCTGTTTTATTTCCTCTCTAGCCTTATTCAGAAAACCATAAGAAGACCATGTTTTTCTCAGCCCTCACTCTGTCCAAAGAACCAGGCTTCAGCTTATCCGCTGGAGTCTAGTACTTAATCACATTTAATCAACCAATCAATTAATCAAATGTGTATTGAGTGCTCACTAAATGCAGGGAGTTTTTGATACAACTTCTGGGTTGAGTATTAAATTTCCATTTATAAGCTTTCTTCTTCTTCTCATATCTTGTATTTATTATTCAAAACTTTATACTATAAGTTATCCCTATTGCAACTTTCTTGACTTTTCTTTTCCATCTCTGACCTACCTGCTTCTAATTTTCTTCTTTCTCATTTTCTTTCCATAAATCCATCTTTAAAAGCTTTTTCAAGCAGCAAAGTAGAATTAGGAATCCTAGAGTTCATTTCAAAGCTATTTTTGTGATTATCACATCACTATTATTATTTTTTTTAAAGATTTTATTTTTTCCTTTTTCTCCCCAAAGCCCCCCAGTACATAGTTGTATATTCTTCGTTGTGGATCCTTCTAGTTGTGGCATGTGGGACGCTGCCTCAGCGTGGTCTGATGAGCAAGTGCCATGTCCGTGCCCAGGATTCGAACTAACGAAACACTGGGCCACCTGCAGCGGAGTGCACGAACTTAACCACTCGGCCACGGGGCCAGCCCCACATCACTATTATTTTTACTATAGTTTTCTGAGCTCATGCTAGGTACCAGGCACTCTAAAAAATGGTCTAAATATATTAGCTCATATAATCTCCATAAGAAAAAAATTATCATCAAAGCAGTTATTGTTATTTTACCATTAATCAGTCACATAAATATTATTTCTCTGCATCTTTATTTATTCATCAATTTAGTAAACAAATAGTTTGTGTGTCCATTTTGTACCATGCAAAGTATAAATTATTGTTATTAAGCAGTGATTAGCCTCATGGTCTTTTTCTTAATAAGGACAACAAATAAGCAAAAAACCAATTTATAATAGCAGGTAACAAGTGCAGTGGTAGAGATATCCTTGGCATCTCATAAGATAAAGATAGGGATGTCAGGAGAATGTTTTGAAGAAGGTAATATATATTCTTTCTTGCAAGAGGAGTTAACCAGATAGACAAGGCTGGTATGGATGTGGCCATGGGGAGAGTATCCCACGTGAATGGAAAAGAATGTGAAAGGTCGCAGAGACATAAAACATGATATTTTCAGGAAATTCAATGAAAGGAAGTTTGGAAACAACAGAAAGTACCAGATCTTGAGAGCTGGCTAACAGCAGAGTTTCTTCCCCTCCCCCCAGCTTTATTAAGGTATAATCGACAAAAAACGCCATATAAATTTAAGCTGTATGATGCGATGATTTGATATACATATATATAGTGAAGTGATTACCAGAGTAAGGTTAATGAGTTTCTGAAGTCATACAGCCTTGGTTCAAATCCAAGTTCTACCCATCGTTACCTGTTATTTAATCTTTTTGTGTCTGAGATTTATATCTGTATAACTGAGATCATTATAATACTTTCTTATAAAATTCTGTTAAGGATGAAATTAGTTAATAGCTGCGAAAATTTTACAATAGCCTCTATCATGTAACAAATGCTGTACGAGCGTTGGTTGCCCTTATGCTCTGCTGAAGAGACTGAAGGGACAGAGATATGCTTAGATTTTTATTTTAACAGGATCATGGTGGAAGAACTGAGAAGAATGAAGAGTGGGATGCAAAACTGCCCTCAGTGAGACCAGACCAGTATAGTATGTGGGTTAGAAATGTTGCAGCAATCAACCAAGATGGTAGATGTGTAGATGGGAAGAAGACATGTGTATAGTTTGGGTCTGACTAAAGACTTTCATTATATAGGGAAAGAAAATCTGTTCTGAAAAACAGGCTGTATTGTGTTTCTGCTTATAGAAATAAGAAAAAAGAGTAGAAACAGGTTTTTCATCTGAACATCTTGATTTTAGCTGCCTATGGTACATAATAATAGAGATTTCTGGTAAGTAGTTGAAAATGTATGTCTGGTGCTTAAGGGCTAAATCTAATTAGGACATTTAGAAATGGAACAGAATCATCATGAGAAAAAATTTGGTAAACTTTTTTTGAAGTATAGTTTACAGAAAAAAAGCATGAATCATAAGTATGCAGCTCAATGAATTTTCACAAAATGAAATACCCATCTCATCACTCTATTTTAATCTGTGGATAACTCAATTGAATACATGAATAGTCTTGGAGTACAAGAAACACAGACCATAAACTAAATGAACTTCAAAATAATTGGAGTTCTTTACTTGTATTTATAAAACATTGGCAAAGATATATGGAGTTTAGAGAAACCTTTATTAAAATGCCATTTTCTTTCCCTTACATATCCTTTTCACCCATATAATTTCTCAGCTTATCTCTTCCAAACTCCTCAAGAGTTTGAGAAGTTTGGGTTGAAGAGTTTGAGAACCCCAGCTCTCTCTACAATCCTCTTTAGAAACTCTGCCAGAATATGTATTCTTAAGCAATAATATATTTTTCTTTGTTTACTTCTTCCTCTTCTAATTTAATGTTGAGAAAAACTCAAAGAACTAGGCTGTGAATGTCCAAACCCTTTTAGAGAATGGATATTAGCAAAAACACTAATAAAGAAGAGTCAGAACTTCTTTTATAGGAATAAAGAAGAGAAAAGATTGGGAGCACTCACAGAACAATATTTCTTTTCTAAATATATATGTATTTTAAAAGCTTTGAGAAGGAAGCTCTGGAAAACATCAAAAGAAGACATTGTGACAGGAAAAGGATAAGCAAGGGACATCTAGAGATGAGTCATAGAAATCAAGGGAGAAAGGAATTTCAGGGATATGGAGGTGGCCATCAGTATAGTACATTTCAGAGGTAATGTAAGATGATCTCCAAAAAGTGTCAATTGGATGTGACAAATTGGAAATTTTTGGTGATTTTAGGGATTGCTTCTAATGGAGTGACTAGAGAAGAAGCTAAGTTCTAGTGGGTTGGGAAATGCATGGGATTAAGAAATAGAGGTAGAGAATTTAGATAATTTTTCCAAAGAAACTCAAGTATGAGGATCATAAAAGGAAGAGTAAGATTTCTGGTGATGAAGGTGGCAGGGTAGGAAAGATGCAGAATAGACAGAGTTCCTTTTGAAGATTTGAGTGACTTAAATGAATACTTTCTTGAATGCTGAGGAGGAAAGAGCCAGTACAGGGGGAAAAGATAATGATCTGTAAATCAGATGAAACATGATGCTTGAAGAAATGAAAACATATGGAATCCAGAACGCAGATGGTAGGATTGTCGCATTCATGAGGAAGAATGCTTCCTTCAGAGGAACAGGAAGGAGAAGTGACACACTAGGGAGGGATCCAGGAGGGGAGCAGTGCCTCCAGATGTTTCTTGATTAAAAACCACCTGCCTGAAATCAGCTATGTTGCTTCCATGAGAAGTAATTCAAGGCCACTCTCTGTCTCTATCCTAATCCCTCATATAACACCTCCAAGGGAGGAGGATAGCTCATGAATTAGTTAGAAGGAATAAGCCTTGCTTACTTTTGCAAGTGGATGATGTGTTAAAATTTTAGTGTAACAGAGTGATTCTTTCTCCTTTACCCAAATGGCTAGGACATTAAGCAAACTAATGACCTATTGTGTTAGGTAGGCTTAGTTTAATTTTTGTTTTTCTTCTGCCTTGTCTTGCCACTCAGCTGGAATACGCAACGTAGAGATGCTTGAGTTTGGACACGTGCCGTGCTATCTACATTCCTGCTTACTTCTTCTCCCCTGGTAGCTTCGTCTAGCTAACTCCTATTGTCAGGACCTGGCGAAATTGTCCCTTCTTCAAAGAGATATTCTCCATCCCCACATCTGAATCATGACTGGTGTTATATTTATGTATCTCAAAATAGCCCGTTCCTTACGTCAAACAGTTGTCAATATTTATGATTGCATCTTTTTGGTATTGTCATTTCAAGGTTTCTTTCCCACCAGACTGTAAGCTTTGGAAAGTTAGGTTCAGAGTCTATTTTATTTAAGAATGTGTATTTATTTAGCTTATAGCACAGAACCAGTCACATCTTAAACTTTCAGTAAAAATTGTGTTGAATAAATTAGAGAAGGATTAAAACAGAGTTTGATCTGCTTTGACGTGAAGCTATTTAAGCCTAACTACTTTAGAAAAAATGGAGCATTTTTTATGTAGTCCATTTTAGTTTACCAGAGCTTACTGCATTGGGAAATGAGGCCAGAGATTCAAGTTGATAAAAAGTTTTAATATAACTTGAAGTTCCTATTCCTTTTACATCTATCTATTTAGAGCAGGCACCCACCCCTACAAGGAAAGATATGGCTGTGGTCCACAGCAGGATTAAGATAACCTTGATTCTTTTTGTAATTCTACCAACAAACACTTCAATATCACTGTAGCATGTAGACCAGTTGCGGGAGGGGGCAATAGATCATTAATGATCTGGCTGACATAATGAAAAACACACTCATTAAACTTTAAGAAGACACTTCCAATGTCTGATTGGGAATTTTAAGTGATTTTGATAAGTTCTTAGGTTTTCTTCTATTTAATTGGATGCTGTCATCATTTCCCAATGCCATTTGTTTCCTTTTGTACTCATTTGATTTACTCTTTCTTAGTTAAAAAGAATGCAAGTATCTGATGATAGACAGCCTAACCAGCTGAACACTAGACCAAACAGGAAAAGAAATGAGAAACAAACATTAAAATAATTTTTGATGTTTAACGCATCATTAGTCAGTACGCACATAAGCAAATGATTATTTTCTTAGTTAATTCAGGAGTGTTAGACTGAAGAAGTTAAGAAAAATACTCTTTACTTTTTTGTTTGTTTGTCTTTATTTTTAAAACTTTCAGAATAGTGCAGGTGAACCTCAAAAATGACAAGTAACTTGGTTCAGAGGAATTAGCCCTGCTAGAATTAAGCCTAATTACTATGAATCTTATAATAAAATTATATTGTATGTGCTTTTAAGGCCCTTCCCCTTTATGAATGTGGAATAACTCAGAAGGCAAGTAAGTTTTATTTAAATGAAATGTAAAAATAATTTCAAACGTACAGTGATTGTTTCAGACTGATGAGTTTCTATAGGATAATAGCAGCTTCTTAAATCCTAATCTTTCCACACATGCTCTGAAACCAAGAGAGCTTAACAAGGAAAGAAAATAAAACCATGAAAACTTATGCCAGCAGCATAACTAGAAGTCAAAGAATGCTACAATTTGAGTTTACGTCTAATAGGGAAATATCTGAAACCAACAGAATCAGCTCTGGAGCCCAGACTGAAGTGAGATTCAGATGAGACTGCTTGAAAAACATGAGCATGCAGATGGATAGTACTAGTGCTGGAACACAGATAAATTTCTCTTTTAAAAATGAGGTCTCATTCTGAGTGAGAAAATACTAAGAGTAGATATGAGACAGGAAGGATCAGAACACTGGCTACTGAGAACACAAAGGAAGCGACCTAAAATTCTGGGACCAAAAGTGACAGCCATAGGAAGGCACTGCTACTGGAGGAAAGAGAGCAACCTGGGAGGAAGTGAGCACTCCCTGGACTTTTGAAAATGAATAAAGTAAATGGAGAAGGCTAGAAGTCTTATAGAAACAGACTAATAATACAGAATCAGAATATACAACCCTCCCTCAATTGTGTCAGTCATTAAAGAAACTGCACTTCACTATAGTAATTATATTCTAACTCTAGAAAAGAATTAGAAAAAAAGAAAGAGAGTTGGAAATTATTGTAGGGTTTTGACATGCTGACCTGCCAAGTACCAAAGAGCATGAATAACACTGAGATCTTGGTTTCTAAAAATTGTTTCTTGCTAAGAGGAACCAGGGCTCCATGGAGATATGACTGATTATAGAAAAGGTCAGAGAAAGTACAAGTTGAACCAGAAAGCAAGGAAGTGCTCAAACACAAATGAGACCCTGAATCAAAAGGATTCAGAAACTAGCTTGAAGGTGGATCTGATGGATAAATTTGGTACAATGTGAGCATTAAACAGAATAATGACAGTAATGAATTATAATACATTAAATATAAAATGTAATACATTATTTGGAAAAGAGAGGAGAGAGAGAAAAATAGGAAATGATCTCTTAAGAAATAGAAATCGAGATCACACCAAATGATCTCAGCAAACAAGTGTAAAAAGAATTTCAGAATTAGAAACTCACTATTTTGAAACCCCTGATGTAATAATATATTCATATAGGGATCAATGGCTGAAGCCACAGGGTAAAAATCTGTGGAGAACAGTGTCTTCATAATCCCTCAGATTACTTATTAATTACAAATGGAAAATATGCCTTTACAATAGGGAGATTGGTGGTGAAGGGGAGTAATAAATTTTCTTTGACCCTCCTAGGTTCTTCTGGCTGGTCTAAGAATTAAATTGACATGAGACAATAAGTTGACAATAAGACAATAATGGGTTTGCATCCTTATTACGGGGAGGGGCATAATGAAGCATTTGGAGGTGAAATATACTGTCCTCAGGCTAATTTCAAATTGATAAAAGAGGTGTGTGTGTGTGTGTGTGTGTGTGTGTGTGTGTGTGGAGAGAGGAGGAGAGAAAGAGATGAGACTGGCATGGTGATACATTAATAATTGGTATATTTATTTATTATACTGGCCTTCCAACTTTTCTTTGGGTTTGAAACTTTTCCCCCAAAAATGCAAAAAAAATAAATAAATTAAAGATTTAGTTTAACTGTTTATAGATATTGTTAAGTGTATGTGTATTTATGAAACATTATAGAGTTTAAATATTTCATCTCTTTTCCATAAATAATCATATACTAAAGATCCATCAAACATCAATTTGAAGGAAACACTGTATGTATGAATACCAAGAATGCTTAGTGATCTTCAGCTCATGGTTTTTTGTTATGTATATAGACTGTTCTCAACGAGTCTCTCTGTGGACTCAAAGGATAGTCTGATATCAGTTCTCCCCTTGTGTCCACAAAAACAAGTGTATGGAAATTGTAGAGGAGGAAGAGCTATTGCTCTATTCTTCTAGGTGCTTCTGGCTGATCTAAGAATTAAATTGACATGAGATAGAATAACAGGAGAAAATCAAACAAAGTTTAATAACATGTATACATGGGAGAAACCCAGGAAAACTGAGTAACTCTCCAAAATGGCTGAAGCCACACCTTAAATACCATCTTCAGCTAAACACAAAAGAGGATGTTGGGGGTAGTGGTTTGGGACTTTAAAGGGGAGGAAGACAATTCACATGGAGATGGAAAAGGAAATGTTTGATAAACAAATGTTAGCTGAGCCATCTATAAACAATGTGACCTGAGAGAGAGAACTTTGATAAAATGGGCTTAGCAAAGATCTTCCCAGTCTACCATACCCAGAGTTGTCTATGGTGATGGCCTCTCTTGGGACAGGCCTTCTATCTTAAATTCTTTTAGGCAGTGAGGGGAAAGGTGCAAGTTTCCTTCAGAGACTTTTGTTCTTAAAAATAATCAAGCCAAAGAGATATACATTTTGGGGTGGCAAATTCTGATCCCCCCAAAAATCATAGTTGACTATGAACGAGAGTTTAACTTAGAATAGACTTTTAAGAAAGGTTCACAGTCTTTTTCAAGGACAATAGTAAAATAAATGCTAGAGTAGATTTATGTCTGTGAATTTAGATTTTTTAAAGTCTTGAGACCATTTATCTCTAATGAATGTCAAGGAATTATCATATAATCTGTCACCCAAGTTGAACTAACTGTAACATATGGATGTTCATACATTATTTCAGTTCTGTTTTGTTCTCTGTATGCTATGAAAGCTCATTATAAAGACATTGGATAATGATAGATTTTACTCAGACATTAGACTTAATATTCTATTTTTATGTTCTGTGAAATATTGCAGTTTTTGGAAAAAACCAACACATTACTTTCAGAAATCATAACCAAATCAGATGTATGAAATGGATTGAAATGGGAATTAAATGATCTGGTTAGAAGTACTCCAGCAAGACCTAGCAACCAGAAAGAAAATATTTTCAATGAAAACTATTATTTTGTAATTTGATTTTCATTGCTAAAACATGTATTTCCCACTTCTTTGTGGGAAAAAAGCTAAAAAGTCCATTATTCTTTCTTTTACCTCCCAAACTTGGGAAATCCATTTTTCTATCCCAGCAAGTGGCCTACTTTATAACAGTATCTCAAGTGCAATTCTGATAGCATTTATGCTGTCATAACAGTTGTGCATCTACTCTCACCTCTTATAAATTATACTCGGATTAATAGAGCATATTTGCATGCTAGATGCTTAATAGTCTCCCATATAATTTATATATAATTGTGTACCAATAACTAGCTACTTTATTCGTAAATGCTTTGGTTCCACCAGTGTTATATGATGGCAATTTCACTACAGAAATGTTTAAGTTGCAAAAATAAGTCTACAGGATTCATGTTAGAATCATATTTAAGAAAATATACCCCAGTCTGCAATTTTCTGGAGTCTAGCAATTTGTTGGAAGGAAATCTAACGAAACAAGTTTTACTCAATATAGTGAAGCTAGTCAATTATTTCTTTTGTTTTTAATATTCTTTATGATAGATTTCTAAATATAGTACATATTATTTTCACATCTTTTAATTTTGAGGTTCTCTGTAGAATATTACACAGTTTATAGTGATTTACTTCTTGGAAGGAAAATATGCTATTTTTGTCTGGAGTTTATATTTATGATAATGGGTTTAGTTTGCAAAGCACATTATGTGAATTATTCATGTAAACAAATGTTTAACGTGTGCTTACTATGTTCCATATACAAGATTATGTCCTAGAGATAAATAAGAAGGAGAAGGAGGAGGAGAGGACAAAGACTGGGCGGAGAAGGCGGAGAAGAGAATGCATGATCCACGACTCAAGGAGTTAATAAAGGACATGAATCCATTACAATTTTTTAAAAACTTTTACTAATTGCAAACTATTTCAAACTTACAAAAAACAACAGAGAATCAGTAGTCTCTCTGAAACCCAGATTCAATATAGGATTTTTCCATATTTGATTGGTATCTTTCTGTTTTAGAAATGAAGTATTAGTCACACAATGGAGAGCCTCCAAATTCCATGGGATTTCCCTTACTGCTCAGAGTTACACACTGCCTAGAGATTGACTATACTCTAGCATCCATGTTTTTATAAACCTAGACATTTGTTTGCAGTTAGAAACAATGTTCTAGTTTTGTGTATTTTGACTTTGCCTAAGTAGTATATTTCTTTTTGTAACTTGCATTTTTCATTCAGTTATATTTTTCCCTTTGATAAATTTAGAGGTATCTGTTCTAATTCTAGATTTTCAGTAAAATGCTAACATTCCTAGTTGAATGATCATAGCCTCATGTTTAATATCTCTACCCCTTCCAGAAAAAAAATTGAGAAATTTCAAAGCATTTGTTCTGATTATATTTTATATCATCTTCCATGTAATCATTGTCTAGATTTTTAATTGCACTTTGTTTTTGACCCAGCCCCCAAATTAGTCACACAATTACATGATGTTTAATAGTTAACGCTTCATGGGTTTAACTACATGTATATTGATTTCTTTGGCCAGTATTGTTCCTTAATCCCGTTCCTTCGCTGTGGGTTTAATTCCCTTCAATAGGAAACCTATTCCTTAGAAGTCTTACTAGTGAGGGTCTATAGATCCAAATCTCTATCTTTGTCTGAAAATGTCATTTCTTTCGTTTGTTAATATGGTTAGTTGAGTATCGTATTCTAGGTTAAGAGGAATTTCCTATTAGCACTTTAAGGATAGTATTTTTCAGTTATCTTCTAGCATCTATTGTTATGGAGGAGAAGATTGCTACCAGTCTAATTGCTTTTCTTATTTGGTATTCTGTCTTTCTTCCAGATTGCTCTAGATTTTCCTCTTCGTCATTAACTTGCTATGGTTCACCAGCTGTTTTTAGCCTTGGCTCCCCAGAAAGCAGAGCCTCAGTCCCGGGGTTCTATTATTTAATTAGAGAATACGATCCAAGTGAACAGGATTGTAGGGAAAAAGAGGTGAAGCAGGGAAAGAGGGTGAACCAACACAAGAACATATGATCGAGCCGGGACTTGACCCCTAGAAGTCCTCTAAACTGGATCTCAAAATCATGGGGACGGAGTGGGAAGAAAGGAAAAAGAATTTACCTATGGGCTCAACACGTGAAGGCACTGAGAGGGTTGCTTTGGCAGCATCCTCATCTGCCTGAGTGATAAGAGAAGTGGGGGGTAGATTTGGTGGAATCATGAGTTGTGAGACACTGTCAAGTTGTGTATATAAGTAATCTGCCAGAGTTGCATACACTTTTAATATGGAACAAGGGAAAGGTAAGACTGAAGTGACGTGTCTGATACAGTTGTATAGTCTTTTTGTTTCATTTATTTTACTGGTGATTCCATGTATTTCTTCAGTCTGAGGATTTCTTTCTTTCTTTCTTTTTTTTTTTTGAGGAAGACTAGCCCTGAGCTAACTACTGCCAGTCCTCCTCTTTTTGCTGAGGAAGCCTGGCCCTGAGCTAACATCTGTGCCCATCTTCCTCTACTTTATATGTGGGACGCCTACCACAGCATGGCGTGCCAAGTGGTGCCATGTCCTCACCCGGGATCTGAACTGGCGAACCCCGGGCAGCCGAGAAGCAGAACGTGCGAACTTAACCGCTGCGCCACCAGGCCAGCCCCTGAGGATTTATTTCTAACTTCATCTCTGAAAAATATTCACCAAGTACTTCTTCACATAATCATTACATTCACTCAAATCTCACCTTCTAAAAATATTTTTATATCATTTAAAAATTAGAGATAATGGAAATTATATGTACAACTTCAGATTTTATGACATAAATATCCATTAAAAATATCCACTAATAATAGAATAAATAGTATATGTTATACTTATGATATAGAATTCTGTGTCGCTGTTAGAAAGATCTAAACGCTGGCCCTGTGGCCGAGTGGTTAAGTTCACAGGCTCCACTGTGGTGGCCCAGGGTTTTGCCGGTTCAGATCCTGGGCCCGAACATGGCATCGCTCATCAGGCCATGTTGAGGCAGCATCCCACATGCCACAACTACAAGGACCTGCAACTAAGATATACAACTATGGACGAGGGGGATTTGAGGGAGATAAAGCAGAAAAAAGAAAAAGATTGGCAACAGTTGTTAGCTCAGATGCCAATCTTTAAGAAAAAAAAAAAAGGGGGCGGGCCCAGTGGCACAGGGGTTACGTTCGCACGTTCCGCTTCTCCGCAGCCCGGGGTTCTCTGGTTCGGATCCTGGGTGCAGACATGGCACTGCTTGGCACGCCATGCTGTGGTAGGCATCCCACATATAAAGTAGAGGAAGATGGGCACAGATGTTAGCTCAGGACTAGGCTTCCTCAGCAAAAAGAGGAGGATTGGCAGTAGTTAGCTCAGGGCTAATCTTCCTCAAAAAAAAAAAAAGGATTGGCAACAGTTGTTAGCTCAGGTGCCAATCTTTAAAGAAAAAAAAGAAAGATCTATCTATCTATATACTGAGAAAGAACTATCTTCCTTTTGATCTTGTTCATTGAAAACAAGTTACTGAACAGTACACCAAAAAAAATATCCCCGTGCATGGAAAAGTTTTAGATGGCTATATGCCAGATTGGTAACAGCGATTAACTTTGCCAGTGCAAGGGAAAAGTAGGAGAAATGGAACTGGAATTGGAAATGAAAGTAATCTTAGGAAAGACTAACATACTTGTATTTGATTTTTCTTTTTGAGGAAGATTAGCCATGAACTAACATCCACTGCCAATCCTCCTCACCCCCTCCTTTTTTTTTTGCTGAGGAAGATTGGTGCTGAGCTAATATCTGTGCCCATCTTCCTCTATTTTATACGTGGGATGCCTGCCACAGCATGGCTTGATAAGTGGTGCATAGTCCACGCCCAGGATCTGAACCAGTGAACCCTGGACCACTGAAGCCAAGCTCGTAAACTTACCTGCTACACCACCAGGCTGGCCCATGTATTTGATTTTTAATGACCAGTATATACTTGTAGGGGAGCAGAATTTGCTACCCTCAAATGTGTTGCTTTGGATTGATTTTTTTAAGAACAAAACACTCAGGAAGAAACTTTGACCTTTCCCCTAACTGCCTAAAAGAATTTAAGATAGAAGGCCTGTTCCAGGAAGGAGCTACCACCATAGAGAACATAGTATAATATGAAGTGGTGTGGTGGACAGGGAGGAACCTAGCAAGGCCCATTTGATCAAAGCCCTCTCCATGTCCCATTGTCTGTGCCTGGCATGGCAAACATTTGTTTACCAAACATTTGCTTTTCCTTCTCCATGTGAATTGCCTTCCTCCCCTTTGAAGTCCCAAATCACTACCCCCAACATGGTCTTTTGTTTTTAGCTGAAGATGGTATTTAAGGTGGTGGCTTCAGCCATTTTGGGGAGTTACTCAGTATTCCTGGGTTTCTCCCATGTACACATGTTTTTAAACTTTGTTTGATTTTCTCCTGCTGTTCTGTCTCCTGTCAACTTAATTCTTAGACCAGCCAGAAGGACCTACAAAAGTAGAGGAATATTTTTTCCTCCCTTACATACTTATTCATCAGTATTTGTTTAAACAGAAAATTTTAACACAAACTTGTTTAAACACATAGTTTTAAAATTCCATGTATGAATCAATGATTATTGATTTCAAAACATTTTCAAAGTGTTTCATTTTCTGGGGAAATATGGAATTCATTTATAGCTCCTAAAGTAGTAATATCAATAGTTAAATCACCATGAAAGAAATTGAAAAAGGATTCAATAAATAAATATATATAAAACACTGAATATGGTATTTTATTTAATAAGCAAGAAATTAATAATGTTTAAAGAACAGAGCACTCTCAAGTAATATAAACTATCCCTGGGATTTTTGGAAAAGTTGCAAATTCCTTTTACAGAAGGAACATAATTCTTGCATTAGTATCTAACTTTGTTAATAAAAGAATTAAAATCGGAGGCCAAGGCCAAAGTCCAGAAAAATAACACCAAGCAGGCTTTATTCTATTCATTCAGGGGTGGTAAATATAATACTAATAATAATTTAATCAGTCTCATTACATTCTCAAAAGTCATTTTGCAAAATTCAACATCAATTCCAAGTTTTAACTTGAAATGATTAACTCTTCTTTTTTACAGGATGGAGAGTATTTTCTTTAAACAAACAAGGAATTTTACATTTAATCTTAGAAAATTGGTAGAATTCCTATTTAATTAGAAGCATTAAGAGGGTGCTAGATATGAGTCTCAATACTATACAATATTAACTAGGGAAGTTTTAAATGAAAATAAATATATATTTCAGGGGGATCAAAGAGTTAAATGATACATATTAAAAAGAAACAAACGTGAATATTTGTCTGATTTCTAAATGAGGAATTACCTTTTATGTATATGAGAAACAAGAAATAATGAAAAAAATGAGAGTTTACATTGTACTGTATTTTCCATAACCATTAACAAAATCATAAACTTAGAAAGTCAGGTGACAAATTGTGCAACATATGAGCAATCTGTATAATGACATAGTAACAGTACCTATATATATTTTGAGTGCATATATATTACATAAAATATATGTTTAAAATTGATATGATCTCATAGAAAATAAGAAAAAATCTATCATACCATTTAAAAAGATGGCAAGCATAACCAGAGAATTCACCAATTCCAATGGTGACATGACAAATTAATTTAGCCTCACTAGTAATCAAATAAAATTAAAACAATGAACATTTTGCATATTATTTGACAAAGGATTGTTTCTTTTTTTTTGGCAGAGAATTATTTTCCCCTTTGTTTGTTTGTACTGAGAAAAGACAATTTTGGTAATAATGTATGCTTAGTAACTCTGGTAAATTGTTGGAGAGAATGTAAATTGCTATAACTTTGTGATGTTTTGGCATTATATATCAATGGCTTTAAAATGGTTTATATCCTTTGATCTGCTAATTTACACATCTATAACTTTCTCTTAAGTAAATATATAGATATATTCACAAAGATTTTTTTAACGTTACTTAAGATGATAAAAATATGTAAACATTTTGAATGTTCAACAATAATCTAATTTCTAATAAATTATATTCATTAGCCATATGCTGGAATACTAGGCTTTTATATAAAATCATGGTTTGTTTCCTTGTTGAGGAAGATTAGCCCGAGCTAACATCTGCCACCAATCCTCCTCTTTTTGCTGAGGAAGACTTGCCCTGAGCTAACATCCATGCCCATCTTCCTCTACTTTATATGTGGGACACCTGTCACAGCATGGCTTGACAAGCAGTGTGTAGGTCCACACCCGGGATCCGAACTGGTGAACCCCAGGCCGCCGAAGCAGAACGTGCAAACTTAACCGCTGCACCCCTGGGCCAGATCCATAAAATCATGTTTTTAAGTAGAATATTTTAACTTTTAAAAATGTATTTAAAGGGCTGGCCCCGTGGCCAAATGGTTAAGTTTGTGCGCTCCACTGAGGTGGCCCAGGGTTTCACCAGTTTGGATGCTGGGCACAGACCTATCACCACTCATCAAGCCATGCTTAGGTGGCGTCCCACATAACAGAGCCAGTAGGACCTATAACTAGAATATACAACTATGTACTGGGGGGCTTTGGGGAGAAGGGAAAAAAAAAAGATTGGCAACAGATGTTAGCTCAGGTGCCAATCTTTAAAAAATAAATGTATTTAACAGTTTTTAAGCTAGAGAACCTTCTTCAAGAGGACTCTTGGCATTTTCTTCTTCTGGAAATGGTCTATTTTCTCGGCTTGTGTCACATGATAAGTTTATGATTATCTTCTTACATCTTGTTTTTATGTCTCGATTATTGTTGCTGTCTCCTTTATGTCTGTCTACTATATAATTGTTCCTGTTCCAAGGGATTGCATCCATTTCCCTCCTTGATTACCACTGAACATACTTTTACAGGCAATACCTTGTACTTTTTTTTACTTCAGTTAGTATCTTTGTTCTAATTATAGAAGCTTGCTTGATATTTCATGATAGCTAGATAAACAATGCCACTAAAATATGACTCCGACATCTCAAATCTCAGATCTCAACTGAATTGTCATCTGTCCCTCTGCCGTGACAAACCAGCTATATTGCATTTCTTTTATCAGTGAAACCTCCCACCACTTGCTCAGCCACCTAAATCAGAAATTTGAGGTCATCTTTAAATTATCCAAGCAGCCAGCAAATTTGATTGTGCTTCTTTAATACCGCTTGAATCTGTATACATCCACATCTTAACTGCCATACCATTATTTCAGGACTTTTATACTTTTTTAGTCCAATTAATGACATAACTCCATAAGTGGTACAATCTAACTTTTCTACAATCTGTACTGCATATCCCTGCTCATATGACCTTTCTCAAAATTGAATAATTTTATTCCTATTACCAAAATCACCTTGACTGTTTGCTTAGAAGATCTAGTTCAACTCTTCAGCATGATACACAAGGCCACTTGTCACCTCTTTGGCCTCGTCACGTTTTACTAATGTACTCAGACCCCTTCCTCTTCTACCCTGGAGTATGATTCCGTCACAGTGTACTGCTTACTGACCGCTGAATTTTCAATGCTCTGTTATGCATCTCTACTATTGCATGTAGTGTTTATTTTGCTTAGAATAAAATTAATGACCTTATTTCATTGGCTAATTACTACTAGTCCTACAAGTTACAACTCAAATATCACCTAATTTCAGGGAGTTATGGCTTAGTAGTGTAGATTGCTCCTCCTACATCATTCCATTATACCCTATATCTGAATATCAGGGCATACATCACATAGAGGGTTCACCACATGTTTTTGTATCTGCCTTCCTTACAGTTCAATACATTTCTTAATGATAAGCACTGCACATATTAACTATAACCTTAGTGCCCAGCATCAGGCACGGCATGTTCTGGGTAATTATATACGTGTTGAATGCATGAAATAATGATTTGGAAAAGGTTTGGCAGATATTATAACTTAGGCAAGAAATACTATACAGATATGTTAAGAGAGAGAGGCTAGACCAAATCCAGGTACTAAGTAACAATATTAAAATAAGTTTTCGTTGGAGAGTAAAGGGTGAAAAATAAGTCTGGGATACTGACATCAGCCAAAATTCTGAAACAGAACTAGCACTTTCTTTGGAAAAAAATATATATGCCAGTAACTGTTCTAGTCTTTAGAAATGTAGTAGTAATAAAGAAAGAAAAAGATCTTTTAGAGCTTCTATTTTGGGGTAGTGGGGTAGGAGTGGGGAAGAAAACAAGCACAAGATAAATAAAAAATATGTTTTAGACAGTCACAAGTGCTACTAAGGGAAAAAAATACACTGCCAGAATAAAATATGACAAGGCAAGGAGCAGTGGACAGCTATGTTGTGACTGGTGATGTCAGAATGGATAACACAGAACCCAGAGTTGGCCGATAATTAGTGTCTGTCCCATAGGAATGGTGGATGAAAGAAAAAGGAATTTCCTTTGCCAAGCCCCCACATTTTTGCAGTGATGTTAAAGATGCTGGCCTAATGACTAAAAATGGAGTTTCAAATGTCACACAAAGGAGAGTCTCTTATTATTTCATAGTGAAAAAGCCTGAGTTAGGATGGGAGAGAATTTCCAGATCTTTAAATGAAGTAGCAGAGAAGAAATATAGTTCAGATTTCTGTTCAAAATTCTCAAACCAGAAAACTCATAGAAGGGACTTCACATTCACCTCTCATATAATGAAAAGATGTAAAATGTTTGGTTAATTATTGTAAAGAAGATACTGAAGATGAGGATCCAGAAGATTTCAAAGTTTATTGATAACAGGTAATATTATTCAACAGAAATATCACATTTCTTTGCGAAATTTTTAGTACATGCAGTATTTTGATGTTCATATTATTAAGTGCTTAAGCTTGTCTGTACTTACATACTTAATTCTTCATGGAAGATTGACAGCACAACTTATATTAATGGTTAGCCACAAAAGATACACTTTATTTTGCTATCAAAGACTTATCAATTGGCCATAACCTTTGCAAAAAGAACTTATTATTCAGATAAGGTTTATTTTTTTGGAATTAGGCCAGAATAAATAAATTTTTAAAAAACTGGAAAGAAAATATGGAGAAAATTCTTAAAATGGAAATATTTATGTTCACAATTACAAGTATGATTGATGTTGTGGATTTAAACTGATGGTTTCTAATGTAAACAACAGAGATCAGAAGGAGTTAGGAAGATTAAGGTACAAATCTTACCAACTTCTGATATTTAGCTGAGCAGCTATAGGAATGTGATTTGGGAGATTAATATAATGCTCAGCAATTGCTTTGAGACAAAAACAAGTGGCTACGTAGTTTGAGAGTCAGAGTATTAAATTGGGTTTATGGGGGCCCATCGGTGGCGCAGCAGTAAAGTGCGCACGTTCTGCTTTGATGGCCCGGGGTTCGCTGGTTTGGATCCTGGGTGCAGGCATGGCACCACTTGGCAAGCCATGCTGTGGTAGGTGTCCCATGTATAAAGTAGAGGAAGATGGGCACAGATGTTAGCTCAGGGCCAGTCTTCCTCAGCAAAAAGAGGAGGATTGGCAGCAGTTAGGGTTAATCTTCCTCAAAAAAAATTGGGTTTATGATTTAAGCAGCATACACTGGTCGACTGGGATTGGTTGATGTGAAGGAAAGTTAGAGCAGTAAGATACTGGTGGTTGTTCAAACAGGAAGGATATGGTTTTCTTTACGTTCAATAGCAGGAATTAGGGATTCCATTCTAAGGGAAAATGGCACTCCAAGGTCAAGAATTACATTTTCTGCAGGACTAAGAATATAATAAGGTCATAGTAGGCCTAGAACCAATACATTGAGCCATTTACTTGGCTAGGACTTTTGAGAATGTTTTTCTGGGCACACGATGGATCCTAGATGAGAAGTTGTATTAGTTTTCTGTTGCTGCGTAAGAAATTAGCACAAAGTGGCTTGAAGCTACAGCCCTTTATTAGCTCACAGTTCCGTGGGTCAGAATGGGGCATGCGATGACTGGGTTCTCTGTTCAAGGTCTTAAAGGCCTGACATCAGCATTAAAACCCTTGTCAGGTAATTTAACGTCTACTTCATTTTGGGGTTGGCATCATTTGTCTTTTCTCGTTCAAGGTATCTGGTTCTTGGTATGATGAGTGATATTTTATTGCCTGTGGGACATTTTGGCTATTATGTTAGGATACTTTGGTTCCTATTTAAATTTTTAAAAAAAAATTTTAGCAGGCATTCACTCTGTTGAGGTTGGGCACATGGTTTCTCCTCTACTTTTGTGGACTGTGGTTCCATGACCATCTAATTTTCAGAACCTTTGTGGTACTATTTTGGTCTGCTTGGTTTATCCTGCGCAGGTGGGGTTACCATTGTTCTCTGCTCGTGCTGCTTAAGGGGGCAGACGAAGCTTTCCCAGGCTAGGACACCTGGTGCTTCGAGGTAGGGGAAGGGACTCTCTGGTCCACTTGGATGAAGACGCTTCCTGGGCCAGGCACTTGTGGCAGGACCTTCCCTGACTTTAGCAGATGGAAGGTGCTTACCAGTTTGAGAGCTTTCTGTGATGGGATCTCTGTGGCTGGTACCAGCAAGTTGCCTGGTGTTTGTGGGTAGGGGAGAGGCGTTTCAGGCCCAGCTGAAGAGGAGAGCATTTTCCAGGTAGGACTACTTTTGCTGGTATCATTGGCCACCAGTATGTCTGGGTGGGGAAGCAGGGGTGGTCTTAGGCCCAGTGGGAAAGGAGAGTACTTTCCCTGGTTACTTATCAGCAGGGCTTCTGATTGTTCCTCCTTGCAGCTTCTACAGGGCTCAGCTGGTGATTTCAGTGGGTCTCTCATTTGATCTGGTGGAGGGGGAGCCTATTTGAGCCACTTCCGTTACTAAGTTGGGAGTTAAGAAATGCTAGGCCTGAGTCACCTTTTTCTGCTGGGAGGTGGTCATAGGATGCCCTACTACAAAACTATTCATCCATTCCAAGGGTCCCTAGCCAATTCACCTTCTTCTTTAGACCTCTCAGGGTTCTCCTTTGATTGTCTCATGTTATTTACAGGATATATAGCTGTGCCTTATAGAGGGGGAGCAGGGAGAGAGGAGTATAAACCATCATATCTGGACTGGAAGTCCTCTCTGTGCTTTGTAAGGGCTCACCTGATTAGGTCAGGCCCACTCTGGATAATCTCCCAGTCAACTGTGGCATATATCATAACCTAATAATGGGAAGGATATTCCATCACATTCACGGGTCACATACTCAAGGGGAGGGGCTACTATAAGAGTCATTGGGGGTCATCTTAGAATTCTGTCTACCACAGAAGGCATATGTGAATATACTGAAGCATTAATTAGGCAATTATCATCCTTTGGAAGGTCAGAACCTGTTAAGATAGGAAGAAAGCCGACTACTGTTAAAATTATTCTACTCAGGGGCCGGCCCGGTAGCGCAGCGGTTAAGTTCGCACGTTCCGCTTCTTGGCGGCCTGGGGTTTACTGGTTCGGAACCCCGGGTGTGGACTCAGCAAAAGCCATGCTGTGGTAGGCGTCCCATGTATGAAATAGAGGAAGATGGGCATGGATGTTAGCTCAGGGCCAGCCTTCCTCAGGAAAAAGAGGAAGATTGGCAGTAGTTAGCTCAGGGCTAATCTTCCTCAAAAAAAAAATTATTCTCATTTTAAATGAAGTAGATTTGGTGTCAGAAATAATAAAAATCAGAATATTCAGACAACTTGCAGAATTTAATATGAATTTTACAGGTTTCATCTAAGTCTTCATTTCTGGCCATGCAAACATCTTCTGTGTGAAAAATACAAATAGGCTAGCTCAAAGATGTATTAAAAGACTTCACCACCACTCCCCATTTATATTTTATAGTTCTGTGCAATTACTGTGGCTTCCAGAAATTCACAGAGAAAATAAAGGTCAGTGATGATTCTGACTTTACATTTTTAGAGCAGGTTTATACTTAACACTGTCCACATTTATATAGGTTGCACATTGCACAAAATTTATGACTATTGTTTTAGGTTATAATACAACGTATTCTCACCTAAACCAGGAATGAAAATTTTAAGCAAAATTTACTAGACTTGCCAACGTACCAAAAAAAAAAAAAAAGAAGGAGAACTTTTAGGTTAAATTAGGGGAAAAATCCTTCACTATGTTTGGATTGGAAAGGAAGAGTGACCTAAAATTTGATTTTAAATTGTCATGGTTTTGGGTGATACCTAGGGACATTTAGAATTGAATTAGGTAGGTATGGTTTTGAACTCAGGTTTTACCTTTAAAGCTTTCAAATTGGGACTTGGGAGGCTCCAAGCAGCAGCTGGGTACTTTGGATCATTTACACAAGGATTAAGAGTCATATATAAACCATAAAACCGTTTATAAGAAATAAGGACCCGTTTTAAAAAACTAATTATATGAACTAAAATTACATATAAAAAGAAATTAAGACTTGAATATACTCATGAAGCTAAATTAAAGAAATACCTATACCTCCTTTTTTCCCTTAGTTGTTTACATTCAAAGTAAACCAAAGTGTGACATGTTTTAAGAGAAAGGTAATGAAGTTCTAAGGATTTGTCATCTCATCACTTCTAAGGATGAAATCTACTTGTTCTCTCCTTTATCATACAAGATCTAAGTAGATGGAAAGAAGATTAAGTGAGAGTGTTGTTAAAGAGCTGCGTCAAAGAGCAGAATGGAGGGCAAGAGGAAGAGGCAAGACAGCACACAGAGACTGGGTTTGAAGAGAGTTGGGAATGTTGTTTGTGGTAGATGATCTCTCATTAGCTCTTCGGATCCACTCACCATCCTTCTTTACCCTGCTCTGTGATTCCAGGAGGCTGACTTTTGTCAGCTTCAGCAACCAGTCTCTCTTGCGTCAGGTTGGGTTTGGCTAACGTGGACTACCGACAGGAGATTAGAAGTCAGGAGGAGAGAAAAGTAAGAGTATTTATTTCCATGATCCTCTCTGCACTTTAGATCGGCAGTGTCTGCCATTTGTCTGTCTAAGGTCACAGCTCATTATGTGGTCTTCTACTACAACTACAGGACGTTCTGGGTTGCAGAAACTACTACGTCTCTAAGCCCCTTCGAGCCTAGTGGTGATAATACTGGTTTATCACAGTTGCTGGCCTCAGGGTATTTTATCATCTCTCGGTTTCCCTTCGTTCTTTACATACTTCAGTCTCTTCAGTAAATGCTATTCCATCACCCTTTTCAAGTGTGCCATCAGTTTTTGGCCAGGACTCTGACTGATACATTGCTAATGGGGAACAGGAGAAACTTTAAGGTAGTATTAGGGGCTGGAGTAAACTGCTGGGGAGAGAGAGAGGAAGAGAAGGTTTTCAAACTTTTTACAGAGAGCATTCTACGAATGTAACATGACTTCTTTATTCGAGTGACTCTGTTAATTCTTAAATTTCTTCTTAATTATTTTGGTTGGGTTCCTATTTCTTTGAAAGCATATCCAAGATAGGACAGGGCTATGAGATGTCTGGGATTTACATGACTAAGTAAGACTACTAGAATCTATCTGGATTGATTATATCATATTAAGACATTTCCCTCATGGAATCAGGAACATCCCAACCTAGTGTACCTGCTAGGTTTCTATTGAAATTTAGTGACCTGCTATGGTGTGAAATTCATTTCTACTGTCAAATAGGACAATATTGTTTGGTTTTCTAATATTTCTTTTTATTCTGGATCCGAAATTGTGGGAAGTCCAATAGTTCCTTCAGGAACCATTGATTCAGTTCAGGTTATTACATTTAGATTCAGATTTAGATGAGATTCAGATTCTTATATTTAAGCATCACTCCAAAAGTGGACACATGGCAGGTGGCAGACAACTGTTTGTCCATCTCTATAGCAGATTATATAGCTGAGAATTCAGATCTCAATTAGAATTTTCTCCCTCTCCAATCTTCTACTTCCCTGCGACAAATAGGACAGGTCGAGTTCTCAGCCAGCCAGCGAGTGATACAGTGGACATGATATTCATGGGAGCAAGGTAGGATGCATAGTTCACTATCCTCTGTGTACTCTGTGATACAAATGCTACAGGATTTTGATGGATTGTTTTCAGAAAAAGATCTTAACGCCAAGTTGTCAGTCTGTGCTACGGTGAGTCCTGTAGATTGGTAATCATCTTCATTTAAGAGGAAAAACCGGTCCTCATTAAGGGAGGACCAAGAGTCACTTTCATCAAATGTTATAGGGGTCATTTGTCTACTCTCCTGCCTGGTCTCTGATGGCGAATCTGATGATAAACTTCCTATATCACTGCCTTCAAACAGCAGTGAGCTAATTTCTGAATTTTCGTCACAGGAACTGCAAATAGATGTACAACTAGAACTAGAAATGTAAGCACAACTTGAACAAGCAGTCAGTGTGGAAGTAGAGTGGGAATCACAGCAAGGATATGGATTAGAACCAGAACTGCTAGTAGCAGCAGAATCATCTGTTCCAATTAGTGAATCTGCCCTTTCCATGTTTTGACTTGGTGGTGAGACACTAGGCTCTAAATCACTGTAACTGTCCGTAAGGTTACTTGAGTCACTAAATCCTGTCATTGTCTGACTTAGTGTGCTCTGCACTGCAACAGGTATTGTATCATTTAAGCCAGTATTTGAAATTCTATGAACGGGAATTCTGACGGGACTGACATAAGCTCTCGCATCTGCCTGCTCACAATGTGAAGACATACACCCAAGTCCTCCATGTTCACTTTCTAAAGTGATAGTATTGTTTGGTGTCTCAGATGTTAACTGAGTTCTACTAGCTGTGCTGTCTCTGTGAGGGTACGCTCCTGGATGAACGTGTCCTACTTCAAGCTCGAAGGGTATGGTTGGATTTATCTGTCTCAGTTCCCAAGATTCACCATTCATGCTTGTTGTGTCTGGGGAACGTTCTCCTTGAATAGCATTCCTAGTTCCAGAAGTTGCAAAAAGACCTCTATTTTGCAACTCAAGTCCAGTTATTTGCTGTCTCAATGTTTCTCGGTGCTGAGTTCTAGAAAATCTCTGAGTCTCATTTACCAGAGGTGGCTCAAAAGTCTGAGATGGTGTTCTATGACAAAATCTCTGGAAAATTTCATATTGTGGAGGTGATTTTAGAGGTGACCAGCTTTCAGTTCTTGCTCTGGTTCTCAAACCGTCTGGGCTCCTGCTTCTTGCTCTTCGCTGACCTCTGGTAGGTGGGACTTCCATTAATGCTTCAGTTGTACTTCGTTCTGATCTGGATGGTCTTCTACGTGTTGATTCAGATCTTGGATTTTCCACTTGCCTTTGGCTGTTTTCCTCTCCTCTGGGAAGCCTTGTAGATGGTGCATAGTCATTCTCTGGATTTGGGCTCTCATTATTAAGGTTAAAATTCATTTCTGAACTGAATCTGAAATCGTCATTTTTTGGGTGAATCTGGCTAACTTCTCTCCAAGATTGGCTTTCTCTTTGCCCACTTGTCATATTTTCAGTTGGTTCGAAAGAGTTGAGCCAGTCTTTTACATAGTCACCATTGGACACGTTATCCAAAGAGTCTTCTCCACCTGTTAACAAAAAGGTGGGGAGGAGGCGGAAAGGAACTACCGAAATTAGAACCATCATGAAATAGCAATTGAAACTTTGTTTCAAAAACAAAAAAATGAGAACTTAAATACTAAGATCTTATAAACAGATTTCATGTTTATAGAGTTGATATTTTATAAAATACACTGTCTAGATTTACAAGTAAAGACAGGCAAGTTTCAATTCCATCTGAAAAGAGTGAGCTAATCCTGGATAAATTTAGAGAATTGTTTTTTTAAAAAGGGAACCTGGAGAAAGTCTATTTTCAATATTTTATCATATACACAGCCTTGTATGCCACTGTGGGAGGGATGTTGAGACATTTTTTCAGTCAACAACAATTTTTAAGACATTTTCCACTGTCAAAACACCAATGCAATTAAACAATTAAGATACAGTGCTAGTATTTTAGTTCAATTTACATTATTGTCTAATTCTCATTAGTCTACAACATTACTTCTTCTAGGCTCTTAAGTGCTTTTGATAATACATAAAGTTGTTTTGAAATATGACTATTGTAGACATTGTCCAAATATAAACAAGGTTTATAGGTTTAAAAGTATTTGAATACTTAGTGTTACCAAGATTTTGAATTGACATGAAATTGAAGGTCAGATCAAATGAATAGACTGAACCTAGCATAGTACATATAAGGCCATATTCAAGAACTAAACCACTATAGTTTTTACTATATATATAATATATATATTTGCTATAATATATATTCACTATATACATAAATATATATAGATTATTATTATACATTTACGGTTATCTTCATTAGATAGTAAAATTCTCTACTTCACACTAGGAGAGAAGCACCAGACCTGAAGTTAGAGGAGGGTTTCTCAGCTTTAACACTATTGACATTTTGGCCCTGGATAATTCTTTGTTTTGGGGAGTTATCCTGTGCATTGTGGGATGTTTGGCAGCATCCCTGGCCTCTGCCTACCAGATGCCAGTAACACTCATCCTCCACCTGTGACAACCAAAAATATCTCCAGACATCATCAGCTGTCCCTTGAGGGAGGGGAGGAGGCGTGGAAAGCAAAACTGCCCTCAGTTGAGAACCACTTGTTTAAAAGAGTATGAAATATTTCTTGTCGCTGGTGATAAAGTCACACGTCTATATAGAAGAAATAATTCAAGACATAGGAGGAACTTTCAAGTGAGGTGGAAAACCAAGAAAAATATCAATAGGCTATTTCACACTGTTTCCCAATTAAAACAACCCAAATGTGAATGGGGAAAAAAATAACTTGACATTCTCACCAAAAATCAAGTAATGCCAGTTCTTTTTTATGAGAAGTTGCTTAACACCAAGTTAATTTGTGCTACTTCTGTATAATCTTTGGCTGACATTTACTCTTATGAAGTTCCTCATCCATCCCATTCTATTTCTCCCAAAAGCAAAATGTACCTGTATTGTCATGTGAGGTTTGTGGCGAGTTTTCTTTAATTAGTTGGAGTCTTCTCAGCAACTCTTCTTCTGTGCTTTCTCCTGGACTGCCTAGTAAATTGTTATCTCTCATAAGTTTGTAGTCTTCTTCACTCAGGTTATTTACAAATCGATAGAAATCATCTTCATGAGCCAATCGATCCATCTCAGTTCCGCTCTGGGCAGCAGGTCCACCTCCGTCGTCGGAATCCGAGTTTTCCATCTGGATGAACAAATGGAAAATTACGTGACTTTTAAGATATAGTATTGAACTATCTTAACTGACACTTTCTGCTGCCGTTGGAGTGTCAGGATCCGACTGAGTCGGATCCAACCGAGTCGGATCCGCCTCCGCATAGGATCCTCTCTCCTCCCCGTGCCTCTCCTACGGCAGCTGAAGCAGTTCAGCTGCTTCTGGTGAGTCGTTGCTGGGAGCTGCTTCTATCCTCGCGCTTGCCGCGCGTCGTTTCCTAGGCATCCATTATCTTCCCTTTTGTTACCAAGCAGCGACTGGATTCAGGTTAGGTTTCATTTCATTCAAAACCCGCAAATACTGAGGACTCACTGTGTACCAAGCACTGGCCTTCACCTCTTTTCACCCACATGAGCCTATTCTCAAGCCTTTCAGGAGGCCTTTCAGCCTCTGATATGCTCTAGTTATTTGTATGTTAAATTACAGAACCCATATGCAGCTGGTTACATTAAAATTGCCTTCTTCAAAATGCCATGCCAAGTCATCCTAGTTAAATGTATAGATTTTCATTTTCAGGTGCCCAGAGACCTCTGTCTTTTTCCTCATGAATTCCTCAAATTATAGCCACTAAGAAAACCCACCATTTTTGGTAGTTTCACCAGAGTGGAAGCTGAATCTCTTCAGTTGGGTCTTCTCCCTTTTAATTTTTGACTGCTTCATCTTGCATTAGCCAATCCCTCAAGCTTCTGGTCAAGAAACAAAAAACACCAACTTTGGTGGGTTTTCTGCTCATCCAGATACTTCCTTAAGGAATTCTCACAAATGCCTCCAGCTTCATTTTTGTCCTCCTTTCTCATGAATATTATAAATATTACTTAAAGCTAGCCAGGATATCACGGAACTTTTAAAACAGATCTGTAATAGTTATTTTGCCTACTGTAATGAGTGCTGATTGCTGATTTTGTTCCGTGTATGTTGGTGCAGCCAAGATGGTTTGGTGAAAATAGTGTTCATTTGCAATGCTATCTAAAGGAGACCTCTAAGAGTTTCTGGATTCATTAATATTACCAGCCCCACTTAACACTTGTTTGAGAATTCTTCATTCAAGTTATTCATGTAAAGATAAGACTTGGTTACCGAATTTGAGACATTATTCAATTTGACTTATTTAATAATTAATCCATCCAACATAAATGGAGTCAGTAACTGTCCTAGCCACTAGAGATATGTCAAATGTTGCAACAGTCTGTACTCGCAAGTAATTCACACTCCAAATGAGGGCAACATCACATAGAAACTATCAAAATACAATATTATATGCTGTAATAGATTTATCTATGTAATATTGTTTAAGTCCAGAGAACTGTGTGACAGCTATATAATGGGAGTTGGGAAATGTTTCACAGAGATGTTACATTTAAATCTGAACCTTTAAATATAATTATGAGTTTCTACAGATAGAAAGTGGCAGTTGGGTATGTGTTGGTAAAGAGAGACTATGTCAGACAGAAGGAATAGACTTGAAAGACCTCGGCTTGTTTGGGCAACTGTGGCTGCAATTTTGGGGTTGGGGTGGAAATGTTGTGAAATTAATCCCAGAAAGAATAATTGACGCAGATTCTAAATTGAGTTTTGAATTTTTTTTCCTGTGAGAAATAGGAAATTCATTAAGATGATTTGTTATTTTTTGAGAACAAGCGGGAGATTTTGTTTTTGCCTGCTTTGTGTCCTTTTAACATACTTATGGTAACAGCACCCTGATTTTCCGGGGGAGGGGGGAAACCCACTCTCCAATCTTAGTCCAGTTGGTTTAGGCGTAGCTGAATTCACTGCCACGGCTAAAGGAAAGGACACGTGACATAGCCATATCCAATCAGCAGATCTCAAATTGCTAGTTATGGTAATTGTTTTAAGAATGGGCATGTGACCAAAAACGTAATTAAGGGTTAAATCTGAGATGGTAGCCGGAGCTACTGAAAATGAGAAATTATTTTCCACTGTGGTTGCTAAGCCAGTAGGATGTAAACCTAAAGATGCTTGTGGCTATTTTGTGTACATGAGAATGAGGAAAATCACCATAAAGGGACAGAGGAAAGCAAAGAAGGAGACAGAGCAGATCCCTGAGAAAACTAATAGTTGCAACAGGAGAGTGATAGGATGAGTCATCTAATCAGATGTCAAAAAGGACTTTTTAACAAATTTTCCACATACAAGTTATTTGCTAGTGTCCATTCTATGAAGTTAACATGTTTATATGATTTAAGTTTAATTGAATTTAGTCTTTTATGAAAAAAATAAGAAAACAGATTTTTTCTGTCAATCATTTCTTTGTTTAATAAGTATTTATTAGGTACTGAAATCATGTATAACTAAGTTGAAAAAATGAACAATCATTTTCATTTGATTATGAATTAAATGTGGTTATGGCATATAATGTTAATTCTCTTAGATAAATTTCCTACTTCTTTGTACTGTGAGGTCTTTTCAAAATGTCCCTATTTTTGTGTGTGTTTCATATGTTATACAATGTATTCTCATACCTTGGCCCAATAATACTCTTTCATTCTCAAAGGAAGAGAAAATATCCTGAAGTAAAGTATCACTGAACATTTGGTTTATATTAAGAAACAAAATGGTCCCGGTGGGAACTAAAATGTCATTCACTGATACCTTAATACAGAGTGAGATAATGTTATGTGACCAACTGGCTCCCTGGTGGGGTTTTTAGGATACCTAAGTTTAGCAAAGTCTTCATTAGTGTGAGTAGGTGTGTGCTTGTGTGTGCTTGTGCACGTTTATGTGTGGTGTGTTTAAAAAGTTTAAATAGATGGTTGATTAGGTTAATAGCCATTGGCTTAAGTGTAGTTTCTGAATACTAGTAATAGATTTATTTCATTTAGGGTTTGAAATTTCCTCTGCAATGTGAATATACTTCATCTCAAAAATAGAGTTCCTACAACATTACAGGTATTGTCTGCTTTAAAGTCTTATTTTTAATATTTGCTCCCAAATGTCCTAATTGATGTTCCCAAACATCATTTCAATTCAATATTTAAAGGCAATATACTGAGGTAATTCAGTATACGGGAAAGAGGAATGGGTTGAAAATTTAGAGACCCAAGTTGAAGTCCAACCATTTAGTCTCTCTAGACTCCAGTTTCTTAAAATCTAGTATGAAAAAGTTGAATCTGCTTTTCAAAGTTTGATTTAGTCAATTGCTCAGACAAAGAGAATTGGGCAGTGGGATTTGGAAATAATGACTGAACCAGAGTGCTGGATTGGCAACCATGAAGTAAAGATGAAAGATTTAGTGTGGTTAGAGTTAGTACCAGCAATGCTGAGCTAAAAGAGAGAAGCAAGGCAATCAGAGCAGGTCCAAATCCCAAAGTCAAGCTAGTAATAACTGTCTTCCAGAACGTTAATTCAAAGCCAATAAGCTGAAATGAAGACCTGGGCCATAGAAGGCAATTCAAGAAGATTCAGAGCAGAGCCAGGGTAAGGTCCTGATAAGCTCGGGGATCAAAGCCTTGAGGTAGTAGTGGATGTATGGGGCTTCGACTTTAGCTAAATTAAAATATTTACATCTTGGATCTCTGAAGGGTGGCACTCAGTTGTCTTGATATTTTTGTTTATAAGACACTTGAGATGGATGACGTCAATATCTTTCTGTTTCACAATTTAATGACTGAGAATCTAATCACAAATTTAATTTTGAATTTTTTAAAAGACCAGAAAAATGTTTTAGTCAAATTTCAGAAAGTGGCTATAGTACAGTACATGCAGAAGCGAAAAGATACAGCATGTTATTAGTACTTAAAAGGTTACAAATCATTTGCTTCTTAATACTTTTCATATTTAAGTTTATAAATGGAGATGATCAGATTTACCACTATGGGGATGAGAAGAAAAAATAAAAGTGTATTGATCATCTGCTAGATGTGCTCCCTGTATGCTCTATTATATATATTCAAAGCCTGGGTCACTGGAAGTACAATTGTCAGACTTTCTAATAAACTGGATAGCCATTTGTTTCTGCACAGCACCTCATCCTTAAATAGAAGCAATCAGGAGAAAGCATGAATGAGCAAAGCATTCTGCACTACAAAACATCACCTTAACAGCTAACCAGCAGTGCTCAATGCTGTACAACTGTGTCTAGTGCACAAAAATACGTAAAAGATTAGAACTGTGTTTGATAAATAATTCTTTAAAAAATAAATTCTTTTCACCCGAAATGTCTTTATACAAATGCAGGTCCAGATTACTATTTAGATCGGAATGTAAAGGGCACATGTAAATAAATTTCCAACAACTTTCACAGGTCTTTACTTTTAAAAGAATGATGGCAATGATGAGTCAGTCACTGGACAGTTTTTGACTACTCAGAAAGAAAAGGCTGCACACAGTTTCTTAAGTCAGGAGGCCACAAATTAGATTAACAATGTGTTTACTTTCAAACAAAAAGTCAGCAGTATATACAGAAAATGAAATTTTACCTCAAATATCCAAACCAATAATAATTGGAAGTTGTTCACCTCACTAACTTACAAGATATTTGATAACAGCAATGAAATGCCATATAAAATGAAGGTTACCACTTGAGGCAAAACTGAAAACAAGTAAAAAGTTAGACAACATGTTAAAGAAGAACCTTTTTAATAGCTGATGTTCTGTTCTGAGGAGTCTTTGATCAACTGAGTATGTTGCTCCCCTCCCCTCCCCGCAGGCCTCAGTTAGGTTGCTTGCGAATGACTTATTATCCTAATAGGGCACCCCTCCTTCCCCTTCAGAATCCTTGGAGGCATTACTGGATTGCCGTCTGGACTTGGACTTACTTTCTGGTGGAAGGCTTCTGGAGGTAGACTGGTTTGGTTGGTGAGGGAGAGCCGGGCACGGAGGAGGAGTCAGATCTTGGAGTAGATCTGGATCCAAAGGTTGATGGACATCTACCGTAAGAGCAAAAGCTAAAGGGAGATCTGCCCTGAGATCGGAATCGGTTCTTATTATTGGAACGGCATTGATGCCTTATGCTGCGATTACGGCGTTGGTACCTGCGAGGGGTTGTTCCTCAGTAGCGGCCACCGTGGGGAACTGGAGGGTGACCGTAGTGTGCCATCTGCACCCGCACTGTGCGGCCATCCAGCTTGATCTCGTCTAGGGCGTTCATGGCATCCTTGGCATGGTGCTTGTTGTAGAAGCGGACAAAGGCAAAGCCACGCGACTCTAGTGAAGCAGTGCCGCGGGATGTACACGTCGCCATTGTGCCCATACTTCTCAAAAACATGCCACAGGGTGTTGGGTGAGATGCGATAGTTCACGTTGTCCACCTTAAGGGAGCTCATGCCTTCCACAAAGGGAGAAGGGCGACAGTAACTCATGGTTTTTGAGAGCTCAGCCTGGGCCCCGCGAACTGAGTGCTGAGAAAGAGGCAGTCAGGGAAGGCTTCGAGCATGGCCTGGACGACTGCAACGGTTTCCTTGGTTTGTTCTGCTTGAGGCTCCTTCTCTTTATGTCAGTTACCTTCCGCGTGTGACGCTTAGAAAAAACAGAAAGTTCAGCACAGTCCCGCCGGTCTCCAGAGCTGAGACCACCTGGGAAACAATTCCATACCAATCTTTTATTTAAATGAATGTTCATGACCATAACATATCCTTTTGCGACTTTTCCAGTGTATATCTAAACACTCAGTTGTAATTACAAATAAAAGTATATACATACATATAGATATAATTATGTGACTTGAAATACATTGATTCATATAGGTTAAAAACATTTGTCTACTTGAGACAAAAACAAAAAACAAAGTATCAAAACGATTCATGGATAGGGTGATTCAATAATACTAACAGGCAAAGAGAGATTAAGAACCACTTGCCGGATGTGAAGTGTAATCAGAAACCCCAAAGGGGTCCCCTTTTCTGTCCTGAAAAAAAAAATAATCAAATGAGTCATATGTGTCACGATCTGTGATTCCAAATTATGTAATTGAATATAACCCAGATTATTAGAATTTACTGCTTCCTCATTAACTGACCCAATATACTATCTGATGGAATAAGTTCATTTGATGTGGCTTTCATTTTAAAAATTCTTTTTAAAATTAATAATTATATTTCATCAAATTGTTGACAAGACATCTTTTCTCATGAATCATGTCCATTGCACTCCAATAAATGAGTTTGGCAATGATAGGGAGTAGAAAATAATATCTTATGAAGTATTTCTCACCTTCAGTGAACATTGTGTGTTCTTTGCAGACATCTTCTTCTTCTTCTGAACATTATTAATTCATATATGTGTGGTCTGGTTATCTGTTGTTGCATAACAACCTACCTCGATACTTAGTGGCTGAAACTAACGGTTTATCATTATTTTGTTTTAAAATTCTAAGGTGCTGGAATTCAGACAGGGGACAGCAGGGCTTTTTTCTTCTCCATTATATCAGCTGAATTAGCTGGAGTGACTGGGATGGCTCATCTGGAACTACTGGCTGTCAGCTGGTTCCCATTCTCCTCTCCCCTCTTTTCCAGAGCCACTCCATGTAGCTAGCCTGGCAGATTTCTAGTCTAGTTAGATGTCTTATGTAGCAGCTCAAGTTTATAAGAGACCATAGTAGAAGCATCAGTCCTCTTGAAGTCTAGGCCCAGGCCAGTATATAATATCGGGTCTACATCACTTCTAGGATATTTCATTGGTCAAAGCCAGACCAAGTTCAAAGGGATAGAAAAAGGAAGCTCTTAATGAAAGAAGAGTGAAGGATTTGCAGCCATCCTTAATCTACCACAGTCAGTCCTCTGGATGGATAATATTTTCATTCTTCTCTCATGAAAAAATACGTTCACTCCCTTCCGAGACCACCAAAATCTTATCCCCTTATGGCAATGTATGAACATCCAGGACTCTGTCATCTTAGTTAGGTCTAGGTACAGAAGAGACTCTTCGGGTACAGTTCCTCGAATTTTATTCCTCTTAACCAGAAGACCTGTGAAATAAAGAGACAAGTTATCTGCCCTCCTCCCATCTAGCATACAATATTTAGATAGGCATACGATAGCCTTAACTGACAGTTCTATTCAAGAATAGGAATAATTCACAGTAATTCTAAGATTCAACCGGGCATATGCTTCCAGGTCCTTGGTTAGAGCCCACTCCTATTCCCTGGGTCACCAGTTGGTCCTCTGGTATCTTAGTTCAGCCTTCTGAGTCACCCTATCCTCCTTAAAATAAATGGTCCATGTTTGTAGCTGAGTAGCTTTCTTAGTGTGCTTCCTGTGTGCACAAGGTTGAGGGTACCAAGAATTCTAATTCTGAACTGTTTCTGTCTCTTTTAGTCTAAGCTCATGGTGCTTCTAAAAGTACAAATTCTCTCTCTTTCTGTCAGGTTGCTTGTGATTCTTATTGGACGTTCACTCTATTAAACAAAAGCCACACCCTCATTTCTTTCCAAGAGAAGTGCTTATCTACCTTGGGCCACCTGTGAGGCTGTTATGGGTGGCCTAGCAAGGAGGCTTAGGAATGCTCTGAAATCTTTCTGAGATCTAAAGAAAGGATCATACGGTTACATCCTTTACGTCTTTACCCGGAGACTGCCTTTTACTGTCCTGCTTTTATTCTTCGCTCTGAAGCCATTGTTTACCTTTGAATCTTTCCTTGCCTGGAAGAGCTGTCCTCGGCACTCTATTTTGTCTACATTCTCTTCTAAAGCTGAACAATTCCTTCTTTAGTTCATCTCTATCTTGTCACATATTATCAGAAGCATTTAAAGAAGTCAATTTAATTTTTTTTACTCTTTCTAGACATCTAATTTTGCCCGTTTTATGAGTTTATTAGGTACATTTGCTATTTTCCACAGCGCTTCAGGTGATAGATTTGCTAATTGTTTAGCTGTAGATAACTTAGCTGTCCACTTCTCCGTGTGCTCCTTTACTTTCTCTCAGTTCTTTCAAATTTTAACAGAATTATGTCATGGCCTACTAAGGGGCACATAATATGCACTTTTGTTTAGTTGTTCAAGATCCTTTATCGCTTTCTCAATAAAAAGGTTTTTCGCTCTTAATTTCCTGAGTTCCCTTAAGAGAAACGATTCCAAGGTAAAGGTGAATTGATAGATATTTTATCCCAATTAACAAATAATAATGAAGTGTTAAGAATTGTGTGGGCTTTTATCCACTTAAAGGACTCTATGCCTTTGTATAAATTAGTTTTATGAGAACAAGTCATATATTCTTCATGAAAATCGGGTTTGATTTATGTCAGAGAGGAGAGGGCACTGAACTAACTTTGGAGGACTTAGATTCCCATCCTGGCTCCACTACAAATAAATATAAGCTACAATACTTGAGACCTTTACTCCTGGGCTCAGTTTTAATCTCTCTTAAATGAGGGAGTTAGATCAGTTGATCTTTGTGTTCTATCCCAACTGTAAAACATCACATACCTAAAATTGTTGAAATGTTCATTTTTAAAACTTTGACAAAAATTCAAACAAATTTATTAAAGCTAATATTGCAATTAAAATTCCAAGAGTGCTTTTCAAAATGATAGTTTGCAGGCTGTGTTGTATTCAATTCTCTGGCAACAATTTACTCGTTCAAAATGATCATCACTACATGATTTGGGTAAAGTAAAGAATAATTTCAGAAACTTTAGAGGTTTGTTATCTAAGGGATATATCCCTGATTTGAAAGTCAGGAAGCCTGTGTTCCTGTTTTACTCTCTCCTTCACTGTCTAGCATTTGGGGCAGTAATTCTTAACAAGTTTTAACACCTGTTGTAATAAACAGGGTTATGTATTTTGTGAGATTATTTGAGAATTTCTAAGTTTAGCATCACCTTTGTCCTTGTTCTTGCAACTCAAATAATTTGAAGTCTAATGGAAACTTCTTCCCATAGAGTCTATCCTCCTTGCTCAATATTCCTATTTCTTTACCTTCCACACATATTTGTAGACTTACTACTATGCGTACAGACCTGTTGTAGATGCCATATGTTTCTCAGTTTATTTATCTATTACGTGAAAGGATTAAAATGAATTGGTTAGATAGACTCTGTGGCTGCTCTAAACCTCTTTGCTTGATATAAAGGATTGGAAACTTGAGCTACCAGAAGAATGCTGTACCGTACACTGTGGGTGGCTTTCTAAGTAGAGATGTCTCCTGGGAGAAAATGTGCTGATCAATATGTACAAGTAACTGAAATCAATTTTAAAGCAATATTTACAAATGTAACTCAATAAATTCATTTTTTGTATTTCATTCTCAAATCTTAGGATTTTAGAGTTGTGAAGCAGAATTCTGAAACCAATAACCTCTGAGTTTAGTGACTAATAAGTAATATAGCCTAAAAACCCAGTATATAATCCTGGAACATGGTGACCTAGTCAAGGTCTTTTCAGTTCCTAGTGCCATGCGAGAGGCCGGTCAGCCTTCCCCAGTGAAAACTCCCTGATTGCCTGGTTGCCACCCTCAAACTGCAACACGGCATAAACTGGGTAGAAGATATTGGTTATCTTAGGGCAGGGCTGTGATTTGCTTGGGGCCAGGCCCTGCAGTCCTGAAAAAAACTGTCTCTCACATCGGAATATTATTCAGCTTAAAAAAGAAGGAAATCCTGCCCTTTGCGACAACATGGATGGACCTGAAGGATATTATGTTAAGTGACATAAGCCAGTCACTGAGGGACAAATACTGCATTCCACTTATATGGGCTATCTAAAATAGTGAAACTCATAGAAGCAGAGAATAGAATGATGGTTGCTGAGGACGGGGGAAGAGGGAAAAGGGGAGTTCAACAGGTATAAATTTTTAGTTATGCAAGATGAGTAAGTAGAGATCTGCTGTACAATATAGTGCCTATAGCTAACAGTATAGTATTGTGCACTTATAAATATGTTAAGAGGGTAGATCTCAGGTTAAGTTTTCTTGTCACAACATAAAATGAAATCAAACAGAAAAATGCAAAGAGATGCAAGGAAACTTTTAGAGGTGATGGATTTGTATATTACCTTTATTGTGGTGATGGTTTCATGCCTATATGCATATGTACCAACTCGTCAAATTGTATACATTAAATATATATTAATTAAATACGTGTTAAATTGTATACATTAAATATGTACAATTATACCTCAATAAAACTGTTTTAAAAAAACAACAAAGGATGATATTCATAGAGGACCAACAACACGAAGCTTTTATCACCTCTAGAGCTGAAGGGCAACAGCTGGAAACAATGCTACCAAAATTTTTGATAACTAGCACCTTGGAAGTGGGCCTGCCCAGTGGGAGAG
The DNA here is from genome assembly GCF_041296235.1 of Equus asinus. NCBI lineage: Eukaryota > Metazoa > Chordata > Mammalia > Perissodactyla > Equidae > Equus > Equus asinus. The sequence continues at coordinate 28,213,619 of NC_091820.1, read as the reverse complement.
CTGGGATTCAGAAACTGTTCAGTATGTGGCTCTGAAGCAGGGAAGGAATGGAGAAGATGTCCCCTTTCTTCTCTTCACTTGTATCCAATTAATGTTCCTCTCTGAACTCAAAACGAAGCCGAGAGAGCCTGGGAGATGCAGTTTGAATGGGGCAACCTTCCAAGGCATAGAACAATTAGAGGAGAGCAGAAAATGAAGCAGAATGTGTGAACAAACAGAGAATGACTAACCTATCTTATGTGTTAGTCCTGCCTTCTAGGATGATGAATACTTTGAGTCAGGCACGTATCTGTTTTACACTAAAATGTCCACAATAAGAGACCATAAGTAACCCCTTGTGTTTCTCTGCTTGATAAAATAAGTAACCCCTTGTGTTTCTCTGCTTGATAAAATAAGTGCTACCTTTTGCAGGAGAGGTCTTTAGAATATTTTTGTTCTTGCTTTTTGCTTTATCCGTTTCTTTTTTTCCTCCATGTTCTTATTGAATTAACTGTCTACCCTCTAAGTCAATTTTTTTTTGTGATTTTATTTTAAAGAGTTATTGAATGAAGAAAACTTTTAGATCAAATGTGATGAGACATTATAATAATGCAATCTCGAGGGTCCTTCTCAGTCCTTTCTGAATCGTGATTCTGTTCGGATTTATACTTTCTACGTGAATCTTCATGTTGAAATGAAGACGTGGGCCTTGCCTCACTGACTCTTATTGATCAATAAGATGAATTTGCTCATTTATCAGGGCCAGCTCCATGGCCAGAGTTGATTTTGGTCTCGGGTACCTTAATTTTGAACTGCAATTTATGACTTATTCTGCTTGTCATCATTCCTCAAGTGCTTTACTAGAAAGAAATATAAATCTCATCCATGAAGGCAGAAAAATGGGTTGGATTAGATTTACCTTATGTTGTCCCAATTCTCTTTTCATGAGAAACTAGATATAAAACAAAAACTTAAGTCATAATTTAGTTCATAGTGTGATCAAAATTGCATGGAGCTGACATTTGCATTCTTAGGCCTGATTCAACACTCAGTGGTATGATTATGGGAAAGGAAATTTACTCCTCTATATCTCTGCGGCTGCATCAATAAAATATGAGAATTGAACTGCTTTTTATTTAATGTTACATTCAGCTTCTAATATTCTTAACCAGGAAGTGAATTGAAGGTTACGGAAGGCTTTTTCTTCCAGTCAATACCCTCTAATATGGACAGTGAAAAGAGAAAGAAGGTGATATTGCATTATAAAATGATTTTTCTTTCCAGATAAAAAGTTGTTGACTCATGCTGTTCAAATGCTTTTCTCTTACCTGATTTAAAAAATAAATAAATAAAATATGCAGAGCAATAGAAGTCATTAAACTTGTGATTTTTCTTTTTCCTAAACTGAAAAGTAGTTTCTTAAAATTTGTTCATACTCCCGGGTCAGTTGAACCAAATTAATTTATTACCTCTTTCAACCAAGCACCAGCGCTTCATTACAGTGGCTGTGATGATCACAGAATCTTAAGTTTGACTGATGCCCTCATTACAAATGATGGTGTAAATATCCGCTAAGAGTTTGGGAACGATGAAAAGAAACTCTTTGTGCCACTTGGCATCAACAGATCTTGAAAGCAGATAAAGTAGTGCTGTCAGGGAAAATGGCAATAAGAAAGGGAAGAGAATGGAGAGCAATGAGAGATGAGAGATCCTAAACAAAGCAATTGGATTCTTGCTTTTGAAAGCAACTTAATATGAAAAAGAAAAATTCCTAGCCTATTATACTTAACTGTTTTTTTTCATTTTCCTGATTACTTAGTACTGTTAAGGCTGTATTACAAAAATTTAAAAGTATATAATATGCCTTTCAGTAAACATCTCTCATTGGAAAGATCTTATTTGGTCATTAAGTATTTTATGCATTTCAAAAACAAACATAAATTACAGCCAGACATGGCCATTTGAAACTGACTCTAATAAGCTGTCAGAGAATTTAGTCTGGAAGATGATTTCAAACTCACTTTCGCTTTCTTCAGCTCCTTATTTCCATTAAGAAACTTCCTAAGGGCTATGGGACATGTCTCCCTAGAATCTATTCATTCTTTCCAAAATTTCAATTCCTTTCTCTGTATTCTTGAAGTGTTTATTATTAGAACCAAGCTCTCCCCTGTGGATGGAGAGTAGCACATTAGTTATAATGAAAGGCTTACGGCCGGTAGCCCTTTCTTATTGTATGAGGTGGGTAATTCTCAAACTCCATGGGCTTTCCTTTTCTCAATCACTCCCTGGAGGGATGAATGAGAGATTAGGCAATATTGGAGGATCTTGGAGTCTACTTTCCTAAGAAAGCAGTAGAACAATTTCAGTATTCAAGGATAGTAAGATATAGGAGGCAGAAAGATGGGTGAGGAATGGGAAAGGGGAGAAAAGAAGAATGAGGCAACCTTAATTTACCCATTATTATTTTTTTAATTGAAGAGTTTATTTTGTATTCTAAGACGGATCGTCAACTGCAACTCTAAGTACCTGGAAGGCAAGGGCTCTGTTGAGCGCAGTTTCTGTAGACAATGACTCACAGAACGTTAAGTACATAAGAACTCCCTGAATATTTTATGATGATGAATAGTGGAGGCCTGTTAGTCACATGTTCCCAGAAATTTCATATTCTAACTAAACTTTAAAAAAAATACGAGTGATATAAAAGTATTGCTCTGATTTTAAAAATCATATTTTGAGTCTAATACGACGTTTGAGCTACGAGTTACTTTATGTTTCTTAGATTACTACATTTAGTAACATATATGTCATTGAGCTCTACAAGAGGACAGGCACTGTAGAGCTTTATAACAGTGTTTTTCAAACTTCAATGTGCTTAAAAATCACCCAGAGGACTTGTTTTTTCTATTTTTTAATTAAAAGAAAGTTTTTTCCTCATGATGAGAACTTTCGAGATTTACTCTCTTAGCAACTGTCAAATATGCAATACAGTATTATTAACTATAGTCACCATGCTGTATATTGCATCCCCAGGACTTATTTATCCTATAGCTGGAAGTTTGTAACTTTGACCTCCTCCACCCATCTTGCCCACCCCTACCACCCACCTCTTGCAACCACCAATTTGTTCTCTATATTTATGAGCTTGTTTTTGTTTTGTTTTGTTTTTTAGATTTCACATATAAGTGAGATGATATGGTAATTTGGCTTTCTCTGGCTTATTTCACTTAGCCTAATGCCCTCAGGGTCCATCCATGTTGTCACAAATGGCAAGATTTCATTCTTTTTTGTGGCTAAATAATATTTTATTGTGTCTGTGTGTGTATATATATATATATATATATATATATCACATTTTCTTTATCCATTCGTCTATTGATGGACACTTAGGTTGTTTCCATGTCTTGACTATTGTAAATAATGCTGCAATGAACATGGGGGTGCATATATCTTTTCAAACTGGTGTTTTCATTTTCTTCAGGTTAATAACTAGAAGTGGAATTGCTAGATCATATGGTAGTTCTATTTTTAATTTTTTGAGGAACCTACATACTGTTTTTCATAGTGGCTGCACCAATTTACATTTCCACCAAAAGTGCACAAGGGTTCCCTTTTCTCCACATCCTCACTTGTTATTTCTTATCTTTTTGATAATAGCAATTCTAACAAGTGTGAGATTATATCTCATCATGGTTTTGATTTGCCTTTCCCTGATGATTAATGATGTTGAGCATCCTTTCATGCACCTGTTGGCCATCTATCTGTCTCCTTTGGAAAAATGTCTGTTCAGTTCCTCTGCCCACTTTTTAATTGGATTATTTGTTTTTTTGCTATTGAGTTGTGCCAGGGGACTTGTTAAAATGCAGATTCTGATTCAGTAGATTTTGACTGGGGCCAGATACCCTGTATTTCTAACATGCTCCTGGGTGAGATTGATAAGGCTGCCCCTATAAACATACTTTGAGTAATAAAAGCTTATTGCTTAGGGTTTGGAGTCAGGAAGATTAGGATTTGAATCAAGGCTTATCTAATTATTGACAATTCATTTTGACCAATTTAATTTAAGTTCCTAAGTTTCAGTTTTCTAATCTACAAAATTGAAGCAAACTACCTCTCTGATGGCAATTTTGCAGCTATTAAATAAAATATTATTAAATATTGTGGGTACTAAATGAAATACTTAGAACGTGTGTGCATGTTATTATTGTGACTAGTACATGGTAAATTCTTTTTAAATGGTAGTTGCTTTTATTTCTAGGTAAAATATCTTCTTGTATTTAACATAGCTTTCTGTCTACATCTTAGGATGCTAGCTAGAATGAAGAGTTAATGTTTTTTTTCTTCTGACAGGATTTCAGACCTTGTAATGTATTCATTTTTATTCTGTTATCTAAAGCAAAGAAGACAGAAGTACCAGAAAGGGGTAGAAATTCCTCACAAAATGGATGACTGCCCTTGAAGCACTTGGCTCTCAGAAAATGGTCTGCTTTCGTCCTATCAAATGACATTAAGTTTGTCAGATCAAAACAAGTGTAGGGACATAGCAAAGACAGAAAAAAATGCTGATGCCAAGAAGGTACAATTGGGCTTCTTTTTTTTTTTTTGTAAAAAGAACATCTCTACAAAAACTTAGAGGATTAATTGTGAATGAAATAATCCTATGTCACAGGATGGAAAATTAGAAGAGTGCTCATTATTTCCTAAAACAATATGCCCTGACAGCCAATTTTTTTCCCTTTGTTTGCTCTATCTTTTCAAATCTCTTAGCTCCCTCCTGTGTTTATAGTGGGACTAGACTTTTCTCATCTGTCTGCGCTATATCTCCCCATCAGATCCTCAGACTCTGTACCCAAGGGAACCGCATTGTATGTATTTCTCAGTCATCAAGTTGAAATTAAAATATTTTATAGTTCCTGGCAAGTGTCAGGAGACCACCAGGAAGGAATTTTCAGGAGTAAAGCGCCTGTATTAATTCAAAATAAAGTGTGTATTCATTCATTTTTCTCTCTGTCTCCTTTTAAATCTGGTGTTTCAGTTATAAAACTACTCGTGTGAAATAATTTGATTTTTATTAACAGGTGCTTGTTTCTAAGCATGAAAAGGAAGATGATGCCATTTCTACCATAGTGCTTCGAGGCTCTACAGACACTTTAATGGATGATATGGAAAGGACAGTTGATGATGGCGTTAATACTTTTAAGGTTCTCACAAGAGATAAACATGTTATACCCAGAAGTGGAGCAACAGAAATTGAGCTAGCCAAACAGATCACATCATATGGAGAGACAAGTCCTGGACTGGAACAGTATGCCATTAAGAAGTTTGCTGAGGCCTTTGAAGCTATTCCCTGGGCACTTGCAGGAAATTCTGGAGTTAAAGCCAATGAAGTAATCTCTAAACTTTATGCAGTACATCAAGAAGGAAATAAAAATGTTGGGTTAGATATTGAGGCTGAAGTTCCTGCTGTAAAGGACATGTTGGAAGCTGGTATTCTAGACACTTACCGGGGAAACTATTGGGCTATCATTGTGGCTACTGATGCTGCCGTACTGTACTTAGAGTGGATTAGATCATCATGGCAAAACCAGCTGCTGGGCCCAAGACTCTAAGTGGGAAGAAAGACTGGTTTGATGACCAAAATGATTGAGTGGCTTAATTTTTACCACTAAGTAGAATAGGTGAAGGCTATAGTTTTAGTGGTACTCTAGGAATTGCCTGATGTTTTCATATTTTCCTTAAATTAAGAAGTGTTTTGTGTTTGTATCCTCAGCTGGATGATACAATAAACATGTTGTTCCTGTCAAAAAAAAAAAAAAAAGGAGGGACCAGCCCGGTGGTGCAGCAGTGGCAGGCGTCCCACATATAAAGCAGAGGAAGATGGGCACAGATGTTAGCTCAGGGCCCATCTTCCTTAGCAAAAAAAGAGGAGGATTGGTGGCAGATATTAGCTCAGGGTTAATCTTCCTCAAAAAAAAAAAGAAAATTAAAAAAAAAAGGAAGCTATTGACGTAGAGTGTGCAATCTGCATCCCTAAAATTAATTCACCACACATTTCTCAAGTGGTTATGTGCAATTTATTACGCAAAATACGACGGGGTGGAGAGAAATCCAGTTCCTCTCTGTCAGGTCTTATAATTCTGGATGGGATAGGTATGCCATGGAGAGAGCACATTACTTCAGCTCTGGTTTTGACTCTGCCTCTAACTACACATATGACCTCTGGGCATGGTGCTTATCTTCAGGCAGGGGATTACAGTTACCTCATCTATTTAATGAGAGGAATAAAGTGAACCAATGTTTTCTAAATTTGAGTGGTTATAAACTCACCTGGGATGTGGTTAAAACTATAGATGCCCGGGCTTTGAAGATTCTGATTAAGTAGATTTGAGGCAGCATCCAGGAATCTATATTTTCAATAAGCACCCTCCTGATGATTCTTTTCATCCGTGAAGCTGTGGCTATATGGGGACACACATTTCCTAAATTCTGTCTAGAATATTGTATGATTTTATAATTTCAAAAATAACCACAATTCAATGAGATATGTAGTATCAAATGAACTATAAACAAATGCTGCTGAAATTTATTAAAGAAGGGATTAATTCTATCCTGGATGAATATGGAAAGGTGTTGTTGGGGAGGGGGAAAATTCTCTTTCTACCCTTCTTGTGTTGTCATGGCTAGACTAATAAGAAAATTGGTGCAAGACCATATTAACAGGACCAAAACCCAGTTTAATATGTATGTGTTGGAGATCATAGAGAATGATGCTCAGAGAGTAAACAAAGCAGGAAATATTTATATCTTTTACAGAAAGAAACAATAAATTTGTGAGGAATTGACAGGACAAAGAAACTTAGGTTTGGGGTATGTAAATAGTGAGGAATTTAAGTAGAGTTTAGGCTTAAGGTAGTAAATGAGCAAGGTTTGTTTACGCAGGCTTCTCAGCCCTGAATTCCTAGCTCTCGTGATAGGGATGTGGGGAGACCATCTTCCACATGGAAGATTTATTTCCTGCTTTCAGGGGAACAGAGACAGGAGGGTCAGAATGCCATTTTTGCTTTTCAAGTAACTTTAATTCAAAATAATCAATACAATATTCCATTGTGGGATATTTTGAGGTGGCCCTCCCTGGGTCCCAACAGTATAAACTTTAAAACATAGATATGATCTGAATACATAGAAAAGTAAGAGGACATAGCAGGTAGGGGTACAAAATGGGGAAGATATAGAGATATAGACTATAAAAGGAAATGCAAAGTAATTTTGGCAATACATCCTCTATTTTCTTAGAGCATATGGATTATTTAATAGACTAGTGCAAGGTAAAGCTTAAAAGGTAGATTCATTTATATCAAGAAGCAGCTTGAATTGTGGCTAAGAAATTTGGGAGATATATATATGCAATCCATTAAAAGTTTTTGAGTATCAAATATTTAAGATAAACCTTTATATTGGATCAGAAATATATTAGAAATAGGAGAAATGAAGATATAACAGGAATACCACAAATAATATTTTTAATGGGTAAGGTGAAAAATGAATCAATAACATGTACATTGAAACTAGAGAATATGATTGTGTTCAAGGGAGAGGAGACAGGGTTGGGGGTGGGGAGGAGTGGCCTGAGTAGAGAAAACTGTGACCTAAGTAGAATTTGTCTTTTCCCTCTTAAAATTCCAGGAGGCAGCAAATCTATTTTATATATTTTAAAATTATATGTCCCTTTCAGATATTAAGATATATTTGTAGGAACAATGCAATCATATTTCTAACACTCTCTTACATTTCTTTCTTTTACTATTGCAGTGTTGATGATTTTGTACAGTCCTCACAACCTTTTATCTAGTTTTACATGAACAGGGATTGTTTAGGAGAAGGCCTGCTTTCAAAAGACTGCCAAATAAGCCTAAGATGTACCATTTTCTCCTTCCTGACTCAGTCAAGAATATCTATGACTTTAGCAAAAGTCTTTCACAGGGAGTTTTTATCCCTTTCCTCCACACTTGCTTTGACTAAGAATTCTCCCTCTTGTGCCTGCCTCTTCCCACATGTCTTGGCCTATTACATCTTTTAGGAAGTGCTTGGATGTAGAGACTACAATCACTGCCAGCCCTTCCCATAACTCTTAGCTCTCATTTTAGTCCTGAAAGGTCTCTGGCAGGCATGAATAGGGCCATTTATGAGCTGTCATTAAGTAGCACCAGGCATGAGTCACCTTGAGCTTGGCAATCCCAAAGCATCAGCAATGACAGAAGAGGAAATATTAGAAGGAAGCCAAAGGAATCTGTGGCATAATCATTCTTGAATACTTTTTTATTAAGGGTGATATTTATTTACTCTGCTTGTTGCAGGTTTCAGGATTTTGTAAAATGTGTTGGATACACTTACTAGTTTTGCTAATGAGATTATGAGATGAATTTGAAATAAAATTTTTCTTGGTATCTGTATTAATTTCCTAGGGCTGCCATAACACATTATCACAAATTTAGTGGCTTGAAACAATAACAATTTAATCTCTCACAATTCAGAAGATCAGAAGTCCAAAATCAAGATGTTGGCAAGGTTGGTTCCTTCTGAACGCTCTGAGATACCATCCCATGACCCTCCCTTAGCTTCTGGTGATTGCTCGAAATCCTTAGTGTCCCTTGATTTGTGACAGCAAAGGTTTGTGAATCTCACCTTCCATCTTTACATGGTCTTCTTCTCTGTGTCTCTGTCTCCTCTGTGTCTATGTTTAAATCTACCTCTCCTTTGTCTTATGTTGAAGCAAATAACCAATAACCCTTATAGATAAGAGAGATAAGATGAATTTTACTTGAGCCAAACTGAGGATTATAATCTGAGAGAGCAGCCTTCACAAAGCATTCTGGAGACGCATGGTTTTCAGTACAGTTTTTACCATTTTAGAAAAAAGAACATACATCAAACACACCCAAGATACATATTCATCAAAACTTCAAAGAGTTATTCAGTTGCAGATTAGCAGGTCTATGTGACCCTGATGTCCAAGGAAGGAAACTTATCTTCAGGAGTACTGATACTGGCATTACCAATGATACTGGCATCTTAGGAAGGGAAGTATCCATCCTTATCTTCAAAGAATGCATTCTTTTACTTTGAGATAATGTTTAATGTATTCTTTACTTTAATGGTTAAAGCAGATGTACAATGTATGTATGATGGGCCGTAAGTCAAGATTCTTTAGTTCAAGGTGAATCAGGTTTAAACCAGAATAGTTACCCCATATGCCTCAATATGTGAAAATCTCTTATCACTTATAAAGACATCAGTCATTGAATTTAGTACCCACTCTAAATCAAGAATAATTTCATCTGAAGACCTTTAACTAATTACATCTACAAAAACCCTATTTCCAAATAAGGTCACTTTCTGAGGTTCTGGGTGGACATGAATTTTGGGGGAACACTATTCGGCACACTACAATGTCTATCTATAACTGTTGTTTTCAAAACTTTTTCCCTTGATGAAAACTTACATAGAATCCCACTATATAAAACTTCCAAATGTAGAGTTTAAATGAATCCCAGAAACCCCCAAAACACTGGGCCTTATCTTCACTTCCAATAGTTGTTTCTGAGGTACCAATATGAAACTTAAGGATGACATGGAGATAGATTTGGAAATCAATGAATGGTAACAATGTCTTCGAGGGTTATTTCTCTCAAAAATGAGAGAACCTACATTTTGAGATGAAAAGTGCAATACAGAATTACAGTCATGCGATGGAGAGGTGTCAGGATGGTAGCATAGGTGAACACTGAACTCATCTCCTACCATCTACACAGCAAATTTACAACTACTCTGAGAACAATTACCTCTGAGAAAGAACTGAAGACTGGATAAAAAGAACCCCACAACATGGGACAGTCCTGACTGAGGTGGAAGAAGCAGAAATTCCTTTCTGGAGAGAAAAAAAGCCACCTTCACACACTGCAGCCCTTCATGGCTTGCCAGGAGCAATCCTAAGGTACGCAGGCTTCTCTGGAGGAGTGGAGGACCTGAGTGGAGGAGCATTACCTCTATAAGCGTCCTTTATACTCAGCACAACTGAGTCAAGTGTCATAATATTTGGCTTTGCTGGCTACTAACAATAATGGGCAATACCCTCAGAAAAGCTACTGGACATAAGCGGAAAAAAAAAGACTCTTAAAGGGCCAATGCACAATTTTACCTGTTTCAGAAAGCAACCTAAAATCTCCAGAAATAAAGGTGCCCAGTCCTTTGGTGAAAAGAAACTCACCTGATAGGCTCTGGGTGCATCTCGGTGAGAGGTGAGACCTCTCCAGGGACTGAGACATTGGCAGCAGCCAATATTGTGATCTAGTACAGGCATGCCGACACAGTGCAGGCAGACATCATTAGAGTTCTTCCCCTGGCCTGTTAGCCCAGGGTCTGCCCCACCCACTAGAGCACCAATGTAATCCAGCACAGCCAGGGAAGGCAGCCTGCCCTAGGGACTGGCCCCACCTAACAGCAAGCTCTCGGGCAACTTGTGGGCCCACATAGGTGGGGTGCCTGGGTCCTCTGCAGCTGTGCAAGTGGGTCCACCTCTGTGGCGCAGGGTGTGTGTGAGGAGGGGATGGAGTGTGTGGGACATTGGTGGAGTGTGTGGGGCCTCTGCAGTGGGGTGACAGGGTCCACTTCAAGGGGTCGGGGTGTGCACATGGGACAGGACTATGTTGGTGATGTGTGTGGCCCTGTGGGCAGTGGGGCTTGTCAGCTTCAGAAGACTTATGCTTCTCAAACAACCACATAGGGGATTGCCCCCACCTTCCAAAGCCTGAAACAATTGGGTGCTCCCATGCCTAGGGCTAGCCCCCCTCGGCTGTGATTCTGAGAGAGCTGACAAGAGCCTTTCAAGCCAGAGGCCTATAGCAATTGTAAGCCCCCGAGCCTAGCAACCAGCCATGCTAGGGGCCTACTCACTTAACAGAAAAACTACAACAGGAATGTGCTATTAGACATTGCAGCCAACTGTGGGGGGCCCCCCATGTCTGATAAAGTGACTGAAGGGTCCACAGCAGCCACACACAGCTAAGCATTACAACTAGCTGCCCAGGTGGACAGCCTAGACTCCCTGGGCACCTGCAGCAAGAGCAACACTGCCACAACAGAAAGACACATGAAGCCCACACAGGGGTCACTCCTGGAATATTTGGAACTGGTGACGAGAGGGAAGCACGCTGCTGGGCCTCATAAGGCATCTCTTACATCAGGCCATCTCCCCAAGATCAGGGGATGTAACTGACCCACCTAATACATAGATATAAACACAGAGACAGAGGCAAAATGAGGAGGCAAAGGAACACATGCCAAGTAAAGGAACAGGACAAAACTCCTGAAAAAGAACCAAATGAAACAGAAATTAAAAATCTACCTGATGAAGAGTTCAAACAAAAAGTCATAATGAGGCTCACTGATCTTGGGAGAAGAATGGATGATCTCAGTGAAAACATCAACAAAGAATTAGAAAATACAAAAACAAACCAATCAGAAATGAAGAATACAATATTGGAAATGAAAAATTCACTAGAGGGACTCAATAGCAGAGTAGATGATACAGAAGAATGGGTCAGCCAGCTGGACAATAGAGGAAATCACCCAAGCTGAACAGGTAAAAGAAAAAAGAATTAAAAAGAATGAGAAGAGTCTAAGGTAACTTTGGGACAACATCAAGTGCACTAACATTTATATTATAGGTATCCCAGAAGGAGAAGAGAGAGACAAAGGGACAGAGAAGCTATTTGAAGAAATAATTGCTGAAAATTTCCTAACCTTAGGAAGGAAACAAACATCCAAGTACAGGAAGTACAGAGAGCACCAAGCAAGATAAAGCCAAAGAGGCCCTTACCAAGGCACATTATAATTAAAATGTCCAAAATTAAACATAAAGAGAGAATCCTAAAAGCCACAAGAGAAAGGCAACAAGTGACATACAAAGGAAACCCCATTAGGTTATCAGCTGACTTCTCAGCAGAAACTTTACATGGTAGAAGGGAGTGGCATGACATATTTAAAGTGCAGAAAGAAAAAAACCTACAGCCAAGAATACCCAGCAAAGTTATCATTCAGAATTGAAGTAGTGATAAAGAGTTTCCCAGACAAGCAAAGATTAAGAGTTTATCACTAAGAAATCAGTTCTACAAGAAATGCTAAAGAGACTTACTTAAGTGGGAAAAGAAGACCAGAGAAAAGAATAAGAAAATTATTTTTAAAAAGGCAATAAAATCACTGGTAAAGGCAAAAATACAGTAAAGGTAGCACATAAACCACCTACGAAGATAATATGAAGGTCAAAAGACAAAAGTATTAAAATTATCTGTTTCCATGATAAGCGGGAAACAGATACACACACAAAAAGGTTTGATATGATATCAAAAACGTAAAACATAGCAGAAGGGGAGTAAAACAGTAGAGCTTTTGGAAAGAGATCAAACTAAAGAGACCATCAACTTAATATGGCTTGACCATGCCTTGAAAAATAATGGGACATGGAGAGGACTTTGATCAAATGTGTCTTGCTAGGATCCTCCCTGTCTCTCTTACCTAGTTTATATTATACTATATTTCTCTATGGTGATAGCTCCTTCCTGGAATAGTCCTTCTATCTTAAATTGTTTTAGGCAATTAGGGGTAAGCTCAAAGTTCCTTTCTGAGTCTTTTGTTCTTAAAAATAATCATGCTAGGGAGACACATTTGGGAGTGGCAAATTCTGATCCCCCACACTCCCAAATCCATGCAGGTGTAGGGGAGGAAGAGAATTCCTCTACCCTCTATAGGTCCTTCTGACTGGTTTACGAATTAAATTGATATGAGACAGAATAACAGGAGAAAATCAAACAAAGCTTTATAACATGTATACGTGTGAGAAACTCAGGAAAGCTGAGTAACTCGCCAAAATGGTGAAGGTGTTGCCTTAGATACTATCTTCAGCTAGAGACAAAGGAAGATGTTGGGGGTAATGGTTTGGGACTTCAAAGGGGAGGAAGGCGATTCACATGGAAATGAAAAGCAAATGTTTGGTAAACAGAACTTAGATAAGGATGGGCTCAGCAAGGACCCTCACAATCTAGGATATCCAGAATTATCTATGGTAATGGCTTGTTCTGGAGACAGGCCTTTTATGTTAAATTTCTTTTAGTCAGTTGCAGGGGGAGGTCAAAGTTTCTTTCAGAGTCTTTTGTTCTTAGAAATAATCAAGGCAAGGCAAAGAGACACATTTTGGTGGCCAGTTCTGATCCCCCAAATGGGCTATCCCAGTAAAACTAATATCCTAAAGATGCAATCCTTAGTTACATTTCTGTTACGACCAACTCAGTTTTTTTGTATATGTAGGATTTAGAACCTTTACCTCTCCAACATGAATGGTACTGAACCTCAAACATTATAGCTAATATCACACTTAGGTAGCAATTTTCTCAGATTAACGGCACTCCTCCCACCCCACCAACACCTTCTGAAAAGTTGTTAAATATTCTATGGTTTCTAAATAGATTTTGCTCTTTAGTAGGATGAAATCCCTCAAACATGAAATATCTAATGTGTACTCTGAGCACCACCTAGTGACAGAAGCATATACTGGAAATGATGCTTGTGTTCTTTTGGAATTGGCTGTCCTGAGGCTGGAACAAGAAAAGTGAGTTGCTGAAATCCACCTGGTATTAATTTGAGGCTAAAATTGTCACAGAGTACCTGAAAACAAGCTCTCGGAGTCTACATTCTTAAGTTCCATCAGTGAGGCAGAACTATAGCAAAGAGAGATGGGCAAAAAAAGAAGGTAAAATGAGGAAGAAGGTAAAAAAAAAAAAGGTAAAACATATGTGGGGGGCCTTAAGTGAGGTAAAGACAGAACAAGAGAAAAAGAAAAGAAAACAAATTAGGTACAAATTTAATGGATCCAGTGCCCTGAGTGGCGGTAAAAATGTACAGAGAGGAGAAAAATAACTACATTTAATTTTTCTGTTTCAAATACCTTAAGCTTAATTTAAGCCTCATGGATACCTAATGGGGCATGCATCATTATCCTTACTTAAAAGACAAAGAAAGAAACATATAGGCATTAGGGAAAATGCTTAAGATACTGTGGAGATCAGAATTTTCCACCCGCAAATGCGTCTCTTTGCCTTGATTATTTTTAAGAACAAAAGACTCAGAAAGAAACTTAGACCTTCCCCCTGACTGCCTAAAAGAATTTAAGATAGAATGCCTGTCACAGGAAGGAGCTACCACCATAGATAACTCTAGGTGTGGCAGACTGGGAGGAACTTTGCTAGGCCCGTTTTTGTCCAAGTTCTCTCTCGGGTCACATTGTCTATAGACGGCCCAGCAAACATTTGTTTACCAAATATGTGCTTTTCCATCTTCATGTAAATTGCCTTCCTCCCTCTTGTAGTCTCAAACTACTACCCCCAACATCCTCCTTTGTCTTTAACCAAAGATGGTATTTAAGTTGGTGGCTTTAGTTCTTTTAGTGAATTACTCAGTTTTCCTCGGTTTCTCCCACATATACATGTTATTAAACTTTGTTTGATTTTCTCCTGCTGTTTCATGTCAATTTAATTCTTAGATGAGCCAGAAGAACCTAGAGAGTAGACGAATAGTTCTTCCTCCCCTACAATATCTAACTTAGTTTGATCTGTTTCTAAAACTCAGTCTCCTTCTTTAAGTTGTACCAGAAAATCACGAAAAGAAACCCTGTTTACTACACTAAAACACTTCCCAAACTCAGCTGCACATTGGAATCATCTGGGAAGGTGTAAAACATACCAATGCTTGAGTTTCACTGTAAGAGATTTTGATTTGTTAGGTCTGGGGAGTATGGCCTGATAATCTGGACTTTTATAGCTGCCTGGGTAATTCTAATGTGTACCAAAGTTTGAGGATGACTCTAATAACGTCTTTGACCTTCTTGCCAGTTATATAGTTCAGAACTTTTAATAATTTTATCAAAATTAGATCTTTTAATTTGATATTTTAAATGCAAGTCACCTAATAACTTTAAGAAAGAAGAGGTTCTGCTCCAGATCTATCATGTCAGAAAGTTTGTACTTTTGAGAATTAACAAGATGTAACATGATCGTCAGTTCTCTCTCCCTTTCTCATATCCAGAGGCCACTCCTCTTCTCAATTTTCTCTGGTAAAGTGACTTGTATCTCTATCATCACAAGGGGCAGGAGACCACCTATGCTACTCTTATGACTGTTTTCTGTCCAGTGACATGGCATCAGGCCTTTTGCACACCCTTGGCCATCTCTCTATCATAGAATATAATCACCCATTTCTGTTGAAATATAATGTGAAAAAAAGTTTCTTCAACCGGTCCCCATATACAGCTTTTTTTGTATCAAATTGATTTTGTTCCCAGAAGATTTATTAATTGAGGTAAAAAATCGAGTGGGATTATTTAGAAATCGTGGCCCACTTCCAGAGTGTCCTCCTCTGATGAGCTATTTAATGTCAAACACGTGTGTTTTTTGAGGCCCAAATTTGGTCAAGCTGTTAGCTGAGCACACATCTGTATTTACTAATATTTGGTTTTTTGGTCTCTTAAGCCGAGTCATGTCCTAGGCCTCAGCAGTTTGTTTTACATACATATGAGACTTCAAGTGCTGTACTTTCCATTAAGTTTGCCACTTATATTCTGCTATACTCTGCTAAATGCCACAGAGAGTACTGCATACAGCAAAATGATTGCATAGAAAAAGAAAAATCTCCCTCAGAATTTCAAGATCAGGAATCAAAGAGTTTCTGTACAACTGTAAAATAGTATATGAGCAAATGTATTCCTACACATTATCTTATCAAAGCAACAATGAAAAGGTTATAAAGTTATATTTAGAATATATTACACTTTTAGTAGTAGCTTCTAAAGAGTTTTGGTAATGCTATCACCAAGCAATAAGTAAAAATGAACTCTTATAAAATCAAAACTGAATGCTCCCAAGTCCCATTTTCTAATAATCACTATTTCAAAAATAGTGTTTGTGTTTTTATTTCAAGCATGTAATCAAACATTCAAGATATATGTAATACATATCTTTGTATTTATTTTACTTCTATTAGTTACAAATTGAATCCTATACAAAGTAGTATGTGTGTGTCTTGGTACCATCATAACTGTTGTGGGAAAACATACACATAAGAAAGCCAGCAAAAGAGCTATTAATGGCTATATGTATACAGAAAGGGGCCATACTATCATGATATTGTCTTTAAAGTGTCCAATAGCTAACATTTATGAACACACTCTAGGCACCAAAATATTCTACACTTTTCCCTAAGTGAAAGAGTAACTTTTCTCTTAGAATTGGAATCATTTTCTGGCACTTAATCAATGATATTATATTGAGTGGTTACTTCATTCCTTCATTTGTTACATATTTATTGTTAATTTTCAATGCTACTCTTTGATTTATTTATGCCCTTCCTCCTTCAATAAAGAATTTGACATAAATGTATATTATTAGATAAATTGAAATGCATGCATATTTTTAAAGAGTAATTTGGAAAGCAATATTGATTTGGAAGGGTAAATGAAAGGATGGGGAAGTATCTCAAAGCACTTAAAAGAAATAAATTGAAGATGAGAAAACAAATGCCTTTCATTTAATAAAATAAAAAAATTACAAGGCTAAAGAAAGCGAAAACTGTTAATGTCCTTATTTCAATTGCATGTTGGTTCATATGACACAATATTGTACTATGAATTCCCAAATTGGGTTTCAGGTCTAATTCTTCTACCATATTGCACTATGAATTTGGGAAAGTCACTGAACCTCCCCTGTCTTTGTTTTCCCCTTCCATATAATGTGTTTACCTTAGATAAGTGGCTTTGAAACTGAAGAAGTGGCATCCTCTAAATGGGCAGGAGCACAGACCCTGGAGTCAGAGGGCCTAGGTTTGAATCACATCCTTGACTTTTACTAGTTGTGTGACTTTTCCCTTCGGTTTCCTCTTTTATAAAATGGAGATAGCAATAGTACTTTCCTCAAGCAGTTCTTGAAGAGGTTAAGTATGTTAGGTGCTTGGGGTAGGGTCCAGTACCTAATAGTGGCTGCATTAGCTACCATCATTGTTAGCATTTCAAACTGTACTCAGCTGGCTCCTTCGAGCTCCCTCAGGGGCTCCATTGGTGAGAAGGGGAGATAAAAAGGTGCTGTTAAGAATATGACTACACAAAATTAAAGTTTTAACATAAGATAATTTGATTATATAAGCATAAAGTATATTCTAAAAATCTATGAGTTCCAGTGATTCTCACATTTTGAGTACAAGAACCATTTTTCAATACCTTCAATTTTGAAATGACATCCTTTACATAAGAGTCGTGAAAATTTTAGCATACATTCATTGAAACAATACAAGGATTTCAGTAAAAACTTTCAATAAATTTGCATGTAGTAGGGTAACTGGTAGGAATTTATTATTTTTTTACCAAAGACACACTATTGATTGGAAGAACTTGAATTCTGGAGAGGGTATGACAAATTCTCTTAAGATGATTAGTAGACTTCCTGGAGGGAAAGATCTGAGATCCTAAACCCTTCTTTGCCACAAGATTCAAAGTTAAGAAAACGTGTTACAGTGAGCATGGCCATCCTTACCCAAGATCCTTAAAGTAAAATCTCCACAGGTTTGCATATTAAAATATGTTAAAAACAGCAATAGGTGCATAACAGATACCTACTAAAATCTCAGCAGTTTGAAACAGTAAAATTTATTCTTCATTCACATAGTGAGGAATGTGGGTATTTCTGATCAGAAAGTCTCCTGTAACTGGTGATTCTGAATCCAGCCTCGTTAAATCAAATGGCTTCCTTATCTTTCAAATGTAAATTCCAAGTTCACCTTGGGGATCAATATCCAGACAGCAGAAAGGGAAAAAGAGAAGGTATAGGACCACGTAGAAAAAGTGGCATATGTCACATCTTCTGATACTCCATTGGTCAAAGGCTAGGAACATGGCCAAACTCACATTTACAGGAAAAGGAAACAGGGAAATGTAATCTTGCTGTGCACACAGGGTGCAAGAAATTGGGCTTGGTAATCAGCCAGCTAGTGTCTACCAGAGGATAAAGGTTTTATTTGGTATGATTTGGGCGGTAATACAGGAAAACTGGGAATTATGGTTTAGTGAAGTGATAGAAAGTGTTACACCCTAGACCTCCTAGGGGAAAAAATGGCACTTTGGTGAAAGGGTTGTGTGAATTCATTTAAAGAGCTGAAACTTTGGATCCCTGGGCCAATTTTGGTGTGGAATACCCATGACTGAGTACACACTCCATAAGTCTAGACTTGAAGAACCTTGGAAGGCCCAGGCAGTGATGACAAGAAAAAACAGCCTTAATTAAGGCAAAGGACCTCTTCGGATCTTTCAGGTGTTCACTGGAATATAAGTCCTCCCTCTGGGCAACCAACTGCCAGTTATGGTCACAGAGTGTTCCTGTAACATCTGAGTTTCTACTCTAGTAGAAAGTGAGAGCCACCAATATTTATTATTTGATATGAATCGAAGCCTCTGGAAACTTTTCAGCTTTGTCATGGTATTTAGGGGGAAGAAAAAGACATTCTTATGATAATGAGATGGATGTAAGTTGTTTAGTGAGAATTTTAATGACTATGTGCTTTTATTTTTCCCTGCTATGTGCAAAGTGGGACATACTGATGTGGATTAAGGCTGCCCCAGCTAGAGAAGCCCAAGGTGACCTGGCCTACATGCCAAACTATATGACCCAGTGGACTTTTTTTATGGTATGAATTAGGACTGCCCCAGGGAGAGAAGCCCGGGGCATCCTCACCTGCATGCCGATCTATATGGCCAGATTCGTATCTAAAGTTATATGACCGCACAATAACCAGACTCCATCTGCACTGAAATCATTTAATGACTTTTTACATCATCTTTTCTTTTCTCCAGTAAAAATAAGTCACGTACCCATGCCTTATAAAATTAGCCCTAACCCTCAACTCGGGGCAGCAGCAGGAGCTCTGACCGCCCGTGGTTCCTGTCCCCACGCACCAGCTCTGCCTGCCCATGGGCCCTGTCCCCATGCCAGTGGGGGCAGCAGAAGCGGCAGCAGCAGGAGCTCTGACTGCCCATGGGTCCTGTCCCCATGCAGCAGCAGCAGGAGCTCTGACCGCCTGTGGGTCCTGTCTCCACGCACCAGCTCTGCCTGCCCATGGGTCCTGTCCCCATGCCAGCGGGGGCAGCAGCAGCTGCTCTGCCTGCCCATGGGCCCTGTCCCCATGCCAGCAGGGGCAGCAGAAGCGGCGGCAGCAGAAGCTCTGACTGCCCATGCGTCCTGTCCCCATGCTATTCCACACTATTCTCTAAATAAAAGAGCACTACTGCCAGATCTTGAGAGTCTAAGAAATCTTTCTTTCGACTCCTCGGCTCACCGACCCTGCATCAATACCAGATACAGTTATTTTATTAATCATAAAATCATCTGCAGATATTTGGACAATATTATGTGTTTATTTATGTAGACATAGAATTTATCATTGCGATGATAGGAGCAGATATGGGCTGACATACTCATTGCACTAGTTCTAAAGCACTCATGGATTTCTTCGGATCAGAATGGAGATTGCTGGGATGGTGACATCATGTTAAATTATGTCCTGGTTCCTATGTGTAAGAATGTTTTTCATAAGGCAGAAAAGCCTAAAGATGTGATGAAAACAGGTGAGAAAACAGGATGGAATATTGTGATTCAAATGGCTCTTCTAATATGCACATATTAAAAGCTAGCTCTGATGGAGTCAAATTCCAGGAGTGTGGGTAGATCCTAATGAGACTAATCTGAGCAGTTTAAAATGGTTTGCTGAGGTCTCTTTGGCCAATGGATTCCGAGGAGAATGTGGCAATATTTTAGGTACTTCTGGAAGATGAGATGCCTCTGTAACTGCAACACGTTGTTTTAGCCCCATACCTTCCAAAGTGTCAACTGCTTCTCTCGTTACTGAGCTGACCCAAACTCTACAGAATCTTTAAAATTATGGCTAAGCTAAAGATGCCCTTGTGTCCTAAGACTGAGAGGACCATATAATTTATCGCCAAGCCAGGAAACTTTTGAGAAAAAACAAGAAAGAGATACTATTAATAACTACACAGGACAATAAGAATAAAGCTGGTGTATTCTGTGCAAACCAAGATCTAAATGGCTCCCTACTTAAGGCAGAGTTTCTTAAAGTGTTGTATGAGGAATTACTGCATTAGAATCTCCAACAGAGTTCATAAAATGCAGATTTCTGGTTCCTAACCTATACCAATTAATTAAGAATCTCTGGAAACAGAGGCCAGGAGTACACACTTTAAGAAGCCCCCTAACTCTCAACTCACGTGTTTCTTATGCGTGCTAAAATTTTCGTGGTCTTAGATAAAACCAATGGGACCAATGTTGAAATGATTGTATCTCATCCAGTTGAAATACAGTAGTATTTGTAAGCAAATTTCAACCAGAATAATAGAAAGCTTTTCATCTTGGTTAAAAAGTTTTGTCCTTTTATTCCTTTCTTTATTTCAATCTTTATGTACAATGGACTGTTACTTTCATTGATATAGAGCTAGGATAAAGGTTTCATAGAAAGACAAATACTGTATGATCTCACTTATATGTGGAATCTAAAACAGTCAACCTCATAGAAGCAGAGTAGAATGGTGGTTGCCAGGGGAGGGGGCGGGGGGAAATGGGGAGGCGATGGTCAAAGGGTACAAAGTTTTAGTTATGTAAGATAAGTTCTGGAGATCTTCTATACAGTATAGTGCCTATAGCTAACAATATTGTATTGTATACTTAAAATTTGTGAAGGGGTAGATTTTATGTTGTGTTCTTACCATACACACAAAAATCACAATGAAAGGGGTGGAAGGAGACTTTGGGAAGTGATGAATATGTTTAGATTTATGGCCTTGATGCTGGTGGTGGTGTTTTGGGTTTATATTTATCCCCAAACTCATTGAGATGTATACCTTAAATATGTACATCTTTTTACATGACAATTATATCTTAATAAAGGGTTTTTTTGAAAAAAAGACTTCATATGTCTTTTGAATTTTGTGCCATATTTTGCATTTTATCCCTCTGAAGTCCTAGAAGTTTAGTGTGGAGTGATATTAATGTATTCCTTTAACTTTTCAAAAAGGGTTACTTTAATACTATAATTTCAGGCTTCTTAACATATCACTGTTAGCAATGAAATGTTCATATTTAATCATCTTTTAGGTATAAGGCATTGTATCTAAATTTTAGAGTGAAAAACAATGCTTCTCTTAAAAAACGAAACTATAATTCATGAAAAAAACCTCTGTTTGCATGTGTCTATTTAATCATGGGGCATAAATTCATTCTCAGTACACAGTTTGGAAGTTTAAGGAACCGTGTAAATTCACAGTCACTATATTATTCAGGGCCCACAGCAGGCTTTCTTGCATTTGTCCTAAAGGAGATGGAAAAATGGTAACTTTATTGGTGTGACAGTGAATAATCTCAGTCTATGGCATGCTTCTGACTTTTGTTTGATGCTTTGTTTAAGTTAAGCTAGAAAATCAATCTTTCCCCTCCAAATCGAATCTCAGCAAGTCTTTGGATGAGAACAGTCACTAGACCACCCTGTCTCCTTTATAGTCTTCTGAGTGTATTTGTTATCTTTTACTGCAGTTATTTTTTTCATGGGAGAAATCTGTTGTAAACTTGATGGTTGTCATTCCTCAATCCAAACTAGCAGTATTATGAAAATTCAGTATGAATTTATACTCTTGATCCAGGAAGCCGTAAGAGTCACTAGTGTTCTTGAGAGTAGTCAATTCAATTCAGTCAATTCAATTCGTGTCAGTTCATGTATTTAGTGTTTATTAAATGTCAGGCATATTATTAGATGTTGATGATACTAAGATGAATGTATTTTAAAGAATCTGTCATTAGAGTATAACAAACAATTGAGCTACACAGAGGTAATTTACATGTGTAATTACAGTTTTGAGGAAAAAGTGATCTAATTTGAATGGGGCAGGAAATGTTTCACTGATGAGGTCATTTATGCATTTGGGTTTTAAAAGATGAATAAGAGTTTTCCCAGTAAATGAAAGGGGAAAGTATTTTCAGTAGTGAGAACAGCAACTGCTAATGGTTGTAAAGCAAGGATAGTGGGTTTCAATTACTAGTGTGTAGTGTGAAGAAGAGATTAGCTAAATTGGCAGACCAGAAAATGGAGACGTTTATGACATGTTCAGAAGTTAGACTTTATCTTTGTTGCAATGGAAAGACATTAAAGTTTTTAGGCACTTAATTGATGATCAAATTTGCAATTTAGAAACAATATCAGAAGTAGTGTTGAGGATGAATATGAGGGGTAATGGTTGAGATGGGAGGGGCAGAAATGGATAGAGAGCAGCCTAGGTTAGACAAGGATCTGAATCAGGGCAATGGAATTTGATTAAAATGAAGGACTTTAAGAGATATCTAGGAAGCAGAATTGACTAACCTTGGTGATATATTGGATAGAGAAAGAAGTGGGAAAGGAGAGAGATGTGAGGAAAAGTCAGGTATCAGGATTACTCCCATATTTCTATCTTTATTTACTGGACAGTGGTACCAACAATAAATAATTCTGGATTCTGAGGCCACATGCTTTAGCCTAAGAAGGAGCATGGTTGCTTATGATAAGAGTAGTAGGGAAGGTACCTGAAGATTCAGAAAATCTTACAGTCTTTCTGAATTTATATACAGAAACACATGAACTAATAGCCCCAGAAGTTTGGTGTTCCCTGACTTGGGCTCAGAGTGTCAATGACTCTGGCTTCCTGGACTATTTTGGCCCTGGTTACATCCCAACTCTGGTGCAAGTAACATGGTATAGGGCTCATCATCCCAGAAATCTATTTATTGACCTTAATTCTTCAAATAGGAGCTACCAATATAGCCGTGATTTACACTTAGTTCTCTCACATCTTGACTTTCCTTCTGAATGTTGCCATGTAGGTCCAGAAGTTTTTCCTCTGCTTTGGATCTTGCTTGCATCTTTTGAAGATGCCTCTTCTTTACTTCTTATTTCAGAGATGGGATGTGCATTAGGAACTCTGGAGGTTGACTAGAGCATCACTATAAGTTGAGTTGGAGGGGAAGAGGTTGAAGATGAAAAGTTGTCTACTTTTAATCAGTCAGATTCAAGCACTTAAAAATTTGGCCTATCCGTCATCTATGACTTGTGAAATAATGGAGTGTGTCTGAGCAGAATTGGCTGCTCCCTTGTAGCTGGTTGTAATGATGAAGTTTTGGAATCAAGAGTCTCCTTTTACTCACTCAGACCAGGGAAACTTCCAAACAGATTCTACGACTCAAAGGAAGAATGAAAATAAGCAAGAGATTGCATTCCCCCTGAATATGAGTAGAAGGAGTTCTGTAGCTTTAGAACTAAAAGAAATGACCAAGGCATATGGTCCAGTTATGTATTGCAGTGTAACAAACCACTCCAAAACTTAGTGGTAAATATAACAAAAACCATGTTGTTATAGTCAGGACTTTGTGAGTTAGTAATGAAAAAGCATACTGGGAAATCTCATCGCTGCTCTGTCATGACTGGGCCTCAGCTTTGGTGGCATGAATGCCTGGAGATAGATTAGATGACTTGACTGGGGTCATCTGTCTGGGGGTCTTGATTCTGGCTACGTTTTTCTTTATGTCACATCTTTTGGGGCTGGAATGTCCAAGGTGGTATCTTCACTCACATATCTGGTACCTGGGCTGCACTGGCTGAAAAAGCTGGGGCTGGTCCTCTCTGTCTCTCTTTATGAAGCTTCTCCACATAGCTTAGGATTTCTTGTAAACTGGAAATCTCAAACTAGTTGGAATTCTTAAATAGTGAGAACACGTAAGAATTTTGTGGCCCCAGTTATGTCCCAGCTCTGGTGCAAATAACATGGTATAGGGCCCATCATCCCAGAAACTTATTTATTGACCTTAATTATTCAAATAGGAGCCACCGATATAGCTGGTGGCTTTGCCCAGAGGGAATATTTGAAGAGGCTTGGATGGAACCTGTAAGTCTTCCTATCACTAGCTTCAGAAGCACAAGAACATCTTTTCTCTTGTGTTCTGTTGATCAAATAAGTCACTAGGTCAGCCCAGATTCAAGAAGAGGGGCTTCAGACTGTACCTTTTAATGGGTGGAGTAGCAAAGTTTTATGGTTATAGTTAAGGTACCACAGCACATGATGAAGAAGTCTTATGCTGATGACTTTTCAGTTGAAGTAGAAATTAATCTCTCCCTCTATTGTCTGAATTGCAGTGCCCTCTGGGTGAGAATAAAAAAGAGAGGGCATAGAATTTGAAGTTCTTTGCATTCAGCCTGATTTTCCAGATAATGAATTAAGGGTCTTTTTATCATGTAATAGTTTTCCCATACCAGAGACCAATGATAACATTAGTAACTATTTACTGAACAACTGTAATTGCTAGACAGTCTGCTTGTGCTTTACTTATTTGAGCTCAACTCCCATGAAGACAGGTATTGCTGTTCTCACATTGCAGATAAAGACAATGAGGCTGAGGCAAATTAAGTCATTTTCTCAAAGTTACAGTAACAGAGAATATATTTAGATTCAAACAAGGTGTATATGATAGCTCTTGCTGTTTCCTCTATACTCTGCTATGTTTAATGGAAACATTTTCAGACATCATTACACAGAGGTAGTAAAATCTCAGTTAACTGAGATGCTTGAATGCTGTTTGATCATTTTTGTGTGAAATATTTTATTCTAAGTGCCATTTTGTGTGCTACTTTAATTCTGCTTTGTAGTCTGGAATATCTTTGTTTTAACGTGATAAAAAAGAGTAATTTTTAATCAAGAAGTGAACGTAATTAAAGCTTGATAAAATCTTTCAGATTTTTATGTTTGTTTCTTTCTCACCAGAAGGATGGGTTAAAAGGTTGAAAGCACTGTTGCGGAAAATGAAGCTAAACATCCATGTCTCACGGAATCCACTCGAATTGGTTCTTTGATACAAATATTTGTTTTGAATCTAAACATGAAACTCTAATTGAAATCATAACCTTTCCAGGCTTGGCACTTGGGAATTATTTTTATTTCTTCCTTATGCTTATATCTAATTATGGACATAAAAATGTGTTTATTTAGCAAGGTCTCATCCCCCCTCTGATTTCCTGACTTCCTGGTTCTGCTCAGATTTACACCTTCCATAACTTTTCTACTATTGCTATGTCAGTAGATAATTTGCTTCTAGACTTTCTCTGCTTTTGAGCCATCTTACACTGTTCTTAGAGCTATGGTCCAGCTCTGTTATTCACAAGCAAGTTACTTCATATCTATGCAAATTAATCTCCTTATTTATGTACTCTCACCTCCTAGTATTGTTGTAAGAAATAAATAAAATTACATATATCCTGCTTGTTGCCTATATTGATATATAGATATGGTTAAAGGCAAATTTTGTGGCTCCAGTGGTGAAACTGACGTCAGCTTTATTTCTCAAAATGAATGAACACAGAGAACACAAAATGAATGATCAACACAAAGGCTCACAATATATGAGCAAAACCAAATCAAGCTGGCCTGCCATCTACAGATTCACAGGTTGTGTGCTATAAAACCCCAGGAGGCTCCATTCAAGTAAATCATAAAGTGAATGACACTCCTAGAAATATGCAGTGCACAGCCTGTACGACTGAACATGCAGACCCTGAAAGCAAGCTTTAATGCCATCATCTGCCTTCCTTAGACCCAGTAGGGAGCAGAGAAGAGGATAATGAGCTCAGGGGAGAGTAAATGGTTACTTATCCTTCGTTCTTCTCTAGGTATAGCTCTTGACATGTTCGTATTGAAGGGAGGTGGTTGATTTTGTTCAGCAGCGGCCTGCAATTACAGAGAGCTGGGCTGCCTTTTCCACCAAGGGGATGAACGACATTTACACCAGTAGCTATAACAACAGTGATAGTGTTAGGTGTGGGTAATCGTTCATCTCACATCTCTCCCATGTGGGCTCTCTCTATTTTTTATGCCCTAGGTCATATCAAACCCCTCTGCAATATCTGCAACCTTCAAGTTCTCTATTAAGTCCAGCGCCCTTCAAGATGGCCTAAAAAACTCCTGTTTGCCTATTCAGGCTAAACACAGGTCCCTACCTACTCTATGAGAATGTAACCCCTCTCTTCAAACACCTTTGAGAGCTTATTGCATATAGAGTAACGTAAAATGTATAAGTCCTTACCAAAATCACTCTACATTTCTCAACATTACTGCATTTTCATCTTTCACTCTTCAGTTTAAATGTCACTTCCCTGGAAAGGCCTTCTTGAGCAACTTATCTAAAGTAAAATTGTGTGTGTTATGCTCTATCATAGACCCTTATCTCCTCCTCCAATAAACTATGTACTGTAAGAATAGTGATCTTTATAGCTCAACCTGTTTTCTGTCTATACAGTTCCTGAATGTAGGTACTAAGTAAACCTGTGTTAGATAGAGAAATAAATGAAAGAAGAAATAAAGGAAAGGAAGGAAGAGAGGAGTGAGGGAGGGAGGGAGGAAGGAACTTTGGCAAAGACTCCATCTTAGTTCATTCTGGCTTCTATAACAAAATATCACAGACTGTGTAGCTTATAAACAGCAGAATTTTATTTTGCAAAATTATTGGAGGCTGGGAAGTCCAAGATAGAGATGCCAGCATGGTTGCATTCTGGTAAGGGCCCTCTTCCTGGTTCATGGCTGGGGCCTTCAGGCTCAGTCCTCATATAGTGGAAGGAGGCTAGCAAGCTCTCTGGGCCTCTTTTAAAGGCATTAATCCCATTCATGAGGCTCCACCCTAATGACCTAATCATTTCCCAAAGGCCCTGCCTCTAATACCATCAACTTTGGGGGTTAGGATTTCAACATACGAATTTTGAGAGAACACAAGCATTCAGATCTCCTTTGACCAAACTTGAGCCAGGCTCTTCTGAGTCCTCTTTCTAACTAGTCCCTGACCTTGGCCTCTGCCCTTGGCTCATTTAGACCAGTTTTAGCAAGAATCCTGCTGGGTCAGTTTAGGGGAAATGCCCCACCCTTAATAGCTGATTAAATTCTTTGTCCTCACCCTCCATATATTTTCACCCTGGCCTGCCTTCAGTAACATTACTGTCAAGTTTTTTTAGCCACAGTTTCCCTGACCCCCGATGTTTCCTCTTGATAATTTTCTATTCACTGACCCTTACTCTGCTCTACTTGTTTTCATTGTGTTCAGAGCTGAGCCCTATCTCTCTCTCCTACTACAAAACCCCACTGTAACATCCCCCAGACAAAGTCTTTCTTCCCATCTTTAACAATCATCCTGCATACTTTTTTAACACCTTCCAAGGCTTTCTCTATCTACATCTCCCTGAATTGGCCATCACTCCTTTCATGTCTTTGTTCACATCATAGGCTATGCTTGCAACACCCTATTTTTTATGCCCTGGGTCATAGCAAACCCCTCTACAATTCTGTATCCTTCAAGTTCTCTATTAAGACCAGTGCTCTTCAAGATGGCCTGTAAAACTCCTGTTTGCATAAATACTTGCTATTCTGCATCTTCCTAAGCTATCCTTAGACCCTTAAGTAGAGCAACATGTGCACTTGCTTTCCGCTAGATTATAAACTCTAGTAATGCAAGAACCAGGCATCATTATATGCCTCCCATAATGCCTAACACCAAATGTTACACACAGTAGAAACTCAATAAATACCTGCTTGGTTGAACTATGGTCCTACTATATGGTGAAAAATTCAAGGGTGATTGAATTAGATTTTGATCTTCCCCACTCATGAGCTATGTGACCTTTCGCAAATTATTTAATCTCTCTTAGTTTCAATTTCGTTATTTGTAAAAGGCAATAATAACTAAAACAATGGGTTGTGGTAAAGATTAGATGACATTCTACGTAAAATATATAAAGTAAATGTGATACTATATGTAAAGGCGTTCGGGTGGGTAGAAGGAACATAAGAAGAGAAAACTAGAGGAAAGGTATTGGAGAATGTGTGGTGAGTTGTTGCTTTTCCACTTTGATTATAATGACCATTTCTATTAACATGAGCTTGCACTGATAGCTTGACGTATGATACATGCGGACTCCTTTAACTTATAATTGTGGCAAATGTATCTTCAACTACAAACTTAGATACCAAAGAGCCTAAGGAGCTCTGAGAGCCATATACCTTCATCTTTTTTTGATTTTGGAGTTTTTCTTTTTCATGAGGATTGAATAAGTATAAATAAAAGCTAAAGAAATCTCCTTTAGTCACCTGGTGATTTCTATTCATCCTCTTATTCTCAGGTAATACCTCCTCCAGGGACCCTTCCTTGACTGTCCCTTCAATTCCCATGGAAAGATAAGTTCTCCTACTCTTTACAATCAAAACTCCCTGGGCAATCTTTTCTCATACCTCTTATGGCAGGCTGTCGGATTGTGGATTTACTTGTCTGACTCTTCTTTAGCCTGTGAGAAAATTCAGTGCAGGGCCTGAATCTTCCAACACCGTATCCTCCAGTGCCAAGCATGAAAGAACCAGGTAATGTGTAGATTAAAAAAAAAGGAGCTTGTGGGGCCGGCCCCGTGGCCGAGAGGTTAAAGTTCTGCACGCTCTGCTTTGGCAGCCTGGGTTCTCGGGTTTGGGTCCCAGGTGCAGACCTACTCCACTCATCAGCGGCCATGCTGTAGCAGCATCCCACAGATAAAACAGAGGAAGATTGGCACAGATGTTAGCTCGGGGCTAATCTTCCGCAAGCAAAAATAGGAAGATTGGAAACAGATGTTAACTCAGGGCTGCTCTTCACACACACACACACACACACACACACGCTTTTATATGTTGTGGGGGTCCAATACATCTGTACATCAAATACATGAAATAATTGATGCTAGGAAATATGCCAGATAAGAAATAACGTTAAGGAGGAATTACAAGTGAGTGGAAAGAAGGTTTTAGCAAAAAAAGCATGATTTAAGATTACTAAAGTTTTTTAGTTTTGTTTTTACCTAGTATGTTTTGAGAATTGTTGAAGAAAAGAAAAGGCTGTTCAATGCTTTGAAAATTTGCAGTCTATTTTCTTTTTTTTAAATTTTTATTTTTTTCAGATGTACATCATATTTCGAATTCTGTATACATTACATCATGTTCACCACCCGAACATTAATTATAGTCCATGCCCTCACATGTGAGCCTAATCACCCCTTTTGCCCTCTCCCTTTCCCCAAAAGTAACCACCAGTCCAATCTCCAATGCTATGTGTTTTTTTTTTGTCGTTTTTATCTTCTACTTATGAGTCAGAGGGAGAAAGTCAAATACCATATGCAGTCTATTTTCATTAGTTCATCAGCTAAAATACGGTGGCATCACCATAACTTCTCATCTTTCAAAATTTTTCTTAAATTTCAACTTCTTGTTGAGAATGTTTCTGAAGCTAACTTTATCTTTTGAATTCTATTGAAATGAAATATGGTGATTTACCACTAAGCACTTCAAGATATACTAGTTTGTTCAGGCAACCATAATAAATTTCAGAGAGAATGTAGCTCAGTCTTGGCATGGAGATGCATTTTAGAAAGCACAGTTAACCACCCAAAAGTAATTTAGAAAGGAATTTAAATTTTAACCATTTCTCATAAAAAAACATTAAAAGGAGTTAAATCCATAAAAAAGATGAACATTCTTCAAATCTCCATCCCCCTACCCAATTTTCTTGCGCTCACTCCACAGTGCTGCAGCATTTCTCACACAGAGATCCCCAGTTACATGCAGCACTATTACCCATTTGGCTTTTCCCTTCTTCTTTACTACAAACCTTCTATTATTATGAAGATAGCCTTCATGTCTCTCCTCCCGAGCATTTCATTTATATTTCAGAGAAGAAAGAGATAAGGTAAACTAGATCAGAAATTATACAATTTTTTGGCAAGATTGGAAAGTGGGAACACTTCCAAATTAATTCTTCATCATATTCCATAAAGTATTATGATTTTATGCTTTATTTTGGCCTATCTACCGCATTATAACTTCATTGAGGACAGGGAGGGACTATGACTTTCGTTCTTTTTGTAGCTGCCACCTCACCTAGTCATGGAGGAAATGGCAAATTTGTCAGCATAACAAAGACTTGAGATCCTTCAAGGCCCTCCCATCCCTAAGAACTGAGTTCCTTGGCAAACTAAGACCAAAGCTGACAGTCTAGTCTGTAAAGTTTTATTGGAACAAAACCAAGTCCATTGATTTAGTATTGAGGATGGCTGCTTTCAAGGGTAGAGTTACTTAGTTGCCACGGAGACAATATGGCTGGCAAGTCCAAAATATTTACTATCTGGCCCTTTAAGAAAAAGTTTGCCAACCCTGCCTTAGAACACAAAAATCTAAGCTCCTTAGCTTGTTTTAAAAGATATTTGTTGTATTTGACTGTCCAGTATCTGATTCCAGCTTACTATTTTGAGGATAATCTACTTTGTGTGCTCTTTCCAATGAGAAGAGCTCAGCCCAGGCTTGATCAAATCTTCTCACCTAGAAGACTGAATATGGAACATAATTCTACAACAATGAGAATTGTCTAGAATTATTTCACAGCTGTTATGTTGGTAGTATCGTGCACTTTGGTCAGTAGCATTCTGGCCAGATTGTTCCTCTTAGAGGAAGGCTCTCTAACTTCCTGTTCTGTGATCTGCTAAAATGTTTTGGTTCTTTTTCAGCCCTATAGCAGTACTATTAGCCCCTGATGTTCTTCCCCAAATCCTTTTGAAGCCAAGGACAGACAGATCTGGTTTCTGTTATTCGCTACCAAAAGCATCCTAACACATACACTTGGCATAAAAATAGTCTACTAATTTAGTGCCTACTCAGAGCTATTGCTCAGGGTTGTACACAACTCCAGGAAATGCCATTCACATTGACATTGTTATGAATGGCACCCCTTGGAGTTGGGCAGTGCCCAAGCTTCATAGTTGTAAAAGGCTGTCATATATCTGCTCATCTTTCCAGCTCCCCTTCAATTGTCTTATATCCGTACTCTACAACTGATTCAGCTCCAACTACTTTTGCTATCCAGACAAGCCATGGTATTACTTGGTCTTTTTGTGATCACTTTGTTCCCGACACCAAGTGCAGACTCTTCACGGTTTGTTCATCTGACAAAGTCCTAATCATCCTTTAATGCTCTTCTCAGATATTACCTCTACTGTAAAACTTCCTGTCACATCTTTTTCCTGCAACCCACCCTAGCCATTCATAGTAAATGACTTTATCAAATGTACCGTAACACTTTGTGTACATTTCTGTCAACTCATCTTGTGATAGTTTTATGTTAGTCTTCTGTATTAACCTGTGTGCTTTTTGAGCAAACAGATTTGTCTAATTGTGGCCTAATAGAGGAGATCTTAGCATATAGCAGATACTTAAATGACTTTCTCCTTGTGGACTAATGTATTCACTAACACTCATAATTCACTGAATGAATCAAATCACTTAATACTTAGAGTTTTCAATCCTCTATTATCATATATATCTAAATGCAGCAATATTTACTTCTTTCTACCAGTTTCCAATGTCAAATAAAAAACAAATCTGCATTTAGGAGAGACTTTATTTGAAAGGATAATTGCAAGGAGGTGTCTATTTCAATAGGGAGAATGCTGTGAGCATAAGGTCTGCATGCCTCTCAAAGGTTAGGAAAAATGGGTTTTTCTTCTATTGGGAGGAATAAACAAGGTTAGAAAGAATAGGGTGTGGGCAAGTAGGATTAAAGAGTGGCTTGATTGGATAGTAGACCAGAGAATATTTTACTGGAGGCCAGCCTATTCTCTAGGGGGAGATTATATGTTGACTCAGGCTGACAGTGAGTCAGAGTTCTGGAGCCTGGAGGAAAGAGTGACACTTTAAAGTTTGATTAACAAGCATTTTGTGCCAATTCATTAGTAAGAACAAACAGTTCAGCTGATAATTTATGAGGGAAAAAATGGGAATTTGGAGGCTCTTTGTCTGGCCTTGCCATAGGTAAACAAGGGGAGGCATCTGTGAGTCTCATTTAAGTCATGCGGGGAAGGGTGGGTCTTTGCAATAAATAAACTGTTTTCCACAACACAAAGGGCAGAGGGATATCTTAACTTTTGTTGTTTGCCAGGATTACAGGACTCACGTAAAATTCAACATTGTCACCAATATTAAAGTTTTCAGTATTTTAAGGAGAAAAATTAGATCAACATAAAACTTTATTTTCTTTTCCGATGGTCATCACACAACCGGTAATATATCCACTTGTTAAATTTAGTTGCCTTTTATCTTAGAGAGTTCCTCCAAATTAAATAGGTCAGGGACATTTTTATACAGAACCAAATATTGCTTTCCTGCCTAAATCAGAGTGTGGACTGAGTGTCAGAGACTTATCAGATTTCTTTCAAGCTAAAGTCACCTTCATTTACTTGATAAAACTGTAGAGGGCACAATTATACTGGAACAAAGCTTGAGTGAAAGACTGGGAACCTTGTTAAATACAATACACCTAGCTAATACCCGAATGTGTGCTGTCAGTGACTCATATCTACCTTTCAGAACAAAGGTTTTTTTTTATCTTTTTTAAAAGAGGATTTTCTTATTTGTCACTCTGCTTTCTTTTTAATTAATCCTAACTGCATTTCATGTGGGAAAATGTGTTTGAAGAGATGGAATTATAAATGAGTCCAGCATTATTGTTATATTCCCCCTGCACTAAAATGTTTTTGTAAGCTAAGGTAAGGAAGTAAAAGATAGTAGATTAAGAGAAAACTGCTGGGGCAATGGGCATTGTTAAAAACAAGTGAGAGGTTTCTATTACTCTCTTGGAAGTAGCATTAGTAGTGGGAAGACAAAGGAATTAGTTTGGATATCTATAAGCTATTTGAAGCTTTTTAAAAGCAAAGTAAAGTTTTCCATAATCATCAAGTAATTTGTGGTTTCAAATTCCTTTAGTGTTCTTGATGCCATTATCACCAAAACAAGCATGCCCTTCTTCCTAGTCCACTCCTCCCCTTCCTTGTACTATGATATGTGTAAAGCAAGTGGCATTTATGCACTATTTGTATTCTCCCTTCACCCTGCTTTCATTCCACATTCCAAGATTTTATTTTCAACATCAATAATGACTTAATTCCCAAATTCAAAGGTTTTTCTTTTGTTGTGTTTACTTTAAAATCTCAACTGCTTTTGATATTTTGCTGCCCAGAGTTGACTGTCGTAGTTTCCTTTGGATTGAGTGCGCCTGTATACTACCTTGTTACTCTTGTTACCTACTCAACCTGTCAGCTTGTTACCATGAGTACTTCCTTTTGATTCCTCCCATTCCGTTATTTTGGAAATTCACCAAACTTCTATATTTTGCCTGCCTTCTCTATCAGAATATTTATTAAATTTTATGGTTCCAACTAAAACCTGCCATTGGATTGGATATTACCTCAATGGCGAATGGCTCTGGTTTCTATATAGTTTACTCTCACTAAAGCTCTAGCTTTCTATTGCTAGCTGCCTTCTAAATATTCACAAAGGGATGTCTTGCAATTCCTTCAAAGACAGCTATTCAAAATCTTTTTTTTTTCCTCCAAACCTAGTCGCCTCTCTGATTTTCTCATCCTTCTACCTCTGCCAAACCTTTACATTCAAATAATATTTGAATATTTTTCAACTTATTCTCTGCAGGCTCACTGCTATCCTCCTAGGCCCAGGTAACTAGTCTCTGAGTCTATTAGCATGTCCAAGAGGGTACAATTTTCTGTATGCTTTGTTCATTAATGTAGCCTAATCACAAAGAATGGTGACTAGCGCAAATGAATATTTGTTAAATGAATGAATGAATGACCCCAAATAACCAAACTCAGATTCTACTATTATTTAATTTATTCTACATTCATTACCAGATGAATATTTTTTTAATGCCACTCCTGTATTGTTGCTTTTCTGATCAGAAACTCCATTTAGTCTACTTTGTCTGGCTTTCAAGATTGTCCATTATCCTGTCCTAGGGAGGTCCTAAGAAAATAAATTAACAATGTGGGTAAGAGTGAGCATGCTGGAGTTAAACAGCCTGAGTTTGGTTATGGTTCCTTTGTTTACTAATTGGGACAGTTATTTAACTGTTCTGTGCTTTGATTTCTACATCTGTAAAATGGAGATAATCATTGGATTGATGTTAGGATGAGATAAATTAGTGCATCTTAAGCACTCAAACAGTGCCTGGTATTTAATAAATTCTCAATGTGCATTAGCCATTATTATTATTATTACCTTATTAACCTCTACATTTCAGAATATTCTTTATGCATAAGTCAGTGGTATCCAAATGTTTAAAACAACATATACTATCTTTCAAACAAAATTTTATGTGAAATCTCAATAAATTTATAAAATATAAAATCAGTGCTTTGATTATTTGTACCCTCCTCTCTTCATAAACCCATAAGTCTCCTCGACAAAATCCTAGAACTCCAAGGACTAAAATTTAAGAACCATTGGTCTAAGTAACTTTTGACATAAGTGCTTATTGATTGATTAAATCATGTCAAAAACCATCAGATTGCAGAGGTAGCAGGCATTTTAATAATTCATCTACTTATTTTGCCTGTCACAAATGAGAGTATTCTAACACAAGGAAGTTATATTTGAAAAGATTATCCAGCACAGACAATTTACACCTATTTTGGTAAATTAATTTAGATCAAAGGAATAAACTTAATTTTTTTCATAATAAATGAGGGAGAAGTTTGGATTTGAAATTATGTTTAAGGAATGAAAGAACTGTGTTTTTATAACTGTCATATACAGAATAGTTTGCCCTTTGAGCATTTGTGG
Organism: Equus asinus; assembly: GCF_041296235.1. Taxonomy (NCBI): domain Eukaryota; kingdom Metazoa; phylum Chordata; class Mammalia; order Perissodactyla; family Equidae; genus Equus; species Equus asinus. The sequence goes on along the minus strand of NC_091820.1, from coordinate 28,178,788 downwards.
ATTATTAAAAACATTATTAGTTTCTGACCTGAACCTGTGAGCTGTAAAGAGTATTTTCTAAATAATAATATTGATATTAACAACGTTTGCCCTTTACCTTCAACTCTTTAAGCTTAGTGAAACTTTATAGTTTACTGAATCCCCATTTCTAGGAAAAAGATATTTATCTCTACTTTTTAACTTGAAATCTTTGAAAAAAAATTAATTGGTATCATTAAAAGAAAGGCATCATCTAAAATTATCCTGTCCTATTCTTAGAAAGAATTTCCTGAATGATCAAATGAACATCTGACTAAGAGTCATGTATTCTTAAAGGGGTCGAGGGTCACAAATTCATGAGATATTTTAGTCCCTTCATTTTTCAAATGAGAAAAATATGAGCCTGCTGAGCTAAGCAATTTATCAAAGATAAATGGTTGCATATTAAATATTAAGAAATATTAAAAAATCTGTTCCCAATCAAATACTCTTTCCACCATTTGGCAGATTAATCATATAGTCCCAAACATCACAACACTTTTTCATGTGTCCCAAAGACAACAGAATGTCATGTTTTGGAATCCAGATGACATACCAATTTAAAAAGCAACAAAAAACAATTTTAAATTAAAATTTGGGATTAAGCAGGTGGTGACTAATTGATTGGCAGTGGCCTATACTAGAATAGAAAATAAATCAATAAGCAGAAATATTGTAGTCATCTGCTTTTCTGAATTTTTGTAAACTGAGCTGCTCTAAGTAGGATTGAGAAATAGAAAAAGGCCTGTTTTTCTGGTGTCTGTGGTTGTCTTTATTGAACTCATTTTCTTTTATCTTTTCCCTTTTAAGTGCCTCTTGCCTCATTCATTCTTCTCCTTACCAAAACTTCTTCTAGAGAACTTATCCCAAACTCATTTGTACTGAAGCATAAATGGCTCACAAACCTTAAAGTGCTGCCTCTCCCGGGGAAGTGTGAGGAGTCACATTTAAGAGGGGCAAAGAAAAGTAAAGTTACAGAATGAATACCTAAATGTGGAATTTCAGGCATCAATGAAGAGAGAAGTAATTTTAAATTGTAGGTGGACAGACTTCCCAGTGCTTCAAAAACCACTGTCAATTTCCACAAAGAAGCAACAAACAAACAAACACACAAAGAGGAAAAGAGCAAATACAAAAACAGAAACAAAAAAACCCCCAAACTAATGGGACTTCATTACATTGAAACTGAGATTAATTTGTGGAGTATTGACTTCTTTAATAAATTGAGTCCCTCAGTCCATGAACATGGTATATCCTTTAATTTATTTAGATATTCTTTCAATTTTCTCAATAATGTTTCACAGTTTTATATAGAGAGATCTTCATGTCTCTTGTTAGATTTATTCTGATGTATTTCTTCTTTTAGATTTTACTATCAAGAGCATAATTTTCTGAATTTCATTTCCTGTTTGCTGTTGGTCTATACAAATACAATTGATTTTTTAAAATATTGACCTTGTATCAAGCTTGTTAAATTCTTATTAATGCAAATGGTTTACATGTATAATTTGTTTCACATTCCGTAGTGCCTAAAAGATCAATTCTCCAAAACAATGTAATAAATCTAAAGTTTTGTACAAATAACAGTGTTACTAAAAATTCATGTAGCAAAAATTGACAGAAAAATTTGTAAAGCCACAATTATAGTGGGAAATTTTTGTTTGTTTGTTTGTTTTGAGGAAGATTAGCCCTCAGCTAACTACTGCCAGTCCTCCTCGTTTTGCTGAGGAAGCCTGGCTCTGAGCTAACATCCGTGCCCATCTTCCTCTAGTTTATACGTGGGACGCCTACCACAGCATGGCTGCCAAGCAGTGCCATGTCCGCACCCGGGATCCGAACCAGCGAACCCCGGGCCGCCGAGAAGCAGAATGTGCAAACTTAACCGCTGCGCCACTAGGCTGGCCCCATATAGTGGGAAATTTTAACACAACTTTCTCAGTAGTAGGTAGAACAATCAGCCAAAAGCCCATAAAAGATTTTTAACACAAATGTCAAAAATGATCAAGTTGAACTATATAAAACTCTCTGCTCAACAATGACAGAAATCACACTTTTTCAAGTACGTATAGACTACATTACAAAACTCATTATAAGTCTGTCCTTAAAGCAAGTCTTGACATATTTCAAAGAGTGAAATACAATAAATATGTTTTTTGGCCAATGAGATGTTGAATTAGAAATCAATAGCAAAAATGATTTAAAAATATATCCAAATGTTCAAATATTAAGCATTTCACTTAAATAATCCACAAATTAAAGAAGAAATCACAATAAGCATAAGAAAAACAAAACTTCAGCAGTACTTCCGTAGTTTCTTGTACATGTATGTACTATTACACCCATCACATTTCCCCCACAAGCATATGCACTAACAGAGTCTATGTCCTATTTGTCTACTTTCCTCCAGGGTCTGATAAAGCCAATTGAACATGCTCACTAAATGATAAATTGAGTGTATCAGACAGAACTCTTAGCTTTAAGCAACATGATTTGATTTTGACAACTTTAAGAAGAAAATAAATTTATTACAATGATATAGAGTAGCTCACAGAATTGCTTGGAAAGTCAGAGAACCATGGGTCTAAACTACCATCCAGGAGAAATGTCTAAACTCATTTTACGGTCTGATCTGGTGACGACATGATTTCACTGCTGCTGGATTAATGCTGAGCTCAACAAACACAGAACAATAGATGCTGCTGCTTCTAGAAAGCGGATGTTGCACTTCCACTACTTTTCTTTTGTATGACCAGAATAGATTCTGCAATTGCTGTTTTTCACTCACTCACTGGCAGCTTCTAATTCCAAATCTGGGGCATATGCATCCAACTGAATCTTGTTCCTGTGCTACTGCCCTAGATTCAGAGGAGGCTGAGAAAACAAGTACTTGGGATCTTTAGCTTCTATAGTGGAAGGTGAATTTGCCTCATGAAGTGGCAGATTCCTAAAACATAAGGAATAGACATGGATCATGTGATTTATCTTGACTTTCCGGTACACATGAGTCTTGCCAAGATATGTAGGATAAAGTCTATTTACTGATCTCTGGGTTCCCTGAACGTGATGCCAGCAAAATGGAGGATGAGTGTGATGTCAGAAGGTCAAGGTTCTTATGAGCTACACTGTGACACAGAGTGAAAAAGTTGAAATAATACTGTTGCCTTGTGAGTTGCAAGCAAATGTTCTGATGTTCTCAGCTTTTTAAAGTAAAAGAATAAAAGCATGTGCGTAATCAATAGCTATTGATTCCTTAGAAAGCAAAACTGTTTCTTTAGAACCTTATTGATTTATTCTAGTGAAGAGACCACATATGAACAACAGCCTCAATTTGCTGTCTCTAGCTGATCAAATTTATAACAATCCTCTGTTATACTCCTGGATACTCTGACTTCTGCACTAGCCAAACTGAAAATTTAAAAAGGAGTATGATAGAAATCACTAACCTTGAATCTGTCAATTCTTTGATGGTGAAACTAATCACTGTGATTCTCTCAGGGATGTAGATGACTACATCCCTTTTGACATATTATGATAGTAGACAGAAGAAGCTCTAGGGGCTTCTAGCAGGCCCTTCTGAATAATAAACATTATTCCCTGAGACATGCAGCCAAAATGGTGATTCTGCTTGTGCCTGAGTGTACTTCTTTAATGATATACTAAAAAACTAATGAAGCATCCATGGAATTTTGGGATGCTCCTGGTGCTATTGTGAGGCAGACTTAAGTCAAAATGCCATTTATCTTCACAAGTATCCACCCTGACCAGTGGCCAATAGTGGCATTGGAGGTACCAAGAGTCAGTACAATGAAGGCTGAGGAGATTGGGATGGGAAAAATTGGCTTCTACTTTCTAGGTAACTCTTCTTGCAGTTATTACATGCCTCCACTTACGGTGAAATATAATCTCAATATATATTGCAAAATAGACTGCTTCTCCTTAGAAAAGTGGTGAAGTTAGAGTTGGAGATTCAGCTATTGCTTATTAGATGCTACCATTATATCCTCAGCCTACTACACAGAGGTCAAGTTGTTTTTCAATCAGTGCCCTGTTCCAAGATTCCAATTGAACTGTCATAATGAAGCAATCTTTAAAATTAAACGTTGAGTGTTTTTCTATCTCAACCTGTGGATGCAAGAAAAAGACTTTTATCACAGTCACAGAAAGTTAATATATTTTGGCATTGTATTGAGCTGAGAACTTAAGACTTGAGCACGACATTCTTATTATATTGGCATATCCCAGTGTCTTTATTTTAATTTATTTTATTAATTTATGAAAGGAAATTTTATTGTGGTAAGAAAACTTAATATGAGATCTATTCTCTTAAAAACTTTTATGTGTATAATACAGTAGTGTTAACTATAGGGACTATGTTGTACAGCAGATCTCTAGAAATTATTCTTCTTGCATAACTGAAACCTTATACCTGTTGAACAACAACTCCCCATTCCCCTGTCTGCTCAGCCCCTGGCAACTATCATTCTACTCTCTGTTTCTATGAGTGTGACTATTTTAGATATGTAAGTGAAATCATGCAGTATTCGTCCTTCTGTGACTGGCTTATTTCACTTAGCACAATGTCTTCCAGGTATATCTATGTTATTGCATATAGTAGATTCTCCTTCATTTTTTTAAAGGCTGAATAATATTCCATTGTATACCACATTTTCTTTATCCATTCATCCATCGATGGAATTTAGGTTGTTTCTGTTTCTTGGCTATCATGAATAATGCTGCAATGAACATGGGAGTACAGATATCTCTTCTAGATCTTGATTTCAAATATTTAGAATATATACCCAGAAGTGGCACTGCTGGATTACCTGGTAATTCTATTTTTAATTTTTATTTATTTTTTTGGTGAGAAAGATTGGCCCTGAGCTAACATCTGTTTCCAATCTTGCTCTTTTTGCTTGAGGAAGATTGTCCTTGAGCTAACATCTGTGCCAGTCTTCCTCAATTTCGTATGTGGGATGCCACCACAGCGTGGCTTGATGAGTGGTGCATAGGTCCGTGCCCAGGATCTGAACCCATGAACACCAGGCTACCAAAGCAGAGTGCGAGAACTTAACCACTATGCCACCGGGCTGGCCCCTATTTTCAATTTTTTGAAGACCCTCCATACTCTTTTCCATAGCAGCTGTATCATTTTATATCCTCACCAACACCAACAGTGCACGAGTTCCAATTTCTCCACATCCTCACTAATACTTATCTTTTTTTTATATAATAGCTATCCCAATAGGTGTGAGATGATATCTCATTGTGGTTTCGATTTAAACTTCCCTGATGATAAGTGATGTTGTGAACCTTTTCATATATATGTTGACCATTTGTATAGCTTTGGATAAATGTCTATTCAAGTCTTCCAGTCATTTTTAAATTGGGTTATTTGTTTTCTTGCTATTAAGTCATAAGAGTTTCTTGTATATTTTATCGGATATAGGGTTTGCAAGTATTTTCTTCCATTCTGTAGGTTGCCTTTTCATTTTGTTGATTGTTTCCTTTTCTGTGCAGGAGCCTTTTAGTTTGATGTAGTTCCACTTGCCCATTTTTGCTTTGTTGTCTGTGCCTTTGGTATCATATCTAAGACATGACTGCCAAGATCAATGTCAAGGAGCTTTTTCCCTATGTTTTCCTCTAGGAGTTTTACAGTTTCAGGTCTTACATGTAAGTCTTTAATCCATTTGGAATTGATTTTTGTGTGTGGTGTAAGATAAGGGTCCGATTTCATTCACTTGCACATGGATATCCAATTTTACCAGCACCATTTGTCAGTTCTGAGAAAGGAAAGCAAAGCTGTAAGCATCACACTTTCTGATTTCAACATATACTGCAAAGCTACAGTGCTCAAAATAGTATGGTACTGGGAAAAGACAGATATATAGATCAATGGGACAGAATAGAGAGACCAGAAATAAACCTATGCATATACGATCAATTTATCTTTGACAAGGGAGCCAAGAATACACAATGGGGAAAGCATAATCTCCCAGTGCCTTTTGAAGCAACCATGTCACCCTACAAATTTGGAATACTCACGACCTTCATACTTTTATGTCAGTTACTACTTGGTTTTTCGTAGTCAGGTCATTAATGAGCACTAAGTCCTAAGAGACTCCAAGAATACTTTCTTGAATTGCTTTCTCATTCTGTATTATGGTATACCAGAGTCTTGTTCCTTATTGCCATCTGGAGATTTACTGCATTCAGTGCCAAGTAGGCTGGATAAGTGATGACAATTTTTCCTATTTCCTCAATGATCTGTGGTCTCTGATCTCTCCTGGTAGCAATTTTTATATTACTCAGAGAAACCATGACTTACTCTGGCTTAATTAAGTGTAAAATAAACTACTAAAAAGATATTGGGCAGTTTATGGAATCTTTGGAAGATTTAAGAATCAAGACTGGAGTTTAAAATTTTAAATTATGACCAGGACTCACACTGTACAATTAGTCCAGAGAACAACCTACTGCTAGAGTCACTGGGCAGAGACACTGAAGCTGGAACTACAAATATCAATGAAATGGGATGCTAAATACCGTCATATGAATCACTGATGTGCTTCTTCTGGATACTGAAAGCAGTTTCTGCTTCCCATTTTCAGAATAGGTCTTAAGCAGTCTTTTCTTCTTGTCAATAGCTTCCAGTCCCATCTCCAGAGTGAATATAACTGATCTGTGGAGCCAAGGTCATGTGTTAGCCCACAGCTTTAACGGATGCTCAGAAATTAAGCAGCTGGCCTTTTCAGTCTCTATAATGAAAGGCACAGATAGGTTCTTTTTCATAAGATGGGCATTTCCATAACTCATATATGGAGTTCATAGGCTGGTTGACAAAAATGACGAGTGAGAACTATCTATTAGAGTTTATTTATGAATAAATAACATGTAAGTCATAATTTTCTCTCTAATAATGTTTTGGAACAACAGTAAAGAAGTTTTATATATATAGTGTGTGTGTGTTGTTATTTTATAATTTCTGGCTTTATATAAAGTAGGCCTTTGTTTTTACTGTTACTCTTTTGAATACAGAATGGAGATTCTTCTAGTTAAAAAGAGGAAAATGAAAACATTTTTTCTGAAGTAAGTTAAATGAAATAGTAAAAGAAAATTAACATCGTCTTTGAGGCAGGAACCTCAAAATCATACTTAGTCCTGAACAGTGATGTAGTTGGTTCTTGGCTTTATTAATTATTAATGGAAAATATGTATTTAAGACATTACTGCAAATAAATATTTTAGAGTATGTCTGGCTATTCCTAGTAAAGTGAAAAATTTTTTATAATATAAAATGTAAGAACAGATTTTTTTCAATATAACTTCTAGTTGCATATTCTCACATATTATATCATATATAGTGTTAAGTGGAAAGCCTGGGTTAGAATAGTAAATTGTTACAGAGTCAGTGGTAAGAAAATTACTGTATTTTGTTGCTTAGCACAGTATTCAAGTTGGAAATTTAAGATACTTTCGAGGCATTATTCCTTTGGCTAATAAGTGAGTTAATTAAAACAGAAGAAAATTATGAAGAGTGGCACCATGGTGTCTTTGCAATCAGAGGGATGTGAATTCAAATTTTTTAATGATCATTTTTGAGAACCTACCACATTCAAGTATATGACTTCTACGTTTTCTTTAGGAATTTCATTTTAATCATCTAAAAAATAGATATAAAAACACTTCAATGAAGTTTTTGAGAGCAAAACAAATCATAAAGACAGGATCCAAAAAGATGAAAAGCTTTCCAAGTAACTTACCTATATTCCAGAACAAAATTCAGTATTTATCAAAATACAAAAATATTCATCACCACCATGAGACAAAATTATTTATCACATCCAACCAAAGATTACCAGGCATACAAAGAAGCAGGGAATGATGAGAACAATCACTCAAAAGTGACCCAAAACCGATACAGATATTAGAATCAAAATAGCTATTATAACTGTACCCCAGATGTTCAAAAGGTTACTTAGAAATATAGAAGATATTGAAAAGAACCAAATTTGACTTCTAGAGATGAAAACTACAGTGTTTGAGATTGAAAAAAACAATCACTGGATGGGGTTAACAGCAGATTAGACCTGGAAGAAGAAACAGTGTTTTCTGGGTAAGAGATGATGAAAGTACCATCCTCCAGTTCACTGTCGTTTTCAGAGAGCTTAAAAGAGAACTCAGTGGGATGGAACAGCAATCCAGAGAATGAGTTGAAGGGGGTTACTGCTATCAGTGGCAAAAGTAAGACGTGACTTCCATTTGGGGGGTTTTCCTAGTAACAAAGGTAAGAATGTGGATGAACCATAAGCTCTTCCTGTGCTGAAGCCACACAGCAAACCCATCCCATGTTATTAGAGACCACTGACATCAGAAGGACAAGACCAGGATCATATCCTGACTACCAATGGGCAGTCAGTTATGCCTGTAGTCAGAGGAGTTATGGTGTCCTCTTTTTTTCCTTTTTCTTTTTTGATCAGAAACTCAGATTTACAATCAGAACAGGAACTTAAAGGAGAGCTAGTGGGAAGCTTTTTGGCTACTTGGAGTTGTTGCTTTGAACAGATATCCTCCAAATAATAATAATAATAATAACAGTACATAAAATGTCTGTATATTTACATAAATGAATTCTTTAAAATTAGAGGCAACTGAAATGTTTTTGGTTCAGACTGCAAGAGCATTAAATTTCCCTTTAGCAGTTACTGAAAAAAATTAAACATTTAAATTTTTTTACTTTTTTACTCATCAAGTTTGAATTTCTCAATCAAACCACATATGATTAACCTCCTCCAATGTATATTTTCTAACAAACGCGTCATCTGATAATAAAACTGGCATTGTTGTTATTTAAAGTATTTTCAATGACACACAATAGAGCATGAGGGGATCTTGGCCTATTTAGCAACCTCCATACTTTTATTTTAATGGAATGCATGGTTTAGGTGGAAAATACAGCCTAGTGGACTTTAAAAAGCCATCTTTGGAAATGAGTAATGGAACTGAAGGATTGTATAGAAGTTAGAGACTGTAGGGATTTGATTTATTTGAAGTACAGAGTATTTAAATTGTGCTTCTGGTTAATAACCTGGCTTTAGACTTTAGAGAAAGGTCTGTAATTTCTCCTGTAATCTGGTAATTCAAGCGCTACCAAGAAAACAGTGCCTAAATGGCTTTAGGTCTCAGAAGTTAAAACATAAGAGAAGTCAGATATCACCACCATGGTAGTAGTTCCCTCTATCCAAAATAATTTAAAAAAATTCCACTTCTCTCATTAGAATACTACAGTGGTATGCCATCACCTCCTCAAGAAAAAGTGCCATATGGTTCTGTTCTGTCTCCTCCATTTTATGCAGTGAGACAAGATTTGCTTCCTCCTTCAACTCCTTTTTTTTAAAATTATTATTCCTCCTTAGAAGAGAGCCTTAGCTTAGTTGAGAAAAAAGAGAGAAAGTTTCTATTATCATAACACCAAATAAAGGCTACCGACTTTTGCAACAGAAATTTTGGTTGTGAGTGTTTTAACTGAAAGATCTAAAGACATTTCAGTAGGACCTTCAAGGTATTTGACCTCTTTCACAGCCAGCCTACCCACATACCAAGCTTGCTGAGAAGAAAGATGAAAGGAGCCTATTGACTGCTAATCAAGACCTTGGAGACTGGAAACAGGGCTAAAGAAACCAAGGTCACAGTGGAAGAGAAGGAAAGTTAGGGAGAACCTACAGAGATGCACATTTAAGCTAAAACCTGTATAGACTTTTACATGGAAAAGAGGAAAGAACTGTCTGTGCCACCCACTATTTTCTATGTGTTTTGTATTGTAAAGTAGAATTTTCTTCTAGTAACAGACACACTTTCACGCTCTTCAGACATTAAAGTCTATGTAAATAAGGATTTACATACTTGTGGGCTTGTTTGAGATTGTTGTACTGTGACAAAACGTATGGCTGTGCCTCTATCTAAGAATAACATAGAAATCAGCCAAGAAACACCATTCATCTAAACTATTTACCAGATTGTTGCTGCAGAAGGGGATTGCTCATAGCTTCTGGAAATTGATGTAATGAATACTCTTTCAGCAGGAGGGTAACATGAGAAAAGCAGTAATCTTGGCATGGAAGCACTGGCTGAGTATCAAGTCTGAGAATGCATGGTTTAACATGAATGCCTAGGTTAATGCTTTCATGTGAGTTTATTAGTTTCCCATAGGAAAATTTCACTAGCTGTTGTTGGGCAAAGTATCAAGAGAGTGAAGACGTTTAGGGAAGGTGGATTATGTATCTGCATTGTCCAAAATGGATGATGAAAGGGAAATTAAATTGTTTATCAAGAAGGAGGAAGGTTCCCTGAATGTTACCGAATGATATTAGTGGGGGCACTGCAGTTGATATGGTATTTGGTTCCAGCTACATTTGAAACCTGGCTTGAAACTAGTGAAAAGATTGCCATTAGCTACCTGGAAAGAAGAATGCATTGTTTAGGAATTCATGATTCTCTACCATTCTCAAATGATTCATTCAAAAATTAATTGAGAACATAAGTAAGGGAAATTGATTAAAGAAGTGTTGATACAAATAATCCATAACCAATCTATACATGAAAATTTGGGTGAGTTTATTCTGAGCCAAAATGTGAGGACCATGGCCCGGGGCCTTCCTTCCACCAAAGAAGTGGGTATACAGAGTGGTTATACACCCTCAAAGAGGATGTTTCACATATGATTGAAATGTCCCTTTTACAATAGTCACGAGACTGCTCTGTTGGCACAGCGATTGATGGACATAGCAGGTAGTAGGTCTGCTGTCTCGGTGGACACAGCAGGGTGGCAGGTCTGTTGTCTCCAGCTGGGTGGTCACAGGTGAGCGCAGCAATCAGTTCCTAGCCTAGGCAAAGATGCTTATCCTTAAGGAAATGCCAATGTCGGGGGAGTTGCACCTTTATCTTAAGGGCATTTGTTCTTGCCATAGGAAATGCTTACAGCAGATATACAATGCATGCTCAATGGCCATGTCAGGCCCTTTTGGAAAAACAACGTCAGGCCGAATTAGGTTTACACCAAATGGCTTCTCATATACTCCAATATATCCTATTGCTTGCCATTTCTATTTGTCGGAAGCTTTAGAGAAACTGATACAAATTATTTAGTGGACACTGTACATTATCACTGATTTAAGAGGTTTTCAATTGTAGTTTTGACTTTACTCTCTTAAAAAATATTTTCCACTGATTTTAGCACCAAATTAAATATCAGGGTAAGATTTGACTCCATGGATAAATTTGAATTTACAAAATCTCAGGTAACCTAGGAATGTAAGGGAAGTTTAAAGAGAAGTTATAAGTTATGCATAAAACGTTCTCTTCTCCATGAGCAGGGTGGGAGCTGTGCAAAGGGGGAACTACAACTGTAGAATCCTCAGTTTGTAGAGATTTTCAGTATGATTAAGCCATCAGAGATCAATAGTTTATGGCAACATAGTAGGAAATCTTATATCATGATAACTTAATATCAAAGTTAGTAAGCTTAAACAATTGTGATGGTATTTTAAAGACTGAGAAAATTAGGGGATGTGTATTATAGGACTTTGAGGAAGAAACTATTATTCATTAATTCGCCATGTTCCAAATTCAGGATTCAGGAGCTGGCATGGCATAGAGTCAGGGATTTTTTGTGTGTTGGATTTAAGAAAGGAGTAAATATTTTTGATGCCCATAGGATGACAAAACCTAAGGAGAACACAAATTCTTTTTTCCAGTGAGATTTTTTTTCCTTTGAGAAAATGCTTCAAAGCAACACTTGAGACAAAACTATTTCCAGTATTAATGGGGAGAGTGGCTATTGGTAGCAGTATTTGGAAGTATAGGTGTAGGTAAATAGTAAAATTGGGTCTTGGAGTTAAGACTCCAAAAAAGCGAGAAAAGTTACTTCTCTATGGGAAGATCACCTTAAGGAAGTCAATTTGAAAATGTCATTTAACAGATCTAAGTTTTGGCACACTTCAGTGAATATGTGCACCATATTGTTTATTGACAAAGGGAAAAACAATTACTTATCTCATTAACAAGTCCATTTCTTACCAATCTTAAAGAACTAAAGATGTTTGGAAAGTTCAGATGGTATTACAATTGATTCATCCAAGGTTACTCCTAGAGTATTCACAAGTAAATTGGCATTCAGCATCTATTTGGTCTACATTCTAGTGTGCCTTCCTAAACTGCAGAGGCTAGACAGTTAAAAAAAATTCCCAGACCCTCTTTCAGCTTGCAATCTTGATGTGAAAGAAATTCCACAGACCGGATGCATTCCCGTGAGATCTGGCAGTTGAAAATTAGGAAAGGCAATCATCCTGCTGCTTTAGCTTTTGTGGCCAGCATGCACCACTGTGGACACATAAGTATTCATTGATAGCAGCATTCCTGTGTACTTAATCCCTAGGTAGTGAGCAGAATAGCTGTTTTGTTTGGTGAGTTTACATAGAAAATGAATAAAATATAGGTACATTTAGTGAACAATTATGAAGCAAAAACAAACATAACCATCACACAGGTCAAGACATAGAATGTTGCCAACACCTGAGAATTCCCTCCATGCCTTGCATCATCACAAAGCTTTCTCTTAGCACAAGCAATAACCACTCATCTAACTTTTATGTTAATCTATTAATTGTTTTTCTTTGTGGATTTGCCACTTATGTGCACATTCCTGTAATACTGTTGATGGATATTTGTGTTGTTTTCAGCTTGTGGCTATCATGAACAATGCTGCTATGAACATTTTTATATATGTATCCTGGTATATAGAAGAACACATTTTTCTAGAGTGGAATGCTGGGTTACAGGGAAGTTTCAGGAATGAAATGCTGGGTCACAGGGAAAAAATATCCTTAAGTCACAAGATAATGATGAGTGGGCAAATCAATTTACACTTCCAACAATAGTGGTGATTCTCTCATGATTAAATTCCTTGACATTAGTCATTATCACTTATTTTAATATATCCTGTCTAATGGGTGTGTAGTGGTACCTCATTATGGTCTGAATTTTGTTTTTCACGATTACTAGTGAGGTTACAATCTTAAATATAGTTATTGACTTTTGGGATTTGTTGTTTTTTGAAGAGTGTTGAAGTTTTTTGCCCATTGTTCTTTTGGGTTATCTGTCTTTTTCTTCTTGCTCTGTAAGAGTTCTTTTCATGTTTTGAATAGTAATCCTTTATTGGTTTTATAGGTAACAATGACCTTTTAAAACTCTGTGGCATGGCTTATCTTTAACTATCTTTATGTTTTCTTTTGGTGGAAAATATTTCTTAATTTAATATGGGTAAATAAGTAAATCTTTTCCTTTAAGACTTGTACTTTTAGGGGGCCAGCCCCATGGCCGAGTGGTTAAGCTTGTACGCTCCGCTTTGGAGGCCCAGGGTTTTGCTGGTTCTAATCCTGGGCACGGACATGATACTACTGATCAAGCCATGCTGAGGCGGCGTCCCACATGCCACAACTAGAAGGACCCACAACTAAAAATACACAAATATGTACCGGGGGGCTTTTGGGAGAAGAAGGAAAAATAAAATCTCTAAAACTTGTACCTTTTCCATCTTAAAAATATTTATTTTGTGTTGCCAGCCCAGTGATGCAGCAGACAAGTGCACACCTTCCGCTTCGGTGGCCCGGGGTTGGCCGGTTCAGATCCCCAGTGTGGACGTGGCAGTGCTTGGCAAGCCATGTTGTGGCAGGCTTCCCACATGTAAAGTAGTGGAAGACGGGTACGAATGTTAGCTCAGGGCCAGTCTTCCTCAGCAAAAAGAGAAGGATTGGCGGCAAATGTTAGCTCAGGGCTAATCTTCCTCAAAAAAAAAGCAATTTTGTGTCATAAAGATACCTTCCTATATTATCTTTTAAAATATATTTGTGAATATTTCACGTTTAGGTCATTAATGCATCTGAAAATAATTACGTTTACGGTATGATCCAATTTCAATTATTTTTCCTTATAGATACCCTAATGTTCAGCATTTTTTAACCAAAAAGTTTGTTATTTCTTTGTTGATCTGCTGTATTACGTTTGCCATACAGTGGTATCATATATATATATGATTTTGTTTTAATATATGTTTTGGTCTGTTTTTTGGATCTCTATACTCTTCTTTTGTCCATTTGTTTGTCTATATCAGTACTGCACCATCTTATTTACTATAGCTTTATAAGAAATCTAAACGTTCGGTAAAACAAGTTCTCCCATTCTTCAAGTGCATGGTGGTTATTCTTGGGCTTCTGTAATTCCTTATAAATTTTTGGTTAAGCTTTTCAGGTCCAAACCAAAATCTTTGGTATTTTCACTGAGATTTTGCTTACACTATATATTAATTTTTAGAGAATTAACATCTTTTCAATATTAAGACCTCCAATTTATAAACATAGAATATATCTCTATTCACTTTTGATTTCTTCAAGGTCTTTGAGAAAGTATAATATTGTCTGTAGAGACTTTGCATATCTTGTTAGCTATATTACTACTTCAGGTTTTTTGTACTACCTGAAAGGATTTATTTCCTTTTAATATCACTTTCTATTTGTTACTATTTTATAAAAATACAATTTATTTTTATTGATTTTTTTATCTAGAAATCCTATTAAACTCTCTTACAAATCCTAGCAATTTCCTGTACATTTTGTATTTTCTCTGTACACAATAATATTGTATATAAATAGAATAAGTTGTGGTTTTTCCTTTCTAATCTTTAGGCATTTTACTTTGATTTCTTGACTTTCTGCACTGGCTAAGATCTCCAGTACAATATTGAATAGAAGTGGTGACAGAGGGCATCTTTGTCTTGTTGCTGATCTTAAAATTAAATCTTTAATCATCTCAACATTAACTATAATGTTACTGTATGATAGATAGATACTTTTCAATTAAGAAAGTTTCTGTTCTACTTTGTTAAGATTTGCTGGGCCAGCCCTGGTGGTCTAGTGGTTAAGATTCAGTGCTCTCACCGTCAGGCAGGGGTTAATTTCCCAATCAGCGAACCACACCACCTGGTTGCCATATGGTGGTGGCTGCACGTTTCTGTGATGCTGAAAGTTATGCCACCACTATTTCTAATACCAGCAGGGTCACCCAAGGTGGACAGGTTTCAGTGGAGTTTCCAGACTAGACAGATTAGGAAGAAGGACCTGGCCACACACTTCCAAAAAATTGGCCATGAAAACCCTGTGAATAGCAGTGGAGCATTGCCTGATAGAACACTGGAAGGTGAGGGGATGGCGCAAAAGGACCGGGCAGGGTTCAGCTCTGCTGTACACAGGCACTGGGAGTTGGAATAGACTCAAGGACACTAACAACAACAGGACTTGCTGGGAGTTTTTTAAAATTATGAATAATGTTGGCATCATGAGACCTTAATTTTTTTGTAAGGTTAATTTTGTTAATTAATTTTCTTGTGTAAAATAACCTTGCTTGTCTGACACCAACTTAGCTTTTTATGCTGGATTCATTTTGTTTATATTATGTTTATCATCTATTTTCCCAGTTAAGAATGCCTCTAATTACCCTTTCTTGTTCTATTTTTTCCTGTCTTGAAATGAAGAAAATATAAACAAATAATTGAATAGTGTTCCCTCTAATTCTATTCTCAGAAGAGTTTGTGTAGGATTGGAATTATTTCTTTCTTGAACGTTTATTACAACACACAAGTGAAACTCTTTTGGATTTCAGCTTTCTTCAGGGTAAAAATACTGAGTGCTGATTCAATTTTTATGATGTATCAATGTATGTATACATTTGTTTTTCTGTTTGAATCTATTTTGATGTTATATTTTTGTAGGGGATGGTGATTTTTCTAAAATTTAAAATTTGTTTGGAAACATTTTCTCCGTTTTTCCTGTGTAAAGTCTGTAACATATATGCAATACGTGACTCCTTTACATTCCTGATATTGGCTCCTTGTGCTTTCTATCTATTGTCTTTTTGTCTTGAGAAAACTCCCAAGTAGATTGTCATGTTTATTAGTCTTTTAAAAGAGCCAAATGTTGGCTTTTTAATCTGCATTGTTTATTTTGTTTGTCATTAATTTATTCTCTTGTATTTATTATTTACTTCTTCTGCTTCCTTTGGGTATGTCTCTTGAAGATAGTGCATAACATCCATGCCCATCTTCCTCTACTTTATATGTGGGATGCCTACCACAGCATGGTGTGCCAAGTGGTGCCATGTCCGCACCCGGGATCCGAACTGGTGAACCCTGGGCTGCCGAGAAGTGGAACGTGTGAACTTAACTGCTGCACCACTGGGCCGGCCCCAAGTGAAACCAAGACCTCTGCATTGGCTGGGAATCGAACTTGGGTCAACTGCTTGGAAAGCAGCTATGCTAACTACTATACCACCAACACGCCGGCAACAACTTTTAAATGAATAGGACAATTTAGTCAAGTATCTACAAATCAGCAAGTGAACAAAACCACCAGGAGCAGACATTTTAAAAGTGATTTTGCAAATCCTTCAGGGAACAAATTAACCTTTATCTTACGTAAAATTTTTCAGAGAATAGAACAAGAATGTGTACTCACCTTTTCCTTATATAACACCCAAACTGAAAAAGGAAAATATATGATAAATTCATTTATAGGAATCAATAAAAATATTCCAAATAAAATATTAATGCAGTAAGATTAATTTATATGTACAGAAGCCCAAGCCAGTGGAAAAGATAATTGAAAACACAAAAGAGGCAGAAAATAAATGTCTGTATACAGAATACAAGAAAATATGTTATCTATGAACTCACTGGATACAAGATTGATGTATAAAAACCAAAAAGTATTTAAAATATCAGCAACATTGTTATTTAAAATAACAGTACCATTAGAAAAGGTACTATCATTACTGCTATTCCATTAATACTTTTACTATTAATTAAAAATCCTATTCACAATAAAATAATAAATATCAGGTATTTGGGAATACATATAACAATACATGAATCAAATATTTATGGATAAAATAATGACACAAAGGATATAAAAAATTACACAGAATGTTTTATGGTATTCTTTGATGGAGTGAATTGAGATCTTTTTTTTGAGGAAGATTAGCCCTGAGCTAACTACTGCCAATCCTCTTTTTGCTGAGGAAGACTGGCCCTGAGCTAACATCCATGCCCATCTTCCTCCACTTTATATGTGGGACACCTACCACAGCATGGCTTTTGCCAAGCGGTGCCATGTTCACACCCGGGATCCAAACTGGCCCGGGACCACCAAGAAGCGAACGTGCGAACTTAACTGCTGGGCCACCGGGTCGGCCCCATGAATCGAGATCTTATAAGTGACTATATTCTTCATCGATGTATGTTTGCAATGCCATTACAGTGAAAATCACAATAGACGTTGTCATAGACCATGACAAGCTAAATCTGAAGTTTATATGGAAGAGAAGTATGTTAGGCAGAGTTCTCCAGAGAAACAGAGACAGGGCCAATAGGGGGTGTGTATGTGCACAAAATCTTCAGGGCAGGTCGTGAACTCCCAGGGAAGAGTTGATACTGCAGTTTGAGTCCAAATGCAGTCTGCTGGCAGAATTCCCTCTTTTTGGGGGGAAGTCATTCTTTTTCTATTAAGTCCTTCAATTGATTGGATGAAGCCTACCCACATTATGGAGGGTAATCTGCTTTACTCAAAGTCGCAAATGTTAACCTCATCTAAAAAATTTCACAGAAACATCATGATTAATCTTTGACCAAATGTTAGCCAAAAAGTCTTGAAGAAGATATGAAGAATTTAAGAAGAAATACGAAGGAGGGGCAAACTATGCTACTTGATATAAACATTTAAATTAAAGTAATAGTAAAACTGTAGTACTGGCACAGCAAAGGTGTAAGCAGAGAACTGAACAGAATATAGGGCCTCAAAACATAGGTAGATTTTTAAAAAATGATTGTGTTGGGAGCCAGGCCCATGGCCAACTAGTTAAGTTCGCACTCTGCTTCAGCAGCCCAGGGGTTTGCTGGTTGGGATCCTGGGCATGGACGTGGCACCGCTCATCAAGCCATGCTGAGGCAGCATCCCACATAGCACAACCAGAAGCACCCACAACTAGAATATACAACTATGTACTGTGGGGGGCTTTGGGGAGAAGAAGAAGAAGGGAAAAAAAATGCCTGAGGTAACGTTACAAATTTGTGGAGAAAGGATGAACCTTTTAATAAATGATGTTGAGATCACTGGAAATCTGTATGGACAAAGAAGAATTAGAACTCTATCTTAAAGCAAACAGAAAATAAATTCCAGTTTGAATCAAAACTTAAGTATGAAAGAAAAACATTAATATTTTAAAAGAAAAATATGAACATAGCTTTATGAAATCAGGGAAGGGTTTCTTAAACACAACATTAAACAATCACAAAGTATAAAGAAAAGATGAATAGATTATAGAACATGAACGTTGAAAAACTACAGGGGAGTAGAGAAATGGACAAAGAAAAACACAAAAGAATAAATTTGGATGGTCAAGAAATGCATAAAAGAAAGGTCGACCTCTATCATCAAGGAAATTCTTACACATGTGCATTAGGAGCTATGCACATTGGAATCTTAGGGTATCATTATTTATGATAAAAAGTGGACATTACCTAAATGCCCATATTGAAGGAAATTGAGAAATAAATTATGCTACATTCTCAAGAATAATATTATACAGTAGCTAAATTGAATGAAATGTTTTTGTGTGTATTAACATGAGTGAATCATAATAACATAATGTGGATTTAAAAAATAAACAGTCACAAAAAGAGTATGTAGGTTTAAAAAAATATATGAACTAAAGTGGTGCATGTGTGTTTGTATGTGTGTGTTATTTAAAAATATATGTGTAGTGAAATATGGCAACATGAACTTAGAGGATTCACATTATTTCTGGATAGTGATCTTCTCTCTAGAGATTGGGAATTATCTGAAGTAATATTCAGAAATCGGATCTTTTGGAGGACAGTCCAGCTCCAAGTGAATCTTTTCTTTGGATTTTACCATTTTCTCACATTTTCTTCTCTGAGTCTGTTAAGATTTATTACAAGTGAGATCTAATGGGCTGTATAGTAGACGGAACTTTCTAAAGTGTGCTTGGTGAAAGATAGATGTCAGATGATTGTTCTCCTAAAGACACTAAGGATATTAGAGACTGAGGAAGCTCCAACACAAGGATTTTGTTGACATACAAATCTATGTTCTTGAAAAGCTAATTATTTGTAGTGATGGCAGTATAATTTATTGAAGTGCTAATTTGTGTTTGTTTTTCCCAATGACTCTACTACCACCACTTCAAGATGGCAGTCAACATTCACTCTTAATTACTTCAGGGGAGGTTTGTGTTTGGGTGAAAAGCTGGTGCTTCATGGAATTGACAGATTTTCTTGTGATTTTTGAAAAGCACAAACACTTTGAAAGAATAGTGGCAGGTTACCTACAGAAGAGAAGAAGGAAAAAACAGAAGAGCCTTTGAGACTATCCAAAGGAAGAGGGATAGATGTCCCTAAGGCTGGAAAGAGGGATAGATCTTCATATAGCAGAAAACTTAGCACTTCACTATGGCAATATGAAGATATGGCATATCTCCAGAGATATAGCAAGGTTTCAGAAACAATGGTTATGCAGGGCATGTAAGTAATATGGGCTCAGCCACCAACTTTCCTGTTATCCAAATTTATCAGAGAAGCAGTAGCATCAGCAGATTTAAAGCCGTCATGAAAATACAACAAGAAATATCTGTACTTATGGACGAAATACAGAGCCTCTACCACATTTTCTAGGGTTATTTTAAGCCTCAAGAATGTTCATGTGATCCAAGGAAAGAGACGGATTCCTAAATGATGACAAGCTGGTGTAGAATTTCTTCTTAGCCTGATGGGATGGGAGCTTACAGTATTATTTAATTTGATTTAAAAGAAATAAATAAACGAGCTACTTCTTGACCAAACAAATTTACCAAACACGTAAGGTTCACTTTAGTTCAATGAGAATACCATAGTATTGTAGAATAACAAAATCTAATGCTGGAATGGATCCTAAAGATCACTCAGTCCAGTGTACCATTTTGTAAATAAGGAAGCTGAAGTTGAACTAATGTGGACAACTTGTCCAAATTTAATATTCTGGTAATTAAGCTGAGATTCAAACTTGGGTCTCTTGATTCCAGGTCTAGTTTATTTTTCCCATTATTTTAGACTCTCTTTAAATAGATATAATTTAAAAAGTACATGATACCTGTTCTCTGTGGGACAGTTTTCCAACATGAAAGTTTTATTTCTATTTGCCTTTCCTTACATCTAGGACAGTTGAGGACCACACACGCACGCACACCCACACACACCCACACACACCTACACACCCACACACCACTCAGTAAATATTTTTTGCTTGGATTAAAAAAATCCATTGATATTTTAGTGTTTCCTTCAGAGATATGATGCATCCTAAGAAGCTATATTTTCAAATAGCATATTTCAGATAAATTCTCTAAATGTGTGGGAGTTAGTTCCTGAAAATCTATTTCTTAATTAATTACTGGTTAATTCTTCTCTACTTCTACCACCTTAATCTAAGCCACTGGTATCCTTCACCTGGACTATTTAAACTGACCTTCTAACTGCTCTTGAATCCTTGTTTTGTCTATAGGGAATTCCCCATAGGTGATCTTTAAAAAGAACATAATTTAGATAATTTTTCTCCCATGTTTAAGCCTCCCACTCCAACCCTATATTATGCTATCCTATTGTAATTGAATAAAATCCCAAATTTTCACCATTGACCACAAAACCTATGTCTCTCAAATGGCATCTCCCAAATACTCCTGTCTTAGTCTGTTTGGGCTGCTATAACAAAAATACCATAGACCTGTCTTTTTCTGTCTATCTTATATCACTCATATGTGGAATCTAAAAAAGCTGAACTAATAAAAGCAGAGAGTCAAATTATGGTTGCCAGAGGCTAGGGGGTGGGGGAATTGGGGAGATGTTGGTCAAAGGGTACAAACTTGCAACTAGTAGATAAATAAGTCTTGGAGAGAGAATGCACAGTGTAGTGATTATAGTCAATGATACTGTATGATAAACTTCAAAATTGCTAAGAGACTAGATCTTAATTATTATTATCACGAAAAAGAAATGAAAATTATGCGATGTGATAGAGGTGTTAGCTAACACTATGGGTGGTAATCATATTGCAATACATAAATGTTATCAAATCAACACGTTGTCCACCTCAAACATACAAATACTGTTATATGTCAATTATATCTCAATTAAAAAATACCATAGACTGGGTGGTTTAAACAACACATATTTATTTCTTATGGTTCTGGAGGCTTAGAAATCCAAGATTGAGGTACTGGCTGATTCAATTTCTGGTGAGATCCCCTTCCTGGTTCGTAGACGGCCATCTTCTGGCTCGCATGGCAGAAAAGGGGAGAGAACTCTCTGGAGTCTCTTTTATAAGGGCACTAATCCCAATCATGAAGGCTCCATGCTCATGACCTAATCACCTCCCAAAGGCCCCACCTCCTAATATCATCATATTGGGGGTTAGACATATGAATGGGGGGGCACTCATTCAGTCCATAACAATTCTATTCTCAGTTTGTGCAACTTTCCTCTCATTTACTCCATTCCAGCCACATTAATTTTCTGTCAGTTCTTGGAACATGAATATTCCAACATCATTTTTACCTCAGGACCTTTACAGTTGCTGTTTCCCCTGCCTGGATTGTTCTTCATATAGATCACCCTATGGCTGGATCCTACTGCTTCAGTTTCAGTTTCAGTTCAAAGATACATGCCATGGAGAGATCTTTCCTGATCATAGTATCTGTAATATAACTAACCCCTTCCCCTGATCCATGCTGCTCTATAATATATTCTCTTTTATTAGATTTATGACTCATCATTAGCTGTAACTTTTGTTTAATTTACTCATTTACTTTCCCTTTATCCAAACTAGACTATGCATAGTAAATTCCATGAGAACAGGGATCTTGTCTATATTATTCATTGCTTTATCCTTACTATCCAACAAGGCCATCAAGCATGGCTGTATATTTGTGTACTGCACAACTCAAAGGTCACCATTGACATAGATAATGATATTAAGAGTGACAGTTGGACTTGGCGATGACTTGAACAAATGTTCACTTATTTCTTGAGTGCTTAGAACAATGCTTGACACATAGTAATTAACTAAAAACATTTCTCAATGCTTTAATCTGTTCTAGTGGTCCACACTAGAGCAGGCCATGCAGATTCAAGGTAAGGAAGATTGCTTCTGCTAGTTATTTCTTCTTTCTCCTATTCTACAATGTAAATACTCCCAATGAAATTTTTAAGCAAGATAAGAATTCTCAGAAATTTATTGGAATGGTAAGCTCCACCCCTAACACTAAAGAAAAACTGGCAGAATTTATTTCTTCCATTTAGACTTATAGGTCTCAGACCACGTGCTGCCTCTTTATGAATTCCTTTTTCCCAGCAAGACTTCCCTTGAGGTTTATTTGAACCGGCTTTCACCCATAGGAATGTGAACTCGATAGCAAGAAAGGTCAGCATCCTCAGCATCAAATATCTATGTACAGGCACCAGGCACTGGCACCGTACATAACCACAATGATCTCACAATAGTAAGTGTACTTCTTTTTCATGGGACTTTCTAACTAGTGATTTGCAGCTCTGTTGGAAATATCACTCTTCTCGCAATGGGTTAACAACTGCATCACTAACACATAATAAAAAGGTTTTAAAGGTCATGGTAGATTACTTTTCTGTCAAACAGCCTCAACTATGTATGAAGAATCAAAACAACTGTCTTTTATTCTCTTATAGGGGCCACTGAACTGACTCTCGCCATATAGAGCCTAATTCTAGAAATTCATCCTTTCTCCCTCTGGTTGATTTAATCCATCTCTCCTATTAATATTTTTTCCTGGTTCTACTTTACATTGCTTGGTTCTTTATCTTTTCTTGTTTCCTTTTTTGAGAATTTGGTTGAACTACAGTATTCAATAGACTTCGAAAATATTGAGTTTCAACACAAACATAAAAACACGTTACTCACAGATCAAATCTTGCTGACTTTTTTTCATTTCTAAAGAGGGAAAGTTTGACAAGAAAAACATTTGCCCATTTAAAGCCCATCTCTTATCGATCTGGGTTACAAAATATAGGAAGCAAGTGTTAATTTCTTTGGGAACAAGGATGCATTCCTATATTTCTATTAACATTTTATCTTGTTGTGCCTTACAGAGAAGAAGATATGTACTTCGGAGGAATGTCATCTCCATGATGTCTGAAGCTTGCCTTGGAGCTCTTCCAAAGGAGGTGGACAGGTAGGTGATTTCTTTTTAATATTTGATTTAAAGATAAACCATTGGCAAAAATCTCCCCAAGAGTTATTTCAGGGTGAGAAGAGGTGTGACAAACTGTCAACTAGATTTTACCAAGTACAGGTCAAGATAGCATCTTCTCTGTCTGCAGATGCTGGAGAGAGTGCTCATTATATATTTTGGAAAATCTAGAAGCCACTCACCTAGTTTTTAGAAAGGATATAAGGACAATATCCTGTTGCTTCAAATTTAGCTTTATGAAGTGCAGCCTGAAAACTAATTATGTGCATTTGATGAAAAGCTATTTTTCTAATAATTTATTATGAAAAATTTAAAACATCCAGTAAAGTTGAAATAATTTTATAGTGATCACTCATATACCCATCATTACATGTTATGATTAATATTTTTCTGTACTTTATTACATATTTATCCATCGATACATCTCTCTACCCTCCCATCAATCCCTCTTATCTTTTTGATACATTTCAAAGTCAATTACAGATGTCAGCACACTTTCCCTCAAATACTACTTAATTATTGAGTTGTAACAGTATCTTATATATCTGGATACAAGTCTTTGTCATATATGTGTGTGTGTGTGTGTGTGTGTCATGAATTTTTTCTCCAGTCTGTGGCTTGCCTTTTCATTTTATAATGGTGTCTTTAAAATTGGAGAAATTTTAAATTTTGATGCAGTTTAATTTATCATTTTTTTCTTATAGTTATTGAAATGCTATTTTTAAAAACTGTGATAAGACGTGGTTTTAACTATAAATTGAAAAGCAGATAGTATGTGTATGTGGTTTGGCATGTCGTGTTGAATTTGGCACTCTGGTAGCCTGTGAATATTTTCAATTTGTACTACTATTGCATGTATGAGTTTATTTAAGATGCAATATACTTATGTGATGCATAGAGAATATTTAAATTATCAGGATTTTCTATTGACCTACAGCCTTTCCCCTTTCAATATTCTGAGGAGTAAAGATATTTACTTTCCTAACTGGCACAAGGCCTTTGTTGTGGGAGAGTGGGTGGATAAGAGAGAGGGTGATATAAAGAATAGCCCAGGCTATTCGCTCTAAGGAAGGATAGGAGAGGGCAGCTGAGTAAGAAGGATGGGGAACCACAAAGTAAGGATGAGCACATGAGAGAAGAGTTAAAAGGAAAGAGCAGCAATTATCAGGAATGGGATTTGGGAGAGGGGGTGCCGTGCTGTGCGCTGTGTGCTACCTCCATCTTTAAGACAACTCAATGTGACCTTCAGTGCTTTCTGGAAATTGGTTTCTTTTTGTGTGCATTATCGTACTGAGGCTATGATATGTTTGACGCCGTAAATTTTCATGGAGTTTATTTCCCACTCTTTGATATCTATGTCTTTTACTGACACAACTTGAGTACTTCCTACTTTTTTCTCATCCTATCCAATCACCATAATTTTATCAATATAATGAATTACCATAATGTTTTTGTAGTATCCCGATGATTAGTCTCCCTATGGACCAAAGTGTTATAGACATCAGGAGAGTTGGCATAGCACCAGAGTAAGACAAAGTTTAAGTGTACTTCTATCTTTGTCAGGTAAAAATGAACTGGCTCATCATCTTTGCTGTTCGATGTGGAGACAAAAAAGCATTTGCCAGATCAATAGTTGTATATCAGGAGTTAGAGATGTTTTGGTTTGCTCTAGGAAGAAAAACAAAAACATAAAACACAGCAGCTTTGATTAGAATTACCACCTCGTTATTTTATGATAATCAACAGTCATTGTCCATGATCCATTTGCCTTTTTCACAAGCCAGATTACTTCAATGGGGCAGGTGATAGAGATGACCATCTGCGTGGTTATTTTAGTCTCTGTAAATTCCTCAGAGGTATGTTATTGCTATTTTTTGGTATTATTTTCAATTAGAGGGGCAGTTCCACTTTGTCCTTCCTATATATTTTTTTCAATTGTGGTAAAATAGGCATGACATAAAATTTACCATTTTAACCATTTTTAAATGTACCACTCAGAGCATTAAGTACGTGCACATTGTTGTGCAACCATCATTGCCATCCATCTCCAGAACTTTTTCATCTTCCAAAACTGAAAATCTGTATCCATTAAACAACTCTCCATTCATTACCCATCCCAGTAACCACAATTCTATTTTCTGTTTCTATGATTTTGACTTTTCTAGATACCTCATATAATTGGAATCACAATATTTGTCTTTTTGGTTCTGGTTTATTTTACTTAACATAATGTCTTCAAGGTTCATCCATGTCGTAGCATGTGCCAGAATTTCTTACCTTTTTAAAGGTGATTAATATTCATTATATATATATATATATATATATATATATATTACATTTTGTTTATCCATTCCTTTGTCGGTGGATATTTGGTTTGTTTCCATCTTTTGGTTACTGCGAATAATGCTGCTGAGAACATGAGTGTACAAACATTTGTTCAAGTTCCTGCTTTCAATTCTTTTGGATATATACCCTGAAGTTGGAATAACTGGATCGTATGGTGATTCTATGTTTAATTTTTTTGAGGAACCGCCATATGTTTTCCACAGTGGCTGCACCATTTTACATTCCCACCAGCAATGCACGAGGTTCAAATTTCTACACATCCATGCCAACACTTGTTATTTATTATTATTATTAATAATAATAGACATTCTAATGGGTATGAGGTCATGGCCCTTCTTAATAGCTCTTACTTCGGTTGAGAATTCTGTCATTTTCCAAGTATATCTACTCTAAAAATACATTCAGATATGGGGACATAAATATAATGTAGGTCACTGATCCCACAGAGGTCCTAGTGAGGTGAACTTGTGCCAAGACTGCAATTATCGCATGACCTCCATAAGCCCTATTATGACTTGGAGACCATGGTGATGTTTTAGATCCTCAAGTGTGTAAATTTAGTTTAATAATCTTTGAAAAATTCTGAGTTTTATCCTTTTTTTCCTAAACATTCCCCCTGGAAAATTGTTGTAAGCCCCTTTGAGGTAGAAAGGAGAAAAATTCACACTATATATATTTGACAGTGTTGCAGGAACCTTTCCGAAGGTGTTATACCCAGCTGATCTCTGGTTTAGGTCTGAGTGAGATCATAATATTTCTCTCATGGCAAAATGATTCAGGTTTCTGCTCATTGTGCTTGAATTTTTATTTTTATTTATCTAGTTCAAGCCTGCTCATCAGTGTAATTCCCAGTGTAAATGTGATTAATCAGTTACTGCTAGAAATCACTTTGGGTCAAAACACTCTGCCATTCTGCCCTGCTGACCTTTATGGTAATTGCATTCACCTGGTTTCTGATGTTAAATGCTGCCACCTAACCTCTGCTACTGCGCAATCCCATCATTCCTATTAAAAGCAGGGGTACCATTTTCAGTGGTGGCATCCCCCATTGTCATCTTTAGCTCACAGGCGATAGACGCCACAGAGGTTTTTAAGGATGCTTGTAGTCCTCTCCTCAAAGAATGTCTTAAAGTCTTGAAGAGGAATGTCATCTGGGACCTCTGCAGGGGCATAACTATGGAATAGTTGAGTGGGTTGTACATAATTAATCCACTCCTACATTCTTATTTTAATTACATGGATTCCTTCCTCCACATTCTGTCAGATAAGTTATGGCATCTTGCCCTCGTTGAATGTTGATGACTGTTGAATCTATATTTCAGTCAGCCAAGCAAGCCAATGATTAGAGCCCATTCCCTCAGCTAGAGCTAATATTTTTAAATCTGAAATTTCAGGTAAGTTCTCCATAATAAGTTCAACTGTATATCCCTTTCAACTTTATATTCCACCTTCCTCAGTCTAACACTCATAAAATATATGCCACACACGCATTCCGTAGGTTTCTGCTGATACAAATTAGCAAGATATTGCATTTCTTTTGGTGTGTATGCTAACTCCTGCCAGGGTGGACATTCACTTTTCTCCTGGGGCTTGCTGGAATCTGACTGTAGTTACAGGTTGGGATGTAATAGGTACTGATGTGGGTGGTCTTGAGAAATTTCCTTGAAAATAGGTCTTCATAGAGATGTTAAGCAAGGGAAGGTTAGTTTCCTCAAATGGGGAAGAAGAAGGGTGGCTTCCACTGGCAAGGAAACCACAGGAAGATTTAGGTTAAAAGTTTTCATGTTAATCTGAGTCTGCCTACCTGTACTTATCCTAAATACTCAGTATATCCTTATCTTAAATATCCAGTTCTTCCTGATCAATGTCCTGATAGTAATCTGTAAGACTCAGCGCAGATGTGCATTGAACTTGCATTTTAATTTTGCAACCCACACTTTTAGACTTGAAGGTTGATCCTCAGCCATGTCTGCTCTGTGGCTTTAAGACATGAGAAACTTTTAAGGCCCTCAGAGTGACTCTCTGTATCGCCCCATGTCTTGATCTGAGAGTTTAAACACCTGACTTATTTTCATTTTGCACACTCTCTGGGGCTATCAGAAGCAGCTAATGGTCCCTGTAGTACTTGTAGTTATTACTACCACAATAGACAAAGCAGCAACCACTTGACCTCTAAAAGTATTGTCTTCAATTGGCAATTTATCCAAAGCACACTGGTGATAATTTAAACAATCATGTTCCCACTGCTTGGAAGAAGCACTTGTCTTCTTTTACATTGATAATGAGGTCACTACTACATTCAAGCTCAAACAGATGAACAACCTAATTCCAGAGTCCCATCTTGAGGGTCTGTTTCCTGGGACTACTCAGAGTTCAGACAGGACAGAAAATCTGCTCCAGGAAGTTTAGAAAGTGGAGTTTAATACAAGGATCTTGTTTCAAAAGTTATAAAAGCTAGAGTCAAACAGGTTAGGAAGGCAACCTAGAGTTTGGCAAGAGGGAATCCTTTAAAGAGAACTGGAATGAATCTAGAGGCTGCTGGTAGGTTCTGGGAACATGGAGGGAGAAGCTGTCTAGCAGGAATTGGACTCATGAAGGAGACAAAGACTCAGTTACATATACCACTCAAGAAAGAGGGCATTCTGGGTTCTCCCCTATTCCCTTCTTCCAATCTCTCACCAGTTCTTTTTTTGCTCAAACTTAAAGGGAAGCTAGTTGCCATCAGAGACTGGGAAATCCAATTTTCAGGAGTCAGTCCACGACAATAAAAATCAGATCAGGAAAAAGATGGAGAAATTATCTTTAAAACTGACAGCATACTGTTCCACTTCCAAAATTCTTAATGCAAATGTGTCATTTCTCTAAAATGACTTCTCACATTTCGGTTTAATTGTTCAAATACTCCCCTACCATGATTGTACTTTGAAACAGGTCTTTGTTTTCTCCTAATATTGCCATTGCATCCCTCCTTATCCTCTTGTATTCCAATGTTCATTATCTAGTAATGTTTGTCTGTACCCCAATTTCCTTGCTCACTTAAAATTGTGTCTTTTAATTATACCTTCTCCTGGATGAACTCAAACTACACCTTTCTCTTTTCTTGATCTCCAGCTTTCAAAGGCTTCCTGAGAAAAGTACATAATAGTTCAGATTGTTTCCTTTATAATTTCATGATCACTAACCTAAAAGGGCTTTCAATATTGTCCTGTAATTCTGCTGCACTAATCTGGACTGATCATTCCCCGACTCTCTACAATATATTTTTCTGCTCTTCTGCACTATCCTTAAATGGCCACGTCCCCACCATTTGTGGTAATATCAGGAGAGAATCTCTTCTAATTCACAGAAAGGAAAATAAAAGACATTAGAGAGGAACTTTCCTGTTAATGAACATAATAGAATTACTACATCTGCTCCCATCTTTATCTCCTTTGGTAATTTAACAGAACAGAAGCCCCATTCCTGCTAAAGACAATTTCCTTACTCCTGCTTCGGATTGTGTCACCTTCCACCCTCTCAGGATTCTTATGTTGTTCAATGTCTTCTCTCATCTGGATCTTTTCCATTAGCTTTTAAACATTCTAACATCTTCCAAATTGGGGGAAAAAAATAATAAAGAAGAGTAAAACAACAAAGAAAAGCAAAGTCAAACTCACCATTTCTTCACCCAACTTCCATCTCTAATTACTACTTTATCTCTTGTCTTCTTTAAAGTCACAGTTTTTAAAATCTTAAAATTGGTTTTCTATATCTTAGCTATTCTGAATAATGCTGCAATGAACATGGGAGTACAGATATTGCTTTAAGATCTTGATTTCAATTCTGTTGGATATATATACCCAGAAGTGGCATTGCTGGATCATATGGTAATTCTATTTTTAATTTTTTGAGGAGCCTCCATACTGTTTTCCATAGTGGCTATGCTGTTTTACATTCCCACCAGCAGTGTACAAGAGTACCATTTCTCTACATCCTCAGCAACGCTTAATCTCTTATTTTTTGATGATCCCCATCCTAGTAGGTATGAGGTGGTATCTCATTGTGATTTTGATTTGCATTTTTCTGATGATGATTGATGTCGAGCACCTTTTCATGTACCTGTTGGCCATTTGTTTGTTTTCTTTGGAGAAATGTCTATTCAAGTCTTTTGCCCATTTTTTGAGTTATTTGGACTTTTGCTATTTGGTTGTGAGATTTCCTTATGTATTTTGGATTTTAACCCCTTATCAGATATGTGATTTACAAATATTTTCTCCCATTCCGTAGGTTCCCTTTCCATTCTGTTGATTGTTTCCTTTGCTGTGCAGAAGCTTTTTAGTTTGATGTAATCTCACTTGTCTATTTTTGCTTTTGTGGCCTCTGCCTTTGGTATCATATCCAAGAGTCATTGCCAAGATCAATGTCAAGAAGCTTTTCCCCAAATGTAGATCAAAAGATGAATGGATAAAAAAATGTGGTATATACTTATGGTAGAATATTATTCAGCTTTAAAAAAGAAGGAAATCATGCCATTTGTGGCAACATGAATGAACCTGGAGGACAATGCTCTAAGTGAAATAAGCCAGTCATAGAAGGACGAATACTGTATAATTCCACATATATGAGGTATCTAAAATAGACTCATAGAAGCAGAGAATAGAATGATGGTTGCCAGGAGCTAAAGGGGGAAATGCAGAGATGTTCTACAGGTATAAATTTTCATTTATGCAAGATGAATAAGTTCTAGAGATCTGTCATACAACATAATACCTGTTGTTAATAATACTGTGTTGTGCACTTATAAATTAGTTAAGAGGGTAGATCTCATGTTAAGTGTTCTCACCACATACCCACAAAAGCACACAAGAAAGCTCTTGGAGCATTGTGATGGATGTGTCTATTACATTAATTGTGCTGATGGTTTCATGGGTTTCAGTTTGCATATGTCCAAACTTATCAAATTGTACACATTAAATATGTACCATTTTTTAAAAAATCAGTTATACTTCAATAAAGCTGTTTAAAAAATTTTTGTCTATATTTGGTATCTTCAGTTCATCACCACATTCTCATTCTTCAATGCTCTCCCAATAGAATCCATCATTTATGATTCCAATAAAAAAAATACCTCAGGGGCTGGGCTGGCCCAGTGGCACGGTGGTTAAGTTTGCCTGCTCCACTTTGGTGGCCCAGGGTTTGTGGGTTCGGAGATCAGGTGCAGACCTATGCACCACTAATCAAGCCATACTGTGGTGGCATCCCACATATAAAATAGAGGAATGGGCACAGATGTCAGCTCAGGGCCAATCTTCCTCAGCAAAAAGAGGAGGATTGGTAACAGATGTTAGCTCAGGGCTAATCTTCTCCACCAAAAAAAAAATACCCTTCATAAGTTATTTCCAGATCCATAGATGCAATGGGAAGATTTTATCTTCTAGTTACTTGATCTGTAAGTAGGATTTGCTTCTGTCTTTGAAACTTGATTTCTCTCAACCCCAAATTTCTCTTGTTTTCCTTTAATCTCTGTGGCTTCTCATTCTCTATCTTCTTTGCAGGTACATCTTCTTCTCCATGGACATTAATTGTTAAAATTCTTCAAAATTCAATTCTGGGCCATTATGTTCTCTCACTCTAGAACTTAGTATATGATTTCATAGAAACACACAGCTTCAATTACCACGTCCATGAAGTTCACACATATGTGTATTTGAGACCTCTAAATCTGAAGTCTGTAAATCCAATTGCCTATTTAACATCTCAATATGTTCATTTCAAATACACACAAAACTCAACATATTCATGGTTTCCCTAAATGTCCAAATCTGTTCCCCTTCATTTGTGTTTGTCTTAGTGTGTGGTGGCACCATTTCTACAGTTATGTAAGCCAGTCACCTAGCAATAATCCTTGACTTTGCTCTCTCTCATCATCCATCATATCCTATCCATTATCAATCCTATCCATTTTACCTCCCAGATACTTCCTTAATCTATCCACTGGTCTCTATCTATTCATCATGGTAAATGGTAAATTAACGTATGAATCTAAATTTCCCTCCTTGCTTTGCTTGGTGCTTGTAAGTTTTGTGGCATACAAATTTATGAAAAAAAAATCTGTTTGTTTTCCCTATATTTTCTCTTCTGGTCCTCCATCCTCCTCGTCCCATTTCAAGCAATATTCAGGACTCCCTAAAAGTCTTTTCTGCAGGAGATGTGCCACTGGTAAACATCAAAGTATGAAGGAGGAGATGACAAGGCAATAGGAGGGTCAAAGTGCAGTGGGTACAAAGAGCAGTGCCTGACACTCCCTCGTTGCTGGACAGAGCCCTGGAGTTGCAACAAGTCATTAGAAGGACATAACTGGGGATAGACATAGCCATGTAATGAGCATGATGTATCTATCTTACCAAATATTTCAGCATCCCAAACATTGCACAGAAACATTTGTCAATGGGACATAAAGGTACTGGTGACCTGGTCTCAGAAGAACAGAGGAACCTACATAACACCTTTGTGTTGCAGGATTTTTATACAACTCTCATTGTAGAATGTACATCAGATAATGGCTGAGGCAGAATTCTCCACTTGCTCAGTTATTTAAAGAATTAAATTCAGTTAAATCAAGCAAAGAATCACTGGGTTTATGGCAGTAACTTGTAAATGCTTACTTTGTGTAGAAGATTTATAGCTAAATCATGGCAGCTGTCACCAATATATGGCAAACACTTTGCTTATATAATTTTCACTAACTGGAATAATACACTGTACACAAGGAAACTGAAAAAGAGTGAACTAGGAAACAAAATATTTTTATATTTTTATCTTTCAAGCCCTTCTGTTTATAAGGATTCCTGTAAGCTCTGATATTTTATCTCTGGGAGAAAAAAAATAAAAGCAATCTGGAAATTTAGAGATGGACTTCTTTACCTAAAACTAAAGATCTTGGTACTAACTGAATGTATAGCATTGTATCATATGCTTTATCATTCAATTCATAGACCTAATTGCCCATGTACTCCTAATGGAGAAGGAAAACTAACATTTTTAGTCCTAGTATAGATATTCCATGATGAAACGGGAATGGTGACCATCCCCATTTCCAAAGGTAGGGAAGGAATTCAAAACATGCCATGTCATAAAATGCTAAACTCAACATTTTTCACTATTTTGAGCATTTTGAACTCAATGTTTTGGAAACATTTTAAGAAGTATAACTTATACAGACTATCTCTACTAATGATGTTTCGATTTATGATTTTTTGACTTTATGATGGTGCGAAAGCAATACGCATTCAGTAGAAACCATACTTCAAATTTTGAAATTTGATCTTTTCCCAGTCTAGCACAATATGTGGTATGATGCTCTCTTGTGATGTTGGGCAGTGGCAGCGAGCCACAGCTCCCAGTCAGCCACATGATCACAAGGGTAAACAACCCATACGCTTACAACCATTCTGTACCTATACCGCCATTCCGTTTTTCACTTTCAGTACAGTACTCAATAAATTACATGAGATATTCGACACTCTATTATAAAGTGGGCTTTGTGTTAGATGACTTTGTCTAACTAGGCTAATGTAAGTGTTCTGAGCACGTGTAAGGGAGGCTAGGCTAAGCTATGATGTTTGGTAGGTTAGGTGTATTAAACGCATTTTCCATTTATGATATTTTCAACTTATGATGGGTTTATTAGGACATAACCCCATTGTAAGTTGAGGAAGATCTGTATACATAATTTCCATATGTTTAAAATGAGTTGTTAAATCGTTAGAACTTGACTTTGTTTTTGAAATTAATATATGCTAGTCAGACCTAAGAACAGCCTCCAGAGGGCGATGAAGTTGCATCATTGCCAGCAATCGCATCAAAATTTAACATTGCCTCCAACAAAAGCATGGACTTCCTAAAGTTAAAGTTTGAAAAAACAGTGATAATAGTTAATCCTTGAAAAAATACCATCACCTGAAGTCTGAATAGCTCTGCAAATATTGGATGTTTAAGAAGGTGACCACCTATAATTTGATGCTTTAGCAGAGCAAGGGTCTTTGAATCTAGACAGACTTCACAAAGCTACTAGGTCAGCAAAATTTGTCATCAGTTCATGTATGCTCCAATTTTCCTGCTCACTGAAGGCTACCTATTCCAAGCACCTTATATTAGCAAACAGAGTTTGGCTTTTGCATTTCGGCAGACTTAGATTCAAAGGTCAGCTCTGCAATTCATTGATATATTACCTTGTAAACAGAGTTTCATCTGAAGAATGGAGTAAATAATATCTCCCTCATGTCTTATGGTGTTGTGAGAATTAAATGAGATAAATATATGAAAACATTTACCAAATGACTGGTGGATAAATATCTTCTGCCCATTTCTTTGTCCCTATACTTGTTTTTCTTTACATCGAGAAAGAAAAATAGAATCGAATTAGGTCATTCACTTCAATGTTTCAGTGATGTATCACTCTTTCATTACTTGTCTCCAAAGTATGTTTTTAAAAACCTATAGAAATAGGGGACTGGCCCCGTGGCCAAGTGGTTAAGTGCATGCGCTCCGCTGCAGGCGGCCCAGTGTTTCGTTTGTTCGAATCCTGGGTGTGGACATGGCACTGCTCATCAGACCACGCTGAGGCGGCGTCCCACATGCCACAACTAGAAGGACCTGCAACGAAGAATATACAACTATGTACTGGGGGACTTTGGGGAGAAAAAGGAAAAAAAATAAAATCTTTAAAAATCATTGCTTTAAACATTTTCCCAAGAAAAACTGCAGTACTTATCTACCTGTTAAGTAAAAATAAATGATAATTAAAAAAAAAACCTATAGAAATAAAGTAGTGATTAAGTTGAATTGATATTTCTCAATCCATAGACAGAAATATATCTAATAAATGTATATTTGTTAATCCTTGACTGGGTAATGACTAGAATCAATAAAAAAGTATTTCTAATTGGGGCATCCAACAAATTAGCTCTCACCTTTTATCAATGGATTATTATTTCTACTTATTTCATCTTTATTAAAGCTACATCCCTCTGAGAACATTAGTTGAGTTTACCTTGTAACTGCCCTTTCTCATTATTCCTGACCTATAGCTAACCAGCAGACAATTCCTTTTGCTTCTTCTTATAAAGTTTCTCAAGCATTGCTTCTCTCCTACTCCCATGGATTATGCCCGTATAAAATAATCTTCCTGCTGGTCTCCCTAATTTTGGTAACTGACCAAGACGGCCTTAATGTTTCCCTCAGCTTGATTAAACTTTAGACAGTTTTCTTCTTGACTATAGGCCCTTGAACTCCCTTTTCTAAAAGCATTTACTTTTAAAACACCTTGGAATTGTAAATTCTTTCTCTGCCTCTTTGAGATGTAAATTTTCTCCTAGCTACTTGATACTTTTACAACCCAGGAATGTCTTTCTCAAGGACCTGGAGCTATCTCTTTGAAATATAATCTTCAAGAAAGATTCCCTACTTTACAGTCTCTGTTGGGGTGTAGGAGCCTAACTTTGACAAGAGCCAATTAGCAAACACAGATGGTCTAATCACATTGACTAACCTCTCTCCAAACATCCATCAATACTTTCCCTATGGCTCATCCTGGCACTTAAAAACTCTCCTGCCTTTTGTTGTAGCAAAGTTGAGTTTAGGCTCTCTCCCCTGTTGCAGTGATCTTGACCCCTACTGTAATAGTCTTGAATAAAGTCTTTCTTGCCTGTTTAACCTTCTGGTGCAATTTTTCTTTGACATCACTCCATCACCAACTCCAAACTGCCTATTATTTTCAGGTTAATCTTTATAAAACTTTGAATCGTTCTGTATTTCCTGTGGCATAAAACCCACCATTGAAACTCCTCCGCAGTCTTGTACCTTCCAAACTCATTTATCTTATCTTTCAATTCTTGGATTTACTCTTCTAATTAAATTAGTTACCTTTCTAAGTGTGGGCGATATTTCCCTGATTTGAGGTTTTGTTTATATCTTTTCTAACTTTTTTTAATATTTGGAAATTTTATTATATTTTATCTGCCCATGTATAACAAATAAAACAGAAATCACTTCAAATGTTTGCAAATACGGAATTTAATACAGGGAATTGATAACACCAGTGATGAAACTGCTGAGAAGTAAAGAAGGGCCAGAGAGAAAATGGAGTGATTAGCAGGAACAGGAATCTACTTCTGTCCCTCTACTGGAAAGGCAAAATTGAGGAGAAGTTTGTAAAGGAGCCCGGGGCCAGCTTACTTGATCAATGTTAGACTGTACCAGTTCTGTCTCACGGGAGCTAGAGCCATGGAGATTACACAGTTGCTGCTGAAGGGCTTCCCAAAATAGAGAAAGGGAGAACTCTCTTAGCTTCTCCCTAAACTCCCATATACCATCAGTGCCTCTTGTTGGCTGCATCTGATCAGAAGTAAGCTGCCTGTATGAGTCTGCTAACATGTGATACAAAACAGAGCCAGGAAGGAGCAATGAGTGAACCCAAAGAAAAGCAGGCCAGAACCAGCACATTTGCTTGAATGTTCTACAGCAGCCTGTTTTCTTTATTTTTTGCCAGCTTTATTGAGATATAATTGCCATATAATTTTGTGGACGTTTAAAGTGTACAACCTGTTGATATGTTATATATTGTGAAATGATTACTACAGTGGGGCTAGTTAACACCTCCATCACCTCAGAATTATCTTTTCTTTTTTGTGGTGAGAACATTTAAGATCTGGTCTCCTAGTAACTTTCAAGTATATAATACAGTATTTTTAACTATAATCACCATGCTGTACATTAGATCCCCGGAAATTATTCATCTTCTAACTGGAAGTTTGTACCCTTTGTGGAGCATCTCTCATTTTCCCCACTCCTTAGCCCCTGGCAACCACCATTCTATTCTCTCTTTCTCTGAGTTTGGCTTCTTTAGATTCCACAAATAAGTGATATCATACAGTATTTATCTTTCTCTGTCTGACTTATTTCACTTGCCATAATGCCCTCAGGGTCCATCTGCATTGTTGCAAATGGCAGGATTTCCTTTTTTCTCATCCATTGTATATCTATACACCAGATCTATATCCATCCATCCATAGACGAACACTTAGGTTGTTTCCATATCTTGGCTATTGTGAATAATGCTACAATAAACATGGGAGTGTAGAAATCTCTTTGAAATAGTGATTTCATTTCCCTTGGTTATAAATCCAGAAGTGGGATTGCTGGATCATGTGGCGATTCTGATTTTAATTTTTTGAGGAACCTCCAACACTGTTTTCCATAGTGGCTGTACCAATTTACATTCCCATCAACAGTGCACAAGGGTTCCTTTTTTTCCATATTCTTGCCAACATTTGTTATCTCTTATCTATTGGATGATAGCCATTCTAACAGGTGTGTGAGATGATATCACATTATGGTTTTGATTTGCATTTCCCTGATGATTACTGCTATAGAGCCTCTTTTCATGTACCTACTGGCTATTTATATATCTTCTTTGGAAAAATGTCTATTCAGTTCTTCTGTCTATTTTTTTAATTGGACTTTTTTTTTTGCCATTGAGTTGGATGAATTCCTTATATATTTTGGATATTAGCCCCTTATCACGCATATGATTTGCAAATATTTTCTCCCATTCATAGGTTGCTTTTTCATTTTGTTGATGGTTTCTTTTGCTGTTCAGAAGCTTTTTTGTCTGATGTAGTCTCACTTCTTTATTTTGCTTGTGTTGCATGTGCTTTTGATGTCATACTAAAAAAATTGTTGCCAAGACCAATGTCAAGAAACTTTCCCCCTATGTTTTCTTCTAGGAGTTTTATGGATTTAGGTCTTTGGTTGAATTCTTAATCCATTTTGAATTCATTTTTGTGAGTGGTATAAGATAAGGGCCCACTTTCATTCTTTTACATGTGATTATCTAGTTTTCCCAGCACCATTTATTGAAGAAACTATCTTTCCCCCATTGAATATTCATGGCTCCCCTGTCAAATATTAGTAGAGCACATATGCGAGAGTTTATTTCTGGGCTCTTAATTCTGTTCCATTCATCTATGTGTCTATTTTTATACTGATGTGATTCTATTTTGATTATTATAGCTTTATACTGTATTTTGAAATCAGGAAGTATGATGCCTCCACCTTTCTTCTTTCTCATGATTGCCTTGGCTATTTGAGATCTTTTGTGGCCCTATACAAATTTTAGGACTTTTTTTCTGTTTTTGAAAAATGCCATTGGAATTTTGATAGGGATTTCATTGAATCTATAGATGGCTTTGGGTAGTATGGACATTTTAACAGTATTAATTCTTTTGATCCATGAACACAGGATATCTTTCTATTTATTTGTGTCTCCAATTTTTTAAGTCAAAGTCTTGTCGTTTTCAGTGTACAGATCTTTCACCTCCTAGGTTAAATTTATTTCTAAGTATTTTGTTGATATTGTGAATAGGATTGTTTTCTTTATTTCATTTTTAGATATTTTGTTTTTAGTGTATAAAAACACAATTGACTTCTGTATGTTGATTTTATGTCCTGCAGCTTTACTAAAGTAATTAATTAGCTCTAACAGTTTTTTGGGGGGAGTCTTTAGGATTATCTATCTAATAAGATCATATCATCTGCAAAGACAGTTTTACTTCTTCCTTTCTGATTTTGATACCCCGTATTTCATTTTCTTGCCTGATTACTCTGGCTACGATTTCCAGTACTATATTGAGTAGAAGTGGTAAGAGTGGACACGCTTGTCTTATTACTGATCTTAGAGCAAAAGCTTTCAGCCTTTCACCATTGACTATGATGTTAGCTGTGGGCTTGTCACATGTGGCCTTTATTTTTTATTTTTTTTGAGGAAGATTAGCCCTGAGCTAACTACTGCCAATCCTCCTCTTTTTGCTGAGGAAGACTGGCCCTGAGCTAACATCCATGCCCATCTTCCTCTACTTTATATGTGGGATGCCTACTACAGCATGGCTTTTGGCAAGTGGTGCCATGTCCACACCCGGGATCCGAACTGACGAACCCCGGGCCGCTGAGAAGTGGAACGTGAGAACTTAACCACTGTGCCACTGGGCCAGCCCTGATATGTGTCCTTTATTATGTTGAGGTACATTTCTTCTAGTTGCAATTTGTTGAGAGTTTTTGTAATGAAAGGATGTTGCATTTTTTCAAATGCTTTTTATTCATCTATTGAGATGATCCTATGATTTTTTAATCTTTCTTTCTATTAATGTGATATATCACATTTATTGATTTGCATATGTTGAACCATCCTTGCATCCTAGGGATAAATTCTACTTGATCATGGTGTATGATTCTTTAAGAGTGCTGTTGAATTTGGTTTACTAGTAGAGAATATTTGCATCTCTATTTATTAGGGATATTAGCTTCTCATTTTCTTTACTTGTAGTGTCCTTATTTGGCTTTCATAAAAGTGTAACTCTTTAAATGTTTGGTAGACATGGACACCATGTGGTCTTGGACTTTTCTTTGTTGGGAGATTTTGGATAACTGATTCATTCTCTTTGCTTGTTGTGTTCAAATTTTCTGTTTCTTCATGATTCAGTTTTGGTAGATTGTATGTTTCTAGGAATTTATCCATTTCTCCTAGGTGATCCAATTTATTGGTGTATAATTGTTCATAGTAGTCTCTTATGATCCTTTGTATTTCCATGGTGGTCATTGTAAAGTTTCCTCTTTCATTTCTGATTATTTATTTGAATCTTCTCTCTTTTTTAATTAATCTAGCTAAAAGTTTGTCAATTTTGCTTATCTTTTCAAAAAACCAGTTCTTAGTTTCTTTGATCTTTTCTCTTGTTTTTCTTGTCTCTATCTTATCTATTTCTGCTCTGATCATTGTTATTTCCTTCCTTCTGCTAACTTTGGACTTAGTTTGCTCTTCTTCTTTTGGTCTTGTGGTGTAAAGTTAGGTTGTTTATTTGAGATCTTTTCTTCCCCTTTATGTAGGCATTTACCACTATAAACTTCCCTCTTAGAATTGCTTTTGCTGCATCCTATGAGTTTTGGTATTTTGCATTTCGACATTTATTTGTTTCAAGATATTTTTTGAATTCCCTTTTGATTTATTCTTTGACCCATTGTTTATTCATTAATGTGTCCTTTAATTTCCACATATTTGTGAATTTTCCAGTTTTCCTCCTGGTACTGATTTCTAGTTTAATACCATAGAGGTTGGAAAACACACAGTGTGATTTCAATCTTCTTAAATTTGGAAAGACTTGTTTTGTGGCCTGTCATATTATCTATCCTGGAGAATGTTCTGTAGGTGCTTGAGAAGAATGTGTATTCTGCTGCTGTTGGATGAAATGTTCTGTATATGTCTCTTAGATCTATTTAGTCTAAAGTATAGTTCAAGTCTAATGTTTCCTTATTGGTTTTCTGTCTTGATGATCTATCCATTTTTGAAAATGGGGTATTGAAGCCCCCTACTATTATTGTATTGTTGTCTATTTCTTCCTTTAGATCTGTTTGTATTTGCTTCATATATTTAGATGTGGTGAGTTGGAAGTTCATATATATATTTATGGTTGTCATATCCTATTGATGAATTGACTCCTTTTTCATTGTATAATGATCTTATTTGTCTCTTGTTACTATTCTTGGCTTAAAGTCTATTTTGTCTGATATAAGTATAGCTACCCCTGCTTTATTTTGGTTTCTACTTTCATGGAATATCTTTTTCCATCCCTTTACTTTGAGCCTATGTGTTTCCTTAAAACTGTTTCTTGTAGACAGCATATGGCTAGGTCTTGTTTTGTTTTGTTCTGTTTTTATCCACCCAGC
Source organism: Equus asinus (assembly GCF_041296235.1). Lineage (NCBI taxonomy): Eukaryota > Metazoa > Chordata > Mammalia > Perissodactyla > Equidae > Equus > Equus asinus. Next base: position 28,138,297 of record NC_091820.1, on the reverse strand, counting down.
CACTCTATGCCTTTTGATGGAGAATTTAATCCATTTACATGTAGAGTGATTATTGATGGGTAAGGGCATCAATGTCATCTTATTAATTGTTTTCTGAATGTTTTGCAGTTCCCTTGTTCCATTTTCCCTCTCTTGCTGCCTTCCTTTGTGAATGGTGATTTTATCTAGTGATGTGCTTTGATTCCTTTCTCTTTTTCTTTTGTGAAACTACTGTAGGTTTTTGCTTTGTGATTATCATGATCTTATAGATATAGCAGTCTATTTGATGCTGATAACTTAACTTTGATCGTATATAAAAACTCTAACCTTTTACTTCCTCCTTTTATGTTTTTGGTGTCACTATTCCTTCTTTATATATTGAGTATTCATTATCAAATTATTGTATCTATAGTTATTTTTATAATTTTGTCCTTTAACCTTTACATTAGATTTAATTGGTGAATACACTATCATGTTGCATTATTGGAGCATTCTGAAATTTCTATATACTTACCTTTACCACTGTGTGTATATTTTCATACATTTTCGTATTATTAATTATGTACTTTGATTTCAGCTTGAAGAACTCCTTTAAGCATTTCTTGTAAGGCAAGTCTAATGGTGATGAACTCCCTTAGATTGTTTGTCTGGGAAAGTCTTTATCTCTCCTTATTCCTGAAAGACAACTTTGCTGGATAGACTCGTCTTGGAAGTTTTTTTCTTTCAGCACTTTGAGTAAATCATTCTACTCTTCTTGGCCTGTAAGGTTTCTTCTGAGAAATCCGCTGATAGCCTTATAGGGGTGCCCTTGTATATTACAAGCTTTTTTTCTCTTGCTGCTTTTAAGATTTTCTTTGTCTTTGATTTTTGATAGTTTTATTATAATGTGTTTTGGATAGGATCCCTTTAAATTGATTTTGTTTGTTAACCTATGAGATTCATGAACTTGGATATCCATATCTTTCCCCAGATCTGTTAAGTTCTCAGCTATTATTTTCTTTTTTTTTTTTTTTTAGGAAGATTACCCCTGAGATAACATCTGCTGCCAATCCTCCTCTTCTTACTGAGGAAGACTGGCCCTGAGGTAACATCCATGCCCATCTTCCTCTACTTTACATGTGGGATGCCTACCACATCATGGCTTGCCAAGCAGTGCCATGTTCACACCCAGGATCTGAACCAGTGAACCCCAGGCTGCCGAAGTGGAATGTGCACACTTAACCACTGCACCACCAGGCTGGCCCCATTATTATTTCTTTAAATAATCTTTCTGCTCCCTTCTCCCTCTCTTCTTCTGGAGCTCCAATAATTTGCAAATTGTTTCTTTTGATGGTATGTCAAAGATCACATAGGCTTCCTTCACTCTTTTTCATTTTTTTTCTCTGTTCTTTTCTGACTGGATGATTTCAAAGTTCTTTTCTAAAACAAATTCTTTCTTCTGAATGACCCATTCTGCTATTTATGCTCTCTATTGCATTTTTAAATTTTATTCATTATATTCTTCAAGTCTAGAATTTGTTTGGCTCTTTTTTATGGTTATTTATATTTTTGTTAAAGTTCTCTTTTTGTTCATATTTTGTTTTCTTGATTTTGTTAGATTGTATTTCTGTATTTTCTTGTAACTCATTGAGTTTCCTTAAAACAGCTAGTTTGAATTCTTTATTGGGTAAGTCACAAATTTCCATGTCTGGGATCAAGTACTGGAAGATTGTTATAATCCATATCCTGATCCCTATTGTAATCCTGATATCTTATTACCTTGATTTTTATGTTCCTTGAAGTTTTGCATTGCTGTTTTTGCATTTTAAATACAAGTCACCTCCTCTAGTCTTTACCAACTGCCTTGGGAGAGAAATACCTTCCATTAGCACTGCTAGGGATTCTGAGGTTTTCTCAGTCCTATGGATATGCCTGCTCCATGCTTCTTGCTTTCTCTTGTGGCAGAATTCTTAACCTTGCGTGCTTTCTCTGAATCTTGCAAGGTACCTGCCTGAGTGCTGACAGCCTCTCTTTTGTTTTCCCAAGAGTGGCACTAATGCTGTAGTTTGTGATCTCTTCCTGGCTCATAGATTTTGGCTGGCTTTTTCTGTGTGCTTGATAACCATCTACCAAAAACTCTCTCACCACTACCATCAGAAGCTCACAAAGGGAGGCAATCACAAAGTGGGGGTGTGTGAGGGTGAGGTACATTGAGCACTGGGAGTGCCCATTGGCCAGTTGGGGGGAATGTGTGGGCAAAGCATTCCAAGTGACTCTGGGCTGGCTTCCTGATGGAGTCTAGGATCCATTTAGTTAGATTCACATCCCTTTAATGCCCTCAGAGAGTGCTATCTCAGCCTCCTCTCACCCCATAGTCATGTAGCTCATGATTCCTTACTCTGGCTGTGGTGAGAGAAAAGTGGGCCTCTTTCTCAGTATCTCACACAGCTAGGGAAGCCCAGTGACAATAGCCTATTTTCAAACTACAGTCTTCCCGTTTATTTTCCCTGTAGTCTTTACAAATTGTTTTACTTCCCTAAGTGTTAATTTCTTCATCTCTCAAATAAATTTAAAGATAGTACCTATCTCATTGGGTCATTTTGAAGATTAATTGAAATAAGACAGATGAAGGGTTCAAAATAGTACTTGATAAATAGAGTGTGCTCCAAAAGTGAAAACCATCATCATGATTGTTTTTGTTATTATTATTAAAGTTGCTGTTATTATTATTATAATTACCTTTCAGTTTTTTGCCAAGTAGAATCTTATTTCATTGTTCAGTTCAAATGTCATCCACTCCATATAAACTTCTCTGATCATTTCCTCTAAAAGTGATTTGTTTCTACTCTAAATTCCTATAGTATACATTATCTGATTTACCTATTTGACATTCATCTTTGAGTTTATTTGACTATAGACCATCTCTCCTAACTAGACTATGAAGTTCCAGAATTTAAGGACTGTTATTTATTTATCATCCATAGGAATTTGTATAGTGTACTATCCATTAAAAGCACTTCATGAAAATGTGTTGAATGATTGGAAGATTGAATTAATCACTAACTCTACTGTAGCTCTGCCGATAAATGGACAAAGCTCATAACTATGTTTGGGATATGCTGTGAAATTTTAGGTTTTATAATCTTCAGAATTTATGAATTTTCATATTGGCTCTTGGTTAAAAAGATCCTGTAAAAATAACTTGGAAAATTTTTAGCTTAAAGAGATTAATAATTTCCTTTTCATCTGTTGCAGTTTTATACATATTTAGAATTGCCTCTAGAACTTTCAATATCCTGGCATGTGTATCTACAGGAAGCTGCTTAGCTGAATATAGACACCTGTTATTTCTGAGCTCTACCTATACTTGAAAGCAAAAAAGATGGTTATAGTAAAAATAATGCCATGTATTTTTATAGTGCCCTATCATTATTTCAGATTGCTCAACCTTCTTTACATAGTCATATAATGTAGCAAGGAAATTCATGTTATATATGTAGTCTTCAAGGGTATTTTTTATTACTTTGAATTTTAACAACCTTATTATTCATGGATGATTAATCAAAACCCTGTGTTGGGGGATGGCCCCGAGATTGGCTTCTAGTAAGACAGAGACAAGGATTGGGAGAGAGAAAGATGGGCTTCACGAGTGAAGGGAAAGGGAATCTAGAATAAGTTTGTCTGAGGAGGAAAATCCAGGAGAGAAAAGACAGAAATCACAATGTATGAAAGAGAGACTGGAGTGAGAGTGTTATAAAGGCAAGTTTTCTTTTCTTCCTCACATCTATTTTCCTCTTTCTTTGACTATTCCTTCCCACTTCTTTTTTTAAACCACATATCCCAAACAATGGAAAGTCTCAGTTGGGGATAGGAAGGATAGTTCCAGAGGTAGCACAGTTGTACTATCATTCACTTCTGCCCTTAGTTTACAACACTTTTATCCTCTCTGTACCTTCATTCACCCACTAGTCAAAAAAACCCCAAATAGGATTGAGAATGGTGAGGGCAGGCAGAGGATTGTTTAATTCTCACAGCAATAAAAAATCTAATGCTTTGTATTAAGAATATAGCGGTTTGATATTAAAAAAGTACAAGATAAAACTTAGAAAAGAGCAGAAATAGTTTAGAATTGTCCACCACAGCTAAGTGTTTAATAATTCTTATAACGATGAAGTGGTTTGAAAACTGAGAACTCTGATTATAGACATTCCCATGGCTGCTTTCTTTGGTCTAATTCAATGTTTCTCATGTTCTGGCAATAAAATTGCTATTCAAGGTTATAAACACAAAACCATTAATACTTTACTTTATGTACTATTTAAGGAATTTTCAAACTTATTTTTCACTATATGTGAGTTTCTTTAACTCCCATCTCTACAGGTTAACATGCAAATCCATTACATGCATATGTCATAGTTCCTATAATTAGGACAACTAGGATCCCCACTTCAATACAGTGACACTGGTTCATAAACCTTTTCCATAATTCCATAGAGTACCACTTGATAGCAGTTACAATATAATTCAAAAATTCTATTATTTCCTCAAATATTTTTCTACTCCCACCAGCAGCCTTAGATAAAAATCCTATACAACACAGAAATATTTTTAAAAAGATAAAGTGACAGCTACTAAACCATAAACAAGGAGAGTCCATCTGTATAGAGAACCAAATATAACTTTCTGTCTGACACATTCCCACTACTCAGCCCTTCTGCAAATGCAGACACAGGTTACTGGTTTCAATCTGAGAAATTAGTGTCATGAACCCAGAGGCTTTGCCCTCTTCTTGTGCCTTCAACCTGTTACACCACCATTTGCACAATTGGTCCATCTGAGTACAAAGAGTACTCAACAAAATATGCTTGCTATACTCCCAGCCCTATTATAGCAGTTCCAATAGTAGAATTTGAGGTGGTTGAAGGAGTCACGGACTTTATCATTTTAAAGTAAAAATAGCTCTGGTTCTTAATTGATGATTACGGCAGCTATAGATAAGGGGGCTGAACCCAAATGTGCGCTCACATTGTAAATTGACCTTTGATAATGTAACTGGATTTCACCAGAAAAACTGAGCAAAATTTTAGCCTCTTCATTTCCAGGTGTGGATGGATACACTTTTCAGTGCAACATTTACATGAATAAAAATGTAGTCCACAAAGAATCTGTTCTTCATATGTTAGAGTCTACAAAAGTGGGTGCCTGAAGAATATTGCAAATTTTGCAGAATGAATCATGAATTCTCTTGCTTCCTACTTTCTTTTCATGCTGTTCTATGCTTATCTTGTCCTCCCTGATCCTCTTCTATTTCTCTCTATTAATTTCTCTTCTATGGTTTTCCGCCATTCTGAAAGTATTTTGATATCTCCTAGCTCCCAAATTTTGTCTGGTTCTCCTAACTTCTGTTCTCAGCTCTCTCCTCTGGGATAACACTTCCATGATTGAGTCCACCAGTAATGACATCCCTGTTTAAAAATTCTGAGACATAATGGCTTGCATAGCGCCCCTAATGGCAGCTCCTCTTAGCACAATTCAGCCGTGTAGGCGAAGCGTGAAGGCAATTATAGTCCTCGTGAGAATTCGAGTTAAATAAATTTGGATGAGTTTAAATGCCAGCTCCACCACTTACTAAGTCTATGCTTTAATTTCCTCATCTTTAAAATGAGAATACTAAAACATATCTCAGGTGATTATTGTAAGGACCCATTAAAAATGTTTGGAAAGCACTGAGATCAGTGCCTGGCACGTAGTGGTTACAAAATTGGAGGGCAAGTAACTCTAGTGAAGTATCAAAAGCAGTTAAAGAAATTGTTTCACTGCCTAGGGGGAGGTGACTCTCTCTTCCACCTAAACCTGTAAATCACTTATCACTAGAATATGGCTGAAGATTGGTTCCTTTAACAGGGATGAAGCAGGGGAAATCAGAGAAAAAGAGAGTTGGTAAACTTGATCCTTGCCATCTGTTCAAATTGCATGATAGTATAGTGAATCTTTATAACAGGAGTCATCTTTTATCTCCTCTACGTGGCCTTGGCAAAAATAGTTATTATTGTTTGAGGTTTACACTATGGATTTAAGGTATGAATGGTGGGAAAGACATACTATTATAGCTTGGTTCGACTGTATTCTCAAGAAGGTGACTAGAATATTGACTTGATTTTGACCTGACTCACTGCCCAATGAGTTTTATAGGGGTGGAATTTTAAATATATTTTATATATAATAATACACATAAAATTTCATATGTGTTGTCCATAATAAACCTGTTTTTAGTATTTTAAAATAAGTTAAATTTCTATTTCTTCGTTTGCCTAGAGAAATGAAGAGCAGTGTTTGTGAAGGCAAAGAAGGATCAAGAGGCTGGCTATAATAAGAAGTAGAGACCTGGATTTCAGAGCCAGGAATGAGAGTTTGGTTAAGTCTAGATTTATGTTATACTTATTTTTAACATCTAGGAATTGTGAAGAGTAGTAAAATGCATTTCTGGAAATTAGATGGTAAGATAAAATTTTGAGTGAAGACTGAACACATGCTATTGAATTTATCTGCTGTGATTCATTATGTACCTATATTCCCAATTTTTAATGTGTCTTATGTGGCATCATGAGAAATTCCAGAAGGCTAATAAAGGCATGAAGATGTTAAGCAAGGCTATCCCTAACTTACAGTCTCCTGGCCCATATATCCTTTTGTTTTGTTGTGATGTGGATGACTTCCCAGTTGGTGCAGTCATAGGTGCTCTCCTTTTCCTCTCGCTCTAAAACTTGCTGCCTCTAACTCCATCCTTCTTCCTATGAGATCCTCCTCCTCAGAACTTACCAGGGGTCCTCTGCTTGCCCTCACCATTCTCAATCCTATTTGGGTTTTTTTTTTGACTAGTGGGTGAATGAAGGTACAGAGAGGGTAAGAGTGTTGTAAACTAAGGGCAGACGTGAATGATAGTACAACTGTGCTACCTTTGGAACTATCCTTCCTATCCCCAACTGAAACTTTCCATCATTAGGGATATGTAATAACATTGAATTAGACCAAAGAAAGCAGCCATGGGAATGTCTATAATCAGAGATCTCAGTTTTCAAACCATTTTATAGTTATAAGAATTATTAAACACTTAGCTTTGGTGGACAAGTCTAAACTATTTCTGCTTTTTTCTAAGATTTATCTTATATTCTTTTAATATCAAACCACTATGTTCTTAATACAAAGCATTAGATTTTTTTATTGCTGTGAGGATTAAACAAAATAATAAATTTGGATACATGCTCCCAACACAAGGTCCGACACATAATATGTGCTGAAATATATTTGCTAGATTTTAGTTAAAATCTTCCTTGATCAGATAGGATATAATCTATTATTTGAAAAGTTGAAGAGAAGAATGTGGCCACCCCTCTCCCTGTATTCCATTCTGATATTTTCTGTTATGTTCCCATTGAAGAGCTCTCATTCTCAAGCCTTAGCTTATTGATCCTATAACTCTCTATAGAGCAGCTTTTTATAATGTGACTTCATCATAAAGTAAAGTAATTTTCCAGCACCTACTTTATATGTCGCTACTGGCTATTGAGCTATAGAAGTAGTAGAAGGAAGACATGGAAATACAGATTAAGGAATCATCGACCTAGAAGAGATAATTACATACATGAAAGTCAGTGAGGTCTATAGGAGTGGTAGCACAGAGAGGGTAGAATATAGGGTTATTAAAGTATTTTGGGACTGTGTGAGAAGGAAGAAGAGTGAAATGGACAGAAAGTGGAATATCATGAGAATTAACTACTAAAGAAGCCAAAGGGAGAAAATATCTTTAAAAAATGCGTGGAATTAATCATATGGCTCACCAAATATTTCTGGCTCTCTACTTTCTGAGCACATGGGAGATTTCATTTCCTGGATTATCTAATGGATTGGTGAGACATGTAATTTTGGCCAATGATGTGTAAGTGGACTTGACATATGTCACTTCTAGGCTGGAGCAATTAACTGGAGTGAGACACTTCAGATTTCTTTTTTCCATCTGGTTTGGTAAATGGCAATGTTCAAGATGGTGGTTGATCCTCCATCTTGAGTCCCTGACTGTCAACGGTGAGAGAACACTCCTCCCCCATCCCCCAACTAAGCCATAATGGTCTTATTTCATGAGAGAGAGAGAAATCTACTGTTTTAAGGCACTAAAATTAATTAGTTTTGTAATTAGTTGCAACTGTACACAGCTTAGCTTGTTTACTGTTGTAGCATATCTTCACTTATCCTCACTGATAAGAGTGGGTGGTTGGAAAAATAACACATTTAACAGAAACGTAAGGTATATGAAGAATGAGGCAAGGACTTTGGATTTAGCTCATTAGGTATATTAATATCCATCTATCTACCTATACAGATATACATATTTATATGTATGTACATATTTTATATATATATATATATAAAATGTATATATATCAAGAGAGATAGAAGGAGGGGAGGGAGACAGTGAGAGATAACATTTTGTGAATTTTTTTGTGTTGAGGAAAAAATGTAAATAGGAAGCCTGTTATGGAGGAAATCAGTGATGGAGGAATTCATGGACTTTCATTTGAAATGTTTGGCCATAAAAGGAAGGAGAATAGGAGAGCATTAAAGGAAGCATCAGTTACACGTAAGGCTTTGATATTTTTCTTCTAAAGGATCAGAAGACCAGTACATAGGTACAAGTAGAGAGAAATGATCATAAATGAAGGAAAGATGTGGGGGTAGGGGGTGGTAGTGCTAAAATACCTGAGATGAGAGAGTGGGAGAGTGGGACAAGGTCCTAAGATTCAGGATTGGATGGGACTGAATTCAGAGATGGGTGACTTATGTTTCTTCAGGAGGAGGGATGCCCATTTCTTTGTGAATGGAGTAAAAAATGAGAGGTGTAGAGGCAAGAATGTGTTCAATATTAGCATCAAAAATGCATCTTACATTTTGTCAAAGAAGGGTGGTAGATTTTAAGTTCCAACATTTTAAAGCCCGTGATATAAATACTAATCACTATCATTATTCTGGCATAATGCATACTGTGGACAACACTCCTTCTGTGCTTACTGTGCTCAGAGCCTCCCACACAGCACTCCTCTACTTTCAAAGCAAGCTTTCTCAGAGATATTTGCAAAATGTACTTCCTAGCCTGAGTTTTAAAAAACACAAAATTATATCCAGAGCAGCTAACAATTTGCAAAGGGTCTATCACCTTGAAACGAATAATTTGCCTAGTTTATCTAATAACAGTAGAGCAAAGTTTATCTAATAACCAGATTTCTACTGTGAGAGGAAGAATATGTGGGAGCAAAATTATAGAGGGAAAAATCACTTAAGTCTGTCTAACCCCTTTAGGTGGAAATTAGACCAATGTGTAGTTCAGAAATTACATATAAATGCCAAGATCTAAAGCAGTGGTTCTTGAATTTTGGTAGGTCTCAGAATCACTTGGAAGCTTGTTAAAATTGCAGGTGTTGGAGACTATGCTGAAATTCACTGTCACAATATTGAAGTGAGGAGTCCAAGCTTTTGCCTTTTTGTAAGATCACCAGTTGACTTTATGCACTCCAAAGTTCTAGATTTACTGATCAGAGCATATTGCATTAAGCTAATATCTGTTTAATTCCTTTAAGCAGTGAGAGAAGTGTTGTCTGATTCTGAGCAGCGTGGCTGTACTACTTAGGGACCAAGAAAGCCAGGATCATAGACCACAGTACGTTAAAATCTGAGAGGGAGCTTTGTGCTTGTCTTGTCAAATCTTCACAGTTTATCCATGTGGAGACTGTGGCTTAAAATGTGTATGGATCCTTTTTATGGTCACAAAGTGAGACAAAGGGCTGACAATTGAAACGAAGATTTTGACTAACCTTTGACTCCCACATCTAACATTAAGCACACGCATATGGCTTTGTTTTGCTGAAATTATTCTACCATTTCCAAGAAAACATAATTTCTTGTATTTCTAGACATGCTGCTTTTCTCTAAGTGTTCCAGTTTAGAAGGTAAAAGGAAAGCTGTCTACAGTTAGTGGATTGATTTCTTGAATTTTATATATTTGTAGGAGGGGCAAATGACACATGTACATGGAATGATTTGAAGCACTACTCTTCCAAACAGGTATACTTGCTGTCTGCCCTGTCCTCCCACCACACCCTATGCATACAGTTTCTTAATTTCCTCCAGAAGAAATTAATTTGGGGGTTTAAGTCATTTCTTTTTACTGTGGTTCTTTAAAAGATTGCTATATTGGGAAGAGCTGACTAATTATCTTACCAACAGCTTCACAAAACAAATAGGTTTTTGATTGTTTCCTTCTGTGATTGGAATGGTTCAGGGCAGAAAGAAATTGCCAGGGATCTTTTGTTTGGGGGAGAGAAAATATTTTGATACTATAAATGGGATGGAGAGTACGAAAGGGGGATTGAGAGGAAACTAAGGATAAACCATTTATTGAGAAGTGTTTTCCGGGGCTTGGCCCGAGATGTACCTGACAAAACAATATTGAGGAGTCAAAGAGAGGGGCCTACTATTATTTTCTGCCTTTTTCACCATTAAATGAAAAGTTAAACCTAAGTCAACATGTTTATAAACAATTCCATATATTAAATTCCCTCTATTTGAAATACCTAACATGATTACTTTCTTACTTGCTTGGATCCTGTACTGCTATAACAACTCTATTACAGGATGCATTCCAAACTTTGGTGAAGAGAAAAGAATATTTTTGTTATTATGTGTTTTGCTCCTGTTTGATTCATTGATATTTTTGTATTGGAGTATTTAGTTTATTGTTGTGTTTAAAAAATTTATCATGGCCTACAATTCTATAAACAAAAATTAAAATATAAATTATTGACAAGAAGAAAATCAAAGATTTAATTAACAGCTTTAAATAAAGCCTGAATATCAAGAAAACAATAGTTGAACAATCCAAAATACACATAGGAAAATGATATGAGCAGGTGATTTGGAAGAATATCAAATATTAATATACAGTAATATGAAATTAATTACACAATGAATTGGGATACTTCACATTAAAACATCAATGACACACTAGCTTTTATTTTCCATTGCATTGACAAAAATGAAAAAGAATGTCATCATCCAGAGTTGGCAAACTGTGGGGAAATATGTATTCTCATGTACTTTTTGAGAGCATGCAAATTGGCCTATCATTTTTCTAGGGGGGTTAGCATCATGTACTGCAATTTAAAACATCCATGTCTTTGATATAGAAACGCTGTTTCTAGGAATGTACCCTAAACATCTCTCACATGTACACAATTGTAAACAATTAGAGTAATTAAATTTATGCTATGTCCATACTATGGAATACCAAGCAATCTTTTAAAAGAATGAATAAGAGCTTTATAAACTAAAACAGACAGCTCTAAGACTTATTTAATAATAAGTTAGTGGAACAATAGTAAGTGTTATGAGTCTATGATTTTGCCAACTTAATTTTGTTAATTATGTTGTATTATTTCTTATGATACTAGAAAATATAAAGATAGGATGTTTAGGATGGTACTATAATGAATGCTATTATGCATTGCCCAGAATCCTGCTTAAAATTGGAGGACTTTTCCCCACTTCCCAGCTTCTCAGTGGTTGAGCTGTGGGCTGACAGTTAGAGGCTCTTAGCTTTTTCTGGCACTTGCCCTTGGATAGAGAGTCCTACTTTACTCAGCATCACAGGGCCTGCACATAGTGACTAGTCTTTGCCAGGGTATAAATGTCCAGGCTCCTTACTGCAATGCTGGACAACTCTGAAGGGTCATCCCAGATTTCTCCATGGGCTCAGCTGTAGCCTTGGTTGAGACTGCCCTGTAGCCTGCCTTTCCCCTCTGAGCAATCCTGCATCCTTCATTCTCTTCCACAGATGTTATCATGGGAACACTTCCTAATAAAACTCTCACACAGCAATCTCTCTTTCAGGCTCTGCTTCCCAGAGAACTCAACCTGTAACACTTGAAATTTATTAATAATGTGCTCTTCCATTGAGGTAAATGCAAATAGATGAGAAAAAGAGGGTTTACAATTTTTGTTATTAACACCTGACTTTGAGCTTTTATGTATTCATGTAAGGTATGTCACACTCTGTGTATATGTCACAATCTTTCTATGAGTATAAAAACCATCTTTTTCTAATTTTAAAAATAGGTCAGTAGGGGCTAGCCCCGTGGCGCAGTGGCTAAGTGCGCACGTTCTGCTTCAGTGGTCCGGGATTCACTAGTTCAGATCCCAGGTGCAGACATGGCACTGCTTGGCAAGCCATGCTGTGGTAGGCGTCCCACGTATAAAGTAGAGGAAGATGGGCACAGATGTTAGCTCAGGGCCAGTCTTCCTCAGAAAAAAGTGGAGGATTGGCAACAGATGTTAGCTCAGGGCTAATCTTCCTTGGAAAAAAAAAAAAAAGTCAGTAAATGAATTCTACTTCCTTTTCTAGAGATTTGGTTTAAGCAATAACATTTTACCTTATATTTTTTACCCTGAATTTGGAAATTCAGTCTTCCTCAAGATTTTTGTAGACTCCCATGGACTTGAAGTTCTCCTTGACATTGAGTTTCTGCTCAGCCAAAAGATTTGGTTCCTGCTTGTTCTCCTACAACTACTGACCCTCTTTCCACTCACATTAGTCCACATTTCACTTTAACTACATCATCAGCCTCCTTCTTTCCCCAAAGCAGCACCAGCACAGACTGTTATGGAGAATAGACTTTGTAGTGATGGAGAATACAGAACAGCATGGAATAGAAATTCACTTACAATTAAAGGAAGAAATCATTGTTCTCTAAGTTCTCTTACTATTTCTGCTACTGATGCAACTGTGGCCATTTTCGTTCCTTAAACTGTGTTTCGAATACCTCTTCCTTTCTCTTCTGTCTGTTCTAAGGCTCCCCAAACCCTGAGACCTTAAATTCTAAAGCCTAAACTCAAGAATAGATTCTAAAGCCTATTATTTGATTCTGAAAGTATTCAAGCTTCCAACCTCCACCCTAGGATATTTTGTGGGGCTACCTTTGCATATGAAAGAAAATAGTTATGGCATTTGCTAAACCAAATGTCACCAACCCTACAATTTCACTTTTAGCAATACAAGAAATGAGCATAAATGTTGAAATTTCAATTCAACCTCAGACCAAACTTTAGGGCAATGCAATGTATATTATATAAGAACATACTGAGTTAAAATTTTTTTTTGTTACACGGTATTGGCAAATTTCAGTCTATCTTTCAAATTGAATCTGATGAACTCCATAAATTAGTAATTTTCATACAAGTGTAAACTTTTGATTCAAGGGATCTTCTACATATCTACATAATCTCAGTCTAAAGCTCTATCCCTTACATTTCTGAAAGGGCTGCTGACCTTGGATTGCCCATGTATAGCTATCACAGCCTTGTTGCTTAAAGTATGGAAGCTAACCCCTTCTCATGGAAATAAATCCTTTCCTTAGTGAATTCTAGAGCAGTCATCTCATTAAATCAACTCGAATCTATCTTTACTGTTCCCAGTAATTCCATCCCCTATGCATCCTAGTGATCTTTGAAAACCATACCATTGATTAATAGAGTCATTCCCCCAAACACTTATCGAGTCTCTCCTATATGCCAGGCACATGTGTTCTAAGTGCTAGAGACACAATGTGAAACAAAACAGAAAAAGTTCCCTTTTTACCCTGGAGTTTGTATTCTGGTAGAGGGATAAATCTTATGACTTTTTATCTATTTACCTTTTTTTTCGCTACTTTATTATTAATAAACTCAATTATTTATGGTATGTTATAAAATATTACGTTCTATGGTAAAAAAGAGAAATATATATATACCGAGTATATCTGTCAGAAGAGGATAGGTTTTGCTTATATAACTATCTCCAAATCTTAATGTCTTTAACAACACATATTTTATTTCTCACTCTATCTTCTGGCGTATGACTAGTTGCTGTGGCAGTGGGGAGAGAAAGTGGCAAATTAAGTGTAGGCTCCTACAGGCTTCCAGCCAGAAGTGATACATGTCATTTATGCTCCTATTTCATTAGTTGAAGTAAATTAGATAGGCATCTGAGTTTATAAGTTTGAAGTAGAGTTCTTCCATGCTCCTGAATAGGGGAGAATTAGAATCTTTCTTAATGGTTCTAATGACTTTTTGTGGATGTAAAGAACTGGAGCATGTGATGAGGACAGGTGGCAATTTTAAATAAGATAGTAAAGGTAGGTCTCATGAAGAAAATGTAATTTAGTCAAAGTCGGGAGGTAAGAGTGTTGACCATGGATGTAACTGGGGGAGGAAATCCCCCAGTTTTTTTTCATCGTTTCCCAGATAAAGGAAACAGCCAATGTAAAGTCATCAGACAGGAGGAGCATGTTCAGTGTATGTGAGGAACAGCAAAGCCAGTGTGACTGGAGTACAGTGAGCAAGGCAAAGGACAGTAGGAGGTCAGATCAGAGAGAAAAAGAACAAAGAATTATATTTATAATCCTGTAGGTCATAATAAGGACTCTGGCTTTTACTCCAAATGTAATGGGGAGTCATTGCGAGATTTTGACTTGCCTGCAGACTTGGCCTCGCTCTCATCTCTCAGGTCTTTACTACTTCTATTATGAAAGTGTTTTTCCCTTTCCTTTTCCCTAATCTCTCTGACAAACCCACTCATGTTCCATCATCGACTCACAACCTTCAAATTTGTTCAGGACCCCTTTACGGCAAAAACATCTCTGCCCTGCCAGAACCCTGCTGACCTCACTCCATTACTTAATTGCTGGTGCCCTCCTCCCCTTCTCCTCTCATTATATTCCAAATTGTTTGCACTTATAGTTTCTCACACTTTCCAAAGCCTTTGACTCAGTGATGCTGCCCTTCAAAATCTGTTTTGCTTGAGAAAACTGGAGGGCACTGGTATTTTCCATGCAGTTCCCTATGTTTTCTCTGTTGGGACACAGTCCATATCAAAAGGATGCCTGAGAGATGTACAGGAGCTAGGGCATTGTGAGGGTTCGGCAATTTCTTTCATTGGTTTGGGGCAGAGTAATGGATGCCAGTTGTGTTCAGAGTAAAAAAATCTTTGCCCAACATGGCAGTGTCACTTTTCAGAAGCAAGAGACACTGCTTAGTGTTTACAGAGAGTCTTCTTATTGCCATAACAGAAACATACAGCTTCAAATAAAAACAGAAAGCCTCCTCAAGTACTCTCAGTAGATAACATTGAATAATATATCTGTCTGACTCTGTTCTGGCTCCTATAACAAAAATATTTTCAACTGAGTGTCTTATAAACAACAGAAATTTACCTCTCATAGTTTTGGAGGCTGGGAAATCTGAGATCAAGGCGCTGGCAGATTCAGTGTCTGGTAAAGACCCACTTCTTGATTCACAGATGGTTATCTTTTTGCTGTGTTCTCACATGGCAGAAGGGGCAAGAGTAATCTTTGGGCTCTAATATGGCACTAATCCCATTCATGAGAGCTCCACCCTCATGACCGAATTAACTACCAAAAGCCCCACCTCCTAATACCATCACATTGGGGTTTAGGGTATCAACATATGAATTTTGGAGGGGGCATAAACATCCAGCCTATAGCATTCTGCCCCTGGCCCCCAAAATTCATGTTCTTCTCACATGCAAAATACATTCATTACATTCCAACAGCCCTAAAAGTCTTAACCTGTTCAACATCAACTCTAAAGTCTAAGATCAAAAGTCTCATCTAAATCAGATATGGGTGAGACTCAAGGTATGATTCATCCTGGGGCAAATTGCTCTCCAGCTGTGAACTTATGAAACCAAACAAGTTATGTGCTTCTAAAATACAATGGTAGAACAGGCATGGGATAGACATCTCCATTCCAAAAGGGAGCAATGGGAAAGAAGAAAGGGGTAATGGATGCCAAGCGAGTCTGAACTACAAGGCAAACTCCATGAGATCTTAAGGCCCATGAATACTCCTCTTTAATTTAATGTGTCTCCTCTAGGTTCAACAGGATTGCCCCACATTGATCTCTCCGCATGGGCCCTGTAGCCCTCCTGGGCTAGAGTCCCAAGTCTGGCTCTGTGTAGCTCTGTCCATTGAAACCTAGGTGGAGGCAGCCATGACCCTACAGCTCATACTCTCTGCGTGCCACTAGAGGTAGCACCATGCAAACAGCACCAAAGTTTGCTGCCTGTGCCCTCCAAGGGGGTGGACACTGCAGCCTTCACTGTACCAAGGTTCACCAGAGCCACACTTAGGGTAACAGAGGACCATGGTGTTGGAGTGTGGGGAGTGGAGCCTGGGATATAAGGCAGTGACAGGCAATGTGCACCAAGGTCCCACAGGTGCCAGTGACCCCTCCTTTGAAACCACTCTGCCCTCCAACCCTTCCATGCTGGACCTGTGCTGGGAGTGGCAGCTCTGATAAACTCTGAATTGCATTTTGGGTTATTCTTCCATTGTTTTGGAGAATAGCTCCTGGCTTCTGTTGAGATGGCTGATCCCTACTAATCTTGTATCACTTGGCCACATGCTTATTGTTCTCTCCTGACCATACTTTCTCATTTTTTACAATATGGATAGGCTGAGAATTTTCCAAATCTTTGAGTTCTGCTTCCTTTTTGTTTAATAATTCCATTCTGAAGTCATTTCTCACTTCTCACATTTTATTATAAGCAGTCAAAAGGAGCCAAGCTGCACTTTCAATGCTTTGTTTGGAAATAGCTTCAGTTAAATATCCAGTTTCATGATTCCCAAGTTCTGCTTTCCACAAAACACTAGAACATGAACACAATTCAGCCAAGTTCTTTGTCACTTTATAATAAGGATCGCCTTTCCTCCAGTTTCCAATGACCTGTTCCTCATTTCCAGCTGAAACTTCATCAGAATGACCTTTGTCGTCACTATTTCTTCCAACATTCTATTCAGAATTATTTACATATTCTCTAAGAAGATTGAGGTTTTTCTCTACAGCTCTCCTCTTTTCTTTCTGAGCTCTCACCAGAATCGCCTTTAAACGTCCATTCACTGCAATGTAGGCATATACTAGCATAAACCTCAAAATTCTTCCAGCCTTTACCCATTACCCAGTTCCAAAGTCAATTCTACATTTTTAGGTATTTGTTACAACAGCATCCCCACTTCTCGATACCAATTTCCATCTTAGTCCATTCAGGCTGCTATAACACAAATAACTTAGACTGGGTGGTTTATAAACAACAAAATTTTATTTGCCACAGTCCTGGAGACTGGGAAACAAGATCAAGGTGCTGGCAGATTCAGTGTCTGGTGAGACCTACTTCTTAGTTCATACATGGCTATTTTCTCACTGTGTCCTCATCCTTATATGACAGAGATGAGGGAGCTCTCCTGGGTCTGTTTTATAAGGGCACTAATCCCATTCATGAAGGTTCCACCCTCATCATGTAATCAACTACCAAAGGTCTCATCTCCTAGTACCATCACATCAGGGGTTAGAATTTCAACATATGAATTTCGGTGGGGGGACACAAACATTCAGTCTATAGCAATATCTAAGCATGGTTTCTGGAAGGAGAGAATATCTAGGTTTGAATCTTGCCTCCAATACTTACTCGATTTGTGATCTTGAATTCTCCTCAGTTTCCTTGCCTCTTAAAGAATAGATAGGATATATCTCATATATATTGCTGCCTGGCACATAGTAAGTGCTCCATAAAGTTAAGTTGTTTTTATTATTCATCCTCATGGAAGTCAGTATCCATGCTAAGGCCCTAGACAACCCCTGATTTAGTGGAATGATCTGAAACCTTCTAAGCTCCCTTTGGTCATAAACTGTCTTTGCTTTTCCTGCATTTATTTTATACTGCTTTTCCTGCGAGAGCAACCTCATAATAAATTGAGTGATAGCTATTGATTTCTTGGCAACATCACTCTTCCTCTTTAGTTTCCTTACCAAAGCCTGAGTGAAATGGTTGTCTGTGTCCTGTTACCAGGACATTAGCAAACGAGGTTCCCATTGGATAACAAGGAATGCCCGAGCTGCAGTGTACGCACTGTGAAAGTCAAAGCTGTCCACTTGTGAATTGCAATAGCAGTGAACAGCCATGCTTTACACATACCAACCACCGATGAAATGACTGAGAGCCAAAAGATCATGGCTATTCTGTACATTTTCCAGCCGATCTGTGGCTTCTTATGTCATTCAGCAATTTGAGAAGTGAGAACTTTCGATGACTGAAACTCAAAAAATATTTTTGAAGGTGGGATACTCTTTGGTTGTGTAATTACCCCAGGATGTCTACTCTTTGGTGCTGTAGAAATATGGTACATGAAATCAATATTTGTTTCCTAAATTAAAAGTGAAGGAAGTCGGATTTACTTTTTTAAGAATTCTCAAATGTTTCCTGAAAAAGACATAGCCTGAGACTGCAAAATTAGATCTGGGAATTATCCTGCCACTTTTGTAATCAACCCTTCAATGGCTTCCTCCTGATGCCTGTCATTTTTATAGTGTGCATTTTTGATCCTGGGTTTTAAGGATCTGCTTGGTCCTCCCACACATAATTGTTGTAGCCTAGCGTTCTATTCATCCTCCACACATTCTTTGTGCTCTAATGAAGTTGGCCAAATCTAATTTTACCTAGATATGCTCTCTCGTGTTTCTCTTCTATGTGACTACTAACACTGATCTCAGCGCATAAGATTCTTCCCATCCATATCAAAATGTACCCAATATTCAAAGCCCACCTCAAATGTTATCTTGTCCATGATATCTTTCTGGAAATCCCCTTGCAACTGATCTTTCCATCCACTGAAGTTCTACAGTCTATTATCTGTAACTCTTTTATGGTATGCGTACCATTGTGGGTTTTTTTTTTTTTGCCATAATTCTACATTTTCCTTATAGCTACTTGACAGTATGTGCCTAAAAGGGAAATTTTTGGTGCTCTCTCCAGATCCGTTTTTGTTCAGGTGGGGGACAGGCCCCTTCTAATATGCAGTAGCTATTGCTCTTCTTTGGGAAAAATGCTGCTGGAATGGTTTTGTTCAGTGAGAAGGAAGTGCCTGGGAAATCATTGCCCTCCATCCCAGCCTTGGGGCAACCCTTTATCGATGCCTGACAGATTTAAGATTATAGAATCCCAGCTCTCTTTCCTGTGAGGACATTGTCGGGGACAAGCTGAGGTAAACTTACACTCCAGAGCTATCTTGTACCATTAGGTTCTATCTACTGGGATTAGCCTGTGATCATCTTCTTATTGGCTTCCTCCCTTTCCCCATTCTGTTTCCCTCACTCCCCTGCCAGGTTCCCCTGTGAGCACATCCTTAATAAATCACCTGCCCAGAAATACACATCTCAGGGTCTCTTTCTGGAGAACTCAACCTAAGGCAGACCTTTATGTTAAAACTATATCCTATTCATCTTTTTACTTCCCAGAGTTCTCAGTAGAGAGTAAAGTATATAGTAGATCTTTAGATATTAGCACAATAATAAAAGAAGACATAAATACATTAATAGTTAATTGTTTATTGGTATTTCAGAAAGAAGTCCAAATAGCTACCCCAAAGAGTAGAAAAGGAAACTTTTTGCCACTAGCTACTGCCCTTTACCAACTTTCCCACAGAAGCCATCAGCACTCCCTCCCTCATGATTATTCTAGAATAAAGGTGTGGTATCAGAAACATATTGTTCATTCATGAAACAAATGTTTACTGTATACCTACTATTGGTCATGATATTTTAGAAGAATTTTTTTATTAAGATACTTTAATTTATGTCGTTGATGTAAAATGAAACTGAGGTGTTACTTGACAGTGAAATGATAATTAGATTGAAGGGCATACATTAGATCACTCTCTTGCGAGTGATGTGAAGTTTCCTCTTCAGTTAATACTCACCCATCCACTAGGGCTGACTTATGGAACTGGGATAATAATTTTATTACTGTTGAATATTTCAAATATTTGTATTCTCAGAAAAGTGAGTCAATACAAAGGCTCGATTGAAAAATATAAACAAAAAAATAGTTGAAGTGACTCAAGCAGAGGTGAAAGGTTCTATTGAGCTGATGTGTATCAAGGACCACCTGAAGACCAGGTAACTGCACAAGTAGAAACAGGATTGAAGTTTTGTGGGGCTTGGGGAAAAGAGGGGTATGTGACAGAATGCTGTTCTTTTCTTTAACTACTCAAAACTCGAGGTAGGAACGGTTTCCTATGCCTCTTGCTTAGGATCATTGGTGCAATCCCCTCCTCCCAACTATCAGAACAGTTCTTTCCATCGCTATTTTTGTAAGCGCTGCAGCTTGTCAAGGTTCAGGAGAGGAGGAAGCAGCAAAAAAAGGGGAAGGAAAAGAGAAAAAAGATGAAAGAGTCAAGGGTCATGGCAAGGGAAACTGAGATCTGTTTAAATCCTTTTTAGAGAAATGATACAAAAATTGAAAAATTTCAGTAGAAATATCGTTAATTATTCCCCTTCATCAATATGGAAGCACTGGCTAATGCTCTACGAAATAGTTTATTATAAAACCCAATGAAAATTCAGAAGTAGAGGCTGTGCGTCTCTGACTCAACAACTTTATAACAGAAAACGTAGATATCAAGTCACCCTCTTCTATTTTTCTTATTCTATTCCACTTCGTTCCTTTGTATTTCTATTTGGATTTGGGTTTGCATTTTCTGAATTTGTTCTGTGAAAACAAAAATGTGGGTCATGTAATTACTTTCGGGTACCTAATCATTTTAGTCTGTCATTTATCCCAAGTTAACCACATCTGTTGACCAAGCCTATTTTATTTCAACTTTACTGTAAGATTGTGTTGAGAAATAATCTGATGACAAAAGCTTGTCTAAATCCTGAAGATATATTTTAATACTATCAATCTTGAGATTTCTGCATTATTACTTTTCTCTTGCGTCTTCTGAATGGAACCGGAATTTCTGCAGCAAAGTGACATTTTCTATCTTTACTGCACTCAGCAAACTGTAGCGGGGTTTAATTTTGACTTTGTGCGTTTTAGCTAAGAGTTAAATGGATCTATTTTGAAATCACTATAAATAGAAGATTAAAGCAGAATGCAAGTGCAAAAATATAAAGAATGTTGCAAAACCGTCTCTTTCAAAATGGTAAATAGCAATATATTAAAAAAGCTTGATAACTGAGTGGTATCCATTTTTATTGCACTAAATATCAATTTGAACATACAAAAAGTTCTTAAATAAATAATACTTTAAAGAATACATTTTAGAGTACGTATATATGATATTTAAATGTTAATATGATTCTAAACTAACCATAATGTTTAGTGCCTCACATTAAGCATTGTAGTCTGAGAACACCAAGAGAAAAGTAAAAAAAAAAAAAAATACAATATGGTTTAATAGTCTTTCTCTTGTATTTTACAATAGTCTTTGCTAGTTTATTTATCGGCAATATTGCTCTTAAATATAAAGTAGTAAAGATACCTAAAATATTGCTTCCTACTTAGATTTTTAAAGCCTGATAGCTTTCTCGAGTCCCATAGTTTCCAAAATTTGTACCTCATTCTGTTCTTTCATTCTGCTCACCTTTAAAATGATATTCCAGAGATCCTAAAAGCATAGAAGGTGAACTCAAATGATGATATGAATGACCTATTGGCACCAAAGTCCAAAACTTGAAGAATGGAAAAATTCTGGTGTCTTCAACAAAATCTACTAACTGGCTTTTTCTATCTAGCTCAGTCCAAAACTGTCTCTTTTCTTAGCAAATGTTCTAAGACTATTTCATTCTCACACAAAAACCACGAATAGATCTAGCAATTTCATTATAAGAATGATTCAAACAGTTGCTTGACATCATTTGAAAGTAACTGTTCTATTAATTATTTTTTCCATTTAAATTCTCTATTTTGATGATTTTCACACATAGTGTAGGGCAGGAGAACTGGAAAAAGACATGAACAGCCTCTAGAAAAGAAACGAGATTTACTAGGAAGTTAATTTTGACATCTTGAGGATGTGCGCTAGACTTAAATTACTAGCTTTCCTAACATGCGGATTTTCCTATTCAGAAACTCAATACACATTTACATTTAATATTGTCTTCTTTGAGATTTCTTCTGGCTGCACTGCATTTCATGCTTTCTTCTTGCTGGGCTCAGCTATGGAATAAGGGGCATTTTTGCTGTTGTTTTACATGTACATTTCAGATTGGTATTAAATTTGGTTCCCATCCTCTTTGTTTTATTTCTTCAATATCTCACTTGGAAAGTGGAAAATAAGTACAAGGAAGTTTCAAACATAAATAAATAACACCTGTCAATAAGCGCAATTATTTTCAGGAACACACGTCAGAAGTGAGACTTCTTTAAGTTAGACTGGCTACATCATTTTACTTCTATATTTCCATTTGAAAATTTTGAACAAGTGCTAAATTGGATGATTCCATGCTAAGAGAACTTTGAATTTTATTTTTCTAGATTGTTTAAAGAAGTTAAGGGTAAGCATCTACATGACTTTGGGATATAAACATGGCTGAAAGCCTGGAATTTCTTATGTTCCCCTGGTGCTAACCAAATGCATAATCAACTAGGTGGCAGGAAGATACCTGTGTTACCATTTTTAAGGCAACTCTGTCTTAAAATTAATATAATATTTATTTTTATGTACTTGGTGGTATAGATTCAATTAAAATACTTTTAGTTTCTTTCACATGTGGAGTAATGCCAAATTAGCATGGGCAGAATTCATTAACATAATATTCTTATTTTGAAAGTATATTTGTTTCGTTTGGGAAAAGAGGCTTTTTGACTCTTTCAATGATCTATCTGAAGCTTGTTCATCTTATCTGGAGAGCAGATGGAGATGAGATTGGGTGAACCATCCAATGATTCAATCCACACTCTCCAGAATGCCTGAAAAATGGGAGGAAATGCATGACACAGATGCCAAGAGGAGCTTCCTTTTGTGGGCAACTTGTTCAACATTTGATATGGGTGAGGAAGAAAATAACTCACTCCTTCCGTAACTTGTGGCTATGACTGCCTTAGCTACTGCCTAGTTCTATTTGTGGCTGTGGTGGGAGACAAGGTAGGTCTCCACCTACTTTGCCAGAGAAAGAACCACAGTGCTTTCTCCCTGTGACCACTGCAGATGGATTTAGGCAGATACATGCACAGCCCATGCTGCAATAATAGTCACTCCTTGCCTTTTCCTTGAACAGAGTGCAGAGGCCAAATTTGCAGTCATTCCAGCTCTGTTCAAGGCAAAGACTTAGAGGAACAGGGATGGGATGTGACCAATACAGAGGGTAGGGACCAGGGTCTGCCTTCCACCCTGAGGCTGCAGTAGGAAAAACCATATCATCCTTCTCTGTGCTCTAACTTAAGTCGAGGAGTGACATGTTATAAGCTTAAAAGCTTTATGTAGCATCTCAGTCACTGCTATGTGTGGAACAAGGATGAAAATAAAGAATTCCCAAGGATTACGGACATGGTTTTTCTGGGAGAAGCTAGATATATTGGATTCCTTAAATAGTTCATAAATATTCAGAGTGTTCCAATTAATTCTAAAAGTACTTTAGAATTGGAATAGACAGAAATGCCAGGAAAGATTATTTCAAAAGCCTATAATTTTCTTTGCAGAACCACTTGCTACTCCATGGAATAATTTTTTTTTATAATTTTGAAATAAATTTTTCAGTGTGGCCGGTGAAAGAAGGGCAAGCAAATCCTAGTAATAACAACTCTCAAGACAAATAAAACAAACCCCAAACATTTGTTCAGTTCCTCATTATAAAGTCATTCTTCTCACCCCAGTAGGTGTCAAATACTTGGCCAACTGGAGATAGAAAATTGTGCCTCTGGTAACCAGAAATCATCTGACTCTCAGAAATGAGACTTTTAGCATTTCCATTAGGGCTTTCATGTTGGCTTATTAAGACTAAATAGGCAGCGGAACAAGCTTACCTGCCCCTGATAGGAAGGGAAATAAAGTTAATGGCAAGACAAGCTGGCTGGCTATATTCTTTAGCCTGCCTCCTAAACTACTTCCCCAAATCTCTACCTGAGGGCTTAACACCATGGGGAGCTTGATCAGTTCATTTTGTTGTTTAAGACACGTGGCTGATTTACACTTCAACTTTCAAATTTAGTTTAGGAAAGCATTTAGTAATTGTATGGGATAAGGAAGGTGGTGGAGGGAAAGATGATGTAAAATATTGTCCTGCTTTATCTTCCGCCCAGGGCTCACCATTTCAAGCCAGCATTTTACCAACCTCCAACCTGCAGAGCGTGGTTATATGTTGTACAAATGATATGAGATGGAATGGCTGATGGCTGGGACCTCACAAGCTATCTGGCGGATTTCTATATTTGACTCCTGAAGGACTTCTGCCCTAGGATGACGTTATTTCTCCTTTGGAAAATTAGAAACATTAGCATGTGCAGGCCCAGGCATCCTGGCCTCCTCATTTTATCTTTTTTCCTTTCTCGAGAAACTTGCTTCCCTACAATATGCTCAGTAACTTCTTTTCCCTGTACCTTTTATAACACAGATCAGAACCTGCTATGGAAAAGATCTTATAATTTTAGTGAACTTGTGCCTTAAGCTTCATTCTTAATTGTAGGATAAATTATCCTATCAAAGGCATTTCAATCTCCACCTAGCAGAAAGGAAAATGCTCTCTAATGGAAATTTAGAAATCACAGCATGTAGCCGCTAACTCTGCCAGCTTTGCTGGGCCACTTTGCTCTGTAGGATTTTCCCTCTAATTTGCTGAGAAGGCTCAGGGGTGAACACAACACAAAATTTGCATGAGTGTATGGTCTGCATACTGTGCTTGACTTCTCTACAGTCAAACTAGTTACTTCAGACTAATATTTCCACTGATAATTTTTGTATGGAGGCCTCCAGTGGACTCTACCATGACTACAGCACCATAATGTAGTTTATTGCCAATTCTCTGGTGAACCAGTCTTAGAGGGTGGGATGTATAAGGAATTTAGAAGGAATATCAGACTTGGTGACATAGATTATAGCCACAAAAATTTATAATACACTTGGAAAGATAAAACTAACATGCATGAAAACAAGAAGTCCGCGAGCCATTACATAAGAAATATGCTTTAACTCCACAGGAGGGGAAGTCATTCTGCCTTGCTCTAGTTAGGGACATATTCAGAGAAAAGATTGGTGGTCTATGAAGACAGCAAGAATGATTGGTAGGATTTAAATTGGAGGGGTAGGGTGGAGGCATCCCAGGTAAGAGGAACAATGGCATTATGGAAAAGAGAGTACAGAGGAGGCTGAGAGGTGTAAGATTGCATAGGCAGGAATAGGGCAGATTATGGACGGGTTAGAAACACAGGAATTTAGCTTTGATGTGAGAAGGTAAAGGGAATCATAGTAAATTTCATGGTAGAGTGAAAGGATAATGAAATAAAACGGCAAAGGCATATCTGTCTTTGAACTCTTATTGTGTGACTTTTACCAAATTACATAACTATTTTCATCCTCAGTTTCCTCATGCACAAAATCAAGACCTAGGGTTATGATGAGTGAGAAATAAGGGAAATAATAAACAATAATAATAAAAGATGTCTATTATTAGTATTTAATGCTTATTGGTTTAAGGAAATGGAGATGGCTATAGTTTTTATGACCCCCTTCAAAAGGTGGAACTTCCTTCTTCCCTTGAATCTAGGCAGATCCTGTGGCTGCTTTGCCTTATGGAATATTGCAGAAATTATGTGCCAAATTACAGATCCAGACCTTCTTCCACTCTTGTCTCTTGGAATGCTTGCTCTTGGTATACTCCTTCTAAGAACCCAGTCACCATGATTTGAAAATCCTGAGCCACGTGAAAAGGCCACATGTAGATACTGCAGTTCATAGTATCAACTGTACTCCCAACTGACAGATACCAATAACTGCCAGTCACGTTGAGTGAGTCATCTTCACCAGCGCTTCACCTTCTTGAGCCTTCAGATTATCTTGGTCTTAGCTCCTGTCCAGCAAAAGCACGTAGGGGCCCAAGCAAAGACCGTCCAGCTGAGACGAATTAACTCACAGACCCTTGGTGAAAAATAATACATTTCCTTTGAAGGTCAATGTTTAAACAAACTTTGAGATGGTTTGTTATACAGCAATTGAGAACTGGAACATGGATTTTCTTTTTTTAAACCATGATAATATTAAGGGGGATATTAAGTATTTGTTGTGAGTGTTACATATGAAGGACAGGATTCCAGGTGTAGAGGAGATGAAGGCCTTGATTAGGGAATCAGTGTTGTAAATAAAGAGTGTTTCTTTCGTTAACCATTCATTCATTCACTCAAGAAATATTTATTGAGCAACAGCATTCATAGCACCAAGTTTATGAAAGCTATTTATTATTTGGCTATGGAATTACAAAAAATAATAGCATGATACTGTATTGTAAATTTTAGAACTTTATATTTTCCTGCTCCTTCAACATCCCCCAAAACAGGCTGTGATCACCCTGCTTGGGTGGCCAGGTGCCCCAGTGTGATAAGTTTGCTCCCTGTCACAAGTTCCTCTTTTTGCTATCCCCTGCCTGTGACCACCAATAGATATTCAACAACGAAATCTCCTTATGCCTTTTCCTCGTGTACTCTACCCTGACCGCCAGTAAAGGCATTTGTCTATGGGTCTTCATTCTCCCCTGACTTCCCACCTGCTTGATTGAGCCTACTCCCTTGGAGCTCCTTCCTTATGTCACCCTGTGTGGAATGCTGTGCCTCTCTCTCTAGGACCTGGGAGGATAATAAATCCTTTAGTTTCATGTGCCTCTCCAAATGTAATTTCTGCAGCCATGTTAGAATTAGATCCTTAAAGACCTTGCAAGGGAGACTTACTCCCCCATTTACAACATAGATACCTGTGTTTAAAACATTTAAATCTTACAGTATTTGCCAGGACACTGGCTAAAACTGGGCTGCTTATCAGACGTATAAGGAATATTGGCAAATTCAACAGGCCTGGACTTCCACATCTAGTATAAAAGAAAAGAAAGCAAGCAAAAATTACAACGCCCACACAAGCACACACACACACGTACACACAAATACACACGTGGTGGAGTGAGGGGTGAGTGACATGATGATTTAAATGCATCTTTGAGTCAGAATGCCTGGGTTCAGTTCAGGTACCATCAATAGCAACGTGCAATTTCAAGTAACTCCCTCTTATGTAAAATGGTGATAATAAGATAAATTACAACATAGAGTGTTAATAAATATTGATGAAGTAAATCTACATAAAGATTTCTCACCCGTCTCTTGCATTGGTTGAGTACTTCCCTACCAGTTTTCAATGTTGTTTCAGTCCCTAGATTCCCAAGAATGTATCTCGTATGTTCAGCATTACGTATTCTGTGACTTTTCTCTTTGGTTATCACAATGCTTCCTCTATTGTTTTTGTTTCTCATAAAGAAAGCTCTTACAAAAAAACATTATTAGTAGAAATGTTAAGGTAACTGCTTTTGCCCTTGACTTAGATTTTCTTTCTCTTGGACATGACTCTTTTACCTTTTATTAGGTAAAGTAAAATTATGATCACAGTCTTACCACCTTATTGTTTTCTCCTTTTGTTCTATCCTATCTCTTGCTTGTATGTTTAATTTACTCACATTTTCCAGAAAGGAAATCCTTGCTTTTAGGTAAAATCCCTCCTCCTCCCAAATAGCTGAGTTGGTTGGTTTAATATTTAATGTTCATACTTACATAGATTTTTAAAAGGGAATAGTAGGAGGTGTTTACATTGTAAAAATATAAACACAGAGATGACTTTTAAGAGCTTTAATTGCTAAGCATGAAAGCACTTGAAAATCTTAATAACAGTGTTGTCAGTCCTACACACATCAATTACTGACTTTTGGGGGGATTGTTTTGAATATTTTCCTTATTATCTTTTGTTCTGTATTATCAAAATGCTAAACAGAGGATACTTCTTGAGTCATACTCAACACATCGTCAAATACTTCTCTATGAAATATCGAGCACCCCTCAATTTATATTTAATCTGAAACAATATAAAAATCATTCAAAAACACAGAATTGTGATAGCATGGAGAAAATTCTACTCCAAATGAAAGCAAATATAGTAATTAGCCGATTTAATGCTCACTGTGAGAGTACTGCTATCCAGAACTATAGCACTAGGTGGCATGATAAGTACAGATTGATAGAAAATAACATGGCTAGGAGAGTCAAATTGTTTTCTTAATGCTTCAGGCAAGATAGGCATTATTAAAACAGTAGAATACTGCAGTGCTCCACTTTCAAACACCAGTAGTCTGTGAAAGCTTACTTCTCTTTGCCATTATTGCATAAAGAGCATGGGAAGGCAAGATCTAAGTGATATACATTTACCTAATAGTCAAAGTTCTGAGATGAGGTTTTTGCTAACCATCAGACCAAAAACAATTATAGTAATAGACCTCACACTTTAACACAAGCCCACAAAATGTTCTGCTTCGCATTTTTCAAAAATATTCACATATATTATTTTATCTGATGCTCACCGAAAAATTCATATTACCAAAGAGAGATATAACACTTAGAGATATTAAGTGGTTTGTTCATTATCACATAGACAGTGAGGTGACATTATAGAAATTAAAAACAAGGTCTTCTGCCTAATGGAGAACTATCTCACAAAATAAAATGTACAATACTTTTCATAGGGAAAATTAATAATGGATTTTGATTTTAACTAAAAGACACATATGTCAGGACCAACCCTTTGCTAGGGAGAGTAAGTTGAGCCCAAAGCTGTGAATAAAGGAGCCATAAAAAATAAAATTCCTTACCACTTCAAAATATTTTCCCAACCAACTTGTAGCTCTGTCAAGACAAGGTTATGGACAGTGGTGGTGGGAAACCTAGACCTGGAGATCAGACTAACTTGGGAGCAAATAGGAGAGAGTTATGAAGCATTAGGGGAAGATTAGTGTCAGGAGGTAGTTAGAAATGGATGTGGCATCATCAGTGAAGTCAGGCTACAGCAGCAGAGATCCAGTAATCAATGACCAGGCCCTGAGAGGCTATGTACGAGTAAGAGAAGACCCAAGTCTCCAGGGCATCCAGGCAAGGGAACCCAGGCAAATACCTAGAAAAAAGCAGTATAATAGAGGCTCACCTACTGTAACGGAGTCAAAGCGAGGGCTTGGCCACAAGAAATGTGGCAACAACCCACCACTACAACTGGGGATAATACCTCAAAACGTTTATCGGCAAGGCTGGCTGGAGGCTGAATCCCTAGAAACAGGACTAGAATTTGTAACACCTTGTTCCACATGCCACATGATGACTTCTGATATATGGGAAGATATTGAGTCCACAGGTGAAACAAGAGATTAATTTATCATCCGGATCAGGTCTCCTTTGATAATTAATGGGAAATTGGTTTTACTATACTAACAGATCTATGCAATCATTCTATACAAATTGATTTTAGAAAGACAAGTCTAGTAAACATTAGGTAATTGTGTACATTAAAAACTTTAAATTTTATAATATATCAACATTAAAAATAGCATAAGCAAAATAATTGTTGGTAATAATTACATAATTTATCTCTAATATTTTGTCACTGATATTTATTGGAAAATTTTTTTTCAGTATGATATTGTTATTTTTAAAATCTTCATAAAATTGCTTTCAGAGTTGAATTTATTTTATGGTTAATAAATTCAACTTTTTTGATACCTTCATAGACTCTCCTTTGTTAAACATACTATTTTTTATGGAATAAAGGTTAAATATCTGGTAAATTCAGAGCAAATTCTGCAAAATAGAAGATAGTATCAATTCTATTTTTTAAATTTAAATGTATAAACACATCAGCCTGAATATTTCTTCTACAGTTATTTTTTTACAAACTTGTCAAATAATTCCCCTCTATTTATGAATGTTTTCAATGTTTTGCCAAGTTTAGATGCTTAAAAATCATGTCTTCTCAATTCCCTTCAATACAGTATATAAGTTTCTCCAATTAAAAATAGGCACCCCATCAAAAGATCCTTCTAATAAGTCAAGATATCCGAAAGTATAATTACAGAATTTTAAAATTCAATCTTCTATGCTCTTAAGTTCTCATCATTTAATATTTCTCAATTCTTCACTCACTTCTCTGGGGATGAATTTTAATATTTTCTGGGTTTTAAGTCTCACTTCCTACGATTGCTACTCAATAAAATCTTTTTATTTTCTCCCCAAAGCCCTAGTACCTAGTTGTATATCCTAGTTGTAAATCCTTCTGCTTCTTCTATGTGGGATGCTGCCATGGCACAGCTTGATTAGCATGACTTATGGCCAAAAATAAGAAAAATAAAAAGAGCATTACCAAATATAAATGAATAATTGTACATTTTTTTCTATATGTTAAATAACAAGAACTATTATAGTAAAAGTATTGCAGACTACCTTTTATATGGTTTATAGTAAGATTGCTAAATCTCTAGTTTCTACACACAATTAACATATTCTTAACCTATAATTTCCCAAGTTTTTCACTGAACTGTCAAGTGGCTGCCTGGTTATCAAATCATAGCAAGGACCAGAGAACCCGAATAGCGGGCAGGGCGTCAGTGTTCAACACTCCTCCCACCACGATCGTGGATGAGAAATAGTTACCTGTTACTACTCAGGTTAGTCTGAGTTCCCTTCAGGTTGTCACTGAGGGCCCTGCATGCTGTCCTTAAAAGGGAGATGTTACTTATGTTGAAACTAAAAAGCAGTCAGGGAAAGAGGAGTAGGTTCTTGCTGGTCTTCTTTCAGACTTAACCACATGTGGCTGTGCAGACTGTTTGAACTGTACACGTATGTCACGTAGCACTAGGTGAGACCACGGCAGAAGCTAGAAGTACAATAGAAGATCCACCAAATATATAGTGAGCAATTTCAGTGCAGCTATGAATAAAGATACTTTGTTACAAAATGAAAAAGTGTAAGAAGTGCTCCCAAAATGTTAGGGAATTTTTTTAAATGATGCAGAAGCCAACCTAAAGGAACTCCTGATAGGGCAAATCAGGGATAGTTTGAGCACCAAAATAAATACTAGGGTAATAAATTATAAGTAGGGCAAATAATAAACTAGAAGGGATTCTTGTACAACAGAAGTAAACCGGGACCATCCAGGTAAGCTGGGATGTATGGTCACCTGAATAATGGGTGATGGGGAAAACAGCCCTAGAAAAAGTTGGAGAGTGGAGAGAGGGCAGATCAACTAGTCCTTTGTAGGCTATAGTGTAAAAACTGGAATTTTTTTCAAAGTAAAATGGAAAGCAATTAAAACATTTTAAGCAGTTGTCTAATCCCCCCCCCCAAGATTACTAATCCAGTTGCTGGTGATGAACAAAGTGAAAGAATTTGGCAAGTTAAGAGTGGGGACTCCAGGAGGCAAGGACAATAGCCAAGGCAAGCAGAGAAAATGTTTCTTAAAGGTTAAGAAGAAGGAAAATACACAGGAAATGTCATCCTTCCCATCTTTACCTAAAATCTGCGTGTTCATTGTTCAACACAATCCTAAACAAGGTTTCTTGCTGACAAAAGTCTTTTTCTAATGGCAAGTTGCCAGGTTGTGATGTTACCTCAACTGCAGAAAATTAGGGAAGAAATTATAAAAATGTAAGGTCTCCAGTTATTCTATTTTGTTGCTTAACTTTTATATTTATGGGAAGATGATAAATTCCCTGAATATATATAATAGAAAATGAAATGGTATGCAATGCCAGCATTTCTTTTCTTTCCTGAAGGAAATATCATATTAAAAAATAAGCAGTACTATCCAAATCATTCTGCATAAGTGGAATCAAATTTTGGTGGGTTAGATATTTATCAGGCTGCATTTTGTATTTTAGTATCAACAGCCATTAAAGGCAGAAAAATTGAATGTCTTGTATAGGAGAAGATGCATATCTTTGGAATCACTTTGACTCTCCACTGGAGCCTTCAAGAGTTCATATTCATAACAATAGTATAAATGTGAAATAATATAGCTTGGCACTAGGGTAAAAAACTGATTCCCTCAGCTATACTGATGATGATGCATGTTATCTTTCTTATTTATAGAAAATAATCTGAACATGGCATTATGAGTCACCTTCACACTTCTGTGCTATTCTTTTCTCCTCACATCAGCCCACATCAATAAGATCTTGCCTGCAAAATAACATGTCAGTACGATTTCCAGTTATTTCAGTATTGAACCTTTTATTTATGGGAAGGGAGGGATCAGGTAGAATGAGCCTGCATCTACTCAAATGGGGCTGTTTCCAAGCTTATTTAGTCTCACTAATCCAATAGTAAATGGCAAATCACTCATTTCTTATGCCCCATTTGAGCTAAACCCAGTGACATAGTGCGTACTTATAATCCTATAGAATATTTCTGTCTCATTTGCCCAGAGGACTCTAACCTATAAATTCCAGCAAATAGATAACATATAAATTATATATTCCATAATATTTTATATACTGATCATTACTGTTCAAGAGTCTGAGAAATACCTGTGTGCGGAGGCTGAGAGGTCGTCCTTTAAAACTGTTATTAACTTCACCAACATTTTTCAAAGTACCATGCCATTGCTAACTACGCTATGTTATCATTCTTTACATGATATTAAAAATAGTGGGGTTGGTGTTTTGAGTCTTTTGGAAAAAGAGCTCAATCTCTCCATGTTAGAATGTCAGAATTTATCAAGATAGTGCAAATTGAAACTAGAGCATGATATTGGTCGTTCGTCAAAACAACAACAAAATCTATTAAATTTTCAATTTGAGGATTTAAGAAGCATTCTATTCAGCTGTCTTGGATGATTTACATAAGTAAGAAGTAACTCATATTGTATCACAGCCATTAAACATTTTGTATCTACTTGCATACAAATTATACAAATAATAAATGAACCCACCTAAATTGTACACTATAAGATCAGGTCTATGAGAAAGTTACTAATACTTCTGCTATCCAGCTGACTCCTGAGTGACCAACTCAAAATTCATCCCCATGGATTACTAAAGCTGTGCAAAACAGTGAATAAGGAAAAGTATCTAAGATGTGCCTGTAGTGTGGTATTCATAGGTTTATAATATTCTGGGTTCTAAAGAAGTATAATTGTATGGTAGGCAAATAAACTATATGGTAGGAAGCTAACTGTGTGATAGGTAGAGTTCTATGGGAATCCCAAGCTCTTCCCTTGCTATTTCCTTACTCCATGCCTAAATCATATAAGAAATTCTATGGTGGGTCAGGCTTAAACACACTTTATCTGCTACTGCATCGTGTTTTTTTCTCCTTGATGTTGGGGGAGGGGTTTCAAAGTTGTGACCCCTTTGGTTCACTTTCTTTCCTATACTTCTTGTGTTCCCTAGAGCTGGAGATATCAAAGCGATAGCCACTCCATGAGCTTATTCCATTACATAATCCCTGTTTGGGTAAATAAAATAAGCTTGGAGGCATCTCCCTGCCCAGTTTTCTTCCTCCTATCTTGACAGTGGAAAAAAGCTCTCTAAACTTCACAAAGATCATCAAGAGAAAAAATAAAAGGCCACTCTTATTTTCAATATATGTGGGGAAACCTTAAGGGGGGAAAAATGTGGAAATCAAACACTACAATAATTTAAAAAATTGAAACATGAACCAAAAAGACTTATTCAAAAATGCTAGGATGGTTTATAATGTTCCATAAGCAATGAACATAATTCATCACATTAATAGGTCAGTGAAGAAATATGATGTGATGGCTTGTTATTTCCTGAACCTGCATGGTAATTATCATTCCATAGGGCAATTAGTCACCTAATGGTGAGAGAGGACTCACTGCTGATCCTGCATAGATTTCTCTGTGTTTGAAAAATTTGCCTGTTGGCATTAGTGTACAAAGCAGTCTAGGGACCTCCAGGGTTTGAGATCAAAGGAACCAAAAGAAACAGAGCCAAGAGTGAAGAGAATAGTCAAATGGAGGTCACAGGACAAAGCATGACCATTTGCCAATTAGCATCCTAAAGAGCATGGTCAGAGGCAGGAGGACTGGGACTCTGAAATAAATATCCTCTATTTAAGAGAAACTGAAATAATCAGCAGCAAAATCCAAGCAGGGAATTAGGCACCAAGAACAATATAGGCACAAGAGAGCCAGAAAACGTAAAAGACAATCTTAGATTTAAAAATAAAGCAAGAGTCCGAAAAGAGAAGGATATGAGCAATAAAAGATTAATATCATGTGTTATCTGATATTGACCTATTTAATGACTATTCTAGGGTGTTTTGAATCTGATACTACCATAAATAAAAATAGGAAGGGAGCTAAGTGGCCTAGCTGAGGTTGGGGTATTTAATGTTGGGGATTAAAAAAAGTTGTCAGAGGAAAAACAGGCAAACCAAGGCAGGTGGGATAATGTAGCATAGGGCTATATCTGCAATACAAGGATAGAGGGGAAGCTTGAAGACACTGTGTGCCTGGGCACAGTTGTACCTCTATAAAACAGAGTTCAACTGCTCCTGATTCTTGAAATAATTCCCTCTAGTGAATGATATTACATTCAATAAATCCTATGGGTTAAACCAAGTACAAGGCATGGCACATAGTATTTATTCAGTAAATATTAATCCTGTGGGAATGCAAATTGGTACAGCTTGGCAGTTTCTTACAAAACAAAACTTACTCTTATCATATGATCCAACAATTGCTCTCCTTGGTATTTACCCAAAGGAGTTGAAAACTTATGTCCACACAAAAATCTGCACATGGATGTTTATGGCAGCTTTATTCATAATCATCAAAATGTGGACGAAACCAACATGTCCTTTGGTAGGTGAATGGATAAATAAACTATGGTATATACAGATAATGGAATATTATTCAGCATTAAAAAGAAATGAGCTATCAAGCCATAAAAAGATATGGAGGAAACTTAAATGTGTATTACTAACTGAAAGAAGCCAATCTGAAAAGACTGCATACTGTATGATTCCAACTATATGACATTCTGGAAAAGGCAAAACTATGGAGACAGTAAAAAGGTCAATGGTTGCCAGGGGTTAGGGGAAAGGAGGGATGTATAGGCTGAGCACAGAGGATTTTTAGGGACGTTAAACTATTTTGTATGATACTATAATAGTGGATACATGATGTTATACATTTGTTTAAATCTATAGAATGTACAACACCAAGAGTGAAGCCTGACGTAACCTCTGGACTTTGGATGATAATGATTTGTCAATGCAGGTTCATCACTTGTAACAAATGTACTATAGTCACAGGCTACATAATGACATTTTGGTCAAGGATGGACCACATATATGGCAGTGATCCCATAAGATTAGTACCATATAGCCTAGGTATGTAGTAGGCTACACTATCTAGGTTTGTGTAAGTACACTCTATGATGTTCTTACGATGATGAAATAGCCTAATGATGCATGTCTCAGAATTCATCCCCATCGTTAATCGATGCATGACTGTACTCTGGTGGGGGATGGTGATAATTGGGGAGGCTATGCCTGTGTGGGGGCAGGGAGTGTATGGGAAATCTCCATACCTTCTGCTCAATATTCCTGTGCACCTAAGACTACTCTGACAAAATAAAGTCTATTAAAAATAAACACACATGTTGATTAAAAAAAAACCAAAAAAACAAAAACCAAACCCTTGCTTTCCTTACCAGGACCTAATAAGACGCTTTCAAGAAAAATATAACAGGGGGCTGGCCCCGTGGCCGAGTGGTTAAGTTCGTGCGCTCCGCTGCAGGCGGCCCAGTGTTTCGTTGGTTCGAATCCTGGGCGCGAACATGGCACTGCTCGTCAGACCACGCTGAGGCAGCGTCCCACATGCCACAACTAGAAGAACCCACAACGAAGAATACACAACTATGTACCGGGGGGCTTTGGGGAGAAAAAGGAAAAAATAAAAAAATCTTAAAAAAAAAAAAAAAGAAAAATATAACAGTAGGCAATTCAGAATTGTTAATGTTTTCCTTTACACATGTTTAGTGTAGTAGTCATTAATGCTGTTTGCCAACTATTTCCAGGTGTCTGCCTTCCCAGAACGAGGTAGGATTGTGTTGCCTGGTGCCATTTTGATTGGTGGGGCTATGTAACTAATTTTGGCCAATGTACTATGAGAAGAAGTGAGGTATGTCACATTCCCTGTGGCACTGCAACTGACCACATCTGAAAACATGGCTGAACCATTACCTTGGGTCCTTTAGTGATAAGCAGAGACTCTCAACCAACAGTGGACATGTAGCAAAAGTTAGAAATAAATATTTGTTGTTTTCTGCAACTAGAGATTTGAGGGTTTTTCTTACAGTAGCTTAAGTTGGCTTAACGTGGCTGACACATATGAGCACGTTTCAGTGTAAATGGGAATAACAGGACCTAGCTCAGTGTAATCCACAGCTCTATGGGCAAAGAGCAAAAGATAAAAGGCCTGAAGTGTTGAGACTAGACAAAAACATCTCCCACTCAGCAGTATAATGTAAATGCACACAAGTGCAGAGTACAAAGAGACAGAAACTGAAGAAAGATATAATTTTATAGCAGCAGCAAAAGCAGCAGGAGGCATATTAAAGGTTAAGAGCTTTGTTCATTAGAAATAGGACTTTGGTAATGCAGAGTTAGAGAAGCTGTGGCTTATGATGTGATGGGATCTTGGGAGTGATAGTTGTAAATGTTGGGCCAGTTGGAAGCATAGGAACTTAATGAAAAACCACTGGCTGCCGCCTGTGTGTGTCTCATATGAATATGAGGTATATTCTGTATATTAATTGAATGCATTGAAATCGTGATTACTCTGCTGAGGTCTGCAGGGTATGATTTCATCCTTGTGGGTAGGAATGTGTTCTCCTAATGTGGAAAGATATCCTTGATATCAGTCATTCAAAAAAGAGAAGAGATCTCAGATAGGAAAAAGTGAAGGAGAAGACACTTTTGCCATTTTGTAAAACTAGCTTATGACCAAACTATAACTTTGCATTAAAATGCTCTACGCTTTCTCAGGAATGCTCACTTATATACAGATACAGCATGAGGAACAAGAATAGTTACAAATACCCGTGAAACTTTGAGCCACTTCTTTCTCCTAACCGCATTTCTTCTTCAGCTTGTTTATTGTCATCCTCATGTCTACTTTTCATGAAGTACTTACTATCTTTTCTTTTATATTCGCCTTGTATTTAGAGCATTATATTTAGACTTTAAAGATTAAGGTACAATCCTGAAGGTGTTCACACTTTGATCACCTTTGGTTTACATTCCGGCCACAATATGAAACTGACCTGAGAGGCAGGTCACGAGCCTGCAGTTAATTAACTGTGATTATAACATGGCATAATGGCGGTAAAAAGAGCTTCAGAATCTGAAGAATTCTTAGATGGTAATTCCTACTTTCTCCGATTGCTATATGGCCTCAACGAGATTGTGTCTTTATCATTTCTGACACATAAGTGCAAAATAAAAATGTTGCTTTTCTACTTTAATCCCTGTTCACTCATGATCTATCTAAATAATTGCCTATTCAGAACATCACAGTTAGGAAGGTAGACTATTTCTGTTTGTGCTTGTAACATATGTGATTCAACTGCAGATACTCAAAGTGAAGAAAATGCCAAAAATGCATCTTATTATGTCTTTTCACTCCTCTAGTGTCCCAGTCAAGGGGCTCCAACATACTGTCTGGTCCTAATCTGTTCCTGTGAATATTTGAATGGCGTAAATTTGGACATTGTGAGTTTGTATTTTAGCATTTTAAATGGGAAACATAATAATGTGTTCCCAGCCCATGCAGATAATTTCTCTAATAATGCAATCCATCAAGGATTTCTTCATAATAAGAATCTGTTATAACACCTACTCTTTAAATATTTAACTTAATGTACTCATTAATGGGTATACTTATGTACAGTTTGCCACAGCACTTCACAATAGTAGGTAGAAATTACATTTTCCTCCTATAGTTCAATAAATATATACTATAAGGTAAAGAAACAGTGCAATGATATATAAAATATATTAACTGACCAAACATCAACTATCAGCAGGAACACACTTGCAGACAAATAGTTAGGTTTATTATGCCTGCTACAGCAAAGGGACAGTGCCCCAGGAAATAGACATTTCATATCTATCTGTTGATCTCTATCTCTATCTCTATATCTAGGAGATGGAACTTTAAAGCAGGACAGTTGACTTTGGCAAAGAAGCAGTAGTCACTGGTGTTCATCAGAAAATGGAAGTATCTAGTTTCTTTTGTGTTTGTAGAATGGCCTTGTCCCTGTCTTGTTCCAGATATGGTCACTGAGTGTCCCTACTTGAGCATTTTTTTAGATTCCGTAGGCATCATTTATGTTGAATTCCCAACATTATGGCCTGGAAGCCATTTTTTTTACTTTCTCACTATCTAATTTAACCTAGGTTAGTACTGTCCTCAAACTTTTGCCAGAAGTAAATATTGTGTCCCCTGAAAGACTAAATGCTCAGGGAAAGAGTGATGAGATGAAAATGATAACACACACGAAGCTTAAACAGCTTGAATACCAGCCTAGATCCTGTCAGGAGAACAGCCGAGATGGGACTGCATCACGCTTTGTATCTCTCTCCTGGGTTGCTCATAAAATAAGCATACATGTATTTTTAAATTCACGCATTGAGTTTGGGGTAAAAATTTTGTAATTCATTAGAGCAAATATTTAGATAGTAAGAATTGATATGAGAGATACTTGTACTTAAACTTTCTAGCTGTAATAATCTTTCAATGGGACAGTATGTTCAAAGGGATAGGTCATGTGTCAACTACCAATAGCATAAATTCTCTAAGGTAGTGAATTTCTACATAAATCAATTTTATTACAAAACAAACAAATCACCTCCATTATTACATAGATGTAATGTTCTTTATCTAATAATGGATTTTATTGGTAGCAAATCAAAATAAATTAAAGCCATTGCTGTCTCATCTAAGAAAAAGAATGATGTTTTTTGCCAGGTTTCTGTAAAGGTCTTACTGCTTCAGTTAAAGCTGAAATCATGAGATTTTATCTTGGTATAACATCAAACCTGGTGAGCAATCAATAAGTATTAATGATTATTAAATGATCTTTTGCAAAAGAGCTTAGTGCCATTTGAATCACTGTTCTGACTTCAGTTAATGTTTCAAGGAAGAAAACAATTTTAAAAAATTCTGATTGATAATCAAAGTTAAAATTCAAAGATTGATACATAAGAAATAAGACTCTTGGACCCACACCCCACAAGAAAGCAATATTGCAATCTGTCTAAATATTAGAAGCAGGTGCAGTAAATGTTAAGGCTTCTGAGGTCACTTTCAAGCATCTCAAAACATTTGAAAGATTACACTAAAAGCGATAAAAATTTTTGTTGGCATTTGTTTTTATTAAGTTTATTCACACATACTGAAACTTTCTACACGAATAATTTTTTTAAAAAATCTATTTTATGTAAAGTAAAAACATAGTGAAATGCCCCTGAAAATGTAAAAAACACATGTGAAGGTGAAAGTTTAGTCATAGTACATCACAATTAGCAAACCCAGGAATTCAAAAGCAGTGGAAGTGAGACGTGTTAGTGAACAAATTCTGCAAAGAGAATCTCTTGGCATAAAGCCACTTTACAGGAAGTTGTCAGAGAGAGAGGAAGAAAGTGTGCCTAGGAGGGTAAGGAGAGCAGTGGGGGAGGGGCGCAAAAATAGGTAAATACTGAGTAGTATTCAAAAGAAAGTCTTTTGAGGGAGACAGACCTGGATTCCCCCCCACTAGCTCCATCCTCTTTGTGAAAGATATAACCTTTATTAAGCTCAGATTCTTCAACTTTCATATGGTAATAATACTTATGTTAAGGAGTTTTGTGAGAATTAAACATAATGTCATATATAAAGCTCTGCATCTAGTTAATAACACCGTGTTTGTGCTCAATAAAGAAATGTTATGAAAAGTTAATATTCCTTTGAATTTTTCACTATGAAGATAGCTTTATGTTTATAAATCTTTATATATATACATAAATATGGAAGAAAGTACACACTCCAAAATTCACTACCTCAAGAACGCTTCCATTAAAGTTTTAATAACCATCATTTCATATATCTCTTTGTGCATAACATATACAAATATATCTACATACATACATATATATATGCTTTTACAAAAGTGGGCTTACATAGTAAATGTTTTTTTTTTATCAAGTACATTTTTAGAAACAATTTTCTTTTCTTTTTTGTGCTCCCTCTTTCCCTCTGTCTTCTGACTCCCTGCCACTCCCCCAAGAAGGTAACCAGTACTAACAGCCAGGTGTTTAGCCTTTAAAATTCTTCTCAATGCTCATATAATCATATACATGGTACACTCACACACACTCAAACGTGTAAAGAATTGAATCTGCATATGCAGCTCTGCATCTTGTCTTTTGACTAAACAAGAAATTTTGGAAATCTATTGAAGACAATGAGGATAGCTTCTACTCATTATTTTTAATGGCCACATAATGTTCATGGGGGGCGGTCTGTACCATGATTTATTAAAATATTCAGTATTTCCACCTTTTTGACTCTATAAATTGTGCTGAAATAAACATCTTTGTACCAGATGTACTTTAAAGCTTTTTGCTTTTATTAGTGTTCCCTTCAACTCCTAGGCTTTGTTTAGTTAAACATTTAAAATTCTAACTATTATTAATGTTTTTTGCAGAATGATTCTTTGATTTAAATGTTCCTTATTTGTCACTTATATCGCAGCCACTGTATCATTGTGCATTTTTATATGTATAAATAATATATATGTGTATATATATATATGTACAGAGAAAATGGATGAAAATATTACCCCATCTTAAATTCTCTTTTTTTGATTCAATAATTGTTTGGTTAAAGAAACATTTTCCTCATACTGAGTGTTTGGACGCTATATGCTCTGAACGCCTCATTATCATTTTGACAAGTGAACTATATCTTCAGACATAAAATTTGAGAATTGTTATCTTTTCTCTCAGTAACTTATAGATGACTCTTCGAGCTTCAAGAATCTAATGCCTACCTGATACTTTTCCTTTATAAATACTTTTCTTACTCACAGATTTTCTAAGGTGCTTCTCTTTATCCTTCAAGTTCAGGAATTTTGCCAGGATATGCTGAAGTGAGTATCTTTTCTCATCAAACCTAACTGGAATTCGATGAGTTTGTTGAATATTCAGACTCAAGTCTATCCTTATCTAAGGGGCATCTTTTGCTCTTGTTTAATCATCCCCTATTTTTCTTCATTTCTGTTCTCTCATTCTGGAACTCTTTGTATTCATATCTTAGGTTTCCAAATCTGATATCCAGTGATCTTTTTTTTTCTCTTGTAGTTACCATCTATTTTTTATATCTGTGTTTAGAAGTATGTTTCCTCTTGATTTTCAAAGCTATTAGTTCATGTCTAAATAGTGAAGCTCTTGTTGTTAAAAAAAATTTTTGCTGAATTTTTAAATTTAAAGACTTTGTTTTCTTGTTTGTTCGGTTTCAGAATATATGCTGCAACTCAATCTCCTTTAAATGATCGTCTGTGTCTACCTCTTATCCTGGCTGTCCTACTTGTTTTTTTCCTTTCTCAGGTCTCAGGGTCTCTTTTGGATTTTGTTATTTGTCTTTTTTCTCTTGGCTCTGTTCAACCTTGGGGGTCGTGTGTGATGTCCAGATACTTCAAGCAAAGGCTCTCTCCAGAATGATGAGGAGTTAGTAGCCTCTGGCTATCTGGGCAGTCAGTACCCTAGGTCACAAGTTGTCAGTTCCCTATAGAAGCACCAGAAGGAAGCCTCTCTTCTGTCTGTTTATTCAGCTACAAAGATGAAGGCTCTCTAAATTCAGGGACAAAGAGGACTCATACCCTTTTCTCCATTCCCCTGAGACACTCGTCAGTCTCTGTGGAGGCCAGTAGGTCTGTCAGAAACTGTCACAGCAGCCGAATCTCCATTCCACTTGTGTATCAGTAGATTCTGATGGCAAGTTCTATCAAGCAACTGTGGTATCCTGAGTTTCCTCCTAAGGCTTTCTGCAGTTTGCAGACCTTGGTCTCACCCAGACAGGAAAAGTCCTTTGCCAGCTCTCTCTCAGCTCAGACCCCAGGAGAACACAAGGTTAATTCCTCACCCACTGGTTTCCTTCCACCTGTCTGTGGGCTCCAGCAACTATTCTATATGTAAATAATAATTTGGAGTTGGGTTGAAGTTGGAAAAGAGGACCACAAAGATGTTTAGGCATTCATCTTCCCCAGAAAGTCCTATAATCCTTTGCATTTTAATTGTTCACCTCCCCTCTCATAAAGCACTTATCAAGGCAAACTCTAAATACTTGATTACTTTTCTGATAACAAGGTAATCAGGGCTCCATTACAGCAGGAAGTGTGAACGTCTGATTCACTGTTTTATCCACAGTGTGTAACACAATTGCTAGCACGTATTAGGTGCTAAATAAATATTTGAGGAGTGATTGAAGTTATAAATGCATGATAAAGCATTGAAAGAAGGTTAACCAAAATCCATAGAAAAATAAAAATTAGACAGCCCCTCACTACTTGGATAGCACAAAGGTTACTGTTAGGAGACCATGCAAATAAGCTGGGGCCAGAATGGAAAATGTCCTCACAATCATAGTCATTGTTCATTGAAGAAACTCACATTGAAAAAGAGTTGGAGCATGATGCCAACAGAAAAGAGCTTGTCAGTTTTACATATGAGCTACAATCTTAATATTGTTAGATGCTGAGTATTTTGTTAATTAAATTGCCTAATGTAATTCTGTGCCAACAGTGCTTCAAAATATGCTTTACAGGGAGAAAATTGCATTGTTTTGTTCAATGTAATTGGTATTCTTTTTTTAAAAAAAGTTTTTTTTTTTCTCCCGAAAGCCCCAATACATAGTTATATATCCTAGATGTAAGTCATTTGAGTTCTTCTATGTGGGACGCCATCCTAGTGCGGTTTGATGAGCGGTGTGTATGTCCGCCCCCAGGATCCGAACCAGCGAACCCTGGGCTGCCAAAGTGGAGGGCATGAACTTGACCACTCAGCGACGGGGCCGGCCCCATAATTGGTGTTCTTATATGTAAGGCATGCTGTAACAAGAGAGATTCTTATGAAAAGCATAATTATATCCCTAATTATTGATTTATTTTGTTTTAAAATTTTTTCATGAGAAGTATGTTAGGTTCCATGTTAGACCCTGAAGATTCAATGCTGAACGAATCAGAAATGGTATAAACTCCATGGAGTTAATAGGCTAGTGGGAATATAGATAAACAAAGAACCTACAATATGGCAAGATAGGGTCTATATACCGTATTTGTTAGGGTAACACTAGCTGTTATAGAAGATAAACCCTCAAATCCCAGTAAATGAACTTATAGAAGTTTCTTTCCTGCCCACATAAGCCCAACTGACAGTGGGCCTGGAGAGGGATCACTCTCCTCCAGGCAGTGATGTGGGGACCCAGGCTGATGAAGCCTCCTTCCAAGACTGGTTGGGAGAAGGGAGGGGTGGTTCTAATGGGACATTCCTGGATACCGTATATCCCTCTTTTATCCATGTTCTAAACTCAGTCACTTGGCAACATTCAGCTTAGGAGGTCAGGGAAATCTTCCTTAGAAGAAGTAATTTCAAACCAAAAATCTGAAGATAAGTGATAGGCAGGCAGAGTGAGAAAAGAGTGTCTTAGACAGAGGGAAGAGCTGGTAGAAAGGCAAAAGATAATATGCCACTTTCTAAAATATTGAAGTATTTTATTATGGCAGTGATATGACTATACTGTGTAGAAGTTAGAATAATGACAGAGAAACATCTTTCCTTAATGCTACAAAGTGTTACAAATATTTTAAGTATTTGAAATTTTGTTATGCAAGTTGATAGAAGCAAAAACTTGTGAGTACAGATATTCTCATCATTTTGAATAATGTGTTCCAAGTAAGTGGTTCTTAATACATTTTGATTGAATTTAATTCCTATATTAGAAATGAAGGAACAGGGGCATTGTGAACTTACATGAATTACTCAAAGTCAACTGTCTAATTAGTTAAAAAATAGAGCTGGATTATATGTACTTATTTAATTCAATTTTCTATATAATTTTCAAAACACAAATTTGACTTAATAGATACTTTTAAATAATAACTAGATTAGGCCAAACCTGACAGATACAAGCTTTGCTTATGAAATTTTATATTACATATTCCAGATTATGTGCACTAATATTAAGAAGAATATTTTAGTAGTTTTCAATGTCAGTAGAGAGCCATCAATTGTCTCCATCTTTCTAAAAACCTGAAGTTATTTTTGAACCCGGACTTCACAAGGATAGCAAACATTTTGATTGAGAAAGAGTGAACCCATACTATGGAATTATTATATACATATTTCTATAGTATATATTTATATACATATATAAAATGTAATAGATATATTTCGTATGTATATAATTCCATAGTATGGGTTTTACATATGTAAATATATAATGTGTATTACTTTATATAATACATTATATATTATTTATAATATATATAATATGTATTACTTTCAGGTGTGTATATAGGTATATACATAATATCGCACCCATACTATGGAGTTATATGGACTCTATATATTCAACTTGTATGTGTATATGTGTTTGTGTATGTATTCAGATATTACTTTTCTAGTTTTGCCTCTTGAAAGAAATTATGGAACCTGCTCACTAGTGCAACTAAATAGTATCTTTTGTAGGCCAGACTGAAATATTCTTCTTCCTTGTCTTGTTTCTCTTGTTATACATCTGTCTTCTCCACATTGTCACTTTCTCATTTCAGGGGTTTTATTTACAGAAATATTTTAGTCTTTCCCTATACACTTGCTCAAATTTTCCTTTAAATACATTCTTCATCTGTAATATTACGA
Organism: Equus asinus; assembly: GCF_041296235.1. Taxonomy (NCBI): domain Eukaryota; kingdom Metazoa; phylum Chordata; class Mammalia; order Perissodactyla; family Equidae; genus Equus; species Equus asinus. Next base: position 28,093,470 of record NC_091820.1, on the reverse strand, counting down.
AGGAGGCTTTATGTCCTGCTAAGAATTTGCTCAAAATTGCTTCCTTCCTACTTTTCCTACCAACCTTGCCATGCTTGAATTCTGTGCAGCTCTGACACTCACTACTCAAGCACTTTATATCTTTGTACTATATTCTGCTGTGAGTTGAGAGGGTCATTTTAATCTTCTGTTGTCAGAAAATATAGTCTCTTCCTGATTTGAGTCCAGGCTGAAAACAGATTTCCCTTTGAGTAGAAGCAAGGATACTAAAAAATATCCTGTATAACACCGTTAAAAAGCTCCCCTCCACAGCCTTTCCCCAGTAGATAAGGAGTTTTTCTATTTAGTTTTTCCATCCTGCTACCATATGGGCTATATACATAGAGAGTTTAGCCAAATTCCATTGAAATCAGAATAGAATTCACAGAGAAAACTTTTTTAAATTGTCTGCTAACTTAACCCTAAATGATCGACTTGTTGCATTATATAAAGTCTTAATTAGACTACAAAACAGCTATTTAATTTCTTCCAGCATAGGATTTTTAAAGCATACAAATTTATGCCATAAATTCTGATCATATTTCACAGGTCACTGATCAGTCTTTTTAAGTGATAGAATAGTCTATAGTTCTCTTATCACTCCTAATCGATATGTTCAGTAGTTGTTTGACTATAATAGAACAGAAAGAGGGCTCAGTGGAAGCTTTAGGCTAGATAAGGTTAGCTCCTAAGAAGTGAATTCCTTTGGGGTGAGAGTGCATTAGTCCACACTTCATACCACGGATTTCATCAATTTAAATGAATCATGACTTGGTAAATCTTAAAAGTTGGCTTGGAGCCAAAAGTCCATTGCATTTTCTAGAGAATTTTATATTTTCCTATTGTGAGTCTTATCCCTTGAAAAGGAATGAATTATGTTAAAGAAAGAGATAACAATTAACAAAAACTGTGAACTGGCTGAAGCCTAGGTTTCTGAATTGGGAAATGATTATTTTATTTCATCAACTTAGACTAAAATGTGGCATATTCAGAGAGAAAGCTACAAATTGTAATCAAGGCTAGGGAGAGTTGGGCTTATTATTGTTATTATTTTCAAGCACAGATTCCTTTTCCTCCTTTCATTATATTTATTGTCAAGGGCCTTATTTCAAAGATACACATGTACCATGGAGCTAAATACAGCAGTTTTGTTAAGGGGATTGAAACATTTTGACAACTTGGCACTTTGGAAAGCCTATTCTTTTCAGATAATGCTCTGATATAAGACAGGTGGATAGTGCCAAATTTGACAAAAATATAATAGTCACATCACTCAGGCAAGCTGGGATGGTATTTGAAACTTCTCCCAGAGTACACATTGCTCTATATCTTCCAACAATCTCGTAGACTGAATTTGAACTTTTTGTTCTGACCTTCAAAGTTACATTCTACTTGGCTGCTGATCCCAAGAAATCTTTTACCCCTTCAAATTCAGTGACTGAATTTCTTTGACTCTAATAAAACAGTTTGTCTTCGGAATACAACAGTGAGCCCAATTACAATCTAATTTTCATTGCCAGCTATTTTAAAATATAATAATAATGGCTATGATGTATTTAATGCTTATTATATCGAGGCACTATAATATGCATAAAATATTTTAGATTTAATCCTTAAATAACTCTGAGGCAAATATATCAAATTTTGCATATGAGGTCATTGGGGTATGGAAAATTTGACTTTCCTAAGTCACAAAACTAGTAAATGAAAGAGCTACGTTTAAAACTCCAAAGCCTATGATATTCCTATCATTCTAATCCGCGAAGACTGTTGAAAGAGCAAAAAGATGTCCAGGACTGAAAGAGTAAAAACCATATCGGACTGAAAAAGAAAAAAACAAAAACAGTCCTGTAGTACATCAGTCCTGGAGGATAGATGCAGGCAAAGCCAGGTGCAAAGTTTATAGGATCATGTTTTCTTCCAGTGTCACACAGTAGCTGTAAAATGTTGTGACAACCTCCTCTTTGAGTGATGTCTTATCAATCATGGCCCAGATTCATTCTGCTATTTTCACCTATTACTGGGAATGCCCCATTGCTAAGGTTATTCCTTTATGACAGCATGGAATCTCTAGTTAATCCCCCCTTCTCCTAATCTTGCTTCAGAAACAGTATCCAGTCCAGAACTGATCCCCTCACAATCCTTCAGCAGGAATTCAATCCTTAAAAATGATCATCCTTCCATCTTTTGGAAGGAACGTCCTTCCTCTCTGCGTGAGCAAATAAATCTGATCTTGTCTGACTACAGTCTTGTTTCTGGTGGTCTTTGGCTGATCAAATTTTTAATTTAAATGCTAGTGTCAGATAATGCTAGGGTTATTCATTGAAGTAATAGAAAATTATGCTTATAATTTGTGTAGTCGTTGCCAAAATAACATGAGAAGGTGAATTGTTTCTATGATGCTACTCAAAAGTTTGAGTTGATAATATGGATTTTTTAAGTTATTATGTGGCAATGTGGGCCATTTAGGGGTCAAAAAGCAGTGTTCATTAGTTCATGAATTAAACTTGCACTGACTTTCCACTCTCTGTCACATAGTGTGCTAGGGGTTGGAGATACAAAACTCTCTATTTACAGAAGAGTCTAGTAAATTCTTTGATGGAGTTATATGGAGAGTGTTGTGGAAGTTTACAGAGAAAGAATAATCAGAGAGGGAATCAGAGATGACATCAATGCAGGATTCCTGGGCACGATATCTGTTGACTGGAGATTTGAAGGGGTGCATAGGATTTAGGTAAAAGGAAAAGTAAGAGATTTGAGGAAGGAATTTCCCTTCAGCCATAATAGCATCTATAAAGGTGTGGAAAAATGAGATGAGAATTTCTGTTAAGGGGAGTGAAGGGAGATGATACAAGTGAGCTAAACTAAGCCCACACTCTACCAGGCCTTGTATGCTAAGATAAGGGGTTGGGGCATTATCAAGAAAACTACTTAGGACTACTACAAATATTGCCAAGTACTCCATTAAGTCTGTTCCAATGTTTACTCTGCCTGCAATGTATAAGAATGTGTTTCATACAGCCAGTCTTGTTAACAGAGTTCAGTACCAAATTTTGGATTTTTGCCAATCTGTTCAGGTGAAAAATGGTATATCAGTATTGTTTTCATTTACACTTGTCAATTGTCTTTTGATTTTGCCTATGGTGTCTGTATCATGTTTATCTTTGAGAATAATTTTTGCTCCAATTATCAATCTTTCCTTTAAAGCATGCAGCAGTCCTTTAAAGCATGGTCATAGTTAGGAAGGCCTCCCCAATTCCAAGATTGTACAGGAATTATCCAATGTTTTTTTCTAGTACTATTATAGTTTGATTCTTTATATTTAAGCCTTTGATACATTTGGAAATTATCCTTATGCATGATATGGGATATGGACATTTTATTTTTGCATTTAAGGATCTAGTTGAATAGTTTCAACTTATTGAATAGTCGATAATTTCCTCACTGATCAAAATTCAAACTTCATTACCCATTAAATGAAATTGTCTGGGCCAGTATATTATTTTAGTTGTTTTATATTAACTTATCTCCTCATTGCTTTTATTTTTCATGTGATTTTCAAATTTACTTTAACAAATTAACTTAAGGGCCAAGTTTTCAACAAAGACCTTTTTAATATGTTTAATTTGGATTATGTGAGAGTTTTAAATTACCCAGAGAAAAACTGGTATCTCTTTATGTAGATCATTCTTATCTAAGAACACAGACTTTCTGTGGTTCAGCACTTATTTTGTCCTTCCGTGGACTTTTATATTTTTCTTTGTGTAACTCTTATGTTGCATTTAACTTTAGTTTTAATTTTTGTTGCTGTTATATTTGGGGTCTATTCTTCCATTATATCTCCCAATTGTTTATTGTTAGTGTATAGAAAATCTGTTGGTGTCTGCCTGTAAATATATTACTCATCTACATCACTGAATTCACTCATTTTTTGTAGTATCTTTCAGTTGATTGTCTTGGACATTCTAAACATACAGTCATACTGTCTACACGTGGTAATGATTTCACGTTAGGGAGATATTGAAGAAATCCATGGAAGACAGTAGCAGGGGCTAGAATAAAGATGTCAGATATAGAGAAAAGAGACAGGAGGCGTGCCCGGTGGCCGAGTGGTTAAGTTCACACACTGCTTCTGTGGCCCAGGATTTCACCAGTTCAGATCCTGGGTGCAGACCTAGCTCCACTCATCAAGCCATGCTGAGGCGGCGTCCCACGTAGAAGAACTAGAAGGACTTACAACGAGGATATACAACTATGTACTTGGGGGGCTTTGGGAAGAAAAAGAAGAAATAAAAGATTAGCAACAGATGTTAGCTCAGGCCCAATCTTTTTTTAAAAAAAACAAAAAGAAAAGAGACACAAATAACTCCAGTTTCATTTAACTGAGTAGCTGGTGATGCCATTCTCTGAAATAAGACAAACAAAATAAAGATCAAGCTTGTAGGAAGAGAAAAAGGTTGAAAGATGATGGAGTTGATGGTGAATATGTTTGGTTTGAAGTATCCATGGGATATGTAATAGGCAATTGACTGTTTAGCCTGATGTTGTCTGTAAAAAGAAAAGGTCAAAAAAAAAGTCCTGAGGAAGCAGAGATGGTAGAAGAAGACACGGCGGTGGACACACTTTATTGTGGCTCCTGTGATCTCCAACTCCTGGTATACACGCCCTTGTATACTGCTCTCTCCTGGAGTATAGGCAGCACCTATGACTTGCTTCTAACCGAAAGTGACTGGATCTATGTGATTGCATTACATATGACTATTACATAAGATTGGAATGCCCCATTTGCTAAGAGACTCTCTCCCTACCTGGTTCTAAGGAAGTGTTCATGTTAAGGAGGACCATGGCCAGAAATAGAGAGCAGCATCCAGCCAGCAACAAATAGCCCATCAGTTCCTCACACTGTAAGGAACTGGATTCTGCCAACAACCACATGATCTTGGAAGCAAATTCTTCTCCAATCCAGCCTCAAATGAGACAACAGGTTCAGCCAACACTTTAATTCCAGCCTTTTGATAATAACTTTGTACTGTTTAAGTAGCTAAGTTTGTGGTAATATTATTATACAGCAATAGATAACTAATACAGCAACAATAAAGGAGAATGAAAAGGAGTGGTCCGAGATAGATGGAAAATAAGTGTGGCGTTCCAGATGTCAAGGGAGGAGAGAATTTCACAGAAAATATAGTGCACTGTGTCAGAAATCACAGAGTCCAAGTAGGATAAGTCTATATGGTATGAAGGAGGAATAAGAAATACTAATAAGAAATGTGAACATTAGCAAGGAAAAATATCATTAAGTGGTTTGGGAAGAAGCCTTATAAGAATATGTTGAGAGTCAAAAAGTGTGAATAGATATAAAGACCAAGTCAAATGATGATTTTTATAAAGTCTTTTTCAGCACTTGGCCTTATTTACAGCTAAAATTGCTAGTGATTAATTTCAGGCCAGTTGCGTTGAAATAATGTATTTCCAGCTAATTTTAGGTCATTATTCGAAACCTTCTCAAAAGTTATATTTTTATTACTTTCAGATATCATACGGTTTTAAAGGATTATTCGTGTGAGATAAACGAGCTAATAGTGATTATTACAGCAAAAATATTATCAGATTAATGATGTATTCAAAATAAATCTCTAGCTGTGTTTAGAAATATCTGAAACAACTGGATAAAAGTCAACAGATTAGACCAACTGATTATGTGGCATCATGTAAGAAGTGAGATAATGGCCATTTTATTGAATTAAACAAATGATATTGACTACATCAATTAGTTGAGACTTGCATTATACAAAGAATGTTTCTGTGCTGGCAGCAGACTGTGAATCAAAATTCCAGATGCTTATCTAACTAGCTTGATTATTTCATAGAGATGAAGGGTATGATTCACTTAAAAAATTACTTTGGTGGCCCAACCTGGTGGCATAGTGATTAAGTTCACATGATTCATTTCGGTGGCCTGGCATTCATGGGTTCAGATCCCATGCATGGACCTACACACCACTCATCAAGCCATGCTATGACAATATCCCACGTACAAAATAGAGGAAGATTGGCACAGATGTTAGCTCAGCGACAATCTTCTTCACCAAAAAAAAAATAAAATTACTTTGGAGTTGGAAAAATGTAATTATATACTATATAATGAGATACCATCATAAAATTTCCAGTGTATATTGATTGAGAATTGATATAGTCTCAATGGGACTGAGTGAAACATAATACATTTGTGAGGTGGTAACATGAACAACTGGTTTTTAGGGAAATATAAAAATTATTTGGCATACAAAAGGGATTAATCATTTTGATTAAATGTGTGTCAGACATTTGGACAGCTGTATTTCATAACAGCACACTTAAGTTTTCAGTGGGATATTGGTTAACAATTGAAACTATCTGGATTTATTATAAACATTATTTGTTCTACTCATGTTATCAAAAGCAAGAAAAAAGAAAAATCTTTGTTATTTCAATGGTGCTTTCTGAATATATTTGACTTATTTCATCTAGAAAGCCATTCCTTTATACTAAAATTCATTGCAGACACAAAAAGATTTAAGATTAAGGAATCCATAGAGATGGAGAGAAATAAGAATTTTCAAACAAGCATCTTCTGAAAAGTTCAATGACCTTTTGACATGGTATTTGCCAGCAAGTTTTCCATAGTAATATGGGAAGCTGAGAAATAGCAATAGCTTTGAGAACTTTCATCTTGCTTTTTAAAGCCTGTTCTGATGTTCAAGCAAATTAAATTTCTCTTTGGTGGTTTCACTGCTGTCATTTTTCTTCATTGATAAAATATGTAAGAACTGAGCCCTGGACATTAAACAGCATCCATTTATACAGTGATGTTCCTGTTATTCTTTGAGGGTTGGGGACATGCATTAAGGGGAGAGGGATTTTTATTTCCTGCACAAGACTGGACTGTTACTTTTGGATACTTCCATATGGTATATAGTAACTTGTCTGATGTCTCTGATAGGTGGCATGTTAACCCAGACCTGTATCTCAGCCAGGTATACCATCACAGAATATGGGCTTTCAAGGAGAAAATAAGTATCATGTGATTGATTTGAAGGTCAGAACACAATAAGAAGAAACAAAGATAAGGGTGGAAACAACTAGAAGGTATAAAAACAATTTCCTGCAAATTGAGCTGGAGTAAATATAGTTTGCTCTGCAGTACCTAGTTAAGTGGGCCTGATTGAAAGGCGCTGAGTTTAGTGGTCAGTCAAGAGTCTAGCTTGATGAAAGAACCTTATTTGGATAGCCACAGACAAGACTAGGATTTATCGGAGTTGTTTTGGAGGTATTTATGCTTCAAAGTAATATATATAAATGGAGCTAGTGGCTTCCTCACACGGGATCCAAATTAATAGTCCTAGGGAGGAGACTGACCGGAATTGGTAGAAGTTATCCAGGTTTGTACATGTCTATGAACTTCAAGGGCTGTAGGCAATAGGCCTTTTTACTCCTCAGTTTCTGAGACATGTAGTTAAGATGAAAGATCCAGTAACATGCTGATGAGCATCACTTGCTGAATCCCAGATACCATCTCCAGGCCCTGGGCCTCATGAATCATAAAGCTTGAGACCCATAACCATTAACATTAACATTTTCTTCAATATTAGAGTTGATTTCTTCCTAGGTCAGGCTGTGTACTTCATTAAAATACTAACTAGGAATATCGCCAACTTCCCAAGTCATTATGTCCTGAGTTCTTAGGTTTTGCTTGTGTGGAGGTAAAGCGCTTTTGGGAGACATAGATACTTGTATGGATTTTATAAGTGGTATCTTGATTCTGGGGGCCATCTCATAACATTTAAAATGATGAATTTGAAATTGGAAGCTCTGCAAGCGCTTCATCTTTACCCCTTTGATGGAAACAGCAGAGATTAATAGTTAAGAAAAGTAAGGACAGTGTTCCCTATTTGGTCAAAATCAAGGATATCCAAGTTTTACTAGGATTAACTTGATTGAGAGAAATACTGCCTCTTAATACGCACTAACTTAATCCGCATTGATTTACAAACACACACACCCACCCTAGAATTATCCTCAATTTGGCATAGAACCTACCCTGTGTAAATTCAGCTCAACTTCACAATTACTAGAAGCTTTGTATAGTGTACAGTTTTCTCAAAGAACTGGAAAGAATGTCAGTATTTCAGGTGAAAAGAACTGAATTTAGTGAATATTTTTAGTGAGTTATGTCAGCTCTATCTTAGTACGAAAAAACAGAGGGAGAATGAAATATGAAAAATAAAAAGTGGTTGGCATACTCTAAAAACTTTGTGGACCATAAGATACAGTCAAGAAAATATGTATATTCATATGACCTGGATTTTAATAAAGCTGCAAAAAAAAGAAAAAAAAACCCGCAAAGAATCTTAAGCAGTTAGAGAAATAGCTTTGATTTCTGTCTTCTGATTAAAAACAAAAAGAAACCCAA